>NC_141135.1:143946978-144546978 GCF_053477565.2 Lygodium microphyllum | reverse complement strand
GTCCATGGCAGTTTGTATGGCAGCTTGAAGGAATGAGGAAAGAGAAGAAGAAACCCTTCCTTCTCAAAAGTAACCACAGTCAAAATGTCCTATAACCATTAGTTTGTGTCATGAAGGAAAAATACAACATTAATATTTGCACCTTGGATTAATTCCAGTCTTTGTAAATTCAGCCCTAGCCTATGTGTACATGTGTGAACAGCCCTTAAGTTTGGAAAGAGGGTTAGAACAAAAGGGGACTAGAGGCCAAAGGCAAGATATCTTTTGATCATTCAATAATATTGGCTTTACCATTTTCTTGGAGTTAGCTTCTTCTTAGCCTATGAAGCAGTCAGCCATGGCCGTCATGTATTCTTGAATCCCCAACCATTAATACATGATGAGGATGTCTTGGTGCAATAGATTTGTTAATTCTTTGTTGTAGCTTAGTTAATTTTCAATTTCAGTTAGATTTCATTCCATGGTTGATTGCTTTCATTACATTGGTATCAGAGCAGTAGCTTAGATCCTTGCAGAAGTCATTTTCAAGTACTAGATTCAGTTTCCTAGGCGAGAGAGGAATTTGAGTGACAGGATTTGACAGGACCCTGCAGCCGTCGCCAGGAGGAAGCGGATGTGCTTGCCCTCACCTCGAGGCAGACCGACAATTGCATCATCGTTATCCTCCTCCTCCATTCTCATGCTACTGAAGCTCTGACAGAGAACATCACAATCCGCAGCATAATCTTCTTCTTCCTCCTGCCATTCTCCATACTCCTCTTGTCCTTCACCGTCGTCCTTCTCACTGCAATAATCCTCCTCTTCCTCTTCTTTATCTACTTTTTCGTCTTCTTCTTCGTCTTCATCCCGGCGTTTCCTGTAAGGGGTCGCCTTCCTTCTCTCGGACCAGAGCAGGTCCACCTTGTTGCTCTCTTTGCGATTCTTCTGCAGGTGCTCATGAACCGGGCAGGCCGACTCTGTGTTCACGAAGGTTACCGCCTGCTGTGTCGCCGCCTCATCCACGAGCTCCGTGTCCTGCTTTCCAGTAGGAGAGCTTATGTTAACTAGCACGGACCATTCCGACACCTCGTCGTCTTTCTTATGCAACTGTTGCTTTCCTGATACCTAGGTCAAATGTAATATTAATATTCCTCACATAGTTCTACGTTTCTGTAGAGGTCTTGTGAATTTGGAGCTTGCAAGCTCTAGGACGGCGACCCGGCCCTGAAAGCGCACTGATACTTTCCACAGTTCCGCTGCGGTTGTTCTTCTATCGGCACAGATCATCCTTACGCAGCCGGAGACATGTCGGCCGTTCCAGTGAATCCCAAGCCCTTCTTGAACAACTTGACTGCAAGCCCGTCATCGGGAATGGAATACAAAGGTTACCTGGCATCTGTGGATTCTTACATGAACTTACAATTGGGTAGCACAGAAGAATATATCGATGGGCAATTCACAGGAAATCTTGGTGAAGTACTGATAAGATGTGAGAACCTCTTGCTCCTACCTTTCTCCCGTGACTCCCATGATTCCAAAGGCATACATGATTTGATTCCTTTTGCTTATAGCTCCACCTTGAGCACCATCCGTCTGGCCTGTTCACAAAGTAGTTCAATTGGAAAGTAAACCCTGGGATCTCAGCCAATTGTGCATCATGAGACGGGGCTTGATTCGCAATTCAAGGTTGTAGACCATGATGGCTGCACGCTTCAGGAAATCTTCCACTGAAAAGTCCACCTTGTTGAGAATGTAGTCTACCTTTGCAAAGAGCTCCTCAGTCTACCTTTGCCGAGAGCTCCTCAAGGCTCTGCTGCAGAACAGAAGGCTGGTGCCTTAAAAGGCTTTACGTCTGATCACGAGAGAGGCCCAGGTTAGTGAGCAGGGTAATGGTGGCCTCAATTTCCTGCAAGCTTTTGTGCAGGACGCATGTGAGGACCTTCCCTAATTCAACAGATCCTTTCTCGAAACCGGCCTTCACCAGGCAATAAATCAATGGCTGGGAGATGTGTTTGCTGCGGCAACAGAGAAACTTGAAGGAGATCCGCAAAAATTTGGCAGAGAACCCATGGATTTGAGTTGTGGCTCAGGGACTGGTTGCATACGACCATTTTTACCAAACCATTGCTGTGAAAGTAAAGAGAGCTTTGACAACTCTATATCTTCTACTTCAACCTGAGGAAAAGCAGGCATTCTGTGCGAAAGTGAGGAGGAGGCTCTTCCAAGAAGAACGTCACTCTTAGTAGAGGACCTGTCTTTTGTATCGAAAAGGAAGAGCAAGTCGATTGTGTGCCGTGCGCGTATGTATGGACATGGATGGGCATTAGAAAGCATCGTGGAGCAACTGCTACAGCAGTTGACGATCCCAGGCTTAATCGTCTACCATTGTTGCGACTTTGAGCTGCTGCCAAGGAATGATGAATCTCTAACTCCATGGCCTGCTGAACAGTTTGAGGATCTTCAAGGAGGTGGCGGATGATAGCTGCAGCCTCCCTTCTTAGAAGCACAACCACCATCCGGTAGACAAAGCTGCAGTCATAGACTGGTTCATTGCTGAGCTTAGCGCATTCATCACAGGGTTAACAACAAGATTCAGACCTGAAGTTCCTGATGGACTATAAGGAGCTCCAGTCGGCATCATGCCGTGTGGTGTAGTGCCATATTGCATGGTCATTGGATTTGCTCATGCCTACATCCATCCATCATCCATGGTAGTCCAGAGTTCATTGCCTTTGCTGACGGTTTGATCTTCATGATGTGGCGTTCGAGGTCTCTGCTGAGATGCAAGGTCTTTGCTGAGATGCTGCCGCAAACCCCCGAGTCTATCACATCCTAGATTTTGTCATTTGTGCCATCCAAAAGATAAGAAAGAGCCCAGCAAGCATCAATCAACACATCTTCATCAGATGAATGTATTAAACGCTCTAGGGCTGGAAGTGCAACTTTTGTCAGTTCAAACGATGGGGGAGGTTTTCCACGACAGAAGTTAGAAAGGGTCCATATTGCATTTCTAAGCATCGAAAGCTTGGCAGTTTCATTCAGCTGGTTAAGAAGAGGTTGCATAGCACCATGACTAAGAACCAGATCTCTGCAAGTTGGAGAATCACCAGCCACATTCCCGAGAGGCCAAACAGCCTGCTCTCTGACATCATCACCAGGAGAACTGAGTAGTTACACAAAAATGGGGACTGCTCCGTGATTTATGACCACCCTGGTTCTCTCTCTGCCCACGCTGCTTCAAATTGCAACTCTGGGAAATTGCTTCGAAGAAGAAACTCAACAAAGCGAGGAACCACCCCAGCAGCAATGATTTCCTGAATTGGAGAACTGCGCTCAATGGATAGAAGCTTCCTAAACTGATAGGTGGCTTCCAATTGTGAATGTGGATCTTCTGTCCAGGCTCCGGTAATCATGGCAGCTGTAAGCACCTTGCATACAGGCAAGAACAGCCTGAAGGTCACCTGCATCAAGGAAACCCTGTCGCCACTTTGAGTTGTGTGCAGACATATAGGCAATCACTAGGCAAACATGTGCTTGCATCAGCAAAGGAAGTATGACTGTGAAATTTAGTGTTCAGCTTTCTAAGAACTTCAACAGCAAAGGAAGGCCCACCACATCCTGGGCTAGCAATTAGCCAAGTCAAAGAGCGCCTGTTTGGCCCTTGCCACCAAACACTAGTCTCTCAAGTTGAGACATCCACTTGGATTTACTAAGCATTTCTGCATCTCCTCCAGTAGCTGCCAGATTGCTAAGACTGGTGTCACTTCCAGTGATCTCTGTATTTGATGAAGCTCCAGCTCCCTCCTTAAAAATCTGAGACAGCCCTACTACAACAAAGCCAGAAGATGCCCCACTCTTTTTCTTTTTGCTTCATTTACCCCCAGTGCTTGGACTGTTCCTCTAGACAGCAGCATTCCAAAGGTCATCAAAGTTTGCCTGCAACTCCTGCAACAGCTGCATGCAAAAAGGAAGCTCTCTTTTAAAGGCTTATATCTTCTTGCGCTCCTCCTCTAAGGCCCTGAGGTAAACCTTAAGCTGGCGTACCCCTTCCAAGTGATTCTCACTGAAGCAGGCATTCCGAAGGCCATTGAACACTACGACAGGCCGAGGCCTACATTCAAGCATGAGCCCTGTGGGCGATCCCATAACGCCTTGTTCACCTCGAATGATCTGGAACTCTAGGATTGACAGTTTTGGACAGCACTAAAATTGTTCAAAAAATTTTGGAGAATTTCATGGGGCTCAGCAATTATCTATTTGATGAATCTTGTACCACTTGACTTCTCATCATCAACCTATTGCCTATAGAAGATCGATGGAGCATTCTCAAGGGTACTGGGTATTGACTCAAGTGGGATAAGAAGTACTCAAAATACTTAGAACAGGGTCAAAACAGGGTGCAGTCCAAATAGGGATAGATTTGGAAAAGTTGCTATAGAAATTAGTAACATCATTCTAACGATAAATAGACAATTGGGATTGATACTAGACATCACAAGCTTGGATTGGAGCTAACAAATGCTTCATTTGGATGCATATTTCTCAAGTTAGAGCCTATTTTGTTCCAATAGTTCACTAGCAGTTTACTATGGACAGACCTAGAGAATCATTTCCAGAATGGGGTGTAGGTACAAAATAATGCAAACCAGGATTCCTAATTGAAGGTAGACATCGTGGTCTTCGAGTGAAGCTATCAAACACCTCATTCTGATCAGAATTTCTCAAGTTATGGTTAAAACAATGCAACTAGGTACTTGAGACAGGGTGCTGTCTATTGTGGACAGACATAACAAATCATTTCCAAAATGGGGTATTGGAATATTTTAATGTAAAACAAGATTTTTAACTAGTACTAGACATCGTGGGTTTCGAGCAGAGCCATCAAGCACCTCATTTGGATCAGTATTCTTCAAGATATGGCCAAAACAGTGTATAGGGATAATCACAACAGCATGGTTACAGTGAACAGTTTGGTCAGAGATGTAAGGGAAATGAAGTTGAAAGTTAAAGAGCTCGTATCCATCATTGATAGGAGCATTGCAGAACTGTCAAATGTTCAACATGATGCTTATACATATGGTATATCTCATGAAAGAGAGAATGGCACTAATGCTTATGGATGTGTTTCCCATGATGCTCCAGTTCATGGATATAGTGACTATGGATCTTATGTCTTTTTTTCTTCAAATGGGCAAAGTCTTAGAAGTTCTTTTGGGCAATATGGATGCCATACCTCATGCCAAGATGATCAAGGTGATCCTTATCCAAATGGTTTTGGTCAACAACAAGGTGGTTTTGTCTATGGCAGATTTGATCATGAGAGTAATCATACAAATGCGCATGGCCAGCAGCTTGATGCATTTGGGCAGCAGCAAGGATATTTTGGAGGGACGTATGCATATGAAGATCATGCTTCATCTTTGGAACCTACTCCAAAATACTTTGGATAGCATGCTGATGATCATTCCTATGGGGATGCCTATGTTTATGGGCAGCATTGCAGTGTTAAATGTAGTTGTCCTGAATGCTTCCAAGAGCAATCTTATAGGAATGAATATCATGTATCTTGTTTCCAACAACATCTAGTTGACGATGGGCAGCATGAACCATGTAATGCAGGAATTCATTATGGTCAGCCTATGGATACTAATGCAAGAATGTATACAATGCAAACCGAAGAGGTTAACATCATAGAGAAAAATGAAGAAGCTGATGAAGAAGACAACACTCAAGATAAAGATGACAATGAAGAAGATATACAAGAGAATGATCAAATAGAAGGCCAAGAGCAGGAATTTCAGAATGAAGATAGTGAAGAAGATGAAGATCAAAATGAAGAAGAGAGTTTAATCGATAACGAAGAACATGAGGATGCAAAGATATGTGATGATGGTTCACAAGGAGAGTTAGTTGCAGAAATGGATGAGAATGCATATCCATATGATGATGAGCTACCTTGGGATAATCATGTTGATGAGATACATAAACCCACCCTTGGTCATGATTCTTATGATTCCATGGTTGATCTACATCAGCCCATAGTTGATCAAGGACTACAACTACCTAATGGCGTTTCTTCGGATTCTCATGTATATGATTTTGAATATGGTGCTGATATGTCATATGATTTGAATGCATCATTTCCCTATGATCCAGGCATTCATGATGGCAATCATGAGTTCTTGGGTGGTTTCCCATTTGACCCGGGAGGTATAGATGATATGCATGATTCTTGGACAGGTACCCATGATTATGACTATTATTTTGAGGGATTTCCTTTTGATTTTGGGGGTACTTGATATCTTTATTTGGAGTATTGCCTACAAGGTAGTAACTCATAAATGCGTGCTACAATTTTAATGATTTTCCTATGGTTACTACATATGGAAAAGTGCATTCCAAAGACAAGGTAGCTTACAGTCCAAAATTTCTGTCATAAAATAAATTGACTTATCTCAGTCAATTTGCAAGATTTATGATTGGGGAAGGTACTATATGATGTCTACTTCATTATGACATCTCATATGCTAAAAACCGACATGTACTTCAAAAGTTATGGCCATTCTCCTACAACAGCCCTGTTTGGACAGCAGCCAGTTTTCTCACAATTTGGCATGCAAAAGGTCTTCTTTTCATGGACAGTGCTTTCTTATCACTTGGAAGATGAATGGGCATGATTACTATCATCCTTGACTTGGATTTAGTCCATTACTTCTTGGTTTTGAGGACAAAACCATCTTCAGGACGGGATGGTTTGTCATGAAGGAAAAATACAACATTAATATTTGCACCTTGGATTAATTCCAGCCTTTGTAAATTCAGCCCTAGCCTATGTGTACATGTGTGAACAGCCCTTAAGTTTGGAAAGAGGGTTAGAATAAAAGGGGACTAGAGGCCAAAGGCAATATATCTTTTGATCATTCAATAATCTTGGCTTTACCATTTTCTTGGAGTTAACTTCTTCTTAGCCTATGAAGCACTCAGCCATGGCCGTCATGTATTCTTGAATCCCCAACCATTAATACATGATGAGGATGTCTTGGTGCAATAGATTTGTTAATTCTTTGTTGTAGCTTAGTTAATTTTCAATTTCAGTTAGATTTCATTCCATGGTTGATTGCTTTCATTACAGTTTGTCCACTTACCCTAGTTTTTGGCTCAAATCTTGATCACGTCCTGCTATTTTGGCTGGAGCCCTCCATTTCTTCCATTATTAATGCCAAGAATCACCATCTTCATCCTTGTTTGTAGCAAACTTTCACATGTAACTCCGGTTTGAATCCTTCATGTCCTGTCAAGTCCTGTCACTCAAATTTCTAACTATGGTTTGCTCTCTCTAGCTTAAGAAACTAAATCTAGTACTTGAAAATGACTTCTGCAAGGATCTAAGCTATGGCTCTGATACCAATGTAATGAAAGCAATTAACCATGGAATAAAATCTAACAGAAATTGAAAATTAACTAAGCTACAACAAAGAATTAACAAATCTATTGCACCAAGACATCCTCATCATGTATTAATGGTTGGGGATTCAAGAATACATGACGGCCATGGCTGAGTGCTTCATAGGCTAAGAAGAAGCTAGCTCCAAGAAAATGGTAAAGCCAAGATTATTGAATGATCAAAAGATGTCTTGCCTTTGGCCTCTAGTCCCTTTTATTCTAACCCTCTTCCAAACTTAAGGGCTATTCACACATGTACACATAGGCTAGGGCTAAATTTACAAAGGCTGGAATTAATCCAAGGTGCAAATATTTATGTTGTATTTTCCTTCATGACACTGGGAGGCTGCGAGTCTCCCGCCACCATGCCCCACATTGATAGGTGGTGGGTGGGGGAGACACCACCACTCCACATCCTCCCCACAGCCCCTCAATAATACTCTCCTTCCGACTATAAACGTCCCCCCCCTTGGCCGCCCATGGCAAAGGGAGAGGCTCGACATGCAAATAGAGAGAGAGAGAGAGAGAGAGAGAGAGGGGGGAGAGAACCTTCTAGAAGGTTCTCCTTCTCTTCCCCTCCTTAGAGGATGACCACATGCATTGTTCTTCTCCCCTTTTTTTTGCTTGGTTATCCGCAACCTAATCCCTCCCCCCAATCGGCCCTGCTATTTGAGAAAGAGACAGCTGAAGTCTTGTGGGGATTGTGTTTAAAGCAAAGAAGATCGAGAAATGACCCCCAAGCAAAGAATATCTAATGCGGGGGGAAATCCCATAATCTGCAACAAAGCCTTAGACAAGGGAATCACTACCAATCCAATTGCAGTACTGGGCATAAGTAATGTATTTCCAAATTAATAGATGCTTGCTTTGATTCCCGCATGAGATGCATTAGACCTGTACTGTGGGCACGAGAATAGGTCATCGAAAGGGATAAATTTCATCTCATATATTCGAAAGATGGAGTTTGCAAAGCGTAGGTATCAAGAGAAGTAAATTGCATCTAGATGCTATGCAACAAATTTGAACATAGTATAAATAGCATATAAGATTCCAAGGTATTGTCGACTCTACTTTTCTTGAAAATAATAGATATGTATTTCACCACACTGAAAGTATGTTGTAGCTTGCACGCTTGATGGATTGCATGGTAAGTAATCTAGCCTAGAGGAAATTCAATCTAAAAACTCTAAGATCATTGCCCAAGCTTTCACTAATATCACGAACTATTAGTTCATTGGGATCTTGATGAATGCGTAGTCAACACAAACAATGATCATAAGAATTAAAACTTAGATGCCTTGAGATCCATGTGATAGCTACTATGTTTATCAATCCTATTCGGGGTGGCTAGATTCAAACAATAACTCCAAGGAAAATGACGAGCTCAAGGATTAGGAAACCCTAAGTCAAAGGGAAGACAAAATTTTTTGTACTTGTTGGGAAGAAGGGTGGATTATCGATTAATGTAAGTGATTAATATAACTTATGTCTTGTATAGTGTTTGAAACTTTAACATATGCCTTAGTCAAAAAAAGGGAGTGTTAAGTAAATTTTACATAGTATCGCTCTTGATCGCAAGGGGGAGAGCAAATATGCGATGGAAAGGTTATCGTGACTATTATTGCAATGTTTGGAAAAGAATACCGTTGTTTTGTTGGTTGATTGATCAACATCCAAAATGCTTTTACATTCAACTAATTGTTGGTAAACTCGTGGCAGGGGTTTGTGACAACAAGTTGCCATGGGAATAAAGGAATGTTTTTTGAAAGATGATATTAGGGATAAATGTATTGTTTGTAGTTGATTCTTACAGGATTTAATTAATGAAAGGTTATTTGCACAGGTGGATCACCTCCAAGATCGCAATGCGGATTAACACGAGAAGGGCACTGCTCGATTCACAAGCCAAAGGTTGAGTGGTGAAAAGGCTAACCACAAAAATGGTGTTTCACTCCTAGGCCGATTGGGGGTCATGTGGAGCTTTGGACACCCCTTGCCAAGTCCGGAACGGAGTTGAAGACTGATGTGGCCCCAACGTCTATGGAGTTGAAAGATCCTATTCGAGATAAAGGATGGAAATTATGGTGCTATGTGATTTGGATAGGATACTTCTGTAGGGTAGAAGGGATATATAATTTCTCCTGTATGAATAGGAGACAAAGATTAACTTGAAGATAAGTTAAGGAACTTGTTTGTCAAAAGGTCTACTTGCCTTGTTTTCATGTCAGTGCTATAAGTTACGTAAATGAATCGTGTTTCTTGAAAGACCTAATTAAGTAAGTTGATTTTAAATGTCACACCTAAATGTGGTAGGATCTAATTAAATAACTAAAGATTTCCTATTGAGGGAAGCGGATGGGCGGAACCCCCAATGGGTCCATCCTACAGCAGGGTGGTCCCAAAGAATTGGGAGGCTTCTCACAAGGTTTTATCGACGTCCGACTCTTAGAAATTATAGGCTTCTCACAAGGTTTTACGAACCCTTAGAAATTGTAGGCTTCTCACAAGATTTTGCAGACCCTTAGAAATTGTAGGCTTCTCACAGGGTTTTATTGACTTCTGAACCCTTAGGAATTGTAGGTTAGAACTTGATTCATGCCGTTTTAGGGGACCGGAATGGGACTATGCCATATGGGTAGAGAAGTTGAGCGGCGCATCCCTCTCATTTTCCATTCTCTTTGAACCAAGTGTAGCATGGATCTGATTTGGCTAGCGTATCTTTGCGTAAAGTAGGATGTCTAGGACCCGACGCTAAAATACTGTCTATCAGATACCTTGACCACTAATAACCCATATTTTAGGTCAATCCTAGTGGGTTTGGTCACAAACGTTTTGTTGTGAGGCGGGACTTGAGAAACCCTAGACAACAAACCTCATAACATTCCATGGGAGTGCTAGGTGGCATCACTTAGATTCATCTCTTGATGGACAACTAAAAACGTGCCTGGACAGAGCCAATAGATGGGCATGTTACAATTGGTATCAAAGTGAAACTTTGTTATGAGGTGTGATTGATTAATATATGATTTGTAGACGTATCCTAAATAGAATAACCTAAGTGGTATGGCTTGATTATTAGGCACCTTTTTTGCACCCATGAATATTGACACGCAAGTGAAGAAATTCCTTCTCAAGCAAATTAAGGCACCAGAGTTTCGTGGAGAAGGGATAGAAGTCGCAGTAAAGGCAGAGATATGGATTGAGTCAATGAATGGCTATTTCTTTGCCGTGAGAACTACATCTACCAATCAAGCAATGATATGAAACTTAAGTTAGTTTGCTAGGCTCGGATATGGTGGAAGCAATGGTGCAAAGATGAAGGCATTTCTGAAGCCGCTGTCACTTGGGCTTAGCTGAAAGATGCTGTAGGCGGACAATACCTTCCGTCAACCTATCAGACTTTGAGGATGAATGAATTCTTCAAGCTAAATCAGTTAGAACTAACCTTGGAACTCTACTACTCAAAGTTTGTAACCCTACTAAAATACATGCCACCTATGGATATTATGCAGCAAGTATCCAAGTTTTTCCATGGCTTGAACACTCCTCTGAACCACCGTTTTGAAGCAATGCATTCAACAAACTTGCAAGATGCATAACTTCAAGCAAAGCCAATCATCCAAGAACTTAATTTGGGCAATTATTACAAAGATAATTCTGGAGATCAAAAGAAGAGATGCCACATGTGTCGAGAGATAGGGCACATCCATAAGAGATGTCCCAACCATCCATGCTTCCACTATAACAAGCTAGGGCACGTCCAAGTAGACTACCCTAAATTAAGTCTACAAGATATTGAGCCTTCAAGAAACTGAAGCTACACAAGCGGAGTTTTCGGATATATAGAGGAATCTAATGAAGACGAAGACCTAGAACCTACTACACTTCTTTAGGATAATTAGAAATACTAGAAATTTTATCTACATAAAATACAACTTGTATTGAAATAAACCTTATTTTTGTAACTACAATTAACCCGAGTAATATGAGTTGCATCAATTTTGATCCTAGAACTTACAAGTGATCAGAGATACTTTAGCAAGGAATGAGAGTTATAACTTACAATGAATTTCTCTAAAGTTGTTTTCTTCTCAACTAATATAGATTGGGTCTTACACTAGAATGTCAAAGCTTGGGAATATTTTTTGGTATTATAAGCGAAGAGGATTGTCCATGGATCTCAGTCCAGATCTAAAAAGAGGACAATGTGGAAACAAAATTTCTAAAATAAAGGACCACTTCAGTCTACTAAAAGGATCTTTGGGCAATTTGGTCTAAAGAAGAAAATCTTGCCAAAGACAACCAAGAACCTTGTGACCACAAGTGATAAAGCTCCATATTGTTTCTATTGCAAGGAGTTAGGTAATTTCAAAAGGGAATGTCTGAAAGCACCCTAAATAGCGATGCTCCAAGTGCCACAACATTGGACATATCCACGTAAATTGTCCTAACAAGACTCAAAGAGAACTTGAACTTACAAGGAATGAGGTTATACAAGCTACAGTGATCCAGAACCTACCAAGAAATTCTCAGATACCTAGGAAAAACCTAGAAGATATTCATGAGTTGTAACTACCATAAACTTATCTCTTGTAATTTAGATGCGAATATATCAAATACAATAAGTTGTTATTCTAAAACCACGCATCCTTATGAGTGGTCAGAGTGTCACAACGAATGTGTGATGGATCCTAACCCATAGGTTTCAGAATGAAATCCCCAGTTTTTCTAAGATGAGGACATCTAAGAAGGGGGAAAGGATGTAATATCCTTGCAGGTTCCCACATAGGAATCCCCCCTCCCTTAATAATTAAAAGTAATTGAATTTTTTTTAAATCTTCCCCCTATCATCACAAAACAAGTGGTGGGGGGGAGACGACGTGATGATGTCGATGGGGAGGAAGAAGACGATGAGGAAGTAGTCAATGATGACGAGGGAGGAGGCCATGGGTCTAGTCGCCCTGCCTCCCTCAACCAATCCACAATGAATTGGGAGGCTATGAACCCCTACCTCCATACGCCATAGTGACAGGTGGTGGGTGGGGGAGACACCATCACTCCACCTCCTCCCCCCCCCCCCCCCCCCCCCAATAATACTCTCCTTCCCACTGTAAACCCCCCTCCCCCATGGCAAAGGAAGAGAGGCTCGACATGCTCACAGAGAGAGAGAGAGAGAGAGAGAGAGAGAGAGAGAGAGAGAGAGAGAGAGAGAGAGAGAGAGAGAGAGAGAGAGAGAGAGAGAGAGAGAGAGAGAGAGAGAGAGAGAGAGAGGGAGGGAGGGAGGGAGGGACAGGACCTTCTAGAAGGTTGTGCTTCTCTTCCCCTCCTTAGAGGGTGACCATAGGCACTGTTCTTCTCCCCTTTTTTCCACTTGGTTATCCGCAACCTAATTTCTACAAGGCTTTATAAAGTTGGTTTGAATAGTGGGAATAGAAGGAATGATGAGGCTTGTTCTTTTGCTCTTGAGTATCTTCTTCTTCTTCTTCAAGGTCTTCTTCTTCTTTGGTAGTTGCTAGGTAGGCCTTCTGTGATCTTTTCCCGGCATGACAAAATTTTTCAATGTGTTCTGTTCTTTTGCAAAAGTCATAGATAATGTCTTTCTTCCCTTTGTACTTGTTATTGACATAGAGAACATGTTCTTCCTTTCAAATGCTTGCTTCTTCTTTACCTTTGAGCTTCTTTTCTTCTTCAACGAGTGATGCTTGCTTCTTCTTTACCTTTGAGCTTCTTTTCTTCTTCAAGGAGTGATGCTTTGATGTCTATCAACTTTGGATTTGGCATATTAATTAGTGTGGTGGAGACATTACCAAACTCTAGAGAAAGACTCCTCAATAGAACTCCAATGCATACATCTTCATCCATTTTTAAATTAATCCATGTAAGTTGAGTTAGTAGACTTTCCATACAATTTAGATGGGTTGCAAGGGATGTATTAGCCTTCATATCCAACTTGAAAAACTCAATCAACAATCCATATTTTGAAGATTTAGAACGAAGTTGAAGACTGCTATGGACCCAACGTCTGTGGCATTGGAAGATCCTATTCTAGATAAAGGATGAAAATTATGGTGCCATGTGATTATGACCGGGTACTTCTGCAGGGCCGAAGGAATATATAATTTCTCATGTATGGGTAGGAAACAAAGATTAACTTGAAGATAAGTTAAGGAACTTGTTTGTCAAAAGGTCTACTTGCCCTATTTTCATGTCAGTGCTATAAGTTACGTAAACAAACCTTGTTCCCTAAAAGGCCTAATTAAGGAAGCTCATTTTAAATGTCACACCTAAATGTGGTAGGACCTAATTAAGTAACTAAAGATCACCTATTGAGGGAAGTGGGTGGTCAGAACCCCTGATGGGTCCGTCCTACGGTAGGATAGTCCTAGAGAACTGGGAGGCTTCTCACAAGGTTTTATCGACCCTTAGTGTGGGAGCTTTCACTCAACCGCCAAGACCCACGGACCGCTTATTATTTCAAGCGTTCCAAGCAAGCTCTAATGGCTATCTCTCACCTAGCTGACGCGCCGTCGATCCTACGAGTATAGTGAGCTTACCTTGATACTTGATCGATTACCCTTCTCTCTCTTGCACTTCGATAGCTCCATGATTCTTGATGCTAGCTCAAGCATCCTCAAGCCTCCTCCATCTCCAAGCTCCATCCTCCATAGCCGTGTGCACAAGAGAAGAGAAGAGAAGAGAAGAGAAGAGAAGAGAAGAGATGGTGAAGAGCTTCACCCTCTTGATCCCTCACTCCCACACACACTCACTCCCTCACACTCTCATACTCCCTCTCTCAAGAGCACACACAAGCAAGAAGAGAGGAAGAAGAAGACTCTTTTTGCCACACACCAAAGAATGAGCTTCTCATTCACTTTTCAACTTTATATACAAAGCCCTAAATCCCTTTTGGGCGGTCATCCCCTTTTTCCCTTTTTTACATGGTCGACCGTAGCCTAGGTCCTTTTTCCCATTTCCCACCATTCTAATTTATCCTATTCCCAACTAATGTGTACACTTTGCACAGGAGTGAGCCTGGCGCTCTTTTACAAGGATTCGGGGGTGCTTCCACATTTTAATGGTACATCCTTTTACTCTTTTGTTGTCTTGGGGCGACACCGAGACTTTCTGAGGGTCGTGCCCAAACATTTAAATTTTTCATGGTCTGGTTACCGGTCAAGGCGCCCTTTTCTGCTTTTATCCTGCGCCTTTTTTGCTTTTATCCTGTGCCTTTTTTGCTATTTCCTTTTCTTTCCATTTTTTGCTCCTCTGTACTGTGGGAAACATGGTAACATTACCCCCTCCTAGCCAAGTGCCAGTCCCATGGCACTGTGGTGGGACGTAGTGGCTAGTTAGGTCGGTTACTGGGTGGAACAGGTAGGTGGATGACACTGCTTCCAAGGTGGTTGTGTGAATGATAGGTGATGGAGTTTAATGAAGATGACCAGGAGAGATTCCAGCGTGATTTAGGCTCCATGAAGATGCTCGGCATCTTTCACACAGTTGTGGCGTCCGTTATGTAACCGGTCATCCCTCGAGCATCAGAAACGCTTGAAGCAATAAGCAATCCCTTAGGAGGATGGTATTGGAGGGATTTATTTTGGAGAAGCCCCCCCGAACTCTGTCTTGACAAAGATATGGTTTGTCGTTGCATGGACAATTTGTGTCTTTGATTTGAAGATCTTTGTCTTTGAGTTGAAGGGCTTCGTCTTTGAGTTGAAGGTCTTCAGTACTACATTGAAAATCTTCAAATTTGCATTGAAATTCTTCCAGCTTGTGGAATCAATAAGTGATCCGTAGATCTTGAGGTGTTGGGCATGCATCTTTGGAAGATGAGGTTCCAAGATCTATGCCAATGGCAGATCTATCGTGACTTGGTTCAATCATGGTAGCCATTAGCAGGCAGATGGCTGGACACCGGCACATGGAAAAAGTTTTGGTCATTAAAGGATGCCGTGGGTGATCCTCCTCAGCAGAGTAGCCATTGCTTGAAGCTTGAACATAACCTGCAAGAAAAGTTGTGCACTCCCTAAGGAGTGTGCCTGCCTCTCTGTGTAGTGCGTGGTGCCCATGGCAGTGGAACTGGGAGATGGGTCTAACCTTGGGCAAACCCTTAGTAATGTCCCACACTTGAGGACCCAGTTCGTGCATTGTTGGAGGTGTGGTGCAAGTCTTAGGGTGACAGGCCTGAAAGTCCTGCCCTTGATATGCCCTAAGTGTGAAGTGGGGAAGGGGATAGGGAGAACCCTAGGTGCAATGACGGCGGTGCACGATGAGGCGAAGGGGAGTTGCAAGCGGATCTTGCGAAGGTCTCACCGCTTATCTTTGCTTAATGGTAGATGCATCCCTTGGCTTTGCTTTTTTTGTTGCCTTGTGGCTTGCTTCTTCTTCTTCTTCTTCTTCTTCTTCTTCTCTTTTTTTTTTCTTTCTTTTCTTCTCTTTTAAAAAAAATATATATAAATAAAGAGGCTTATACATGGATACATGTGATACAAGGGCATGACGGGAATTTACTCCTCGTCATCCGAATGGCAGGTAGGGGATGGTGGAGGGCATGGGGCCTTGTTAAGGAATCTGCGACTCAACAAGTAGTCCTTGAGGTTGAGGCGGGTTTTGAGAGTGGTAGTGGAAAGGAAGGGGTGGTTGCATTGGGTGAATTTGCTATCGCTCATATCTTCGAGCAGTGCAACACAGAAGGATGGCAAAAGAGTAGCACGCATCATGAGGCGAGGCATGGTGCTGCTATCTATGGCGTTGGGGTCGAAGTAGAGGGGTGGGAGGTGGCGTTCTTGAGGTGCGGGCTCTTGGTGGACTAGGACCCTAATTAGTTTAAGATAATTACAAGTGGTTATGAAGGCAGGGTTAGGACAGGAGGTGAACTCACTAAGAAATCTATATATAGAGCTGTACAAATCAAAGAGGGTAAAGAGAAGGGCGTCCTTATGGGAGGTGCTATTGGCGTTATAGATAATGGGAAAGTCGAACCTGCCATGGATGGACAGATTAAAGTCGGCCCCTACCCTTCGAGGATACGGCATGAAAGTGGGGTCGTTTCTCTCAGAAGGGAGGGTGTTACAAAACGCCATCCACGCGTCAAGGTTGACATAAAAAATGAGTCTTCTCCAGGTGGGTTGGCAATTATAGCCTTCCATCGATCTAGGCACCTGGAGGACTTTATCCTGCCAAAATTCGTGGTCCTCGGCTCCCTAAGCAGTTGGGTTGGCCTCTCGCTCCACTAGCCACTTGGCCTTGAGCCTTGCACCCATAGCGATTACGTCATTTACAAGTTGAATGGGCATTACTCTATTTAATGTAGTGTGAAACTCAAAGATCAAGTCAAAGGGGTCGTGGGTACATTCTTGCTATTCCCAGATAATCAACTCGGCATGGAATTTAGCAAGGAGATCTTGAGGGCGCAGTAGGAGAGGGGCAAGCTATCTTGGAACAAGTCTAACGTTCAGCTTTTTCCTTGCCTTCTCTACCATTTCTTTCCTGCGGTTAGCCTGGGCTACTTTCCTCTCAGCAGATGTGTCAGGGGGTTGCACTTCCTCTTGTTGTGGCGGAGGGGGTGGTGGGACGTAGTCTTCCTCCTGAGGTCCCAGATCAAACTCCAGTTCACCCCTTTCTGCTTGCACGTCTTCTTGTGCCTTCGCCTCTGTGAAGCCGAGTTCGTCTATTTCCTGCACCGTCAGGCCTACCTATGCAAGATATCTTCTTTGCTCCTCTAGGCTCTATGGTGGGCCTCCTAGCTGTAGTGGCACATGCAAGCCTGCTGTTAGGGCTCTGCGTGTAATGGCTAGCTTCTTCTGCAGAGCTAATCATTGGCTTCATTTCCTTCCGGTTTGGTGGAGTGGAGCAGTGTATTGAGGAAGGTGTGCTGCTGGGCTATCATGGAGAGCTGGGCCACCTCTGCCTGATTCTCAGCCAGCACCCTATCTCCTTCGGCTTTGGCCAGCCGGTGTGCCAAGTCTCGTATTCTCCCCTCATTGTGATCAGCCCATTCTTTTGCTCTTTTTTCCATATCTTCTAGGCTCTCCCCCTGATGGAGGGTCATAGCCATGAGTTGTTGCTGCTGGGCCTCGAGCTCGCGGTGCAAGCGGGACTACTCCTAGCATTCATCGGCGATCTGTGCATTGAGCTAGTCTAGCTTCAACTGCATCCTTCACACCTACTCTTCTCTTAACTGGTCCAGCTCTACAGCTACCTATCTGATCTTGTCAAGCTGGTTTTGTGCTTCCAGGTTGACTGCAGAGAGCTGGTCGTTCTTGCGCCGCAGGTGAGCATTGGTCTCCCTTTCCCCGTTGAGGTGCTCAATCAAGATTCTTCTCCTTCCTTCCCAAGCAGTGTCACGTTCCTTCAGGGCCTTTGATTCCTCTGATTGCTGGCTTCCTCCTTGAGCGCAGCGATCTCCCTTTGGTATTCTATTAACTGCTTTGTTTTCTTCAGCTGGAGAGCGGCTCATGATTCTCATTCTGTTGCCAGCTCCTCAAAGGCTGGTCTCCTTTCTTCCTTGGTCCTTTCAAGCTGCGAGAGTAGCTCCTTAACATATTCATCGTATTACTCTACTGGAGGGGGGGGATGGGACATGGTGATGGTGGTGGCAGCGGCTTCTATTTTCTGCCTCTTTAGCTCCGGCCTTGGCTCCAGATCAACCGTGGCTGCCCTTTTGACTCCTGACGCTGGGGTGGCGATGCCCACTTCTCTTGCCAACTCCCGTTCCACTAGGAATTGTAGCCAAGTGACCACGTTGCTCTCATCGACTTTTGGGGTAGAGCCTTGGGTGGCAGTGGCAGTGGGTGTTGTCATGATAAGAGTGGTTGGCGTGGAAGGTATGAAGGGGGGGGAGTTGGCATCATCGGTTCTTTGCCTTTTCCCTCTGCCGGGGGCGGGGGTGTGATTTCTGGCACACTGGTACTGGAACCAGGTGCCTCTATTCGGTGTGGACTCTCTGCACCTTCCTCGTCTCTTTTGTGCTGCTCCTCAATGGAGCGACGCGTGGTTAGCGCTATTTCTTCCTCTTCCTTCCTTCTCATCTCCTCTTCAGTCTTATTTTTTCTCTCCTCCTCATCCCTGACTGACTCCCTTGGAGCCATCTCCAGATCTTCCTTCTCTTTCTTCTTGCGCTCCTCTTCCCTCTTTCCATGCAGGGCTTTGGTTCGTTGTTCTGCATGCCTCTATGGGCTGCCCTGGGACTCTCCCTCTTCATCTTCGTCAGTCTCCATTTCATCTGGAGACCTACGCTGCTCTTCTGTGTGAGGTGGGGATTGTGACGGTGACTCGTCACTTCCTTCGTCGCCTCCCTCCTTGTTTTCTTCTTCTCGTCCTTGCCCTAGTGCTTCTTGGATTATGGCCGTAAGGACGCCTCCAAACCCTATGGTTGTGGCTTTGGAGGATGATGCCTAGCGGGTTGATCGGGACAATGGGGATTCCCCTCCAACGGCTCTTCCTCTTCTTGCTAGGGCCTTAGCCGTGAAGCCTCTATGTTTCTCCTCACAAACCCATTAAGGTTCACCTCATCCAGCAATTGTGCTGCAATGCTGTCAAGCAGAGGTACGTTGATCTAGCTCATTATGCTATTGTACCTTTGGCTTGAGAACAAAACGTGCACCATTTTTGCTTGCAGCTGGATTTGTGGGTTTGGGATGTCTGCCAAGCTAATCCCATCATTGGTATGGACCTTCACCTTGTCCATTACCAACATGGCATAGACGTCCCTCTTCAGCTTTCTTTCCACCTTATTCGACAGCCCTAGTGCCCTTTCCACCAACTCTGGAGTCAGCTTGATCTATACTTGTCTGGTGGCTTCATTCTCGCGCACCGTGATGGTGCCTCTGTTCCTGTTAAAGGTGCGCAAGAAGTCAGCGCACTGGGTGTAGTCCACCCTCTGGCCCATTGCGTCTAGGTATTTCTGCAGATGGCACTGATCTATGATTTGGCGCACTGCTAGCTCTTCAATGGCCATGTCTCCAAGGTTGAAGATGTGATGGAACTTCAACTGGTTGAAGGCTCTCGTCTCCACCGTGAGGCCGTACTTCGCTTGCTTCTCCTCCGAGAAGGGGAGCTTGCCCGCTTTGTCCTGGCTTGCCATGATGGCCACCTGCAAGTTCAGCCGTTTCCACTATTAGTGCTTTTTGACAAATAACTTGTTGAAAGAATAAAAGCGTAGCAGATTTTATTGAGTATAGCCTTAACTTTTCTTTTCCGACTTTTACCATTACATCTTACCATTGTATTTCAAATTTTACTGACATTTCATACTTGGTTTACTTTTTAGATTCCACCTTACCCCTTCCCCCTTTGGAACGAGAAGAATCCGTCCCAAGATTGGAGGTTGAGAGGCCAAGGGCGTTCAGTAGAAAGGGCGTCGGTCTATTTGTGCAGGAGCCAAGCATAGAAGTTGGGGTTATACTCTAGCTAAGCTTCCCGGTCTAATTCAAATGGGTGGATACCGACGTACGTGATGTATGTCAGAACATCGGTTAGGAGATCACCAGAATCAACACGACTTGCAATGTGGAGCTCTTCCTATGTTAATAGGCAGTCATGGTAGGGATGCCCCTTGATGTGCTCTTCCATGGGTTGGCCACGGAGAGTGGTTAATACTCGATACGAGGTTGGCACGACATAGGTGGGGTCGCACTCTACTATTTTGATTGCACGGCGCTGCTCAATGTTGGTCATTATTCGGCACCCCTTCACTTCCCATTCCAGCCTAAGAGTGTACCAATGCTTCAAAAACGTGGAGTCCGTATCAGCAAGCTTGGATAACTTGATGATTTCCTGATCAGTGATAGCAGAAGTGGTTCGCTGATCGTAGGATGTGATGAGACGTTGTTTAATGGCTTGCTCTTTGGAGATCTCGCTGCTGAGCAACTCAGCAGCAGCAGAGTGAGAAGCTTTTTCAAATGAGAATTCAAATGTCTCCCAAGAGCAAGGCATATTGCGCACTTCCATTGCAAAGGGTTCTTCTAATAGACCTAAGTCCAAGCGGTCATAGCTGAGGGCTAGCGACACGAAGGTGGCATCGAGTCGTTTAATGCAGTCCACCACATCATCGTCAGTGTCCTTGGCAAGGTTAGTGGCTAGTGCTAGAAATGATTTTCGTTCATAGTAGGGCGTAAGGTCGATGGGCGGTCGAGGTTTGCTAGAACTAGAGGCCTTGACAATACATAGTTGTGGTTGGGAGCTTCCTTGAGCCTGCAGTTGGGCTGTTTGGAATATGGGTAGATTAGGATCAGTCACAACATATGGGATGCTGCAGTTAGCTTTGCCATGGGGAGTCGACTTGACTTGGTCGGGTGATGCCACCTGTGACGGTGGTTGTTGCTCGGGCCGATAGGTTTGTGCGGCTCTCTTAGGCCGAAGTGTAGATGAGCCAGATGGCTGGGGCTCTGGAGAGCACTGCGGCCTATGGTTTTGAGGCATTGGGGGACATTGGCTGATCAAGCTTGAGAGTGGCGTATGGATAGTGCCCTTGGCCGTGGGGACCTTTGGGATCCACAGCCAGGTATTTCCCTCGTAGTATCCTAGCGCATGCAAGAGTGCTTTAGGAACCCATCTTTGCTTGATCACGCGACGCTCCCTGTGATTGTGTCTTGGCCTCCTAGGTTTAGAGTCCTGGGTCTTATGAGGGTACGCGCGTCGACTCCTAGGTGATTGTTTAGGCACCCATTGGAAGTGAGGCTGCTGGGCCTTTGCTTGGGTTGCTGCGGGCTGCAGTGTATGGAAGTCGGGGAGTGGCAGCCGTGCACTACCCCCCTCCTTAGTCTTGCCTACTGATGT
This sequence comes from Lygodium microphyllum, assembly GCF_053477565.2. Taxonomy (NCBI): domain Eukaryota; kingdom Viridiplantae; phylum Streptophyta; class Polypodiopsida; order Schizaeales; family Lygodiaceae; genus Lygodium; species Lygodium microphyllum. The sequence goes on along the minus strand of NC_141135.1, from coordinate 144,525,777 downwards.
TTCTACCGATGGCTTTGTGGACGGTGATGGTGTTGCGTAGCCCTTGCTGAAAGCTGTGACAATGCGCATGTTGTCGATTGCTAGGTGGATGCACTACGATTCATAATCAACATTGCAATGAGTCTGCTTTTTGAAGGTTCGCCCCAGCAGTGACTCCATGCCTACGTCTGTAGCACTTGGCAACACGTAAAAAAGCATTGGAACAGTCTCAAACTCGATAGAAACCGTGACTCTGCACTTGCTAAGAAGTGCGTATGACCCATATGGGTTTAACTTGGCAATTGTGGGTTGAAGTAATGGTTTGCCAAGTTGGATCCAATGATTGTGGGTTAAGACATTGAAGTCTGCTTCCTCGTCGATCAAGGCATTGAAAGCGCATGTTTTCTTGGCAGTGACCATGACACGGAGGTAAGTGGGTTCTACGGCTTCCTCATCATCTTCGTTGATTTCAGTGATTGTAGCTACTCGTACTTTGACTGACACTCCTAACATTGGTGTGGCTCATGCAAAGGATGAGTGGGAGGGAAGTACTTCTTGACACAACTGCCATTGAAGAAGCCTATTCCTTCACCGTCTAGGGTCTCAAGGTTGACATTGCCGGTTCGGCTGATTGCACGAACCTTGAAGGGTCCGAGACATCTGAATTTCATTTTTTGCTTATGCCCTTTAATTGAATAAAGGATCAGTAAGTCACCCTGTTCAAACTCGCACTGCTTGACATGCTTGTCAAACTAGCTCTTGTGTCGGGCTTTCTCATAGATAAGCGCATGGGTGGCTAGAAGACGAGTTTCTGATAGGCGTTCCAGCTCGACCAAGCGTTGTGTCCATGCCTCCTTTCCTTCCCATCGTTCTTGAAGTGCTATTCTTAGGCTAGGAATGAAGAATTCTAATGGTAGAATTGCCTCAGTCCCATAGGTCAGCCTAAAGGGGGTTTGGCCCGACAGTCATTTTATAAGCTGTGCGGTAGGCCCACAAGGCTGCCATCAACTTGTTGTCCCAGTCGCTTCGTGAGGCTAAGACTACTTTAGTCAGGACGTTGATAAGAATCTTGTTAGTTGATTCTGCCTGGCCATTAGCCTGAGGGTAGTATGGTGAGGATTTGTGATGGATGATGAGAAAGGTGGATAGGAGATGTGCTATCACTTCCTTGATGAAGTGTGTGCCTTGACCGCTAACCAGTTCGATGGGGCAACCGAAGCGCGAGATCACTTTCTCCCATAAGAACTTGACAGTCGTCCTAGCATCATTTTTTCATGTGGCTCTTGCCTCGGCCCATTTCGTGAGGTAATCTGTGGCCACTACGATGTACTTGGCTTGTGAGTACTGCGCCGCATGGCTGATGGGTCCTATCAAGTCAATTCCCCATTTTTTGAAGGGTTGGCGAGCAATAATTGGGGTCAAATCCATTTGATCTTTACAAATCGGGACTTTTGTCTATTGGCACTCGTCACAATACTTGACGAATCCCTTGGCGTCGCAGAAAAGTGTGGGCCACCATAGTTGAGACTGCAGCACCTTCTGTGTTGTCGTGTCTCCACTAAAGTGTCCTCCCACAATGCCATTGTGCGCCTCCGAGAGCACATCGTGCATCTCATACTCACACACGCACCTACGCAACAATCCGTCTTGCCCCAGCCTATAGAGTTGGCCTGCAATCAGCTGGTAGGGCTGAATCTTTAGGATCAAGCGCCTAAGGCCTTTTCTATTGGTCACTCAAGTAGTCCGTGCTCGAGCACTTAGACTATGTCATCCACCCAATATGGCGTTAGATCAGCCTTAAATAAATCTTTCTTGCTGGACAGGTGGAATAAGTGGGCGTTAGGTAACTCGTCAACGATGCCTTGTCCAGCAGCTTCTCCTGTGGGAATGCGTGACATGTGATCAGCCATGTAATGCTGTTTTCCCTTTCGTACCACCACAGAGAAATCAAACTCTAGGAGCAGGAGGAGCCATCGAGCTATGCACCCTGTAGCACAAGGTTTGTTCACTAAATAGAGCAGGGCTTGATGGTCCACGAAAAAGATGAAGGGTGTGGCCAATAGATAATGCCGGAACTTCTTCACAGCGAACACCATGGCTAGTCCCTCTCTTTCTGTTGTTGAGTAGTTCATCTCCATCTCAGTGAGTTGTCTGCTAAGCAAAGCTCACTGGATAATCTAAGTTGTACTCACCAGGTTGGCACAACACTGCCCCCATGGCAAATTTAGAAGCATCGATGTGCACGTGGAAAGTGATGGTCCAAACTGGGGCTCATAGAATTGGTGTTGTTGTTAGAGCCTTTTTCAACTCTTCATATGCTCGTTGGCATGCCTCGGTCCACTCGAAGACAATCAACAGCTTGTATAATGGCCTGGCGATCAGCGCGTAGTTCAGTACAAACCGCCGATAGTATCCTGTATGGCCTAAGAAGCATTGAACTCCCTTGTAATTAATTGGGGGTGGAAGGTCAACAATAACCCTGACCTTCGAGAAGTCAGTGGCAATGCCGTTCTTCGACACCACGTGTCCTAAGATGCATCAGTGCTTTATCCAAAACTGACACTTCAAGGGGTTCAAGGAGAGATGATATAAGCGGCACCGTTCAAAGACTGCGCGGAGTTTGTCTAAGTGTTCGATCCAGGTCGAATGGACACACATGTCATCGACAAAGACCTCTAACTCCTTGCAAAGCATGTCCTTAAAGATGGTGCACATGAGGAGTTGGAAAGTGACAGGGGCATTGGTCAACACGAAGGGCATGACTATGTATGCAAAGACGCCCCACTCAGTGGCAAAGGCGGTCTTGTGCATGTCTGCAGGATGCACTTGCACGTGGTTGTACCCTGATAAGCCATCCAGAAAACTGTAGGCTTCCTTGCTTGCCACCCTCTCAAGCATGTGCTCAGTGTATGGCAATGGATAGTTGTCTCTCTTTGTAGCAGCGTTCACCTTCTTGTAATTGACGCACACTCGGATTTTTCCGTTCTTCTTCATCACAATGATTATGGGTGATACCCAGTATGTGTGCTCAATTTCATAAATGAATCCAGCTCTCATCAACTTGTCAATTTCCTCTTTGACAGCATGAGCGTGTTTTGGATTCATAGGGTACGGTCGCTGCTTGACCGGCGTTGCGTCCGACATCATGGGTATGTTGTGAGTCACAACACTCGGATCTACCCCCTGTAGCTCTTCTAAGGACCAGGCAAAGACGCCTATGTACTCTCGCAAGAGAGCGACAAGACTCGTTTCTTCTTTACCAGTCAAGTTGTCGGCAATGAATACTGGTCGTGGTGTTTCCCCTTCCTGGGCTAAGTCTACCTCCTTGACTTTGGCTGGTCCCTCAATTGGTTCGATCGTCTGCCCTTGACGTTTGGCACCTAACATAACTACTACCCTATCCCCTTTTTTGAATTTCGTGAAGCGTTTAGGGAGGTCCTATGGCTTTCAATGTTCTTCTGATCGTGTATCCCTAGGTTGCTTTGCCTTTTCCTGCCTTAACCGTCTGCGCCTCAGGTGGACGGGTAGGTCCCCCTTGGTGCGTCTGGTCATGGGTGAGTGAAGTAACTTCCGATTCAAAGTCAAACCCTCCATCTTCGCTAGAAGAGGTGGTCTGCCCTGGTGGCCGCAGTTCAAATGGTGATTCAGTCCTAAGTATTGATGTCGTTCCTGGCTGAGCTAGGCCTGCTTGCTCAAGGTCTATGGCTCCTATGCATTCCAACCAAGCGCAATCACATTCCATGCACATGACTACTTGCTCTACTCTAAGGGCCTGCCTTTTTTGTGGCTTGGCGTTTGCTCGTATCTGCTCAATTTCTCGTCCTTCGGTGTCATATTCTATGGTATCTACTTCACCCTTACTCTCCTCACTGAAGGATTGGCAGTCTTCATATTCGTCGCTGGAATCTTTGTCATCCGATTGCTCGTTGTCTCCTAGGGCTTGGTATGCCTCGTGTCGTGGGTCAGGAACCAGGGCCCAGTTATACATGAGGTTTAAATCGTGCACCCTAGTCCATTGCCACTTTGGATTCTCTAAGAGATCCTGGAGTGGTTTGTAATTTGCAGGTGGGTTGCCAGCTAGCTGGTTTGTTAGGTATTCCAGTATCCCCTGGAGTTCCCTTTTGTTGGAAGGTACGTGGAAGGTGACAGGCTTAGGTTTTCCTCGGCGGCTTTCTGCCATCATGCGGACTGGTGTAGAGAGTGCTTCGTTGGTCTTGCCGATCATGTTGATAGCTTGCTCGTACACCTCATGGTCTGAGAATGGTAGGTCAATTGTAGCGAGAACATGCATCCAATCCCGCTCATCCTCTGGGCACGGGATATACTTGGTCAAGGGCCTATAGGGCTTCTTGACCTGAGTGTTCCCCTTGAGCATAGCAGAGATGGCATTTAGGTCGACTAGTGAGGTTTTCCAAGTATCCATCTCTATTCTTACGGTGCATGTTCTATTGCCAAGGAAGATCAAGCCGTTACCCCAATCTTCGATGACTCTAGTGTTGCACATCCAGGGTCGGCCTAATAGGACATCGTAGTCCACTCCCTACATGACTATAAAGTCGACATAGAACTGGATACCTGCGATCTTCACTAGCCAATTTTTCAGTACCCCGAATGGCTTCACTCTCATACCATTTGCTAGCGTGACATTAAACCTAGTATCTTTGACAGGCGGGTTTCCCCAAGTCTGAAGCACTGCATGGCTGAGCACACTAACCCCAGCTCCCGTGTCTACGATTCCCTTTCTTGTTGTGTCACCCAGGACTAGGACCGGTAGGACCACGTGCATCTTAGAGCCTTCCAAAAAGGCGTTGACGTGCAAGGATTTAGGCACGGAGTGCAGCGTCAAACTTGGCAATTGCGTTTCTGCATCCTGGTCCTGAGGGTCTGCCGTGACCTGCTCTTGTGATCCTTCGACCCACTGCTTAAGATCTTGCCATAGGGTAGGATGCTGCTTAAGCAGATCTCCCAGACTAAGTGTTACAGGGGTGGTCACTAGTGTGGTTAGGAGATCGTTAGATACTCTTCCTTCCCCTAACCTAGACTGTCCAGGCTAATGGCCGCGGTTGATCTGCAGCTCTGTCGCGTCTAGGCTTGGTCTCAGCGGCACTGCTTGTGGTGCGGTTTCTTCTGCCGACTTAGGTTGAGGTGGTGATATCAGCGTGCTTATGCTGGAGAGGTCATCAATCTCATCCTCTATGATGGGCTCAGCATCTTTGAGATGCTCTTGAGTCTCCTTCACCCATTCCTTCACCTTTTTTATGGCCTCTAATAGTCGCTTCAGATGCGGGTATTCCCCTACCTTAGCACTTCCCTTTTCGGCCGTCTTAGGGGCTGAAGTCTCTGCCTCTGTGTCTGAAACCTTCTTTCCCGCAGGCAGAGTCGTAGCACTCTCGGTTTTTAGTGCGACTTTAGCTTCCGATCTCTTCTTTTTCCGCCTGTGGCTTTTCTTCCCTATGGAGGTTGCGTCAAGATTGCTGGGTCCTGGTAGAGAGATACATGCCTGCTTCTTTTGGGCTCGGGTCATGACCCACAATGGAATAGGTGTGGCCTCCCCATCAAGATTTTCAACACCAAACAGCCCCAATGGGACAAATGGCAAGTTGTCTGAGCTAGAAGACGGCTTTCGCTTTGGGCAATCTATGAAAAGATGGGTGATTCCGCACTCTGCGCACCTTTGGTCAACCTTGTCCCTGTTTTGCTGCTCTCTTTCAGAACAACATGATGAGACATGATCGGGGTGTCCGCAAGTCCAACAAGTGATCCTGCGGCTGTCCTCCTAGGCCTCTACCTCGTCCTTGTCCTAATGCAATCACCGACAAGGGTTGATAATCCATGAGGACGCGTTTCCCTCGTCATCATGCGAGACGTAAGGGTATATGTAGGTCTCTTCATCAGTCAGCTCCTCCACGTAGTGTACTGGAGCGTCGCTCGGTGGGTGGGTCACGTAAGGACCAGGCAGTCTAGGAATGCCAGTAGGATTTATGTCCATTCTAGGGGCGGCTGGTTTCATATCGTCAGGCGTGGGAAGAACCAATGGGGCTCCCCTTCCGAAGAATGGCTGTGGCCAGTTCGCTAGGTAAGGCTGGTCGTAGGGTTGCGAGTATGGAAGTCTTCTTGGTAATCTACAATGTGTGACATCATGGTTGAACCTCCTGCAGTTAGTGCAAGGTCTTGACCTAGGGTCTTGACACTCTGCCGGCAAGTGGTTTCCGCCACAGTACACGCATTGGACGTGTGGGCGCGTTGTTCATCTCAACATGTATTGTAACTTGGCTAATTCCATCTTGACCTCAGCCAACTATCTCGGTGGTCTTCCCCTTATCTTAGGATGATGGGATTGACCGCTCACTAGAGGCTGACGTTCTCTTTGAGCTTCGCGAGTTGGGTTCTTCTAGATTTGAGCTCCTAGAGCTTCGCTCTTTCAGCTGGTCATCGACTCTGATAGCTTCCTCAAACACTCTAGCCACCATGTCCCACTGCAAGCTTGAATTGCCTGCCAAAGCCTTATATAACTCCTCGTCTTGAATTCCACTGATGAATACAATCAAAACTTCTCTGTCAATCGGTTGCTCACCTAGAGGGATTCTCTTAAAGAGACTCCTCACATGGGTCACATAATCGTGGATGTCCTCCTTCTCTTTCTGCTTGACATTCATAAAGCGTACCAGTAGGTTATCGGAGTATCCGGGCTCGGCGAATCTCTTGACGAAGACATCCTTGAGATTATTGAAGTTGGCTTGCTCTACAGCATCCAGGCTTGTATACCACGTCCTACCCTTGTCGCCTAGGCAAAGCCCGAATGCTTGCGAACGTTGAGTTTGGTCGTTGAGGCCGTTGGCTTTGCAGACTTGCTCAAATTGCTCAAGAAGCTGTATGGGTCATCCTGAGGTTGGTATTTATCGAATTGCTTGGCAACAATGGGTATTTTGGCCTGGCTTTTTGAGCTTTGGTTTGCCCCTAATCCTGCAAGCAACGACGTCGCTAGTGCGGTGGCACTCTGCTCTACTGCAGTATTATCAAGCAGCCGTTTCATGAGGAGCTCGCTCAACGTCAAGTCTCCCTCCAATGCTCTCTCATGGTCCGTTCGGTTTCGGCCAGCCAAGTTTAGCACTCGCTGCACCTCATGCAGCTCCATGCTTTGTCTTTGGCTCCTAGCCTGCTGATCCCTATTGTATTCGGCTATGCCCTGCAATGCCTTGCGGGCTAGCCTTCTCTCCTCCTCTAGATCTGCAATGATTGTGTCTATTGTTCTGCCGCGGTGCTCGTACCGGGCATGCATGTCGTAGCTGCTCAACAACTGCTGAATAGCATCTAGGAATATGTTCAAATCAAGCTCCTCACTAGACTGCTGGTCGGAGCTCTCTTCCATCATGGTTGAGTTCTTGCGCTCCACTACGCTGTCGATTAGGGTGAATAGACTTGACAGATCTTCATCATTGGCGCTCCTTGCTTGGTCCTACCCTGCACTTCGATGGCTTGTCTATGTCTTGGGTCCTCTCCTATTGGTGGGTTCCTTGAGTGGTTTATCTGAGTGAGTTCCTTCGGTTATTGAATACAAATCTCAATTTTATGGTCACTCGGTGAGTATCGTTTCTCGTGCACTTGTGCCTAATCAGGCTTTCAGCTTTCTTAAGTGTACTTCAAGTGTGGAAATTCAATGTGAGTGCCGCAAGCAATTCCTCAGCATCGTACACACTCTTGCTTGTTTCGGTCCTGATAAGCTTTGTTGCTCAAGTCCTGGCCGTTCTAGCGGGTTCTAGGGTCTGCGCTACTTCTTGCCGTTCACTAGGGGGTCGATCACAGGTCCTTCGATTGGATTTCTGTTCTCAACGCGTTAGGTCACTGGGGAGTGCTCCAGCACTGTCCCCCTGTCCCTTGGTCTTGACTCCTACGTCGGGAACTGCCTACAAGGTGTTCACCATGTTGTCTTGGAGCAGGTTGAGCTTCTAGTCAATCGTGGGGGTCAATTTTTGATGTTTTTCCTTCTTTTTTTTTTTTAAAGGGTGTGTCCGATTTTGAGAATCGGATGTCTTATTTACCAGTGGTCCGATTTACCAGTGGTCCAATTTACCACTGGTTCGATTCTAGGAATCGAGCAGCCAGGTCCGATTTTGGGAATCGGACCAGGTGGGTCCGAGTTTGAGCCATCCGAGTCTCAGAATCCGACGAGAGTTAAGTTGTCCGATTTTCAAAAATCAGACAAATGGTCCGATCGGACCAGGCGAGTGGTCCGATTGCTGATGTGTCCTAATTCGTGAGTTTGATTTCCTCAATCAGACGATCGGATGAAGCGTCCGATCGGACGGGGTTGGTTCGAGTGTCCGAGTGGTCCGAGTCCGCAAATAGGACAGGTTGGTCCGATCAGACCGAACGTCCGATGCTCAAAATCGGACGTTCGATTCTGAGAATCGAACAATGAATCAGGTATCTGATTCCGTCGACCCGAATGCACTTTCGAGCATAAATTCATCCAAAATCTTAAGATATTGATTATTATAGACTACAAGATTCACCAGGAATAATGTTGGAGTGATGGGGGAGAGATCTATATACCTGGGGATCGCCGATAGCAATGTCACTCCTTGCCCTGATCGATCGAACGGGTCGCCCAAGTCTCTCTCTCTCTCTCTCTCTCTCTCTCTCTCTCTCTCTCTCTCTCTCTCTCTCTCTCTCTCTCTCTCTCTCTCTCTCTCTCTCTCTCTCTCTCTCTCTCTCTCTCTCTCTCTCTCTCTCTCTCTCTCTCTCTCAACTGGTTACAAGTGAGGATTCCCTTGCCCTTCAAGTACTTATAACCCTACTAGACATTACCCAGGTGTTACCGATCACTCTCCTTGTGATTCCTACACATTCAAATGCACATTTCCTCCATTTTCCACCTGTTTTTCCCAATTTTCTCCTTGTTTTACAGCAGCAAACCCTATGCCTCTTGGGTGCGATTTCCTACTGTTAACCTACTCTAAATGCAACAAAAATACTTACCTGTTTTCCAGTCATCAAACAACCAGAATATCCCAAAATACTTACATGTTTTGAATATCAAAAACACCCAAACTTCATACCTATCTCAAGCTCCATTTTGGGGATGAATACCCTACTTTGATGCTCAATATGAGGCGCGCAAGTGCTCAAGCTTGAATCCATTGGTCCCGACAACGGAACCAAAATGTGGGAGCTTTCGCTCAACTGCCAAGACCCACGGACTGCTTATTGTTTCAAGCATTCCAAGTGAGCTCTAATGGCTATCTCTCACCTAGCCAACGCGCCGTCGATCCTACGAGTGTAGTGAGCTTACCTTGATACTTGATCGAGTACCCTTCTCTCTCTTGCACTATGGTAGCTCCACGATTCTTGATGCTAGCTCAAGCATCCTCAAGCCTCCTCCATCTCCAAGCTCCATCCTCCATAGCCGCACGCGCAAGAGAAGAGAAGAGAAGAGAAGAGAAGAGGAGAAGAGGAGATGGTGAAGAGCTTCACCCTCTTGATCCCTCACTCCCACACACACTCACTCCCTCACACTCTCACACTCCCTCTCTCAAGAGCACACACAAGCAAGAAGGAGAGAAGAAGAGAGGAAGAAGAAGACTCTTTTGCCACACACCAAAGAATAAGCTTCTCATTCACTTTTAAACTTTATATACAAAGCCCTAAATCCCTTTTGGGCGGTCATCCCCTTTTTCCCTTTTTTACATGGCCAGCCATAGCCTAGGCCCTTTTTCCCATTTTCCACCATTCTAATTTATCCTATTCCCAACTAATGTGTACACTTTGCACAGAAGCGAGCTTGGCGCTCTTTTACAAGTGGTGTGTCATTTTACTCTTTTATTGTCTCGGGGCGACACCGAGACTTTCTGAGGGTCCTGCCCGAACATTTAAAATTTTCATGGTCTGGTTACCGGTCAAGGCGCCCTTTTCTGCTTTTATCCCGCGCCTTTTTTGCTTTTATCATGTGCCTTTTTTGCTATTTCATTTTCTTTCCATTTTCCGCTCCTCTGTGTTGCGGGAAACACAGTAACACTTAGAAATTATAGGTTAGAGTCCGATTCATGCTATTTTAGGGGACTGGAATGGGACTATGCCCTATGGATAGAGACGTTAAGCCGCGCATCCCTCTCGTTTCCCATTCTCTTTGAACGAAGTGCAGCATGGATCTGCTTTGGCTTGGGTATATTTGCATAAAGTAGGATGTCTAAGACCCAATGCTAGAATGTTGTTAAAGACCTTGACCACTAGGAACCCGGATTTCAGGTTGATCCCAGTGGGTTTGGCCGTAAACATTTCCTATGAGGCGGACTCGAGAAACCCTAGGCGACAAACCCCAAAACATTCCATGGGAGTGTTGGGCAGCATCGCTTAGATTTGTCTCTTGATTGTGGACAAGTAAAAAAGTTCCTAGAAAACCGATAGGTGGGCACATTGCATTCATCTATATTGAATACTCGAATGTCATGTACTTGAGGTTTTGAGCTTGCATTGCTCATTTGGCATTTGATTTTGTTCTATGGGAGTTACCTACACTACTTGGATGTTACATAGAGCTTTGGATTTATGCAATTGAGCTTGAGCTTACTTCCATTGAGACCATGGGACACCATGTACATGCTCTCTTGATATATATTGGATGCAGTTACGTGACAATGAGTTGATTTGATCACTTACTTTGGACCTAGCAGTTATGTTTGTTAGTGTCTTGTTAGTGATATTTATATGCTTCTAGGTTATGTATTGAGCTTTGCTCAATGGGTTATGCATTTGGTAGTTGTCTTCTCTGTATCTTGAGATCTCCTATGTGCATGATATATATGCCTACCGCATGTCTGGCTCAAACACACTGTAGTCGTAATAGCCTTCAGTGCTAGCTGTTCCTAGACTTTTTTTCTTCGTTGCTCATAGTTGGTTTTGCTGGCATACTGCTGTAGTTTATTACAGTAGCTTGTCATTTTAGTTTTACATATTCTATATGAGGGCAATCTCTTGGATTTGACAGTTACTTGATTAGAGTTTGTGGACAACTCACTATTTTGTCAATTCTATTGTTTAGCCCTTGATTTGGTTGTGATTTTGGGACTGCTTTGCTATCATTTATAGCAACATGTTTGTCTTGGGTTGTGTCTTGGGTTATACTCTCATTTACTCCATTATGGCTACTGGTTTGAATGATAGTGCTATCTTCAACATTGACAAGATTGATGGCACCAATTATAGCTATTGGAAGATGCAAATTTGGTAAGTTCTAGTGTAGAAATTGCCAATTAAGTCATTGAGACACGAGGATGTCAAGCTTGAACTCATTGATGCAAAGGAGGGACCTACATGTCTGCCCACTTGAATGAGGTTTATTTTATTTTCAACCAATTATCTTCATAAGGAATTGAATTTAAGGACAATGTTTCTCCCTTGTTCTTCTTGGTTACATTGCCTAAGTCATGGGATATATTCTATTGCTATGTGTGTAAATATGCCTATTGATGGGCTAAAATTGCAACGTGTAGAGGGTGCGCTCTTGAATGTAGAGGTTAATAGAAAGAATGCGTGTAGAGGGTGCACTCTTGAATGCAGAGGTTAATAGAAAGAATGTCGATGATTCTCGCACCTCTCAGCTTTAAACAGTCATAGGCAATAATGGTAGGAGTGGTAATGACCACTATGGAAGAGACTCTCGGAAGTCTCATGAATAGCCTCGTAATAACTCCCATGGCCATAAGTTTATAGTGACTTGTCACTACTGTGGGAAGCAAGGTCATATTCAGTCACAATGCCATAAAATGTGTGATCACAAGTGCAAAGAAAAAGGAAAGGATAAAGTGCAAGAAAAGATGATGATTTGAGCATTATACATAGCAAGTCCTATGTTAAGATTGAAGAGATTAATATCATGCAAAATGATTCTAATGTTGATGGCGACTACATACTTGTAGCTTCTTCTCATGATGCTTTATAGTTGACTAATGCCTCATCTACTTATGGTCAATATTAGCTCCTTGATTGAAGGGCTTCATTTTATGTCACCCCTCATTGAGAGTGATTCGACTCCTGTCCTAGCATGACAGGATCTGTTAAATTAGCTGCATGTGAATGTTGGCATTACAACTCACATCTTAATAGAGAGTGGGTTTACCCAATTTTGCAACATATTCATGGATGTATTCATTAGAGAGATTATTGATTTACAAGACCCATTTAGCTTGACAACAACAAGAAAGTTTTTGCTACCATTGTAGTTATGGTATAGATTCACAATGTTTTGTCTACAAAGCTACTGTAGCAAAACTTGATTGCATCTGTGAATTGTTCTTGATTGGCATAGCTTCAACTTTGCTTGCTTGGTCTTGTATGCTAGAAATTGCAAACATATTACTCATCAGAACATATGCTACAACATCAAACACTTCTCATGCTTTTGTAACTACACACAGCATTTGGAATACATATCTACCAACACAATGTGAAGGATGGTATATTTTTCGAGCAACCATTGTCTAATAATCGGACCATGTATTCATTTAGCCTTCATAGCTACTTTTATATGGTTAGATACTTTAAGGATGCTAAGTAAAGTTCACAAAATCTAGAGCCTAGCCTTGCTATTGCATCTATTCAAAATAGTTTAGGACTTCATGATCCCATTCATGCTAACCATGCCCTGCAATTCGTGCATTCTACATAACCACACTTTTCGCTAGAAGTTTTCCAAACACTTCTTGAGCTTTTGCAAGTTGACTAATTCTTGCCAACATGTTTTTGTAATGTAGATAAAAGCAACAACATTTGGAGAAAGGCCATGCTATTCCATCTTAACAAAGTAATGCAATGTTCTATGACGCGATAGTTACTAATAACAAGTGGCAAGAGGGCCTTTCTACCTACTATTATGTTCCCAAAAAGCTATGGACGTCATTGCTACTATGGATGCAGTATGTCAAATTGCATCAATCATCTTCCATCTCACAAGGTATTTGCTAAGCTAGACAAACTAGACAAAATCAAGTTTCTCGCATTGCACTTGACCAAATGGTTCCACTTTCTCAAGTTGAAGGTGCAAGCATTGATCAAGGATATTTAAGATAAACATGATTTAACCAACCAATTCAACTAGGATCCTATTTTCATGACAAAGTGTGGTATACGACTACTTGGATTATTTGTAGGTTTCTTTCTTCACCTTTAAGAATAGAATACCAGTCCCTTGTCCTTGTAGAATTAAAGCAACAATATTAGAGACCATACAACAATTGAGCTAGATTCATCAAGTGGAAGAACAAGTTCACAACTACTGAGAAGTGCAAAGTGAAAGAAGTTGTGTGCTTTGGTGAGTGCTATACAATGAAGACAATCAAAGGATTAAACACAATTGAGAACATGAGTGAAGCCATCATACAAGTGCAACTGCACCACCCAAACAGTATGGACCTCATATGGTACATACAAGATTATGAATGAGACAACATTTTGTCCTAATTAGACAACATCTTGTCCTTAATCATTAAGATGATGGGCTATGATTTGAAGACATTTATTAACCAACAACTTCACAACATCAAGGGGACTTTGTTCAACTATCCCCTTTTGGCTCTAGTTAACATCATATAGATACCCAAAGCCATGAGGTACCTACATAGCCAGGGAATCATTCATTGATATCTCAAGAGTGAAGGCCACCAATGTAGTCATGGACTTTGGTTGGAGCCCAGATGCATTCAAAGAAGGGTACATTCATGTCAAGGTGGTTGGCCAATGCCAAACAAGTTAGAGGGCAGTCTATGCACATACACAAGGTAGGTACCATAGGCATTGGAGGGTACTTGAAGTCTTTTGTTCATACTATTACATCGCTACACTACCGTCATCTACTTCAAGACATCATGATGACAATTATGATGACCTTTATGATGCTAAAATGTAAGGCAATAATGTGACAATTACTAATATAGGATGAGAGTTAAGTGAGGGGCTCACCACATTTTTTGTAGACATCTACAACTTTGCTATGCATTCTTCAAGATTCTCAAAGGAAAGAAGCCTTTTGTTGATGCTTTCGCATTGCTTGATTGAAGCAGAGCATAGTGGACCTCCAAGACATGCCCATCTTACCAATGGAAGGTGTCATTCATCAATGTTGGGATGGCATGTTAGACAACTGCCCTTCTTTTAAGATGGGAATCTTGAATCATTTTTATGAGAGGGAGGGAGACCAATAACCAACATGCAAACCAAACTCACCAATGAGCTGCAATATATATGACATGATCTGCTTTTTGGAATGTCATACTAGTAGTATCATTAGTCACCTCCCATGTTTTGACACCAGATTTGGAAGTTGATTGGTAGTTGCGAGAGCTTTGCTAAGTGGTAGTTAGATTGTAAATTTGGGAGAATCTACAATTATGATTCCATGATTAACTACATTTCTACATCTCCTACATACATAAATTCAATATGGTTGTTCAAGCTTTTAAACCTTTCCACAAATTCACTTTGAGACTTCTTCTTTGAAAACTTCTCAGAAATAAGGAGTGATCCCTAAGTGAATACATGACCACTGGGTTGTTCAAGCTTGTAACTTTACACACATTCAAATTGAAATTTCTTTTCTCAATCCACAGTAATTGTGTCACCAACTTTTATTTTAGGAAATTGTCTCCCAAGTAACAATTAAGAGTTGTTTGGAGGTCATAAAAACAATTTTCCTCTAACTTCACATGACGTACCATTAGGGAAAATATGGAGTCAAAAAAGGGCCTCATAATAAATTGATTAGGGATCCTTAATCTTGGAATAGTCTCTCTTCCATGGTCATCATTGCATGCCCTTTTGTCCCTTGGCTTCCCTACATTCCTAGGCTCTAGCCTACTTTTTGTGGTGGACCACACGTAGGAGGGATCCTCCCCTACTTTTCACCTTGGTAACTACCGGTTTTCATCCCTCCAAGATGGGACCCACCACTCTTCAAAAAGTTTCACATTAGCAAGTTGGATTTATTTTTGTCCCAAAATATGAGATTTTTAAAATTTTCACCAAAAATGCATTCCTTTTTCTCAAAAGATATCCAATAATATTGCAAGTTAAAATACTTATTTTGTAGACAACAAAAAGAAACATCATTGTAATCATTAATACTTGAGTTTATACATTCTCTATTCTAAGATAAAAATCCTTATAAAAATATCAATATACAATCTATAACATAATCTATAATATTATTACATGTACATCTTCTAGAACTAATAAAAGTAAATTGTTCATGGTAATTCCCGTTACACGAACATTGTTACTAGATTTGGAAATTGTAACCTATGGTAGACTCCTTGTAAAGAAGCTCTAACAAGCAAGAACATTCTCAAACACGAAGATTATAAATAGTAATAGTATTTGAGATAAACCACAAATGAAAGGGATAGCTTTCCATGGCTTCATCTTGAATCAATATGGAACATTCACATCAATGTTTGGCTACGCTTTGATATATACAAAACAAAACAAAGTATGGCTCATGTAACATTTGCAAATTCCAAATACTTAACAAAAAAGTTGTTTATGATGTAGTTGATATTTTTTCAACAAACCAAAAATATCAAAGGCATACTTTTGTAAGAGTTCAAAGATACTAGATGAGCCACATATACCTTCAAAACTATTTACTTAAATACTTTTGCTTCTAGAAGAAAAATACAATACAATTTACATACAATCCTTCGTTTTGGAGGGCGGGGGGGGGGGGGGGGGGGGGGGGGGGGGGGGGGTTCCACCTTGTAAAAGCCCTCTATATAATGTGTGTTCAAGGGATACTTTAAAAACCCATTTTATTTTATTTTTTTGCATAATTTTATATACCCCATTTGTGAATTTTGGAGGTAATAGTTATATCCCTTTTGTAATCTAAAATTCAAAGAGAATTTGCATTTTCATGGCCCCTTCTTTACAATTCAAATTAAAACATAATGCTACAATAATTTAGCCATGGAATTTTCACTATGATCTAAGATGGATATCTAGATATGATGTCAATATTATGAACATTTTACAGTAGCACTATAACATAGAGTTGTATGCAAAAAGCTCTAAAATCCATATGTCCAAATCATTTATTGTACACAATGTGAGGTTCTTTGAGTGCCATAAGAGTGCAACCTCTTATACTCATTTTATCTTGTTTATTCCATATTCATTGTTTAGCATCCTCAACATTCTTCTCTCTATTTTTTTCTCCCTTCTCTCCATGTTCAATATCAATGATCAATACATGCATATGCTTTCATATCACTATACTATGATATGGCATTAGAGTAGGTTCAAGGTTAATCAAGTGTAGATAGATCTAAAGAGGAGGATTCAATGTGACAAAAAGGATGTGTTTTCAGTGCACGGACATAACTTCGATAGCTATACATCAACACATGGTTGAAGCAAGCAAAGATGCATGCAAAGGAGGCTTTGTTGATGTTTGTTTACACAACAACATCTATTAAGTGTAAAAAAGAGTGCACTTTGAGCCTTTCGAAGCAAATTTGAATTTTTATAATCTATCACAATAAATTTAATTAGTAAACAAGCAAAGAAAGTCTAAGTCAGCTATACTTTTAGAGCCATAGAGAGGCCACCGAATGCATACAAAAAAGTGTTAGCAAAATAGACATCTCATATGTGAATTTGTGCATTATATTGGGAATTTATATATTTTATTACAAGAGTGTGTGACATGGACACCCATTTTATGATGCCAATATTTTGCTAACCAACTTGTACTATTGGGTTGGCTAACTTGTTCATGTCTAGAGCCGATTTATAGGCAGGTAAGCTTTGTCCTCATTCACTTCAATCATCACTATACTTGCAAGTGTTTAAGAGAGGAAGCCAATGTCCATTGTTGTGGTGACTCATGTTTGGAGTATTGTACTGTCTTGTGCCTTCATATATGAATTCCATTTCCCGAGCATTCTTTTCTTGAGTTCTTTGTTCTTTGTAATGTTTCTCTTTTTGTGTTTGTGTAGTCCCTTATAATAGATTCCCACACTTCCATCATTACTCCCACTTTTGATATGGTAACATGATGTCCATGTCAAGTCTTATGGTATTGTTTTCTACAATTGCAAGTTTGTGTTTATCCCTCTCATGTTGATTAGACCAACTCCGAACTATTGTACACTATGTTCAAGCTTGAGTGGCCTCAATTCTACCAACCCAGACTAATTCCTACCCTACCAATCTACACTTTGCTCAACTTAACTTGTGTCTACTCTTTTTGTATCTACATGACCTGAATTTCAACTACTATCTCTGCATTTATTTTACAATGACCTAAATTTTTAGGTTTTAGCACTCTTCAGGGTTGGGAAATAGTATTCTCAGGTTGTATATCTACCTTATGGGCTACAAAGTTTGAATTTGGTGATCTATTGGTTGCACCTCATTTGATCTTTCTTCGACATTCCCTCGATTATTTGTCCAACTATCACCTACAATGTGTGAAGTCGTGAATAGTACTTCTTGGGCTAAGTCTTAGCAGTATTCTCTCTTAATATATACTTTTACTTCATTTTCTCTCTCCTCTAAAATGGCACCTCCCTATTGTTCTACTAATGATGAGCTCAAAGGTTATAACTATCTCACTTTGAGTGCCATAATAAAAGCTTGCTTTGTGCAGATTCCAAAAGCACCTATGGCATATTGTTATGGGAGCTATCATGCATCTTGAAATGCTAGATCCTATTCCAATCGATTGGGATTGAGACAACTACAAGGAGGCAATTCATACTTGGCAGACAAATGATGATCATGCCTACTCTGCTCTTCTCAAATGCATCTTTAAAGAAGTCCTTCTAATGGGTTACCTCCTTCAAGATAGCTTCAAAAGTGTGGGAAAAGTTATAGATATTGTATGAGGCTTTATCAACCATGCAAGTTGTAATTTCAATGGTCACCTATAGACTATCAAGTTTGATCCGACTTATATGATTCAATATTTTCTCCTTTAGGTGATATAGATACAAGATCAGCTTTCACAAATGCAAGTCCATCCTTCTAAACACACATCCTATGGGGATTGTCCTCTACAAGCTTGCACTAGAGTATAATGATGTGTGGCCAACTTTTTATGGGCTTAGACATTGGTGACACATGTTAGTCTTGAGCATATGTTCTCCATGCTACTTGAGAATGAGGCATCTTTGCATTTATAGTGAAGGCTTTCATCTCGATATGGTGGCCATGAGGAGGCTTATGTACCATTAGAGAGGAGTGATATGAAGAAGAAGACAACGACATAATATTACCACTTTCGTAAGAAGGGGCATATCCAAAGGAATGCAAAGACTTGGTAGCATTGTAGAAGGAGCAAGAGAAGAAGAAAAAGAAGAAGGGTTATACCTCCTTTAATGAATTGTCATCTTGTTTTGACTCAAATTTGAATTCAAGACCTCTAGGTAGGGCAACAACCAAGGCTTTGAAGGGATCCTCTTTTGACTCGAATTCAAATTCAAGACCTCTAGGTAGGCAACAACCAAGGCTTTGAAGGGATCCTCTTTTGACTCGAATTCAAATTCAAGACCTCTAGGTAGGGCAACAACCAAGGCTTTGAAGGGATCCTCTTTTGTAGAGAAGGCAAAGGCGAGAGAGAGAGAGAGAGAGAGAGAGAGAGAGAGAGAGAGAGAGAGAGAGAGAGAGATATGTAGCACTTGAGGAATATCCCAAACCAGTGGGGAAACAATTGTATGTTGAGAATGCAGTACTAGGATGGCTAGTAATCAGGTATCCCATTAGTGTAGGGGCTGTGGACAATAGATCAACACTTAAATAAGGCTCCACAAATATTTTATGTCCTTTGAAAGGGATGTGGGCAATAATGGGTGATGAAAGGGCCAGTTGGAATGAAGGGATTGTGGATGCAATCACATAGAATCCTATTTATAATGGATTGGGGGTGCACTTAACCTAGAACCAAAAAAAAAAGTGATCTAATAATAATAAATAGAACCGATGTGCTTTTGGGGCTAGTTGAAGGAGATTTTATGATAGGTTAATGGAAACCCTAAATGTAGTATCTCAATAGTAACTCCATGGCTACAATAGCTAGTAACTCCTTGGCTATAATAGCTTTCTATGCCTTTGTAAGGCATCCAGATATTAACAAAAGGCCAACCATGCAAGAAAAGCAATCCAAATTAGATTTTATGTTGTGGTCTTTTGTCACAACTCTATAGAAATAGAATTTGTATCCTTTTTCATTAAATTGTCTATATAATGATTTATTAAATTTATTTCCTTTGCATTAATTAGATATAAAGAAAAGTGCATTGGAGCTGGCCACTGATGAGTGGTCACATGTTATGGTGGACCCACGCGGTGGGTTAGAGAAAAGATAGTTCACACTTCCACCTATATGGCCCGATTGGGCGCCTGTGACTAGAACTCACGCATATCAGGATTAGACTCGCACACAGAAAGGATTGATGCCTTGAAGTGTGGGCTAGATCCACCAGAACAGACAGTTACAATCAACAAGATGGCATGATCATGAAATGCTTGTATAATGTGCATGTGTGGGCTGAAAGCTTGAAATGCACATTTCTTTGCATAGGAAAGTCACATGAAGATTCGGATACCACTTTTGTGATGTACATAGAAAAAGCTTTCATATGACACCCATATTGGGGGGGTCCCTAAATTTTAGCAGATCCCTAAATTTTAGGAGGTCCCTAAATTTTAGAAGCCTCGAATTAGCCTAAAAATGCTAGTCCTAAAAAATAGGGATGTCATTCTAAAAATAGAAAGTTATGTACTCTAACTGTGCTTACTAAATTTGGTTGTTTCTATTCTTGATAGTATTCAACCCAAAAAGGAAGGCCATAGAGAAGAGACAAGTGTCAAGACACTTGTCACACAAGTTTCCAAGTGTCCCACCACTTGTCACATCTCATGACATGTGGCTGGACACTTGTCTTGTGCTACTCCACTTTCCCCTTTTGTACTAGCTCTTCCCTCTCCTATAAATAAGAGCTCGTTTTTCTTCATTCAGCATCATTTTTCTTTGCTGTAAACTCATGTACAGCACCCACAGATAGCCAGAAACTGGCCCCATCCATCCCCATCATCATCCCCCACTTCTCCATTATGAAATTCCTCCATATTCCCTCTTTTATCACTGTTGTTTTACAGGACAGCAAGCCTGTAAATTCATTACAGCACCTCCTTTTCAAGCTCTTTCTTCCATTTTAGCAACAAGAAGCAAGCCTTATCCATGTACTACTGTTCAACGATAGAGAAGGCTGATTTCCCCTTTTTCTTCTCTCATACTGTAAAGAAATCAGTTCTTATCATTGCATAATAGATAATGCGTGTGTGTTTGTACATCTTTGCATGATCTTGTGAGAGTGAGAATTACTTCTTCTCACTCTCAGGTTGATTGTAACTGAGCTCTTCCCTAAGGGACTTGGGTTGAGCAGAAATACATTCCTTCGGGGGAGGGTTGCCCATCTTCAATCCTCAATCTTGTCTCCATTACTTTTTCATTTTCATGGCTGTAATTTTGTGAGTAATTTTCATTTTCAGCTTTAAATGTTCATTCTCTTTTATATTAAATCTCGAAAACAAGCGAATATCATAATTGTTAAGCATACTACGTTGTTCGGGGCGTTTACAGTGGTATCAGAGCTTTGGCTCGGTCCTCACCCCAACACTGGTAGTGCTTACAATTATAAGTTTGTTTGTTTTCAGCCCTTGCATTGAGTGCTTGAGCTTTTTTTTTTTCTTAAGAGTCTCAATGGATCAGTCGAGTGCTATCCTTCAAGCCATTCAAAGTCTTAGAGAGGAGAATCAACAAATTTGTGACCAACTTCTCAAACTAGAAAAAGTTGAGAATCCCAAAGAATTCAAGGAAAGAAGCCCATCTGCTTCAATGAGACAAAGCCATACCAATGAAAGGAGCCGATCAAGAAGTCCAACTACTTCTAAGAGGCAGTCCCATTCTACTTCAAGACAAAGAAATAGATCGTGTCGAAGCTCATCCTCTTCTTCAAAGTCATCTGGTGCCTACTCTGATGGACCCTCTTCTAGTAACGAAGAGTCACACCCTTCTCATGGAAGACCTCATCATCGTCAAAGGCGTCGGCATTCTTCACCCTCGTCTCCATCTTCATCCCCATCAAGCACTTCATCATCTTCAACCTCAAGATCCGGGCATGGACGAAGGCATAAGAGGAAGAAGAAGACTAAGTCACTATCTCAACTTGAAAAGAAGATACTCTGATGGACCCTCTTCTAGTAACGAAGAGTCACACCCTTCTCGTGGAAGACCTCATCATCGTCAAAGGCGTTGGCATTCTTCACCCTCGTCTCCATCTTCATCCCCATCAAGCACTTCATCATCTTCAACCTCAAGATCCGGGCATGGACGAAGGCATAAGAGGAAGAAGAAGACTAAGTCACTATCTCAACTTGAAAAGAAGATCAAGTTCAGTATGTATGATGGTTCCCGAAATCCTGATCTTCTTCTGAAGTTTATTCGTCAATTTCAAATTTTGTATGGTCGTGACAAGTATAAAGAAAAAGAAAAGATTAAGTTTGCAGCTTTACATTTAACTGACTTAGCCCATACTTGGTGGAGGGGGTTGGAATATGATCATGTTGCCCCAAAATCATGGCGGTCCTTTGTTCGCATGATACAAAGCCAATTTCTTCCTATTCATTTCAAAAGAGATGTAAAAATGGAATGGGATCGGCTTTGGCAAAGGAAAAATGAGTCACTTGCTGCCTATACCAAGAGATTTTGGGAGCTACTTTTGAAGGTCCAACATTTCAAGAAGATCAGCAGTTCGGAAAAGCTTAGGAAGTTTCAAGGAGGTTTGCATTTTAAACTTCGTCTCGCTCTTAATCATTATCATTGTTCTAGTCTCAGGGAACTCATTGACCATACTGAGACATGGGAAATGGAGCACAATGGCAACAAATCATTCCAAAAGAATGATAAGAAGAGAGTAGCTGATGATGAGGAGTATTCATCCCCAAATGAAGGACAAAAACAGCGGCAAAAGCAGCCATCAAATCAAAAGAAGATGAAGCCCTATGCACCTCCTAATGCTCCTTAATTTCGCTCCAATCTATACCCACAAGCAAAGCAACTTTCCGAAGAAGAAAAGCAATACTTCATGAAAGAAGGGAAGTGCTTTAAATGTGGACAAACAAGCCACATAGCGAAGCAATGTCCAAACAAGGGACAAAGCAAGGTTTCTGACAACAAGCCTAAGTCGCCAGTGAAAATCAATGCTATCAGTGATGTAGTTGCAAATACAACTCACACTCCAGAGACGCACAAATTATTAAAAGCTTGGGGACAATTGCAAGGTAAGCAAGCGCTATTCTTGATAGATCTTGGGGCGAATGAAAATATCATTTCCTTGCAATTAGCTAAAGAGCTTGGATTAAAGAATGAAGAGATGGACACTCCGGCAGAAGTTC
The DNA here is from genome assembly GCF_053477565.2 of Lygodium microphyllum. NCBI lineage: Eukaryota > Viridiplantae > Streptophyta > Polypodiopsida > Schizaeales > Lygodiaceae > Lygodium > Lygodium microphyllum. The sequence goes on along the minus strand of NC_141135.1, from coordinate 144,503,352 downwards.
GCCAAGATTTAAATGTTGATGAAGGTGACACAGTGAAGACTGTGATACCCTACATTGGCAAGCTCAAGTTTCAAATTCAAGGCTACAGTGACGAAGATACCTTCTGTATATCGGAGACCTTGATGGTTGCGATGTGATTCTTGGCATGCCCTGGAATCATAGAGTAGATTCAACCATCTTCTCTCAGAAAAAGAAGGTAGAACTCACCAACAAAGGCAAGAAGTACGAGATCCAAGCTGGAGTTTCTGGAGACACCATACCTATGGTAAGCCATATCCAAGTCTCTAGAGCAATTAAGGATTGTGTTCAATGTTTTCTGCTTTATGTCACTTATGTAAAAGATAATATGAATGCTGAAAACCAAGAGCGGCTTCAGCTCTTGGAAAAGTATAAAGATTGTTTTTCGGAAGATCTTCCTTATCAGCTTCCCCCAGAAAGGCCAGAAGACCATCATATTGATATTATCCCGGGCAGTTCTCCTCCTAATATAGCACCATACCGTGTGAGCCGTCCTCAACAAGAAGAAATCAGAAAGCAAGTCAAAGACCTACTCAACCGTGGGCTAATTAGGCCAAGTAGCTCACCATTTTGTTCACCGGTTCTTCTTGTTCAAAAGAAAGATGGCACATTCAGGATGTGCATTGATTATCGAGCCCTCAACAAAATCACTATGAAGAATCGGTTTCCTATTCCCAGAATTGATGACATTTTGGATTGTCTAGGAGGCTCAAAGGTTTTCAGTTGCATTGATCTAAAGAGTGGTTATCATCAAATTAGGGTAATACCACAGGATGTACACAAAACTGCTTTCCGCACTTCATACGGTCTTTATGAATTATTGGTGGTTCCTTTTGGATTAACCAATGCACCAGCCACCTTTAATTGAATGATGGAGCGCATCTTTAGAGAGCATCGACAATATGTCGGTACTTTCTTTGATGATATTCTTGTCTTTAGCAAGAATGAAGAGGAGCATCATCAACACTTGGAAATTGTTCTACAATTACTTCAACAAAATCAACTCTTGGTAAATGATAAAAAGAGTGAATTTTTCATGCACAAAATAAATTACCTTGGGCATGTCATCTCTTCTGAAGGGATTCAAATGGATCCTGAAAAGATCAGGATAATCCAAGGATGGCCTCATCTTCATGATGTACATGAGGTGCGATCATTTCTTGGCTTATGCTCTTATTACCGCCGCTTCATCAAGCATTTTGCACATATGGCTTCTCCACTTCATGACCTTACAAAGAAGAATATCTCTTTCCAATGGAAGGAAAAAGAGAAGGCAGCCTTCGCAAGGCTGAAAACACCTCTTACTTCTGGACCTGTTCTTATCATTCCAGATCTGGTAAAACCATTTGTGGTGGAAGCATATGCTTGCGGTGATTGTATTGGTGCAGTGCTAAATCAAGAAGGCCATGCCGTAGCCTTTGAAAGCCGCCATCTAAATGATGTGGAGAAAATGTATGACATTTATGAAAAGGAGCTCTTAGCGGTGGTTCATGCTTTAAAGATATGGAAACATTATCTTTTAGGCAATGAATTCCTTATTAAAACTGATCATCAAAGCTTGAAGTATTTCAAGACTCAAAAGCATTTGCAAGAGAAACATGCAAGATGGGAAAATTTCTTGTCTATGTTTCATTTTGAAATTATGTACACTCTAGGGAAACAAAATGTAGTTGCTGATGCACTTTCTAGAGTGCCTCGCATTGCAACTATTACAGTGGCTCATCATGAAGATTTTCAAACGATGAAGATACTGATTTTGCAGCAATTTGGTTAAATTTACAGCAAGGAGGTTCTCATCCAGATTATTCCATCAAAGACGGTTACCTTCTCATGAACAATCGCCTTTGTGTCACTCTTCTTGTTTGACAAAAGGTGCTTAAAGAAAGTCATGAACCCCCTTATGCAGGGCATAGAGGGAGGGCAGCCACTCTAAGTGCAATTGAGCGCTACTTTTATTGGCCAACATTACGAAGAGATACACATAACTTCATTGAGGCTTGTCTGGTATGCCAAAAATCCAAGTATAATAGGCAGAAGATTCCAAGATTGTTGCAACCTCTTCCAGTGCCCAAAGATCCATGGGAATCTATCACAATGGATTTCATCTCAGGTATCCCAAGAACACCTCAAGGTCATGATATGATTTGGGTCATAATTGATGGATTCAGCAAACAATCCCATTTTATTCCATGTCATAAAACATTGAAATCCGCACAAGCTGCAAGACTTTTCATTCAACATATCTTCAAATTACATGGTATGCCTTCTGAGATCATTTCAGATAGAGACTCCAAATTCACAACTTTTGGCGTGCTTTATTTGAGATTTTGGGAACCACTTTAAAGTTCTCCTCAGCTTTTCATCCTCAAACTGACGGCCAAACAGAGGTGATGAATCTCACTCTTTTGGATATGTTGAAAGCTTATGTTAGTGAACATAAGTCACAATGGGAGAAATATCTTCCATTATTGGAATTTGCTTACAACAATACAGTGCACTCATCCACAGGGAAAGCTCCAAATGAAATAGTACAGGGTAAAGTGATTCCTCCTCCAATTATTCGCACTAAAGATAAGATTTTTGCTGCTGATGAGTTTGCTTCAGATTTAAAAACCACAATGGATCAAGTTCGAGCCACTATCAAAGTTGCCCAAGAGCGACAAAAGAAGCAAGCAGATAAACGAAAAAGACCTTTGGCTTTTGAAAAATGTCAATATATCTTGCTAAAGTTTGATAAAAGTAGGCTCAAACAAGGTTCTGGTCAAAATTTATCTTTTCCAAAGCTCTCCAGTAGATACTTTGGACCCTCATTGGAAAATACACAATGCTTTTCATGTAAGTTTGCTAAAACCTTACATAGGACTAGAACCAAAGGAACCCATTACTGAAGATCCCCTAGAAGTTGAAGAAACAAAGCAACTCTTGGAACCTGAAAAGATTTTGTTTCTCAAGGATCGAACCACGAGAAGTGGCCTTGTAACACGAAAATTCTTACTAAAATTCAAGAATCTACCCACAACAGATGCACAGTGGGTAGATGAAAAATTCATAAAGGATTACCCAAATATTCTATAGCAATATCAAGAAGCTTTTCAGCTGAGGACAGCTGAATAAAAGCCAGAGGGCTGTTGTCACAACTCTATAGAAACAGAATTTGTATCCTTTTTTATTAATTTGTCTATATAATGATTTATTAAATTTATTTCATTTGCACTAATTAGATATAAAGAAAAGTGCATTGGAGCTGGCCACTAATGAGTGGTCACAAGTTATGGTGGACCCACACGGTGGGTTAGAGAAAATATAGTTCACACTTCCACCTATATGGCCCGATTGGGCGCTTGTGACTAGAACTCACGCATATTAGGATTAGACTCGCACACAGAAAGGATTGATGCCTTGAAGTGTGGGCTAGATCCACTAGAACAGACTGTTACAATCAACAAGATGGCATGATCATGAAATGCTTGTATAATGTGCATGTGTGGGCTGAAAGCTTGAAATGCACATTTCTTTGCATAGGAAAGTCACATGAAGATTCGGATACCACTTTTGCAATGTACACGGAAAAAGTTTTCATATGACACCCATATTGGGGGGTCCCTAAATTTTAGGAGATCCCTAAATTTTAGGAGGTCCCTAAACTTTAGGAGGTCCCTAAATTTTAGGAGCCTCAAATTAGCCTAAAAATGCTAGTCCTAAAAAATAGGGATATCATTCTAAAAATAGGAAGTTTTGTACTCTGATTGTACTTACTAAATTTGTTTGTTTCTATTCTTGACAGTATTCAACCCAAAAAGGAAGGCCATAGAGAAGAGACAAGTGTCAAGACACTTGTCACACAAGTTTCCAAGTGTCCCACCACTTGTCACATCTCATGACATGTGGCTGGACACTTGTCTTGTGCTACTCCACTTTCCCCTTTTGTACTAGCTCTTCCCTCTCCTATAAATAAGAGCTCGTTTTTCTTCATTCAGCATCATTTTTCTTTGCTGTAAACTCATGTACAGCACCCACAGATAGCCAGAAACTGGCCCCATCCATCCCCATCATCATCCCCCACTTCTCCATTATCAAATTCCTCCATATTCCATCTTTTATCACTGATGTTTTACAAGACAGCAAGCCTGTAAATTCATTACAGCACCTCCTTTTCAAGCTCTTTCTTCCATTTTAGCAACAAGAAGCAAGCCCTATCCATGTACTACTGTTCAACGATGGAGAAGGCTGATTTCCCCTTTTTCTTCTCTCATACTGTAAAGAAATCAGTTCTTATCATTGCATAATAGATAATGCGTGTGTGTTTGTACATCTTTGCATGATCTTGTGAGAGTGAGAATTACTTCTTCTCACTCTCAGGTTGATTGTAACTGAGCTCTTCCCTAAGGGACTTGGGTTGAGCAGAAATACATTCCTTCGGGGGAGGGTTGCCCATCTTCAACCCTCAATCTTGTCTCCATTACTTTTTCATTTTCATGGCTGTAATTTTGTGAGTAATTTTCATTTTCAGCTTTAAGTGTTCATTCTCTTTTATATTAAATCTTGAAAACAAGCGAATATCATAATTGTTAAGCATACTACGTTGTTCGGGGCGTTTACATCTTTACTATGTTGAAGTGCTTTATCCAAGGGGACTATGTTAGCATGGAGTCGCATGCAACAAACACAATGAAATCTAGCTTGACACCCTTTTGTGGCATGTTCTCAAAACATTTTGCTCTCATGGTTTTTACCATATCCTTAATGATTGTTTTCCATGCCACATATCTTGTGAAGGTAGCTTGTCAAATAATCCACAAGCTTCTCCTATCAAGCCACATTTTCCATGCATGTCTATCAATACACTATCCACAAAAATATCATTGTCTAGAATTTTCTTGACCTTGTGATGTATTTTTGGGCATGTCTTGATGGCTCCTATAGCACTACAAATTTTGAAGTAAGAAACATATTTGACATAATCTACAAATACACCTCCAAACTACATCCATCTAAAACAATCTACATAGTCACAATGTGTTAAAACTGCCCTGCATATGAAAAATTCTTTCCCAAATTGACAAACCATTGAATATAAGTGGGCCACATTGGTCAAGTGTGATTGTAAAAGGATCTTAAAAAGGATGATAATGGTTATAATATCAAAGCAAGACATCGATGCGTTGGTCATTCTCATGGGGTCACAAGTGCTCCCTTACCTTTCTTCCTCTCTTGAGTCTCTTTCTCTTTGTTTTTTTGCTAAAGACAAAGACTTTCGTCTTGATTCCCTTGGAACTTTGTCTCTTGACCCACTTTAATGACTAGCAAGAAAAAGAGGACATTTGTGGTGGATTTCCAAGATAATATGCATAAAGGTAAGGAACTTGTCTAAAATTCTTGACCTAAGGAGACATCTTCCAATCAAAACATAACACTTAAACATGACATATATGAGGCTGTCAACTTGTGCAAAGGCTTGCTTCTATAAAACTCTTCTTATAAAGTGATGAGAGAGCTCTGAATGTGTGGGGCATCCAATGTTTTTTATTAACTTAATCTTAAAAACAGTGAACCATTAGTTTAATACATAATAGTCCATGTGCAATTCTTTGTTTCAAGGCTATCTTCAATCTTGTAGCTCATTTGATCTGTGACCCTAGCTATGGTAACTAGGAGCCTCTGGATATGCTAACAAGGCTACCTGTCAAGGACTTCATAGCCATGTGAATTGCAAACATTCATATGATGCAAAGTTTGTAATTAAGAACTCATTATTATTTGAATCTAGTTGTGTCAACATAGCTATCAAGGACTTCATAGCCATGTGAATTGCAAACATTCATATGATGCAAAGTTTGTAATTAAGAACTCATTATTATTTGAATCTAGTTGTGTCAACATAGCTATCAAGGACTTCATAGCCATGTGAATTGCAAACATTCATATGATGCAAAGTTTGCAATTAAGAACTCGTTATTATTTGAATCTAGTTGTATCAACATATAGCTCAATCAAGTACAATTGGTTAATAGTGCCCTGTTTCAAGGGTATCTTCAATCCTACACCTCATTTCATCTCTCAAATTGGCTATGGTAAATATGAGCCATTTTAAAATTCACAATACTTAGAACCAATGATATGCTGAGAAGGCTAGATATCAAGGAGTTCATTTCCATATTGAATGCAAGCTTTCATATGCTTGCAAAGTCTATAGATCCAAGAGCTCAAAAACGTTTGAATGTAGTTCTATTAGCACATAGCTCAATTAAGTGCTTGTCATCTTAAAAGTATTTAGTCAGCATCACATTGCTAGAATTTTTACAAAAGCAAGCATTTCTATTTAGTGATGGCATTGAGATTGCAATGCTATAGACAATGCATGCTCAATTCCAACCTTCAACTTCTTAGGAAGATGCTAAGGTGAAGAGGAGCCCTAGACAAATGTAGAACAAGCAAAATCTTGTGAAAGTACTCCACACGGTTGTGGCATTTGTAAGTGTGTCAGGGCGGTCACATCAGCAGCAAAGCACTAGTGACCATGAATGAGTTTTGGGCAATGCAATTGTGATAACTATGGAGCGGATATAATATTATGGTGTTGAGTTCTTCTTGCATCTCTATTGTGCCATGCAATGTATACAATCTATTCTATGGCTATCCTTGTGCCAATTATTTCTCAGCTAATGGAATTGCTTTAGCAATGATCAAAATAGCAATTTGGCCAGATGTATTAGAGCTCCAAGATTATGGGAGCCAAGGCTGGTGAGAGAGAGGAGGAGATCGATTCCTCCACGTAGTTGCTGCTAAGCCTTCATCATTAGACCCCGAATCTTCTTTTGAGGCTAAGACACAAAAGGCTTGCGTTATGAACGTAAAACCTTCCTTCATCCCTCTACAATTAAGAAGGTTGATAGGATAGCTCCATAAAAGTGCAATTTGTCAAACTTTAGGCCGCTCGTTCTTGGCTGTCTATTCCTGTTCCTAGACTCACATTGGTGTAGGGTAGCTCAACCAAAAAAAAAGGTTAAGACTCATAAAGATCAATACTTCCTTGTCAATACTACACGACGTTGCATGCAATCAAGATGAGTATTCGGTTTAACATAGCCAATAAGGAAATACACGATAGATTCACAAATTATACCAAAAATGTACGAGAAGCACCTTTAATTGTAGCACATGCATGTCCGCTTGTGTAGCCTGGTAAGCTTGGATAGCCATAATGCTTTGTGTAGCCATAACACTTACAGACTGTAGACCGAGGTAGAGGTAATCTAGCAAGAATATGCAAAAGGTCTAAATAGATATTCAGTGGTTTGGATATTTATAATAGGCATCAACATGGTGCTTTAGCATGAATATTAGAACTTCATGACTTCCTTGAGATTAACATGCCTTCCCAATGACTGACACATCCTGAGACATATAGCCTCCGACTTAAACAAGGCCTACAACGCCAATTATACCAACACAAAACCAAGTCAAGTAATGAATCAGATCCCATCACCAAGAGCTAGTATTGTAATCACCTGTTGAACCGGCATAATCATTCCCTCATTGTAATCATCTATTGAGCCAGCAAGCATTCCATGTGTTCCTGGGAAAAGGCTAGTAAATGGGACTCGCATAGCACCAGGCATAAGGGAGGTCCCACTCAAGATTCCATCAGTGATGTAACACCATTTGGTAGTGATGTATTCATTCTGCTCTTAGAAAAACAAGGAAAGGGCTATTGAGAATGGGCATGCCATTGCAATCCATGAACGTTATCTAATCCCCACACTTTATAATGCATATTGGCAACTACTACGATTTGTTGTTGTCACACACAGCCTCTGCATTTGAGCCTAATTCAGCAGTGGTCATCACAACTGCAAGCTGCAGCTATACAACTTCAATTTATTTTGCCCTTCAGATTAGATATGAAGCAGTTTACAGATAACAGTTGTACTTTTCCTCATGTAGCATGCTTAAGGCTTTCAAGGCTTTGTTCTTTCCAATATATACTTGCTCCAATTCAGTTGCATAGTCTATTACTGTTTAACTGATTACTACTACAGGCTTTCTCAGTTTATGGGTTAAGGGAAAAGTTGTCAGAAAACATAGTCATGATGCCATTTTCGTTCTGGTTGAGGCTCTCTATCTCTTCCCTCCTCTGGTTGTTGATATAGGCTATGATTTGCTGTCCTGTCATATTTGCAAAGGTGGATCCAAGTGCTCAAGCTTCTCTAACAGGCAGTAATATTGCAAAGCCTGCCGTCTACCCTCACTATAGTACTGCTTCCCTCGACAACTCCCTCTTGTTGTTGCTGTTGCTACTGATGCTCAACCATCCTCATCTCATAATCCCTCACCTTCTTATAGTCTCTCAACAAGTTGTCCCACTTGTCATTGCAGGATTCTAATTCATATGGCAGCCATGCCTCAAGCACTGGTTCTCAATCCATTTCCATCTTAGCTCTATAGACTTGTTCCACTCTCCTATCACCCCCTTGAGCCTCCTCTCATCATTCATCTTCTTGGATGCTATGAGCACCACTATCATGTGCAATGTCCAATTGTCCTTACATACAATGTCTAGTTGCCATTGGAACAGAAAACGTGCAGCACCACTGCGGTTGGCCCAGAGTGATGGCACCAGCTCCAACTGCATACGCCTGGGTTTCCTTCTCGAAACGTACATTGTCTTCGTGCTCGTCTTGGCCCTCCTCTCAATTGCTGCCATCATATACAGCGTCGCGTGCATCTTCACAAAGCGAGACTGACCTACAAGAAGTACTTATAGTACTCCCTAAGGTCTAGAAAAGGCTTCTTGTCACATTCTTGTGGGTTTTCTGTGTGGCGTTTTGCCTCATTGGTACCTTCCTCATCGTGGTCATCTTCATTAGGCTGGTCTTCCTCCCCTTCAGTACCACCCTCACCTTTGTTCTCTGGTGGATTACTAGCACTATCTTCTCTGCACCGCTCTTTCATTTCACATGCATCTTCAACATTGTAATGTGATTTCTGTTCTTGAAGAGAGCTATGGGCTGAAAGCTCTAAAGAAGAGTACTCGGGTTATAAAGTAGAAGAGGATCGATTCTTACATTCTCTATGCCAAGTATCTTATTTTCTCGCGTCAGTGGTGGTGATCACCTTCGACCTTGCAAGCAGCTCAGACACCATAGTTGTGAGCCAACTGTGAAGCTCGAGCTTCTTGCAGGTAAGACTCTCTTCGCTGGCTCCCCCTATTGCGGCTCATCCGGCTAGCCATGCTAGATTCCCTACTACAGCTCCTTCTACTGCCCACGTCATGCACGAAACTACCGGGCTCCGTTGCAGATCCTCTTGCTCCTCGTGCTAGCCCCCCTACTCGCGATGGGTTCCCCTGCCCCTGCTAGCCATGCTCGATTCCCTACTATAGCTCTTACTATGGCCCATGTCTTGCACACCAAACTACTGGGCTCTGTTGTGAATCCTCTTACTGCTCGTGATGGCGCCCCCTGTTGCGGATCTATCCTGCACTGAACTACTAGGATCAGCTGTGGCTCCTCCTGCTGCCTGTGTCCTACATTGAGAAAAGGGTTGAAATCCTGAGCTCTGCCTTCACCACAAGACATCTTCCCTGTCATGCTATCACAAGAGCATCTCCCCTGTCACGCTGCAGAAAACCTGAGTGGAGCAAGAATACCATGGAGGCTGTAGCCCAGGACCTTGCTACACCCCTCTGCTGAAGTGCAAGGGAGGGCTGGTTTTTCCTCCATTCTTACATAGAGAGAAACATAGAGAGATAAGAAGAAAAAGAAGCGGAAGCCTGAAGGGATGTCACACAGTTGGGGCAGGAGCTGGTGCAGGAAACAAAGGTACTTGAAATTTGAAGTTTGGGGGGAAAAGAAAAAACCTGAGAGCTGGGTCATAGTCGGCTCTCCTAGCACGAATCTAGACGCACCGAGGAAGGGGCAAGTGCCAAGGCCCAAGGGCTCTCGATAATGCCTAAAAGTCCAATTTTGGAGACCTATGACAACCAATCACATTTTCGAAAGTGAAAAACGAGAAGCTGATCTCAAGTGCATCTATACTACATTATTATTTGAGCTACAGTATCGGGAAAGTGTCAAACCACCACAGTGCTCCCGAACCCGGCTCCCAAACCAAACCAAAGTGACCATTAATGTCACATGATTGGGAGCAGAATGGAACGTGGTCTCCTTCCACCACCTTCTCTTCTTCTCTCACTCTCACTCTCATTCTCACTTTCACTCTCACTCTCACTCTCGCTCTCACTGGACAAGAGGAGGCAGGCCAGCAAGCAGCAAGTGCAAGCAGCAGGCAAGAGGTCAGTCCTCTCTCTCTCTCTCTCTCTCAGCATTTTTGTGTTCTCTCCCTCTCTCTCTCTCTCTCTCTCTCTCTCTCTCTCTCTCTCTCTCTCTCATGTTGACGTGCTTCTCTGGTATCTCTGGAGTATGTGGACTCTGGAGTATCTCTGCACCCGTTGGCGTCAGCTCCACACATGTGGAGTGCTTGAGCGTCGTCACCACTGTCAGTCCAGCAGCTCGATAGCAGACCAGTCGCCCGATAGACGTCAGAGAGTCTCTCTCTCTCTGACGTGTGTGTGGCCGGGCCCGTCGGCATTTAGTTCTCTGTCGATCTGACATGCTTCCTTCCTCTCTACACCAGTCGCCAGTTGCCCGGTAGACATGCCAGTCGCAGCGTGCCAGTCGACATGTCGCCCAGTAGTAGACATGTCGCCCAGTAGTCGCCAGTCGCAGCCAGTCGCCAGTACTCGCCCAGCAGTCGCAGCGTGCAGACACGTCAAAGAGTCTCTCTCTGACGGACGTCAAAGAGAGAGAGAGAAGCGCCTTTACTCTCTCTCTCTCTCTCTCTCACGTGTGGTAGAGAGAGAATTACTTCTCTCTCTCTCTCATCCTGCAGTCACACCCTTTTTGATGCTGCGCCTGCAATCACATGGCTTATTTATGCTATGCCTGCGATCACACGCTCGCTGCTCCATCAGAGAGAGAGAGAGAGAGAGAGAGAGAGAGAGAGAGAGAGAGAGAGAGAGAGAGAGAGAGAGAGAAGCGTGTTGAGTTACTTTAGATTAGATCGTGTGTTAGTTTTGATTGTTTAGTTAGTTTGTTTATTTAGTTTATTTAGTTAGTTTTAGTAATTTATTTAGTTAGTTAATAGTTACTTTAGATTAGATTGTGTGTTAGTTACTTTAGATATGTGATTAGTTTAGGGTTAGTTAATCATTTAGTTAGTTTTGGTAATTTATTTAGTTATTTAGTTAGTTTTGGTAATTTATTTAGTTAGTTAGTAGTTACTTTAGATTTAGTAGTTACTTTAGATATGTGTTAGTTACTTTAGATATGTGATTAGTTAGTTTATTTATTTAGTCATTTAGTTAGTTTTGATTGTTTAGTTCATTTAGTTAGTTTGTTTATTTAATTAGTCATTTAGTTTATTTAGTTATTTTATTTAGCTATTTAGTTAGTTTTGGTAATTTATTTAGTTAGTTAGTTAGTTTTGGTAATTTATTTAGTTAGTTAGTAGTTTGGTAATTTATTTAGTTTAGGGTTAGTTTGTTTTTTTGTTTTAGTTTATATATGTTTGTTGTTTTAGTTTTAGTTTGGAGAGAGAGAGAGAGAGAGAGAGAGAGAGAGAGAGAGAGAGAGAGAGAGAGAGAGAGAGGTTAGTTTTGATTGTTTAGTTCGTTTAGTTAGTTTATTTAATTAGTCATTAGTTATTTAGTTATTTTATTTAGTTAGTTTATTTAGTTAGTTTTGATTGTTTAGTTCGTTAAGTTAGTTTATTTAATTAGTCATTTAGTTTATTTAGTTACTTTATTTAGTTATTTAGTTAGTTTTTGTAATTTGTTTAGTTAGTTGGTTAGTTTTGGTAATTTAATTTGTTAGTTAGTAGTTTGGTAATTTATTTAGTTTAGGGTTAGTTTGTTTTTTTTTTAAGTTTTAGTTTTGGAGAGAGAGAGAGAGAGAGAGAGAGAGCGAGAGGTTGGTTTGCTTGGTATGGTTTAATTTATTGGTATTTTGGTTTATTTTGGCTTATTTTGTGCAGTTTGTTTGTGAGGATTGGTATTTCAAGTCGATGATCTCTCTCTCTCTCTCTCTCTGTGTGTGTGTGTGTGTGTGTGTGTGTGTGTGTGTGTTAGTTAGTTAAATAGGTTGTTAGTTAGTTTGGTTAGATTTGTGGTTACTTAGTTTAGTTAGTTATTTAGTTATTTATTTAGTTATTTAGTTAGTTTTGGTAATTTATTTAGTTAGTTAGTTAGTTTTGGTAATTTATTTAGTTAGTTAGTAGTTTGGTAATTTATTTAGTTTAGGGTTAGTTTGTTTTTTGTTTTAGTTTATATATGTTTGTTGTTTTAGTTTTAGTTTGGAGAGAGAGTGAGAGAGAGAGAGGTAGGTTAGTTTTGATTGTTTAGTTCGTTTAGTTAGTTTATTTAATTAGTCATTAGTTATTTAGTTATTTTATTTAGTTAATTTATTTAGTTAGTTTTGATTGTTTAGTTCGTTTAGTTAGTTTATTTAATTAGTCATTTAGTTTATTTAGTTATTTTATTTAGTTAAATAGTAAGTAGTAGTTACTTTAGATCGTGTGTTAGTTACTTGACAGAGAGAGAGAGAGAGAGAGAGAGAGAGAGAGAGAGAGAGAGAGAGAGAGAGAGAGAGAGAGAGAGAGTGTGTGTGTGTGTGTGTGTGTGTGTGTGTGTGTGTGTGTGTGTGTGTGAGAGTTTAGTTTTGGTTGTTTGTGGTTAGTTAGTTTATTTACTTATTTTATATAGTTATTTAGTTAGTTTTGGTTGTTAGTTTATTTAGTTAATTTATTTTGTTAGTTGATTAGATAAGTTAAATTGTAAGTTAGTAGTTACTTTAGATTGTGTGTTAGTTACTTTAAATATAATTTAGGGTTAGTAATGTAGTAGTTACTTTAGATATAGTTTAGGGTTAGTTTGCTTTTTTGGTTTAGTTTATATATGTGTTAGTTACTTGAGAGAGAGAGAGAGAGAGAGAGAGAGAGAGAGAGAGAGAGAGAGAGAGAGAGGTTGTTTTGCTTGGTATGGTTTAATTTATTGGTATTTTGGTTTATTTTGTGCAGTTTGTTTGTGAGGATTGCTATTTCAGGTCGATGATCTCTCTCTCTCTCTTTTAGGTTGTAAATTTGTTTTGATGTATTTTTTGGTTTAAATAGTAAGTTAGTTAGTTAAATAGGTTGTTAGTTAGTCTGGTTAGATTTGTGGTTAGTTAGTTTAGTTAGTTTTGGTTGTTTATTTAATTTAGTTATTTAGTTTTACCTTAGATTTGTGTTATGGGTTAGTTAGTTAGTAGGTTTTACCTTAGATTAGTTGCTTAGTTACTTTAGATTGTGTGTTATTTTAGGGTTAGTTTGTTTCTTGGTTTTACATTATATATGTGTTATGGGTTAGTTAGTTAGTAGGTGATCTTTCTCTCTCTCTCTCTCTCTCTCTCTCTCTCTCTCTCTCTCTCAGGTTGTAAATTTGTTTTGATATATATATTGGTTTAAATAGTAAGTTAGTTAAATATTGTAAGTGAGTTAAATAGGTTTTTTTTTTGGTAAGTTAGTAGACAAATTGATAATTGATTAGTAAGTTAATAGGTTTTACCTTACACTTGGTTTAGTTAGTTTAGTTGGTAGGTTACTTTAGTTTAGAGGTTGGTTAGTTAGTGCATTTGTTGGTTGGTTAGGTGTATAGAGAGTTTGTTTGTAAGGTAGTTTAGTGTTAGTAAGGTAGTAGTTACTTTAGATATAGTTTAGGCTTAGTTTGCTTTTTTGGTTTAGTTTATATATGTGTTAGTTACTTGAGAGAGAGAGAGAGAGAGAGAGAGAGAGAGAGAGAGAGAGAGAGAGAGAGAGAGAGAGAGAGAGAGAGAGAGAGAGAGAGAGAGAGAGAGAGAGAGAGAGTGTGTGTGTGTGTGTGTGTGTGTGTGTGTGTGTGTTTTGCTTGGTGTGGTTTAATTTATTGGTATTTTGGTTTATTTTGTGCAGTTTGTTTGTGAGAATTGCTATTTCAGGTCAGTGATCTCTCTCTCTCTCTCTCTCTCTCTCTCAGGTTGTAAATTTGTTTTGATGTATTTATTGGTTTAAATAGTAAGTTAGTTAGTTAAATATAGTAAGTTAGTTAGTTAAATAGGTTCTTAGTTAGTTTAGTTAGATTTGTGGTTAGTTAGTTTTGGTTGTTTATTTAGTTTAGTTATTTAGTTTATTTTATTTAGTTACTTTATTTAGTTTAGTTAGTTTATTCAATTAGTTGATTAGATAAGTTAGTTACATTATTATTTAACACACAATCTAAAGTTTAGGGTTAGTTTACTTAATTTATTTAATTAGTTACTTAGTTTTGGTTATTTTATTTAGTTAGTTGATTAGATAAGTTAAATAGTAAGTTAGTAGTTACTTTAGATTGTGTGTTAGTTACTTTAGTTATAGTTTAGGGTTAGTAAGGTAGTAGTTACTTTAGGTATAGTTTAGGGTTAGTTTGTTTTTTGGTTTTAGTTTATATATGTGTTAGTTACTTGAGAGAGAGAGAGAGAGAGAGAGAGAGAGAGAGAGAGAGAGAGAGAGAGAGAGAGAGAGAATTTAGTTTTAGTTGTTTGTGGTTAGTTAGTTATTTTATATAGATATTTAGTTAGTTTTGGTTGTTTAGTTAGTTTAGTTATTTTATATATTCCTCAAGGCTAACGCGTCTTTTTGTCTAGTATAGAGACTTCTACAGCAAATAAGAATATGTCTGTAGAAGATATACATTGCACTTCTAACGTGCAAATGAATGCACGCAAAATAAAGGAGGCCACGAGGAAAAAGATTGTTCGTCGTGCACTTAAGCATGTTGCTGGGCATGATAGCTCCGTTGGTTCCTTAAGGTTTATTCGTCGTTTGGATGGGATTGAAAAGCAAGTGAAGACACTATTTCGGCGTCAAAAAGCTTCGATTTCAATTTCTGAGAACATTGGTGATCGTCTACAGAGGATTGAGAGAATATTGGACGAGAAATATGAAGGGCACCTTGCTGATGCAGTAACGATATAGGGCGAGTTAGAAGAGATCAAGGGTTATATAGGTGACATTTATGAACATATCCAGGAAAATTGGTGGCCACGTGCTAGATCTTCGAACGATCAAGAAGAGAAGCTGAAAGATATTCTTGATAGTGCAGGTCGTATAGAGGATGGAGTATGTGAGCTGATTGCACACAAGAACGAGAGCTTAGTTGCACCAGAGAACATTGCTCTTGATGTGCAACTTACTTCTTTGAAAGTTTA
This sequence comes from Lygodium microphyllum, assembly GCF_053477565.2. NCBI lineage: Eukaryota > Viridiplantae > Streptophyta > Polypodiopsida > Schizaeales > Lygodiaceae > Lygodium > Lygodium microphyllum. Next base: position 144,488,077 of record NC_141135.1, on the reverse strand, counting down.
TCTGAATAGATTTTCAGCAATGTTAATGCAAATGAATCACCGTGCAGGCTCATCTTCTAGCACTGGAGATCATTGCCCTTAATATGCACTAGAGAACGTTGCATCTTTGAATAGTGGTTCACAATAGGTTTTTGGTAATGTTAACCAGTGCTTCTTTGTCGTGGTTTGCTTGGTATATGTCATTCTTACAAGACTTCTTAAATGAATTGTTTGATGAAAATCTTCATTTTGAAACACATCGTATGTGTCTTGCAAATTATAAAACTACTTTTAAACCATTTTATCTGGCCCTCTTTTTCTCTGTTTCTCTATGTTTCTCTCTCGATTACTAAGCAATTTGGCTAATGTACTTTTGTAACTTATATTGGATTAGATACATAGAATGATTATAGCTTTGATATGTTGCGACTTTTTGTATAGTTTGTCTTCCTCACTCCTCTCTCTCTCTCTCTCTCTCTCTCTCTCATACTTAGATGGCTTATGTGTTCTTTCATGCATTTAGGGTTTGTGGTTGTGAATGTGAGTTGGTAAGCTACTGTGTGTCCTATGGGATTGACACCAATAAGTATTTCAAGATTGGGGACACCTTTCTATATAGGAGATGTTCTTTTCTCTCAAGATAGTGCAGATTTACATGAATGAAGATCCATTGGCAGGGCCTTTAGGCAATGCGTGGTTGGAACTTGGTGAGTGCCATGTGTACATGATAGTACTCATGTGTAGCGTACATATAAGTATTTAGGGTTTGTGGTTGCGAATGTGAGTTGGTAAGTTATTGTGTGTCCTGTGGGATTGGCACCAATAAGTATTTCGAGACTGGGAATACCTTCATGTATAGGACATGTTCTTTACTCTCAAGAAGATTGTGCGGATGTACTTGGTGAGTGCCATGTGTGCACGATAGCACTCATGCATAGTGTACATATATTGTTTCGTGCATTTAGGTTTTATGGTTGTGAATGTGTCTATCACTTATGTCTTGACGTTTGGTGTAGCCATGGAACAAAGTGAAGCCATAGGAGATATTCCCGACGTAGTGCTTTCGACTCCATTGAATGTAGTGGATTCAATTGAATTAAATAAAATGGCTATGACATCATCTCTTCGACGCTTGCCAGCTTGGGTTCATTCGCATGGGTATGGAAGATAGTTTTGTTAATTGTGATTGCATCAAAGTGCTGCTATTTATATTTTTGGAGATGATTGTTTATATGTTTCATTGCAGCCAACGTATGGGCTCTAATAGAATGAATGTGCGAAAATTGAAAGAGGTGGCAAGGGGACAAGAGATGCATGTTGCTAAATGTACAAGAGCTGCAAAGATTCAAAGAAACACAAGGGCTACTTTGGGTGCTTTGGACTTTAAAAAACTTGAGGCCAAGATGAATGAGTTGATGGAAATGCAGACGAGTTTATGTACGCGTGTTGATAGTGTGCTTGCCATGTACTCAATGAAGTTACAAGAACATGCTAAAGGTCTGTATTGTGTTGTGTGCGAGACAAAGCACACGCAGAGTGTTCTCCAGCAAGTGTCGACTGATCTGGGTGGTGAAGTAAGGGCACTTTCAGCAATTATTTTTGAGACAAGCAGATTAATGAATCTGCTAGTGAACGATATGTGGGCTTTGGTTTAGGGGCTTGGAGATGACCATGAACTTGTGATCTGCCAGAGGGGTTGTCGATTGCCGTTCTTGCAGTTTCAAATGAATGTTAGTAGGTTTAATGCTTTGTTGCGACAATTGAGCCATCAGATGAACGGCCGCATCTAAGGAGACTATGTGTATGTGTTGCGCAAGGATCTCTTTGTATAATGCAAAAATTACTTAGGTTGGAACTTATAGATTCAGACTGTGTTGCGTATTTTAAAGTGCATAGGCTAGCACTTTTTATGATAATATTTGCTTCTTTTTTGTAAAGCCTACGTGGAAAGTGCTAAGATGTGTAAGACTTTTGATATAACAAAGTGTATTTGAGTAAAATGTATTGAGTGTGTATGATGTGATGTCTCTTTCTTGATATTTACATGGAGCAAATTTGATAGTCCAATGATGGTTGGTATATTTAGATTTGATATATTGTGTGCATCGAATGTACGCAATACATTTAGTTTTGAAATCAAACCATGCCTTTGATAAAGTGTATTGATAGTCGTTTCTGCAGTTGCATGTTTACTTTCTTTTGTTAATTAATTAAAATAACAATTAATTGTGCATGTGTTTATTACCAAGGTTACTTCTATCTTAGCAACCAGGCTCTCTCTCTCTCTCTCTCTAATGGGCGGGCGCAGCATTTTTTTAGATAGATACATTGATTGGGTTGTACTGGTTTTGTGTCTTGATATTTAATCTTAATATTTCGATATTTAAATATTAAATGTGTGTATACATTGATAATAGGTTTTGTGGCCAATTGATCAATATGGGGTGTTCGCATCGAGCAACTGGCAGAGACCATGTGTTGCGTGTTCGTAGGGACATGCTTACTTCCACGAGGTATGAGCGACGACCGGTTGCTAGACTCAAGGCTTGAAAAGGGATTTTAGATCGTGGTGGATCCATTCAAAGAGACATTGAAAACTTGACGTTCCATGAGTAGATTCTAAATGGTCATCGTGAACTAGGCCAACCACAGTTTGGTATAGATGTGGCTAATGTTCTGCCATCACCGGATAGAACCATTAGGGGATTTCAAGCCCTGCGACAGTTTGGTGTGGATTTGACGAATGCTTTGCCATCAGTGGGTGGTTGCAATGGTCTTAATCATGTGACTTTCGAGTCACATATTAATAATGCTTCAATGTCTAAGTGCCAACATGGGGGAAATCTTAGTGGAGTGGTTTGTGAGAGTGTGTCTCGCCGTGTTGAATTTGTAAATGGGGATAATGAGCCAGTTGAACAGCATGTTGGTTTAGATTTTGGAATTAACCACAATGTGGAAAATTCCGTGGCTAATGAGTCACGTGTTCATAATATTGTTGTTTTTGATCCCCAAAGTGGTGGATTGTGCTCCATTTTAAATGCTTTGCCTGCAAAAACGGATGTTTACCCAGCAATGTCAACACTACTATTTCAAGAGCCGGATGTGCATTCCATGGGGAGTCTCTGTGTGATGTGTGAAAGGTGTTCAGCTAAGTTGTGGAGATGCGAGACTCGGGTTCAAGGGTCGATTTTGTTTGGAAGACACTGTTGTCGAAATGGAAAAGTAATGTTGCCACCATTGCAACATCCACCACAGCCATTGCATGATTTGTTGCATGGTATACACCCTCAGAGTAGGATATTTAAAAACAACATACGAGCATACAACAATGCTCTTGCATTTGTATCACTCGGAGTTAATGTTGATGAGCTACCTGTTATCAGGAATGGTTACATCTTTAGAGTGCATGGCTCTGTTTATCACCGTATAGATACTTTGCTTCCTGATGTACAGCGTCAAGAAAGGCCAAGATTTGCACAACTGTATGTTTATGATACCGAGCATGAGTTGCTTAATAGGCTGGGAGTTATGCATGATTTATTACCAAACTTGCTAGGGGAGCTTCAATGTATGATGCATCAACACAACATATATGCATGTGCTTTTAGGTCAGTGGGTTTGCAATTGCAAAATAATCCTGTGCAGGAACTAAGAATGAGTATTTTTGGCATTCAAAGAACCAGTAAACAATACTCTGCTCCTACAACAACTGAGGTTGCAGCTATCATGCTAGGGCAGGGTGACAAGGGTACTCTTGATCGTTGGGATATTCATGTTTACACTTGGGGTGGTCGATGTGTTGCTATTTCAAACTTGCATAGAGCATATATGCCAATGCTATATGTCCTCCTTTTTCCTATGGGCGATGATGGTTGGCATGTAAAGGTTTCCTATAGTAATGTTAGTGTTCCTGTTAACATATATGAATTGTCCAATAAAAATTGTGTTACCCAGATGCAGTTTTATGCATTTCGTCTTCAAGTGTGCGAAGATACTGAGGTGTGCATATTGCGTGCTGGTCGACTATTGCAGCAATTTATTGTTGATGCTTATTGTAGTATAGAGCAATGCAGGTTAACTTGATGTCGCCAGAATCAATCAGTGTTACGATCGGAGGCCTACAAAGGCTTGGCAGACATGGTGTGGGCAAACGATAATGGGACAATGCCGATTGTTGGTGCCTCTGTTGGCAAGAGGATAGTTTTACCGTCATCGTTCCAGGTGGACCAAGGCACATGTATCAATTATATCAGGATGCCATGGCTATAGTGCGATGTAAGGGAAAACCTGACCTTTTTATAACAATGACATGCAATCCAAAGTGGTTGGAGATAACTAATGCTTTATTGCCTAGGCAAAGTGCTTATGACCGTTCGGATTTGACTGCTCGTGTGTTTCATAAAAAGCATGCTGATTTAATGTATACGTTGTTGCGGAAGGACCTCTTTGGGAAGGTTGCTGGCTATGTTACTGTGATTGAATTCCAAAAGAGGGGGCTACCACATTCTCATACTTTGCTAATTTTAGAGCCATCTTTCAAACCTTCTGAAGCATGTCACTATGATAGACTGGTTTGTGTTGAGTTACCCAATAGAGTTAAGTTTCCAGCCTTATTTGAGACAATTTCAAAGTGCAACATTCATGGCCCTTGCGGAGGATTGAACCCTAAGAGTCCCTGTATGGACAAGGGTAGATGTACTAAAGATTACCCGTGAAAATTAGTGGGCACGACAACATTTGATAGTTCTAGCTATCCCATTTATCAAAGATGAGATGATGGAAACTCTGTGATCATAAATGGTAATGTTATTGATAATCGATGGATTGTTTCATATAATCCATTCTTGAGTAAAAAATACAATGCCCACATAAATGTGGAGGTCTGCTCGACAATTGCGGCTGTGAAGTATTTGTATAAGTATGTGTACAAGGGGCATGATCGTGCAACCATCAAATTTTCTGTTGGGGTTGATTCAGTCCGAAATGGTGGCGATGCTCACGAGGTGGACGAGATACAAAGGTATTTGGATGCACGATATGTTTCTGCCTCTGAGGCATGTTGGCGGATCTATGATTATGCATTGCATGATGAAATCCTGATATACAACGTTTGCAGGTACACTTACCTGGTGAGAACTATGTGGTGTTTCGGGATACAGATAGTATACCAGATGTTGTGTGGAATGAAGACCTCCAGAAAACTACTCTTACTGAATGGTTTTTGTGCAACCGCATTCATCCAGAGGCTAGGACTATTCGCTATCAAGACTTTCCAGTGTATTGGGTGTGGAATGCACTACATAAGATGTGGACTAGAAGGAAGCGTGGGAATACATGTGGTCGGATGTATTTTGTGGCGCCTACCTGTGGTGAGCTCTATTATTTGCAAATGCTTTTAACAGAGTGTCGGGGATGTACTTGTTTTGAAGATTTGCGTACTGTTGATAGCGCGATCTGTGATACTTTTAGGGATGCTTGCATTGCAAGGGGCATGTTGGAGAGTGATGATGAATATGTTGTGTGTTTAGAAGAAGCTGCCTTTGTGCAAACTGGTGCTCAACTCCGAACTTTATTTGTTGCAATTTTGGTCTTTTGTGAGCCAGCTTGGGCTGGCCATCTATGGGAAATATTTTTGGTGCCAATGGTAGAGGATATAATGTATAGATTGCACCTACAGCACATGAACGCTTCTCTCGGTGTTCTGCAACATGAGGCATCTAACATGGCTTTGTTGCATCTACAAGACCTTTTACGTCATGTAGGACGAAGACTTTGTGATTTTGATGGATTGCCTGAACCTCATCAACCAAAATCACAACTGCATGCTAACCCTCTTTTGCAAGATGAATATGCATACAACATATCAGAACAACATAGGGTTTCTGAATCCATGGAGGGAATGTTGAATGAAGGACAAAGAATTGCCTTTGGTGCAGTCATGGATGCTATTGATACAGATACTGGGGATGTATTCTTTTTGGATGGTCCTGGTGGGTCTGGGAAGACTTTTCTATACAAATGTTTACTTGCGAAGGTGCGCAGTGGTGGTCACATAGCGTTGGCAACAGCATCATGTGGCATTGCTGCCTTGCTTTTGCTAGGTGGTCGTACAGCTCACTCGCGGTTTAAAATCCCTGTAGAATTAAATAATCGATCCACTTGCAATATTCCTGTTCAAAGTGACCTTGCTCGGTTATTGAGACAAACAAGCCTTATTTTGTGGGATGAGGCTCCTATGACCCATCGATATGCTTTCGAAGCGGTTGATAGAACTCTAAGAGATGTTATGAGTCGTGATAAGCCATTTGGTGGAAAAGTTATTTTGTTTGGGGGGGATTTTAGATAGGTCTTGCCGGTTGTGGTAAAGGGAACACGTGAGGATATTGTTAAAGCTGCATTGTGTTACTCTGATTTGTGGCATTACATAAGGGTGCTAAGGCTATCTGGCAATATGCGAGTGTCGATAGCTGGTAGTGTGGTGGACAATGGGTTCATCTATTGGATTCAAGGAATAGGGGATGGAGTGGGTGTTACCGAAAGTTGTGATAAGTTGTGTGTCCCACCTGGCATGATATTAAAAGGGCACTCTATCGAAACACTGATTGATAGTGTCTACAGTGACGTGTCCAATGTGGATGACTACACGTCGTATTTTAGTGAGCGAGCTATATTTGCCTCATGGAATACAGAGGTGGCTACTTTGAATGATCATGCATTGCAACTAATGCCAGGGGAGGTTAGGCAATATTATAGTGCAGATTCAATTGCAGAGACCGACGACTCATTTTTGTACTCTGTTGAGTATTTAAATACATTGGACCTTGGAGGTGGATTTCCTCCTCATTTATTGCTGCTGAAGATAAATGCACCTATTATTCTTCTTAGAAACCTAAATCCAGGAATGGGTATGTGTAATGGTACGCGATTGATATGTAGAGCTTTCAATAGGAAAGTGATAGATGCAGTTTTTATTCCTCGGATTACTTTTGTTTCGAATGCTACACATTTTCCGTTTACTATGAAGCGGAGACAGTTTCCCATTTGGTTGGCATTCGCTATGACAATCAACAAGTCACAGGGGCAGACTTTGTTCATTGTTGGGCTTTATCTAAAGGCACCAGTATTTACACATGGTCAGCTGTATGTTGCATTTTCAAGGGTAAAATCTTCGCATGGTGTGAAAGTGCTATTGGGCGAAGAGGATGGGGGTATGACCACAAACATTGTATACAAGGATGTTCTCCGAAAGGTGTAGTAATGTACATTACTTTCTTTGTGGAGATGTAGTTATTGATGACCATGTAGGGACATTGGTTTCGCATATATGTGAATTACTCTTTGTTGCTTTCTTTGTGGAGATACAGTTATTGATGACCATGCAGGGACGTTGGTTTTGCATATGTGTGAATTGCTCTCTATGCCCTGTATGATTGGCATATACTCTTGGAAATATAATTTTTTCATATTTTACTATTCATTTAACTTTTGCAGATACCTATCCTAGAGTGGCACTATTACCCAGCTTCTGACTATCAAAAGGAGTTATTACCCAGCTTCTGACTATCAAAAGGAGTTCCAATGCACATTACTCACTATAGCTCCTGATGATATTATAAGGAGGACACTTGCAAGGGTCATCAAGCATTTATATGATGATGTTAATATCAACATCAAGCTCCCAGTTTTTATTGAAGTTGTACATTGTGGATACACACAATGTTTTTGGGTGCATATGTACGAGGTTGACCATAAGAAGAGATTTAAATGCTCCCATACTGATAAGATACTGAGCCATTGGTTCAAGTATGGATTCAAAGATTTGGGTTGTTTTGTGATGCTGCATCAATGTTTGTCAGTACCTACGGAGTGGTTCACAAATGTTCGACCAGGTATTATTATTGTTGGGATGGAATGATCTTTGTTAGTTGTTCCATGTACTTATATTGTAATTTTTGTTCTAATACAGGTGGCGAAGAGAGAGGTAGGACCGTTGCATCGCCCATGTGATTACCAATAGAAACTATGGGATCGTTCCCTGCTTCACCTTCACATATTTTGCTAAAGGAGGAAGATTTTGTTAATGATTCCTCGAAGAAAAGGAAGATTTCTTTCCATTAAGCGTCTTATTTGCCTATGATACTTGGAAACACGTCGGTGCCTTATGCTTGGCCTTTGTGGCTTCATTTGGAAACACGTCGGTGCCTTATGCTTGGCCTTTGTGGCTTCATTTTGACTAGGTCTCTTATAGAAATTATTTTGTGGTGCTTGGTCTTTGCCTCAATTATGACCCTCTTTAGTGTAACATTGTTGTTCCACATACTTATATCGTTTCATTGCCCATGAGATTACCATTGGAAACTATGGAATCATTCCCGGCTTCGCCTTCTCATGTTTTTCTCAATGAGGAAGATTTTGTTAATGATTACTCAAAAAGCTTTGTTTCTATTAGGCATCTTCGAGACATTGTCTTTTTTTGTTGGTATCGGCCATTTGCTTATGGTGTTTAAAAACACTTGCGTACCTTATACTTGGCCTTTGTGGCTTCGTTTTCAATATTACGTCGTTGTTTCTAATTATCGTGTGTGCAAGCATATGATTGCTTACATTGATGTCGAGAGGAATGTTTGTAAGTATGGTGCATTGAAGAGATTGTTTCTATGTCTGGCATTTTGTGTTACATTGGTTTTAAATTACTTTTAGTTTTAAGTTTGGTGTGTGTGTGTGTGAGACAGAGAGAGGGTGCTTAGAGAGAATTGGAGAGAGAGAGAGAGAGAGAGAGAGAGAGAGAGAGAGAGATGTGTGTGTGTGTGTGTGTGTGTGAGTGATTGAGTGAGTGTGGATACAGACAGGGGAGGTGTAAATGGGATGGGAGATAGAGGGATTGTGAGTAGAGGAGAGTAAAGCATGTGATGTTTTTGTGATAGCATTATCCACCGTGCAAAAGTGAAGTGAAGCTGCCGTGCGATAGCACGCCAGCTTCACTTCCCTCGCTTCGCGGTAGCGAAGCTGCCGCGAAGAGGGATAGCGTTCCTTGCGCGTGAAGCGCGCCAGGAACGCTAGTGCAGATGATAGAGAGTTGGTTGACCTATGCTTCTCTAGAGGTATGCACCACTAAAACAAAGTTACAACCTCGACTTCGACCTATGTTAGCAGGGATTACAATGTATTATCTTACCCCTACACACCCCCACCTCTTGTTTTATTATTTTTTAAGTGGAGGGGGGTTTTTTGAAAACCCATATGGGAATAGGTTTGAGAAGAGGAAATTGGCATTCCCCTTGAAAATAATTTCAAGCTCAAAACCCTTGTGCGAACAACTCCTTTATTGAAAGGACCACTAATTCCAATTTCTTTGGCCAAGTTTGCTAGGAATATGAGTTTACTCCAACCATGGCTCTAAAGGGAGATTATCTAGCAAACAAAGATTTCAATGTGCTCCAATCACATGTGTTTCTCTAACACGCTGCATAAAACCCTCCCAACTGCTTATCCTAGGGGAGATACCAAGGCAAAGGCTTTTGAGTGAAACCCTATAACCTCTACATACATTGGGTGTGACACTAAGAGCAAAGGCTTTTAAGCAAAACCCTATAACCACTATACACATCAAGCGTGACATGACACTAAAGGGTAAGGAGTACTCAAATGGGACGATTATAGGCATGGGCTATGTCGTGTGTGCTTTTCTCTCACTCTCTCTCTCTCTCTCTCTCTCTCTCTCTCTCTCTCTCTCTCTCTCTCTCTCTCTCTCTCTCTAGCACCCCCTCCTTTTGTCTTTTATTTCCCCCTTAACTCAAGGGTCTATTTACCACCTCTCTCATGCATATCATTTGAGTTTTCCCTATGGCCCCTTCCTTAGAGTTGTGTTGCACCTAGTTAGAGTCACGAGAGAGAGAGACCCTACTCTTTTCACAACATGATTGTTACTTTAGCCCAATATTTTCAACAATATAAGTCTTGTCTTTGAATAGTTAGACTTACCAAAGATATCATATGTATTTCATAGTTTAAAACAAAATATCATATTAATCATATTGGCATTTTGGATTATGCATTCATAAATTTCAAGATCTAGACTTTGCTTCAAAGTATAGGTTGGACTAAAGTACCTTAACCAATCCATTCAAAGTATGTCTCACTAGTACTATGGAATATATGTGGCTAAGGGGTAAAATAAAAGTACTAGTAGTAAAGTATTAAGCCCCCTCACCAACCCCCCCCCCCCCCCCATCCCCTCTCTTACTTTTATGGTGGCCTACCCCTAATGTATACACTTATGTACCTTTTAGGAAAAACCCCCTCTTTCCCACAGTAAATCCCTTAGGGGATTTTGGTATGTTAATTCATCAACCCCCTCTTCAAGACCTCTCCTTTGAAATTGCCTAATCACTTGAGATATAAGGCATGGAAAGTGCCCAGGAATGGCATGTTATAGTTGAGAGAGAGAGAGAGAGAGAGAGAGAGAGAGAGAGAGAGAGAGAGAGAGAGAGAGAGAGAGAGAGAGAGAGAGAGAGAGAGAGAGAGAGAGAGAGTGTGTGTGTGTGAACCAATTCTAAGTATTGACTCCCCTCCCCCACACCCTTTGTGTAGCCCTTCCTCCCCCCTTCTCTCCCAAAAGTGTGCATTTGAAATTTTTTGAATTAAACTACCCCTAATGTAAATTTTACATGAGGTACATTTATAAACCCCTTTGTTTTTGGAAAGCTATAAGTTAAAATAATAAAAGTACCCTTTCTTTTGAACTCACTTGATACATTACATGTTTTATAAGGTGATTGCCCGAGATCCTAGTGCTAGTTTTACAGATAAAGAAATAGAAGAAGGACTAGAAAGAGTAACATAACACTGGATAGAACACTCATGACACTTGAAATTGATATATGGAATGCATATTCCTACTCACTCAAGCAATACAAAAAACCCTTTCAAACTATACCAAGATATATGCCAATACTTATTCTAATTTTTTGTCTTATGAAAAACCAATTGCAAGCTGGTACAACCATAAAGATTACTAGAGAAATTTGGTTTGAATGAATACAAAGCCACTTGTCATAGTATGCTCAACATGACGTTATTGCTTGAGATAAGCAAAACATTTTAAGCGTAGCAAACTCATTGCCGCAAGATTTGCAATTGCAAAAAAGGGCCCAAAATAATCACTCTACTACATGGAACACGTTATACAATGTGGATAGCAAAAACTACACACTAACTATTATAGAAGAATACATACATAGATTCTTAGGATTTGAAAAAAAATCAGTTGAGATTGTTTTTAACTAGCAAAAAATCAAAATTTTCAAAAAATTAAGTTATGCAACCCTTCATAGTGCAACTTTGAGATTGATTCTAATAGTTGGATAATCGACTATGAAGAATCTAAAATCCACTACTTAGATCTACAAGAAAACTCTACTCATATTGAGTACGAATAATATTTGCCAAACAAATCAAGCACATCATTGAATGAAGATTATGAAAACTATGTCAAAGAATTAGCCAAATTACCAAAAAGCTAAAAAGGAACCATAAACAAAGAAAACCTATGTAGTCACAAACATTGTAGCTACATCCATGAATTCCTTTTCACTCTCTTGATTGAGTACAAGTACTTCATGATAGAGAATAACATCAACTTCTACTTTATTTTTTCTTCACATTCAATTTAAACTTTGCCTCAATAAAGAGCTCACTTGATTCAGTAACAAGTACTTCATGACATCAAGCAATACCAACTTTGATTTTATTGTTTTTAATATTTAATTTAACTTCACCTCAATAAAAAAAGTATATTATCTTATATATACAACTCTAATAACAATAAATACTTGTTAAAGTATTTACCACCATTGAATAGTAATCATGTTAACCTTCAAGTATTTGTGATCTTTGAATAGTATTCATGTTAATGTTCAAGTGTTCAGATCTTTGAATAACATTTATTATAAGTTTTATTGATGCTATTGGTAAAGTGCTAATATTAGTTATTAAATGAACTCTCTAACTTCTATAATCATGACATGCATATGCAAATGTTGCTATTCTAAAATTAGTTCAACCTAGAGATAAACGAGCCCAATCAAATATTTGCCATTCTAGGACTTGTATGTGATACTATATTCAGTTACAACATTGGTGATTGTTTATTTGATTATTTATTGAAAGTTTTGAAACTTGAACATAAGTTCAACTCAATTACGAAAAACTTTAAAAAGTGCTTTTATAAAATCATTTAGAAATGATAATATCATAAATAATCAAGATAAGAAAACATATTGTTTTATAGATTTCTTAAAGGATTTACATAATGTAAGCTCAATAAAAGACTTTTTGCAAAAGATCACTTGTGCACATATCTAGCATCACAATACTTTGCTCAACCATAAATATTTGGTTCAAAATTTATAAGAAAGTGTATTACACACACACACCTCGACCAATAGCAACAAGACATGCAATATTTTTGTCCATGATAACAATCCTCAATCAGGTAATTTTGAACCACTTCTAGATATTCAACACACAAACATAAACATATAGGATTATGAAAATCATGCAAAAATTTAAAATCTAATTAATTATTGACCAAATAAAAAATAAAAAAATATTGAGTACACAAAAATAAACTATAACCAAGAACAAGAACCAATCTACTATAGAATACCTAAGATTCACAAAAGAGCAAGATAAACAACTATTAGAAATAACTAGAAATAGTTCACTCACAAAAACTAAAATTGCTAAAGAATTTCTATCTCAAAATCTACATATCAATAAAATTATTGCATTTATATTACAACATATAAAATATCTAGCTGTGAAATAAAAAAGTAACCATGCATTAAAAAAATGAAAACATCATAACAAATAACATAAAACAAACCCAAAAAAGGAGAGAAAAAGAATATCAATAGTTCACAAAAGATGAAAACTACATCATTGCAAAGTCGATTTCAAAAAGAAAATGAAGGAAAATTTTGGTAATATAAATCCACAAAAGAGGATACAACAATATTTCAAAACATTTGCAAAATTTCAACATTGCTCTACCAAGTCTATAAAAGAATTTTCTTCAAAACATAGATAGAAAGCCTGACAAAAAGAATTTAAAAATTTCATATACAAATAAATTATTAAATAAATATGGAAAAAAAATCAATTGCTATGTAGAACTTGTGATTGATACTTGAAAAAGAAAAAAATCCTAGAACTAGCTTCTCCAATATGTGGAGTAACTAAATGAGATAGAAGAACAACTTATTGCTCTAAGAGTAATATTTGCACAAATCCATGAGTACCTGAATTATGGCTTATAATTCTTTAAAGGTGGACTAATCAATATACCTTCAAATATTAATATCATACAACAAGTTCTATCAAGACATTTGGAAGAGAACCACACTATTAGAATTGCAATCAAATGGAAATTATCACACAGAGTGATTCACACAAATGGAATAATAAAGCCGCAAATCATAATGAATGCACTAGATGAATTAAAAGACCTAGAAATTTATAAAATATGTAAAATTAAAGTATCAAAAACTTGGAGAGACACCAATACATTGAATATAGAAACGATAGACAAGAGTGACATCAACAATCACATGGATTTAGACAATGATCTTGTCTTAACAATCACAATCAAAACAATATTTTAGAAATCTTAGAAGACAAAGCTAATACAATGCCGCATGGATTTTGTAGTATGTAGGATAGTTATGATCTAGTATTAACAATTACACCAAAACAACAAATTATACTAATATTTTCCCAAGATAAATAATGTGAAGAGCTAAATTATCCAACATTGTTCAATGGGGCACCATGATACAATGATAACGTGAAAAATATTTTATATGTGACAAAACCAAAATGGGAGATGATGAATACAAGTCACAAGTTCGTAAATCATATTACTAATTATTTTTCAAGGCAATGAAACTCATCATACTAAGAGTTATACAAGCAATAATAATAAGAATCAGAAAAGCCAAACTTAAAAATCACACTGAATGCACATGATGTAAAAGAACAGGTCAAATTGGATAAAATTTTACAATCTAATATAGGCTACCATGACTCATAGCACTTACCTATGACACCAAACTACCATACACACTTATAGATATGCAATGATCCATCAACTAGGACCACCAACCTTTTTCACAACATTTACTAGTGTTGTACAAAATTGAAAACCTTCACAAAGAGCACTAATTGCATTAATCTAGAAACCAATTACGAGTCCATTATGTGCATTTGAACTATTAGATTTAGTTCACTCTAACCCAGTAATATGCATTAGATATTACACACATTGGATAGTTGCAACATGAACAATGCTAAAAAAGAACACACACTTCATAGGACATGTGCAAGATTTCTTCTTTGTAACAGAAATTCAATCTAGACGTAGCACACATGACCATTGTCTTGTATGGATTAAAGGTGCACCATAATGAGAGCACAATGAGCAAAAAATAGTCGTACCTTTATTGACACATACATATAATGTGTGATAAGGAATTGTTAGCAAAACAACTACACCTCAATACAACCAAACATGCCTTCCCATGCTTATAGAAAACAAGCATAAAATTAAATGTAGATTTAACTTTCATCATTTTTCATACTATGAGACAATAATACTTAATCTAATCAAAGAACCAAATAATGGATCAAGCAAAATAATAGAAAAGATTATATAATACTTGCAACAAATACTAGATAATATGGAAAAAATACTTGAAACCATACTTGATAAGCTTCAACTCTCATAACATGAATACCAAAATTGCAATGCAATCAACATTAATATGCCCCACAATCTTGTTACAAAGAATATTATCTACCATAAAAATATAAGCCCTTTTTTGAAAAACTTCATAGGTTTTACAGAAAGTAAATATGTACATGGAGTATATTTTAGACCCATATGTGCTATTGTTGCTCATTGTGCATCATATATCACAAAAGTAGATACAACTATATTAAGACTATTAAAAGCAATGCTTAAACATTATAAAAGAGAGAAAAATGGTGCAACAACAATAACAAGAAAACTAGGAAACACATTTTTGAGCATGCAACAAATGTCCATCCAATAAGCTATATATATGATTCTTGGTCTCCCTTTCACTCACTCAAGTAGAACATACATCTTCAATGACACAAGTAGTCCTAAGGAACATACTTGTTGGGCTAAATGTATAACGATTCCTTATCACATACATATCATGTGATAAGGAATTGTTAGCAAAACAACTACACCTCAATAAAACCAAATATGCATTCCCATGCTTATAGAAAACAAACAACAAATTTTATGTAGATTTAACTTTCATAATTTTCAAATATGTACATGTAGTATATTTTAGACCCATATGTGCTACTGCTCCTTATTGTACATCATATATCACAAAAGTAGATACAAGGGTACTAAGATTATTAAAAACGATGCTTGAACATTATAAAAGAGAACAAAATGGTGCAACAACAATAACAAGAAAACTAGGAAACACATTTTTGAGTATGTAACAAATGTCCATCCAATAAGCTATATATTCGGATTCTTGGTCTCCCTTTCACTTACTTGAGTAGAGCATACTACTTCATTGACATAAGTAGTCTTGAGGGACATACTTATTGGGCTAAATATATAACTGTTAGGATATTGGATGGACTTCTATTGTTTTAGAAGTTGCAACTTACATTGACAATAATCTCTCACCTTGTCTCTCAACACTCCACTCTAACTAACCATTCATCCTTCTTTTCAACCCAAGAAAGCAAGAACATAATATTACTTTTCGAGGTGTAGTGAACTCACCTATCTTGAATTCCTGTGTTGTAGTTTGAAAGCTTGAAGTCTCGAATATAGTTCCACGATCCAAGAAACACATTTTGATACCATTGCATCACATCCACCACCAAGCACACCAACAATGACAAAAGAAGATGGAAAAAGAAGGAGAGAAAGAAAATGGAGAAGAGCTTCACCTTTCTAGATCCCTCTCTCTTGCAATCTCATAATCTCATACACAACTTCAAACTCAGCCCTTTTATTGTGAGCGGGTAGAAGAAGATAAATAGTAAAAAGAAGGTGTAGAGCTTCACTTTCTTTCCATCTCACTCAAGAAATCTCACTCACACACTCTCCCCCTCACTCTCAACAATGGAGGTAAGATGATAGAATAGAAAGCTTCAATAGTTACAATAATAGAGCTTACATAGCATGGATACACGAACTTGGGTAAATACAATAGAAACCTCCCACCTTTATACAAACCAAGATTAGGGTTAGGTCACTTCTCTAGGTTGGCACCTCATTTGTGTTTTAGGGTTTGCATCCCTCTTGCATTTTAGGATTTCCACATGTGAATTAGGGTTTGTGTCCTCTTTTGGGCATTCTACCCACTTTATGGGATCTATGCTAGCCATTCATTGAAGCATGCTTTGTCATTTACATAAATAGACCTAGCCTATGCTATTCTAGTCATAAATCAATATTGACAACCCATACAACATCTGCAGGTGTGACAAATACAAGTATGAGTGATGATACAATTTGTGTGGGTGCCCAGCTCTCACAAAATAATATCTCCATGAATATAATCTATCTATGAATACAAAAATAATACAAGTATCCAAAATCCACCATCAAATAAACTTGGTACTTTAGCTTTCATTATGCTTCAAAATATAATCCACAATCGAATAAATTCAATAAATTAGCTTCCACTTTTCTTTGACATTCTTTGACCTTGTCTTTCACATTTATTGTTAATGTTGTCTCCCTCCAACATGAGTGCTAATCCTATGGCACTCACGTCAAAGGTAGATGTGGAATACTAGAAACTATCAATGAAGTAGCTCTAAAGAAGTATGGGTGTTAATGAAGGAGAAACACATGTCACTAATGATGAACTTTGAATAAAGTTGATGATATTCTCACTATAGGTGCGTGATAGAGATGATGGTGCTAGAACTATGGTATATGGCAATGATAATCATATTTTTGGAGACAAAAATTTCAAAATTGATGTTGAAGAGATACTTGATTGATGGTTCCTCTAAGGGAATGAATTGGAAGGGCCACCAAAAAAGAAGAGAAGGTTGCAGAAGATGGGAGATTCAATATGGATGTAGAAGTGAGACTCATGAGTCTCCACAAACATTTGTACCTGCAAAGTAAAACATTTCATGCATTCACTCCCTAAGGAAGAGTGCTATACTTCTATTTGTGTATAAGAGATACAATAGTGTTGGTTTGGGAGATGGGTCAAAGAACTCTAGGCAAGCTTGAAATGTTGTCCCACACTTGAGGACCCAAAACCGTGAAAAGGTTATGGTGCAAATATATTATGAGTACATGTGCATACATAGCCTAATACTTAGGTATAAGACTACTACTTAGGTTCTTCTATTGAGGAGATGAAGTAAGGAGTCTTGCATTGATGGGAAAAATTATTACTTGCAGAGGGAAAAGTGAGTTGGTAATGAATATAATGGGGAGACACCATTAGTGGAAATTGGGCCAAAGGTGGAGTCCAATCTAATAAGCTCATGAAGCACATGGTTCTCTGCTAGATCAATCACAATTGGTCATTGATGGAATTGCTATTCTTTGATTGAAGTATCTTTTTCAACTTGCTTCAAGGATTTGCTAATACTGGGATGAAGGAAGTGGAACATAAGAAAAATGCAGGTAACTCACAGAGGTAGGTCTAAATAAGGCGATTCGAAACTCCCTAAGTATGTCTTGATGTTAATTGTGCCTTAGGAAAATGTGAGGGATGTTGGAAAAAGGGTTAGGGAGTAAGAGAGGGGGCCAATGGACCAAGGTCACCGAATGCATCCAACTTGAGGACCCCAAGGTGCAGTGTAGTGCATGTGAGTACATATTTCTTTTTCTTAATGCTTTTTTTATTTTTTTAATTTCTTTCCCCCTACCCCCATTTCTCTCTTTTTTTGAATAATAACATGCTCGGGCAACTTGGCTAGCAGACTTATAAAAGAGAAGTGGAAGTATGAGAGATCTTAAGGTTGATAAGGTGATAGTAAACTTGGATCATGAGAATGAATCAATATAAAAGGGTATGCACAATGAAGATTAAGTATTGAGCTTGGACATGCTTGGATATGCAAAGCCCATTGACTTGTTGTTGATGAAGGTGTTGTTGAAGAACTTATACTTTGTGAGGAATATTTGTGAACTTGTTGATAAAGCAATTGTGACTTCTCATTGGGAAGTAGTGACTGTTGTATGTTGCAATCAAGGGATGTCTTCATTAAAGAAATTTAGGACCTTGTTTTGGATGAGCATATGATTTTGTAATATCCCTCCCCCTTGCATAGGACCCCCCTAAAAAATAATATTAGTTGACTTTTGTTTATATTCTCCCCCCTGTCGATGCGGAATAGGTGGCGGGGGAGGGGTGGGGAGGAGGAGTGGATGATGACGGGGGAAGAAGGGGAGATGATGATAATGAAGAAGGAGAAGAAGGCGATGATTATGAGGGGGAGGCCATGTGGCCTACCACCCCCCATGCCACCTCACCCAGTCCACAAACTCCCCGCCGCCATGCTCGATGACAAGTGGTGGGTGGGGGAGACACCACCATCACCACCACTCCACTTCCTCCCCACCTTCCCCCCATTATAAAATCCCCCCAGCAAAGGAAGCGAGACAGCACGAGAGAGAGAGAGAGAGAGAGAGAGAGAGAGAGAGAGAGAGAGAGAGAGAGAGAGAGAGAGAGAGAGAGAGAGAGAGAGAGAGAGAGAGAGAGAGAGAGAGAGAGAGAGAGAGAGAGAGAGAGAGAGAACCTTCTAGAAGGTTCCTCCTTTTCCCCTCCTTAGAGGGTGTCCACACACGTTCCTCTTTTCCCTTTCCCCCCCGAACTTATTCCCTATCCCATGAGCCCCCCCCTCCTTTTTTGCCCTCTATTTGAACAAGAGGTTGCCAAAGTCCCTATGGGGATTTCCCTTAAAGAGAGGAAGGTTGAGAATGGCACCCAAGCGAAGAATGTCGAGTGCGGGTGGCAATCCCATAATCCACAATGAAGCCTCGAGCAAGGGTGTCATTGCCAATACAACTATGGTACCAAATGTAAATAATACATTTTAAAGTTGTTAGTTGCTTGCTTTGATTTACGCATAAGACACATCAAGGTTGTACTATGCCACACGAGAATAGGTCATTGAAAAGGATAGATTTCAGCTCAAATATTCGAAAGATGGAGTTTGCAAAGTGCATGTATCAAGAGAAGTAAATTGCATCTAGATGCTACGCGACAAATTCATATGTAGCATAAACAACATATAAGGTTCCAAGGTATTGTCGACTCCCTCTTCTTGCAAATTAGTAGAGATGTTTTTGCCACATTGAAGGTATATGTTGTAGTTTGCATGCCTAATGGATTGCATGGTAAGAAACCTAGTCTAAAAGAAATTCATTTTCGAATCTCTAAGATATTTGCCCAAGCTCTTGCTAATATCACAAACTAATAGATCATATTTAATATATTGGGATCTTAATGATGTGTGTAGTTAGTACAAACAATGGTCCTAAGGATTAAAGCTAACATGCCTTGAGATTCATCTAATAACTACTATGTTTATCAATCCAACTCAAGGTTAAGCTAGACATAAACAACAACTCCAAGCCTCAAAGGAAAGTGGAGAGCTCAAGGATTAGGAAATCTTGAAACAAAGGAAAGACCACTACTTTTATACTTGGGAAGAAGGTTGGGTTATTGATGTAAGTGATCCATAGAACTTACGTCTTGTACAGTGTTTGAACCTTTAACATATGCCTTAGCCGAAGGAATGGAGTGATAAGTAAAATTTTGCATAGTATCGCTCTTAGATCCCAAGGGGGAGAGTGAATATGCGGATGGAAATGTTATTACGTCTATTCTTGCATTATTTGGACAATTGCCATTGGGTTTATTAAACAACATCCTAAATGATTTTACTATCAACTGATTGTTGGATTATCGTCTTGATTATTATTCCAACTGCTTGTGATTGATGGGAAATTCATGACGAGGGTCTGTGATGACAATGTGCCATGAGGTTAAAGGAATGTTTTCTTGGAAGATAATATTAGGGCTAACTTCCTTGACTCTTAAATGATTTAATTAAGGAAAGGTTCTTTGCACAAGTAGATCACCTCCATGATCGCATTGCGGATCAACCCGAAAAGGGCGATACTCGATTCATGGGCCAAAGGTGGAGTGGTGAAAAGGCCAACCACGGGAATAATGTTTCACTCCTAGCAAGTTGTGGGTCAAGTGGAGCTCTGGACACCCCTTGCCAAGTCTGGAACAGAGTTGAAGACCTCTGTGGCCCCAACATCTGTGACATTGAAAGATCCTATTCTAGATAAATGATGGAAATTGTGGTGCCATGTGATTTGGACCAGCTACTTCTGCAGGGCAGAAGGGACATATAATTTCTCCTATATGGGCAAGAGGCAAAGATTAACTTGAAGATATGCTAAGGAACTTGTTTGTCAAAAGGATTGCTTGCTCTGTTTTCATGTCAGTGCTATAAATTATGCGAATGAACCTTGTTCCCTAAAAGGCTTAATGAAGGAAGCTGATTTTAGATGTCACACATAAATGTGGTAGGACCTGATTAAATAACTAAAGAATGCCTATTGAGGGAAGCGGGTGGGCGGAACCCTCGATGGGTCCATCTTACAGCAAGGTGGTCCCAGAGAACTGGGAGGTTTCTCACAAGGTTTTACCAACAACCGACCCTTAGTAATTATTGGGTTAGAACCCTGAGTCATGCATCTTAGGGGACCAGAATGGGCCTATGCCTACTACGAGTAGAGAGGTTGAATGATGCATCCCTCTCATTTCCCATTCTCTTTGAACCAAGTGGTGTAGCATGGATCTGCTTCAACTTGGGTATCTCTGCGTAAAGTAGGATGTCCAAAACCTGATGCTAGAATGCTGTAAGGAGACCTTGAACATTAGGGACTCAAATTTCAGGTTGATCCCAGTGGGTTCGGTCGTGAACGTTTCGTGGTTGCAAGGCAGACTCGAGAGACACTAGGCGACAAACCCGATAACATTCCATGGGAGTGTTGAGTAGCATTGCTTAGATTCGTCTCTCGATGGATCGCTAAAAATGTGCTTGGACAACCAATAGGCAGGCACGTTACAATTGGTATCAGTGCAACACTTCATAATGATATGAGATTGATTAATATACGGTTCATAGAATAACCTAAGTGGCATGGCTTGATTGTCAGGCACCTTCTGCACCCATGAATGCTGACATGCAAGAGAAGAAATTCCTTCTCAAGTAGATTAAGGCACCTGAGTTTGGTGGAAAATGGATAGACATTATAGTGGAGACAGAGATATGGATTGAGTTGATGAATGATTATTTCTCTATTGCAGGAACTATGTTATCCAATCAAGCAATGATAGCCAAACTTAAGTTAATTGGCCAGGCTCGAATATGATGGAAGCAATGGTGCAAATATCAAGGTATTTTTGAAGCCACTGTCTCTTGGGTTCAGCTGAAAGATGTTGTATAGAGATGATAGCTTTTGCTAACCTACCAGAATTTGAGGATGAATGAATTCTTCAAGCTAAAGCAGCTAGAATTGACCTTGGAAGCCTACTACTCAAAGTTTGTAACCCTACTAAAATATGCACCACCTATGGATATTGTGTAGCAAGTATCCAAGTTTTGCCATGTCCCTGAACACTCCTTTGAACCACCATCTTGAAGCAATGCGTCCAAGAGACTTGCAAGATGCATTACTTTGAGCAAAGCCAATAATCCAAGAACTTAAATCGTGCAATTGTGACAAAGATGATTCCTAAGATCAAGATAAGAGATGCCACACGTGCGGAGAGATAGGGCACATCTATAAGAGATGTCCCAACCCTCGATGCTTCCACTGCAATGAACTAAGGCATGTCCAAGCAGACTGTCCTCCAAAAGATATTGAGCCTTCAAGAAAACGAAGCTACACAAGTGCAGTCTTTGGATATATAGAGGAATCAGATGAAGATGAAGACCTAGAATCCACCACACCTCTTCAAGATGATTAGAAATCCTAGAAATTTTATTGGCATGTAATACAACTTGTATTTTGCTAAACCTTACTCTCATAACTACAGTTAACTTGAGTAATCTGAGTTGCATCAATTTTGAGCCTAGAACTTATAAGTGATCAAAGATACTTTAGCAAGGAATGACTATTATAACTTATAATGAATTTCTCTTAAGTTGTTCTTCTCAACTCATATAGATTGGGTCTTACGAGAATGTCAAAGCTTGGGAGTATTCTTTGGTATTACAAGCAAAGCTGATTGTCCATGGATCTCAGTCTAGATCTAAAAATAGGACAATTCAGAAACAGAGTTTCCAAGATAAAGATCCACTTTGTCTGCTAAAAGGATCCTAGGGAAATTTGGTCTAAAGAAGAAAATCCTGCCAATGACAACCAAGAATCTTGTGACCCCAAGTGATAAAGCTCCATACTATTTCTATTGCAATGAGTTAGGTCATTTCAAAAGTGAATGTCCAAAGCACCCTAAATACCGATGCTCTAGTGCCACAACATTGGACATAATCCACGTCAATCGTCCCAACAGGGCTCAAAGAGAACTTGGACTTACAAGAAATAAAGTTGTACAAGCTTCAGTGATTTAGAACCTACTAGGAAATTATCAGATACTTAGGAAAAAACCTAGAAGAGAGTCATGAGATGATGTAACTACAATAAACTTTTCTCTTGTAATTCCGACTCAAATATATCAACTACAATAAGTTGTTGTTTCAAAAGACCGCATGCTTATGAGTGGTCACAATGTCACAACGAATGTGTGATGGGTCCTACCCTACAAGTTCCAGAATGAAATCCCCATTTTCTTTTGAGATGAGGCCATCTCAAGTTCTCTAAGGGGGAGAGGATGTAATATTCCCCCCCTCCCCCCCTCGCATAAGAATTTTTAAAATATTCTTCCTCCTATCGACACCATGGCGGGGGACCGGGGGGGGGGGGGGGGGGGGAGGAAGAAGGAGTGGATGACGACGGGGGAAGAAGGAGAGATGATGATGACGAAGAAGGAGAAGAAGGTGATGATTATGAGGGGGAGGCCACGTGGCCTACCAACCCCTAGGTCACCTCGCTGAGTCCGGTGAACTCCCCATCGCCATGCTTGATGACAAGTGGTGGGTGGGGGAGACACCACCACCACCACTTTGCTTCCTCCCCACCCTCCCCCCATTATAACCACCCCCCCCCCCCCCCCCCAATGGCAAAGGAAGCGAGATAGCACGGGAGAGAGAGAGACCCTTCTAGAAGGTTCCTCCTTTTCCCCTCCTTAGAGAGTGCCCACATTGTTCCTCCTTTCCCCTTTCCCCTCGAACTTATTCCCTATCCCGTGAGCTTTTCCTCCCCCTTTTTTTTGCCCTCTATTTGAATAAGAGGTTGCTGAAGTCCCTGTGGGGGTTGCCCTTAAAGAGAGGAAGGCTGAGAATGACCTCTAAGCAAAGAATGCCGATCGAGTGTGGGTGGCAATCCCGCAATCCGCACCAAAGACTTAGGTGAGGGTGTCACTGCCAATATAGCTACGGTACTGGATGTAAAAAATGCATTTTTAAGTTGTCATGCTACTTGCTTTGATTTATGCATGAAACACATCAGGGCCGTACTTTGCTACACGAGAATAGGTAATTGAAAATGATAGATTTCATCTCAAATATTTGAAAGATGGAGTTTGTGAAGTGCATGTATCAAGAGAAGTAAATTGCACCTAGATGCTACGCAAAAAATTCATACGTAGCATAAACAACATATAAGGTTCCAAGGTATTGTTGACTCCCTCTTCTTGCAAATTAGTAGGTGTATTTTCGCCACATTGAAGGTATATGTTGCAGCTTGCACTCCTAATGGATTGCATGGTAAGCAACCTAGTATAAAAGAAATTCATTTTCGAATCTCTAAGATATTTGCCCAAGCTCTTCCTAATATCACGAACTGATAGCTCATATTTAATAGATTGGGATCTTAATGATGTGCGTACTTTGTACAAACAATGGTCCTAAGAACTAAAGCTAAGATGCCTTGAATCCGTCTGATAACTACTATGTTTATCAATCCAACTCGGGGTTAGGCTAGACACAAACAATAACTCTAGGTCTCAAAGGTAACTAGAGAGCTCAAGGATTAGGAAACCCTGAAACAAAGAAAAGACCACTACTTTTATACTTGTTGGGAAGAAGGTTGGGTTATCGATCAATGTAAGTGATCTATAGAACTTACATCTTGTACATTGTTTGAACCCTTAACATATGCCTTAGCTGAAGGAATGGAGTGTTAAGTAAAATTTTGCATAGTATCACTCTTAGATCCCAAGGGGGAGAGCGAATATGCGGATGGAAATGTTATCACGTCTATTCTTGCATTGTTTGGAAAATTACCATTGGGTTTATTAAACAACATCCTAAATGATTTTACTGTCAACTGATTGTTGGATTGTCGTCTGGATTATTATTCCAACTGCTTGTGATTGATGGGAAATTCATGACGGGGGTCTGTGATGACAAATTGCCATGAGGTTAAAGGAATGCTTCTTGGAAGATAATATTAGGGCTAACTGCCTTGACTGTGCTTGACTCTTAAATGATTTAATTAAGGAAAGGTTCTTTGCACAGGTGGATCACCTCCATGATCGCACTGTGGATCAACCCGAAAAGGGCACTGCTCGATTCATGGGCCGAAGGTTGAGTGGTGAAAAGGCCAACCACGGGAATAATGCTTCACTCTTAGGCAAGCTGTGGGTACACCCCTTGCCAAGTCCGGAATGGAGTTGAAGACCTCCATGGCCCTGACATTTGTGGTGTTGGAAGATCCTATTCTAGATAAATGATGGAAATTGTGGTGCCATGTGATTTGGACTAGCTACTTTTGCAGGGAAAAAGGGACATATAATTTCTCCTATATGGGTAGGAGGCAAAGACTAACTTGAAGATAAGTTAAGGAACTTGTTTGACAAAAGGACTGTTCGCTTTGTTTTCATGTCAGTGCTATAAATTACGTGAATGAACCCTATTCCCTAAAAGGCTTAATCAAGGAAGCTGATTTTAGATGTCACACATAAATGTGGTAGGACCTAATTAAATAACTAAAGAATGCCTATTGAGGAAAGCAGGTGGGCAAAACCCTGGTATGGCAGGGTGGTCCCAGAGAACTAGGAGGCTTCTCACAAGGTTTTACCGATAATCGACCCTTAGTAATTGTTAGGTTGGAACCTTGATTCATGTTGTTTTAGGGGGGCGGAATTGGACTATACCCTATACGGGTAGAGAGGTTGAGTGGTGCATCCCTCTTGTTTCCCATTCTCTTTGAACCAAGTGTGGCATGGATCTGCTTCAGCTTGGGTATTTTTGCGTAAAGTAGGATGTCCAGGACCCGATGCTAAAATGTTGTAAGGAGACCTTGACCAATAGGGACTCAAATTTCAGGTTGATCCTAGTGGGTTCAATCGCAAACATTTTGTTGCGAGGTAGACTCAAGAAACACTAGGCGAAAAACCTCGTAACATTCCATGGGAGTGCCCGGCAGCGTCGCTTAGATTCGTCTCTTGATGGACCACCAAAAACGTGCTTGGACAGCCAATAGGCAGGCACGTTACAGATTCCTTTATCTCTTGGTGGAGTCACTAAGATGATCTTGTTGTCTTGATATTCTAATGATTTGCTATCTAGATGATTTTGGGACTTCAGATCTTCACGAAAATTTGTGGTGCTAATGCAATTTTTAAGTTGTGGATTGTTGCTGGGCTTTGTCACCAATGTGATCTACCATCATGTGCCTACATGCACTTGGTGAAACTATAAGAGTACCATGTATTGAAAACTATAAGAAGAAGTGATTATAAATTTTCTAGAGAGTATTTAGTTCTTGTCGATGCAACAAATTGAGCAAGAGAAATAAATATGTACAAAGTAACTAGGGTTAGTTACATACAAAATTTAGTGTCTTGTTATTTTTGGAGTCAATCAATCATAGAAATTTGGATTGTATTCCAATTCAACAAAAGGATCCAAGTTAGTTGTTTGGTAACCTATCCACAAAGGTAAGTAATTAGATCATCAAGCAAGGAAAGTCCTGCAAAGGTAAGTAATTAGATCATCAAGTAAGGAAAGTCATGCAAAGCAATTGGTTGTATGTAATTCCTCTTCAATCAAAATTTAATCAATTAATGAGTGATATTTCAACTCTCATGGCAAGTCCATATTCCAAGCTAGGATGATAGACTGTAGTGAATTGGTCTCAAAGTAAGTCGGGTAAGATTGAAGTGTATTGACTATACATTTCTACTCATTTATTGTCATAAGACAACTACTCTCACGAGTAAGGTCAAGTCAATGAAAAAATCACTTCTATAAGAAAGGAATTGGTCAATTGCAATTCAGGAATTGATTAATTGCAATTTTGCTCAAGTTGATCAAGTATTGGCTAGTCATTGATTTTGGTCTCATAGAAGCATAAGAGGGAATAAGTCAGCATGTCTACAATTACTTGTGAGGGAAGGTCTTAGTATATTGATCTTGAACCAAGAGGTTTTTGCAAAAGGGGTATTCACTCTCTTCCCAAGTGGTATGCCATTTGGAAGCAACTTGAATTATCTCATCATTGGCAAGGCCTAAATCAATCATTACGAATGGGATGGAGGCTAAAAGGAGGGTTAGGTTTAATATGCATGAACTAGGGATGGGTGTGCGCAACCTTCTTTAAGGCATCCTGGGGCTCAGCTTGCTTCTCTAGGGCTAATTGGTGGGTTGGGTCAATAGGGATAATAGTAATTGTGAGCCTAGGATCTAGAGTTTCAAGCACACTGCATTTAGCCATTATGTCAGTGTTAGTAGAAGGTTTATGTACATCACTCTACTTTACATCATGTAATGAAGATTTATTCAATGTGATAGTAGGTACAAAGGAAAGAAGACGATATCCTATATCATTTAGCATGGGATAATTTAGCCTGGGATAAACCACTCATAGAAATTAGGAATGTACTGAATAGAAGCATAGGTATCAAGATTTTGTGGGTCTCGAATGAGGCAAATGATATATCTAATAACATCAAGAAACACATTGCTTTGTCCCAATCAACTTGCAATACATATTTTTTCCTCTAAAAGGAGTTTGTCACACAACATAAAAATTTCAGCAAGTTTAGAAAGATTGACACCTCCAACAATTGCAAGCACTCTCATCAATGTTGGGGCTACATATGTTGGATCATGTAGGAAAGTCTAGAGTGCCTTTATTTGCTTAGTAATTGCCATTAGACAACTGCTATATCTTGTAGCTAGATCATGACTAGAATATAAATTCCTTTTAAACTCATTTTGACCTTCTACTTTTTGGGCCAATGCCACATTTTCCTTGCTTGCATGCACTACCTAGTGTAGAACACAAGAACCAAACAATGCTTCTCTTGCTCAGCTTCAGTCATTTACTTTGTGACTTTTCCCACAATTGCTAGATAAAGCCAATAGATTTGTGCCTACTATGACCATGTTAGAGGCCTTTCTAAGAGATTTTCATGCAAGACAATTCGAATTCCAAGATTGGCATGAATATATTGCTCAAAGATAAGAGAGATAGAGTGGAGCCAAAGAGTGAACATCCAGCTCATCTCAATCATCTTCATTATTCAATCTCTACTAACATGAAAGAGATAGTACAACTAGGTTACCACTAACCATTTATTTAATGTCCCACACATGAGTACAACTAGACACAGCTGTAGGTAATGTCGGTCACATACACATACATATGAGCAGTTGAGCTTGAAGTCTCAACACTCCCCCTCAAGCTCAAACTAACAGCTGAACTCTAAGTAGCTGTCTAAAGTAGGCAAATATATTTACTACTTGGTCTTCCGTCTTCACATGCAACAAGTCAATCTGCCCTACAAGTACCATTTCTTTGATGAAATGGTAATGAACCTCAATATGTTTGGATCTAGCATGATAGGCACGATTGCTAGCTAACATCACACTGTTGAGATTATCACAATGCAATGTGACTTTGTTGTCCAACTATATCGCCAAGTCATTGAGTAGTTTCATCAACCAAACTACATCATGCCCCTAATGTTGCACCCTTGTATTCTGCTTTCATGCTAGAAAAAGCAACAGTAGGCTATGTATTACTACTCTAGCTGATCATATTGCTACCTAAACCAAATGCAAAACCACTGGTTGACCTCCTGTCATAGGCACAACCAGCCCAATTAGCATCATTGTAACCTATCAAGTCAAGGGATTTTCCATACTCATAAAATAACCCATAATCCAAAGTACTCTTCATGTACCATCTTCATGTACCGCATAATCCTCCTAACTGCATCTAGATGTGGCTTACAAGGCTTGTTCACGAATTGATTGATTGGCCCCACTACGTAACTCAAGTCAGGATGAATGATAGTGAGGTAGATCAAGCTACCCACCATCTGTCTATACATAGTTACATTTTCTATTTTAGTCCCAACATCAATTGCTGGCTTGACATTTTGATCCAAGGGTGTCTCCATAGCTTTACACTCCGTCATGCCATACTTTTGCAGCATATCATGAGCATATCGTTTTTGCAATAGCCATATACCTTGCGGTGTAGGTATAAATTCGATCCCAAGAAAGTACTTCAGCTCTCCAATATCTTTAACTTTAAATTCAGCCTATAGCAATGATTTAATTTGAGCAATCTCTTGATCATCATCTCCAGTGATGATAAGATCATCTACATAAACCACCAGAAAAACATAACCATGATCTATCTTCTTCGTGAATAGACTATGATCTGCATGAGCTATCTAAAATCCATGCTGCTATAAAGAACTTCTTATTTGAGAATTCCATATTCTCGATGCCTATTTCAGCCCATATAAAGATTTTTTAAGCTTACACACATATGTCGGAAAATCAGGATGAACATAGCCTTCAAGCTGCTCCATATACACTTCTTCAAGCAATTCACCATTCAAAAAAGTATTTTTAACATCCATCTACCATAATTTCCAATCTTTAGACAGTACCAATGCAATGACCGTTCTCACTATTGCCATCTTGGCAACTGAATTGAAAGTCTCTTCATAATCCAAGTCGTATTGCTGTGCATATCCCTTTGCAACTAGCCTAGCTTTATACCATTCTAGTGAACCATTTGACTTGCATTTTACTTTGTAGACCTATTTGCAGCCAATGGGTACTTTGCCTTCAGCCTTCAAACAACTTGACCAAATCCCATGTGTCATTTTCAGCAAGTGTTGCATATTCTTCATCCATTGTAACACACCAATTCTTATCTGCAATTGCATCATCAAACTTTGTAGGTTCTTTGAAACTTGTTACTCTAGTCATGTAAGCATAATGACAGGCTAAATATCCTCTATATGCCAACTAGTTTTTTGACTCTTTCAGACCTTCTTAAATGTGGTTCACTCTAAGCTTGCCTCTCATGAGGTGGCACATACCTGCTATGCCTTACACCATGCATCATAATTGAAGGTATTCCCAAATCATTGTCCAAACTATCACTGCCAAAGTAACTCCTATCCTGTTGTAAGAGGACCAATCACATCATCAAACATGTTTTTCTTTCCTTTATTTAATCTCCCCCTCGCTAACATATTCGTGTTAGTGGATGTAGTAATACAATTACGCAGTAGTCCTGTCCAAGGACTAATTGTAGATGAAGCATCACTTATAGGACCCCTTATAGAAGTACTTGTTGAAGAAGAATTTTTAGCATTAGTAGTGTTGGCTGATCCATTAGAAAGCACTGTAGTAGGATTACCATACCATGAAGCCAGCTCATCAAAAACTACATCTCTGCTGATCAAGGTCTCATGAATGGATGGTACATAACATTTGTAAGCCTTCCTGTATTGTGCATAACCCAGAAAAGTACTCTTGACAGCTTTTGGATCCAATTTCTTCCTCTTTTCATGAAGAACATGCACATAAGCAATGCAACCAAACACCTTAAGATGCCTAATGTCAGGCTTGTGCCCATACGGCTTCTCATAGGGACTTACATCATGAATCCTAGATGTAGGAGTTCTATTCAGCACATAAATAGCAGTAACCACTACTTCATCCCAATAAGCATTTGGCAAACTCTTTTTATTAAGCATTGCCCTTGCCAATTCCATAAGCACATGATTTTTCCTCTATGCTACACCATTCTGTTGTGGTGTATAACTACAAGTAAGCTGTCTTTTTATACCATATTTGGCAAGATACCTATCAAACTCTCTGGATACATATTCTCTGTCTCCATTAATCTTAAACATGAGATATAACAGCCCTCAGCATGCTTTTTGAAGTTGTTAAAATAATCAAACACCTCATATTTGTGTTTCATAATGTACAACCATGTGTATCTACTGAAATCATCAATGAAAGAGACCTAATATCGAGCACCACCAAAAGAATCATTATGAGATGGACCCCATACATTGGAGTGTACTAATTGCAATACGAGGACTATTCCTGATATGTCTCATAGAAGGAAACCTTGCTTGTTTCCCAAACTGACAAGCAAAGCATACATGTCCAAGATCATTGTATTTGAACTTAGGTAACCCAAGTACAACCTCTTTTTGCTACATAGATTTTAGCTTTTGAACATTTACATGGCCAATACATTTATGCCAAATTTCAACATCCCATACAACTCGATCATCATGGGCGAACATGGCTGCCTTCAAGTCCAGAATAGATGCATCCAACGTAAACATTCTGCCATCCCTTCTACCTTTAGCAATCAATTTGCAACCATTACCCATTACCATATTCCTTGATAAAGCATCCATCCTTATTAAATCAAACTTGCCGATTCTGCTTTGCCATCTGTCCGATCGACAAAAGATTTTTAGTGATTGATGGTACATGAAGCACATCATGTAGAGTCTTTTTCTTGGCATTAGGCATAAGCAATGGGGCCATACTTGTATGTCGAATATCATGCTGGGTATCATCCCTAGTGCAGACATATCCATGAGAACCTGCAACCAACTCCTCAAACCATTCTCCATGGGGTGTCATATGATTAGAGGCCCATGAATCTATGCACCATTTCTCATCTCTACCTTGCTTAGGCACATTCTTTGATACATGCTGCATAGCAAACAACCTGTCTCCCCAATCGTCGTGAGCACCACTGGAAGGTGCATAATTTCCATGTTGTTTTCCTTTTCCTTTCATGTTTGCTTGCTTCTTATGACAATCTTTGGCAATATAGCCATATTTGCCACAATAATGACAATCTTTGTTCCTATTAGATTGCTCATTTGACTGCCGGGATCCACCACCTTTGCCTCTAGATGATCTCCCCCTGCCTCTAAAGCCGCCAGATTCTTGCTGGCCCTGCATATTCAAGCTATTCCATGCATTTTGCTACTGTTGTCCATAGGTATTTCGAGTGTCTCCTCGACCTTGAAAAGAACCACATCCTTTGCCACCTCTTCCACATTGGCTAGAGTAGAGAACAATGTCTCTTCTTTGAGACGAAATGGAACCTATGTTAAGACCAAGCTTTACTTCTTCATGCATTAGTAATGTAAGCAGTTCATCCCAATCAGGGGTTTTTGCTCTTACACAGAAATAGAAGTATCAAATGCCTTGTACTCCTTGCCAAGCCCATTCAATGTCACTGCAATTATATCATCCTCTGAAACATTAGACCCAATAGTAGCCAGCTGGTTGGCTATGGTCTTTATCTCCGTCATGTATGCTTGAATGCTCCCGCCATTTTTGGACATATTATTAAATTTCTACTTAAGTTGTATCTTCCTTATATGCGTGACATTACCATAATTTTTCATGAGTGTATCCCAAGCATCTTTTAGGGAACGACAATTGGTTTTCTGCATAGCCATTGAATCATAAATGCACAAAGAGAACCAATGTAGTACTTTGCTAGCTCTTTTTGACCATTGTCGGTGAGCTCCTTGCTAATCCTATGTTGGGTTTCGTTAAGGTAACTCAGGTTCTTAGCTTCAATCCCGTGCATAAATCCCAGTATCCTTTGCCAATCAGAAAATTATGCATCCTGAACTTCCATTGTGCAAAGTTCTTATTATCAAGCTTATCATTGACAATTTGGGTGATGTTATCAGTGCCATGAGCATTTGCCATATTGCATTAGACAATTTTTAATCAATGCATGACTCCCTACAAACCAAGATGTCTTACTAACCAATTTTAGTCTTCAACTTTTATGACAATTTTATGCAACAAAATCCTTGTTGAAATCATAGTATTTTAGCCCACAAACATGTCAAATACATCCACAATCAAGTGGCACAACATGTAGGTACATCAACCACTTCATAGAGCATGTAGTTGTTGCATACAGTGGGTTCATTCAATCTTATTAACAGTAGAGAAACATACAGTCTGCAATCAGCAAGCAATAAATGACAAGCAGCCTTTTCTCAATCAAAACATAGATATTTATGTGTCAAACATGCCCCAAAACATCCTAGACATTTGCCACTATATGCGGGATTCCATATATGACCTTTCATGTACATTGTACTACATATATAATACGTATAGATGCCAAATATATTCTCGATTGATAACTGTCAGCCAATAGTAGTCAAAACAAGGGCAATCCAATCTCAAAAGCTTCCCAAATCATAGCATACATATGCCAACACATGTAGAGACCAAGACATGATCATATCGACATTCATACATGCCCTCTCTTCAAGAATCAATGTCATATAACTCCTGAACTGTTCATGTACAACTAATAATCATGTCAATGCAGTTGATTTTTAGCTCCAAAATCTAGCATTCATTGCTTGTTTGAGTTCATACAACATCCAACATACATATGCATATGATTAGGGTCCATAGATACTATCCAATGTCATAGATTGCTTCAAGAAGTAATAGATACTTGCTCTCCACAGTTCAAGATAGATTTCTAGCCTGTTAAAACCTTCCAAAGCTGAGCACTTGACACTAGAACCATGCTCAAATGCATGAGAATAATAGTATATACATTGTTAGGATGAAACCCACCAGTGCCTTGGAACCACCTACTATTTACTACAATAAACAACCAATCTGCACATGTATGTGCTAAATATCTCAAAATTTGTGAAGAATTTGAAAAAACTTTCTTCTACAAAGTTGTAGACCACGTCGATGGTCAGGAATCGCTAGCCGTTTCTCCAACATCCATTTTTGTAGCAAGATATGGCTTTTACAAAAAAACGGGTTGTAGGTATAGTCTCCTTTGATGACATTTTTTTAGATCTGATGTCTTTGATGTCAAATGGCTACTTACAGTGCTCAATGAAGCCTTATGAAGCTCCCAAACAAGCCACAATAAGCTCTTGCACAAGCACAAAGCATAAACCCTCATGCATACCTTGACAGGAACAATGGCAACCTTTCTTCTTCAGCAGAGACTCTTATATTCAAGCTCCAGATCTAGACTCCTTCAATGCCATGCTCTAGAGAGCCCATTCATGTTGGCTTCAATACCATGTTCAAAGATAAGAGAGACAGAGTGGAGCAAAAGAGTTAGTAGCCAACTCATCTCAATCACCTTCATTATTCAATCTCTACTAACATGAAAGAGATAGTACAACTAGGTTACCATTAACCATGACCAACTGTGGTTAGGTCAACATTGACTTATTTAATGTCCCACACATGAGTACAACTGGACATAGCTATAGGTAATGTTGGTAACACACACATACATATGAGAAATTGAGCTTGAAGTCTCAACATATATGCATGAGCAAGTGAAATAAATAGTGTTTCATCCTGTTCCTTAGGACTCTTAGCATCTAATCGTTCTTTTTACTATCCCATCTTTTCTAATGCCACCTTGAGAGATTGCTTAGCTAGCTTTAAGTGTGTAGGGGGTTTTGGTTGAGAAGAATGGGTCATGTAAACCATCAAATTCATTATGCTCTTTGGGCTAGAGCTCAAATTTTGTTGTGAGGCTAAAGCACTAGAGGCTTGTTCCACAAGTGAAGTGACAGCTTAGTCAGAGCCAAAGGTTGTGAGACTGTGTGGTTTCCACCTTGAGATTGGAAGCAGTAACTTCTGATTCAATGGATTGGTTGATTATGACAATCAAAGATGATTGTGCACTTGGATACTTGGACTTATTGAAAATAGTCTCAGTCCTAAAATTTTCAAATTTATTTTTGACAACACTCTTGAAGGGAGATCAATCTTATACATTTTTTGAGCTATCCCTTGTGGATCCTTTTTTATGGATTGAGCAGCTGCACTAGGTTGTTGCTGCTAGATTTTCTCGTTAGGCTTAAGCGACAAAGGTTTTGTGTTCTTGGGAGACCTGAGATGGGAGGGTGGACTAGCAACTTCCTGGGGTTGTTCCTTGGCAAAAGCTGAGGGTTTTATTTGCTCCTTCTTTGGATTTCTTGTTTCAACATGAGTTGCATCACTAGAAAGTGGCTGCTCAGTCTCCTCCTCTTGACTCACTGATTTCTCAGACACTGTGGGTTCCTCTTTTGGTTTAGTAACTATCTCAAGAGGTTGCTCTTTGAGAATTGTGGGCTTTAGTGTCATAATAACTAACTTTTTAGTCATTGACTTATCTATTTTTGTCTCCTCAAGCATCTTGATCCTTGTCCTCAATCTACATTTAGGTCACTTTCTCTTTTGCTTTGATTTTGTTAGGATTTGAAATGTGATGGTCAATGGGGATTGCTGTGTGGGGGTTTTTGGCAACCATATCCAACAATTTTCCACATAAAACCCTTAATCATGTAGCAACTTTTTGGGAACTCTTAATAGTTGTATACTAGCTCTCCATCGACACTTTTGACTGTATACTATAGGTCTCCACGTACTTTTGAATGTGGTTCTATCCCATCTACTATTAAGTATGTCAACTGCGTATAAGGCTCTTAATAGCTAGATTGCAAACTCTTTGTCTCTTCTTAATAAATCAAGATCTTGTGTAACCTTGTGTGTGCTTCTACTATTTTTAGTTTCTAGAATTGTCAAAATATTCTTGCATCTCTCAAGTTTGTTTCTTGGATTTCCTATCCTTCATATTTCTCTCTCTTTGGTTAATCTTCTAGTGTTGAAATGGTGGGCTTAGTGGGCAGCTTCTCCTTTCAATCACTCCATTCTTTGTGCGTTGTGAGACTTTAGATGATTTGAATTTGGCCTTGGACTCTTGGTAGCTTGGTCAATAATCTCTTACTCGTCAAGCTTACACAATGGATGGCACCTTTGTTAGATAATTTCCCCCTTGACTTGTAGTGTGCCCTAAGTCTAGATATGGAAATGATTGTTGTGGTTGTGCACTATGATCATAAATGCCCTAGGTGATGTTATCCTATCATGTATTGCCTAGGTGCTATGGGTGCCAGGTCCCTTGTGATTTGCAAAAGTGTTTCCTATTCTTGGTTTCTACAAGGTTCTTAGTAAATTCTCTAGGCACTTTAATATTTCTTCCAACAATTGATTCCAAAATATAAAATCTTTAAGGTACTTGAGACACTTTGAACATAAAAGATTGAAATGTGCAAAATCAAGCTTTCTTTGTCCAAAAATTAGGGTACAATTGTGCAAGCAATACCACATGTATCATAATAACCAAGATGGCAATGTATTGAGACAAGCTATGCACAATGCAAGGACTAGCCTTCTAGATAAAACTAAATGTAATTAATGTTCTGCAATGGTAGATAAGGGTGTGGATGGAATTGAGTGTGTGCGTGTAGGAGTAATGGGATATGGGCGAGGGACATATTGAGAGAAAGTAGTGTGGAAGTGCAAGTGCACGAGTGAACTCTAATGTACACGAGTGACCTTGTTTATGGGAGCAAATCCTAGTGTGTGGAGCGTGAACTATTTGGTGGAAGCGAACTCCTAGGGTCTAGTGTAGAAGTGCTAGGCTAGGGTTAGTGTCCTAATGTAGAGGTGTTAATGCGAAAGTCCTAGGTTAATGTAGAAGTGCTAGGGCTAGTATAGTGCAATGGATGGGTGTGTGGAGGTGGATGTGTTAGACACAGTATATTTGTAAATATGAATGTGTTTAATTTGTGTTAGATAGGAAAGTATATGGAGCATGTGTGATGTGAGGGTGTGTATATGTAAATGCATGTGTGGTAGTGAAAGAGTAAAGAGTGTATGGGGTGTGTGTGTCTAATTGGTTTAGTGTATACGTAAATGTGAAGTGTGTGTGAATGTGTGGATGCTTACAGAACAGAGAGTGTGTTGTGTAGGTGGTGTAGGAATTTTGGGTGCATAGGTTTAGTGCAAGTGGAGTGTTTACTGTGTATGTGAGTGGTGAGATGGTGCAAGTCCTAGGTGTGAGCTAAGGAGGTGCAAGTGTTGAGGTGGTGCAAGTCCTAAGTGTGAGCTAAGCTGTGTGGTAGTGAAAGAGTAAAGAGTGTATGGGGTGTGTGTCTCTAATGGGTTTAGTGTATATGTAAATGTGAAGTGTGTGTGGATGTGTGGATGCCTACAAAACAGAGAGTGTGTTGTGTAGGGGGTGTAGGAATTTTGGGTGCATAGGTTTAGTGCAAGTGGAGTGTTTACTGTGTATGTGAGTGGTGAGATGGTGCAAGTCCTAGGTGTGAGCTAAGGAGGTGCAAGTGTGGTGAGGTGGTGCAAGTCCTAAGTGTGAGCTAAGCTGTGTGGTAATGAAAGAGTAAAGAGTGTATGGGGTGTGTGTGTCTAATGGGTTTAGTGTATATGTAAATGTGAAGTGTGTGTGAATGTGTGGATGCCTACAAAATAGAGAGTGTGTTGTGTAGGGGGTGTAGGAATTTTGGGTGCATAGGTTTAGTGCAAGTGGAGTGTTTACTGTGTATGTGAGTGGTGAGATGGTGCAAGTCCTAGGTGTGAGCTAAGGAGGTGCAAGTGTGGTGAGGTGGTGCAAGTCCTAAGTGTGAGCCTTTAAGCTGTGTGGTAGTGAAAGAGTAAAGAGTGTATGGGGTGTGTGTGTCTAATGGGTTTAGTGTATATGTAAATGTGAAGTGTGTGTGAATGTGTGGATGCCTACAAAATAGAGAGTGTGTTGTGTAGGGGGTGTAGGAATTTTGGGTGCATAGGTTTGGTGCAAGTGGAGTGTTTACTGTGTATGTGAGTGGTGAGATGGTGCAAGTCCTAGGTGTGAGCTAAGGAGGTGCAAGTGGTGAGGTGGTGCAAGTCCTAAGTGTGAGTTAAGCTTGTGCAAAAAGTGGTAAGGCGGTGAGGTAGTGCAAGTGTGGTGACGTGGTGCAAGTCCTAGGTGTGAGCTAAGGTTGTGCAATGTGCTAGGTGGTGTGAGTGCTAGGTGGTGCAAGTGCGGGGAGGTGGTGCAAGTCTTAGGTGTGAACTAAGGTGGTGCAAGTCCTAGGTGGTGCATGTGGTGGGATGGAGCAAGTGATGAGGTGTTGAAGGTTAGGGTTTGTGTGGGGTGTAGGGTTTTGCATGTGTTGGTTGTGTGTAAGGGGTTGAGGTTGTTTTGTGTGTGGTTGTGGGTTCAAAAAGTGCGAGTTTGGTGTGAGTGCTTGGGTGGTTTTAGTTTGTGAAAGTGGTGTGTGTATGGGGTGTTTGTGATTATTGTAGGTGGCATATGCACGTATGGGGTGCATAATGTGAGTTTAATATGTGTTTAGTGTGGGAGTACATTTAGTGTGTGTGAGGGCTAAATGGGGCATTAAGTGTGTTTGTGGTTTATGTTTGATGGGCCTTTGCACAAGAGTGAGCACATGTGCACACTTTACATGCAAGAGTGAATGCACAAATGAGTCAATGTGTGTGACGTGGAAGTGTGAGTAGACAACCACATGTGTGCATGAGTGAAAGATGCAAAGAGTCCAGTTGCTCAAGATTGGAGGAATGACAATGAATTGCAATTTGAGGCCTAAGAACACCAAATACAGATGCAAGGCTGGCAAGGTTTTGAGAAGGAGAGACTAGAGAGTGCTGAAAAGATTCACGATAGGTGGAAACTAGCTCTAAATATGAAAAAAATTGTTATTAATAATGAGGTATTATATGCCAATTCATGGAAAACAAACTTAGGAAACCCTCTTAAGACAAGCTTATTAAAACTATGTTTGTAGTATAGAATAGAAAAAATAACTAGCCTAATGGATAGTCACTTGGCAGTTAAGTGCACTTGGGTGATGACACTGCCAGGATGGGTGACCTCTCGGGAAGATTTTCCTACAAGCTAGTGGGAGCTTTTCACGCACAGCCAATGGCACCAATGAAGCCTTCATAGCGTGTTGCCAAGTATGCCAAGGTCTATGCCTTGGTCACCACCTTGGTCGTGAGTCTTGGAGTGACACTCGCCTGATGATGTGATGCGTGGGGCAGGCTCGCCCATATATTCATTGATTATTATTTTCATGCTACAAAAATGGAGCCCCCTCTCTGACATCACTGATGATATTATCGAAGTCGCTAAAAGAAAGTATCATCTCTTTATCATCGATGATGTCATAAAAAAAGCTAAAAAAGTAAGTGTTCTCTCTTTTACCCCCCTCCCCATTACTATATATAAATAGGGGTAGAGCATCACATCAAAACACACAATGACCCGTGCAAAAGTCTCTATGTTGTTGATGCGATGAAACTTTGCTATAATCAACCAAGCCTCTCTCTCTCTCTCTCTCTCTCTCTCTCTCCACACCTATGTGGAATAACTGCTCAAATCCATCAAGCTTCTTCCATGGCTCCCAAGAGGCATTGAGATGCTGGGCGAGGTCATGCTGCTCGGAGAGCTTTCCAACGCGAGGAAGTAATCGCTACTATGGAAACTCAACTCGAAGCTGAAGTGCAAGCGGAAGTTGCCCCCGAATCCATTCAACCCAAAGGACCAATTATTCCACAATAAACCAAGGTTGCGGCCATGATCTTTAATCATGATGGACGGCCGAATGGAGATAATGAGGTTTAGTACATAAGAAAATGATTGCTTTTAAGCTATTAACTCTATAACTTCCTAATGAGGGATAAGTTAGTCCGTTACATAGATTACGATCAGTTTTAGAATGCACTTAAACTTACAAGAACATGTTAGTATTATCAATTGCTTTTTAGAAAGGAATGTGGGAATTGATG
The DNA here is from genome assembly GCF_053477565.2 of Lygodium microphyllum. Taxonomy (NCBI): domain Eukaryota; kingdom Viridiplantae; phylum Streptophyta; class Polypodiopsida; order Schizaeales; family Lygodiaceae; genus Lygodium; species Lygodium microphyllum. Next base: position 144,448,972 of record NC_141135.1, on the reverse strand, counting down.
GAGGGGATAGATTCCATGCATCACATACATTGACAAGTGTGTTAAAAATGTCTTATGGTTATGACTGCTTTTGGATTTGTGAATGATGAATTATGGCTCTTATGATTCCGTGCTTGCGTAGACGAACAAGTGGTGGATTGTGGTGGCTCGGGATGTTGGGATCCCCAACCCAATGCTCCCTAACACTTTACAGAGTGTGAAAAAACTCACCTACAGGTGGGGATCCTATGCTCCCGAGGAAGGTAGGTGTTTTTGGTTTTTGATCACTCAAGCACCTGAGAGGGCAAAGGGCCAAGTGATAAGTGCCCCTGTTATGTAGGACGGCTCCTAAGGCTCAAGGAAGCTTAAATGGGAGCCAATAAATTACTTATGGACCACAGATGGGAGTGCGATCACATATAGCCCAATCCCGAGGGATTGGAAGGTCTTATCCTAGGCTGACAGTGCCTTTCTGCGAAAGGATGGATTTTGTACCACTCTACGAAGTGATGGTTCTAGATGTTACTATGAAATAAAGTATCTAATTTTTGAATTGTTTGTTATGTGCCAAAGATTGAGTTTAACGAATTTGGTTTAACAAAGTAATAAAAAGAAGTTGATTTTATATGTCCAAACAGTGTGTTAGTATGCTTTGCTAATTAGAAAACTAAGCAAACCCAAATAAGGAAAGTGGGAGGCTTCGATCCTAACGATTAAATGCCTATGGTTGGGTGGACCTGAAGAGTCACCAACACTAGATAGAGCTGATTAAATCATGGCCCTCACAATATCGATTGAATTAGTTACCAGGTTTAACACTATTTTAGGGGGTCGGAGTTGAGATTTTACCTTATGTGTAAGGGGATTGAGTTACATTCTCCCCCATCTCTCACTCTCTTTGAACCCAGTGCGGTGTTAACCTCACTCCTGCCTTTGATTGATTACAAAGTGGGCATTAGATTGTTGTTAGGGGTGACATTTCCACACTTCCCCTATGAAGTAGAAATGAAATTCCCATGTTCAACTAAGTTCAAGGTTTCCCATGGGGAGACGGGATGGTGATGTACATGGATATGAATTTCAGTCTACTACTAAGATGACTCCTTTGGGTTTGTCGGAGGAGGCACCTCACAGGCACACATTAGGCAATGGTAATGAGTAGCTATTTAGAAGAGGAAGTTAGGGAGATTATCAATTTATAGTGATCACAACAGCATTGCCATTGGTGGGCTAGTTTGTTGCAAGATCAAGTTGGAAGGAAAGAGCACATCTCTGTACCCGTTTGAAAATGGAATGATGAACTAACATGAGCATTAATGCATATTTTCAGGTTGACGTCTTATTTTTTGCACTAATATTAGCAACAACCCCCTTTTTGAGACGTGGCTTTTTCTTGTATGTGCCAGGTCTACATTCCACGGGGGATGGACAAAGCTTCCTTTTTTCGTCTCACATTTGGGCAGGAGGACAGATGTGTTTTGTGACAGGCTTGTGAGACCAGGGAAAGGATCGACTGTGACCAGTTTTCTGACAGGCCTGAGGGAAAGAAAGGCCTTGCCAAGGACCAAGGAAAGAATGGGCCATGATCAGTTCTGCGACAAGCTTAGGGCAAGAAGAAAAGTAGACTTGCTTCCCATGGAATGAGGTGTATTATGGAATATAGTGATGATCATGACTCAATACCCTCTGTAAAAGGCATGTTCCTATTTTAATGTGCTTGCCACTTAAAAGTTGGGGAATTTGTCACTATATAGGACTTTCTTTCAACCAAAGAAATGTCACAAAAAGGGGGGGCCGTTACTTTTTTGGCCCCTTTACCCTAAAGCATCTTGCCCCATAACTAACACCTCAATACATCTTGATTTACACCTCGTCACCCTCGCACACATCTGACATGAAGCCACGGAGTCCACTTTAGCTCTTCATCATCCCAATTCCAAGTCAATCACGCTTAGTATCGGTTCTCCAAGCACCCTAACCCGCCGTCCGAGGGGTAATAAAAATGTGCAATTTTTTTTCAACATAAATCAATTTTTGGAATGTATATGCACATTTCTTATTAAAATGACTAAGTAATGGGGACATTACAATGCCACAATCCCATCACTTTGTGAGTGCAAGGCTTGCCTCACTACAAGACATCCCTTTGTTGCCCATATCTTGTGCACAAGCTTGCTCTTGGACAAGCAAGGGCATAAGCTTTATCCTTGCAGTGGGATACATGTCAAGCTTGCTGCATTTTGCATTACTAAGAAGTCAGCTGCTTCTTGCAAAAGCCCATCTACTGTGTTGCTTGCACTATTGACAAAACTACCAAAGCTAATCCCTACTTTAGAATCTATTTCCCTCTCATCTCAACCTGCCAAGGGAGATCAGCATAGAGTTATACAAAGTGAACAAAGAAAACTATCATCAAGCTCAACTATCCAAAGTGAACACATCAAGCTGCCCGCAAGCCCACCAAAAAAAAGAGTTTGTTGTTTAGATTATGCACACCTACTGAATTGATACATACTTAATGTGGTACTTATTAACTCTCTAACACCTCTTTCTTCTGCATTACATACTTGTATCTATTTAGACTGTATTTCCAATTAGATTGTTAATGTTTTTTAAGGTACTGTAGTGGTATTATGTAGAATTATCGTTCCACCCAGTGTTCAACTATTATCTCACCATTGTCATTTGCTTTGTGTTCCAAGTAGACTGTCCATACTCTTCCCTCAAAAGAGAGAACTTCAAAGGTGGCACATTCTATGTTCTGTTTGTAAACACAATAGCCTAATTGCTCTCTCCATCATGAGGAATAGACACACAAGGATTACCAAAAAAAGAAGTGAAAGGCATATGTTCACAATAGCCCAACGATGTTCTCTTCCTCCACTGTCCAATGCTGGAAATGCACCAACATCATTGGAGGAATTTGAGTCCTCTAATACTCCAATTGCCAAGCCTATAACCAAGAGAAGGAAACTACATTGGACATAGTCGGACATGGCCAAGGCAATTGGTGCACATGACGAGGGCATGTCTATGCGAGGGTGTTGTAGGCGATTTGGCATGAGTATGACAACCCTAACTGCTTGGATAGATGGTAGATCCAAAAGGAGCGTAGGTTCCCCCAAACATTGCTACAACTGATGAGGAGAAAGCTATTCTCAATTGGGCATTCAAAATGCAAGACATTGGGCAGCTGATCTCCTTGAGATGCTTAAGATTGAAGGTTGTTGAATTGGGTCAAATGCGTGAGACCCCTTTTTCCAATGGCATCTGCGGAAAGAGTTGGAGGGATGGATTTCAAAGGAGACATCCACAACTCACATTTCAAGTAAGTGAAAACCTAGACAAAGCAAGGGCAATTAGTCTTCGTCCAGAAGTGGTGAAAATGTTCCATGACAACTTGCAAGCCATGTACAATCTCCATAATTATCCTCCAAAGAACATTTGGAATGTAGATGAGATGGGCGTGCAAGGCTACAAGGACAAAGGCGTGTGGGTACTAGCTCGAAAGGGGTCAAAAGTTGTGTATGGCATAACATTGGACAATTGTGAATGGCTCACAATTCTTTGTTGTGTCAATGTTGTTGGAAAAGCTCTTCTAGGTTATTACATTTTCAAAGGGAGGAAAGCCATGCAAAACTACTTGATGGAATGCGAAGATGGGGTTGTTATGTCAATGTAAAATAAAGTATGGATGATTGGGCAACTATTTGAGGCTTGGATAGAACATTTTAGAATTGCAATGCCTAATTCTCCATCCCCCTCAAACCACCACTTTCTAGTTGTTGACGGCCATGGAAGTCACACACGCCCTGAGGTGGTACAAAAAGCTCACGAGTGTGGCATAGACATTGTCTCACTACCCTCACACACATCTCACAAGCTCCATATTAGATGTGTTTGTTTTTAAGCCTTTCAAGGCCAATTTTTGCAATGAGAGGAACCTTTGGCAAGCCCGTAGCTTCTCCACACATGCAAGGGTGAACTAGTTGGCATTGCATCCAAGGCCTTAACTATTGCTTGCATAGAAAGCAATATTTAGGCAGGCTTTAGGGCAACCGAAATTTGGCCCTTGAACCATGACATTCTCAGCTACAAAAACTTGCAATGCTCCAATTTGGATGTACATGTGCAAATTGAAGACCTCAACCATGACGTTGATGGTGGCATGGATGCCCAAGATTGCAACCATGTTCTTGAGACACAATTTATGGAGAGTGTTGAAGATGGGCTGAACACCCAAGAAATGGATGACTGCAGCCATGTTCCTGTAACACCACTCATGGAGGAGTTGGAAGGACATGTTGCTACTACTCTTAGCCACTTGTCTGACATATATGGGCCACCAAATGCTTCATCCACTAATATCGATCAACAAGATTGCAATGTTTTGGAATTGTTGTAAGTACCTGAGGAAAATGTTACTATCACCTGTGTGCATGGGGGGGCTTTTGTGGACTATTCCAACTCCTTGATCCTTACCTCAACCCAATTCATTGAAAGTATCTAAGCCAAGAATGCAAAGAAGGCTGAGGTTGAGAAGCAAAAGGAGGCAAAACGAAGATTGCAAGACCAAAAGAGACGAGAGAACCAAGCTCTTTCTAAAGCTCGCAAGTGACAAAAGGAAGAAGATAAAGCTGCCAAAGAGTCTAGGAAGAGGTGGGAAGCACAACAACTTCAATTTGAGAGAGAGCTTTGAGCAGTATTGTGGGAGGGTGCACCATTGGCAAGCAACTTACCTACCTTGCATGTGCCTATAATGCAAGAGAGGCTAAAGCGCACATAAAGGCTATAGAGCATGAGACATAAGCAAAGAATGGATGCCATCGGATAAGGATCCTCATTTTAGTCCTACTTTACCAAAGTAGAAGCCAAGTAATCCTATCTAAAGTCTACCATTATTTGCCCCATGAGCTACCTAGGTCTTAGAGCATTTTGTAGCTACATCTTAGAGCATCTTGTAGCTACATCTTAGAGCATTTTGTAGCAGCTATAGGCCTCATTAAGCTGCCAATGTTGCTAGCTAACAATAGTAGTTGCAACAACCTTTTGTCTCAACGATGTAAAACCCAACAATTAACTTGTACATAGATTAACTACAGCTTAACTTACACTTGAAATTTTCTTTTCTTTCTCTATTGCCTACCTTAATCATTGTCTGGAACAATGCAAATATTGAGAGAGAGAGAGAGAGAGAGAGAGAGAGAGAGAGAGAGAGAGAGAGAGAGAGAGAGAGAGAGAGAGAGAGAGAGAGAGAGAGAGAGAGAGAGAGAGAGAGAGAGAGAGAGAGAGAGAGAGAGAGAGAGAGAGAGAGAGAGAGAGAGAGAGAGAGAGAGAGAGAGAGAGAGAGAGAGAGAGAGAGAGAGAGAGAGAGCTCACTAATGGCCACAACATGTTGCTTGGCTACAATCATGCTACTACCCTTCTCCAAGGTCCAAACTTCCTATCTTAATCATCATCTACAATGATGCAAAAGACATTGTAGCATAATGCCACCTAAACAACTAGATATGAGAATTACATAAGGTGAGAGAGAGAGAAAGCTCACCAATGGATACATGATGTTGCTAGGCTACAATCATGCCAACACCTTGCTCCTGAGACCAAACTTTGTTCCAAGGGTTGCATATTCTTACAAAGAAGAGGCTGCATGTGCAAGAGCTAGACATAAAATATTTCATCTACTAACAAAGTCCTAAAGATTGATTTCTGTACAAGCCATAATCCAAGCAACAAAATAGAGGATTGGTCACTTTGTGAACAAAGCACATCATACATACACATTCAAGTGGAGGAGCCTTTTTGTAACAAAAGAATTACTAGTTTACCACCATCGATCTGTTACCATTAGAAATTGTGTTGCTTGCAAGTGCCACAAATATTTGCATCAAACTGCATGGCATTCGCTAATTCAATATACAAACCCTACACCTGTAAATTGCTTGGAAGAGAAAGCATGTCTACAATCAGGTCTTCCTTCAGGTTTCTTCTTGTAGACTTTACCCTTTACTAGCAATTCGAGTTAGCTTGCTTGTGGCCACCCACGAGAGGGTGACTCTCTCATTCTTCCATCCTTCAACCTGGAGAGGTGCATGCACAGAAAACAATACAATCAGACCACCAATATTCCATAGTACACAGGACTGCCTACATGGATGAAGCTACAAATGATAGGTCTCTGCAATGAAGACCCAATCGATTGATGACATTGATGACAACAAAGATAGGTCACCACCATGATGAGGTGTGTGAGTGTGCGCTTCCCCTTCTCTATCAATGCTTCTTTCCTTTCTTGGCATCTTCCCTGTACCTACTCGATATACAATCAACAAGAAAGTAAGTACTTCTGGTTTGTCAATTCGCCTTTGCACTATTTTTTCTAGTAAGGCAGTATTGTTGTTATAATGTTGCAATTATCAACGAATGCGATTCATTGAAGCTGGGTAGCATGAACTAGACTAGTACAACATGAACTGAACCAAAAGAAGGAATAATTTGGTTGCGATAAAAGGCGGTTCCTTAGTCTCTCTATGTAGGGTGACTCTCTCATTGTTCCATCCTTCAACTTGCATAGGTGCATGCGCAAAAAACAATACAATCAGCCCACAAATATTCCATAGTACACATGATTGCCCTACAAGGATGAGCAAAATATATGGAGCTTTTAGTGTTCAAATGCATGGATGGAGCTACAGAAGATAGGACATTGAAACTCACCTATCGATTGATGACTGTTGTGAAATGAGGAATATCCTCCCAAAACAAAATCAGCCCTATTGATCCATCACATTGCCTCAGTTAGCTGATGTGGACGCCAGAATACCATTTTCTAAAAATAGCATTGTGAGGGTATCAATAAGGCAATAGCAGTGAAGAAGGCAAGAATAATTTGATCAGATAGCTCCCATTGTCTCCACATTCCCCAGCCGGCAAGCTATGTCATCTCCCTTGGCTATTGCCTTGTCGATCTCAAACTTGTATTTGGATCTGTAGGACAAAATCAAATAGATGAGATGTCTTTGGCCCAAGCCATAAGCAGGACAATGATCTACTCCTTTGGTTATCCTTTCGGAAAGCCAATAGGCCAAAGCTATGGCCACGTCTAACTCGAAGACAACGAACTTGAAGAAGAGCAGATTTGGGTGGATTTGTGGAGGTTTAGGGTTTCGATTGTACGCAATAGCAAAACATTGGAGGCCCTCATTCTAGCAACGAATCAATTACTAGCGGCACATGTTGGAGCCTAGCAACCATGGCAAAAGTTGGAGGATGCTTGGTTTCCCATGGCTTCACCTACAAAACAACGAAGGATGAGAAGCAGAAGGAAGGATTCATGGTAGGCTAGATGTGATTGCACAAATCAGTACAGAAATGGCGATCGACCAAAGGGACTTGTACATGCATCCCTACACGCAATTGATATGGCTGGACAGTGTCACTATATTGGAGTGATAGTGCCAGTTGGCAAGGCCCTACCCTTCATAGAAAGGGGGGGAGCCATGTCCTAGAACTCTGGGCCTTTTTTGCCCATCTTTTATTATTATTATTATTATTTTTGGCTCTAATTGCTATGTTGCATCACCAACTTTTTTGTGGGTCCGAGGGAAGGGTAGGCCTTAGTGGCATGTGCTCAACCCGGTAGTTTTGACCCAAAAACTGGCAGAAATGGGTGGGGCCGAATAGACGTCCCTTTTACTCTAAATGGATGGAACACTGTTCGCTGCGGCCTCATAAGATCAGCCACGTGTCAACACAAGCAATGTATGATCCATGGGCAGATGAGTGGCAACATAAGACATTGACCAGCATGCGCAGGGCAACACTAGCATAGCGTTCTCGGTGGGAATGCTGTACCTCTGGCTGGACGGCCAAAAGGCAGCTGTGCGAAGTGCGTCTGTGCACAATAGCAAGAATGATGAGGTTCCCATCATAAGTCAGTGGTAGGTTCTTCTTTTGTCCTTTATTTATTTATTTATTTTTAAAAAAGCCTTCTTTCAAACAGTAGGGCGAAAGGCGGTTTGTTGATGAACAGGAACAGTTAATATGAGCACAATGCCTGCGCCCACACATGCATAATAAGAATTTGTTTGACCCTCAACCTTTCAAACGCTTCCCTCTAGGATTATGGCTCCCATTAGCATGAACACCTCAAGCACGTAATCAAAATACAATTGCTTTCGAAACCATGTGATATTAAAGTGAGCTCTACGCCAAAGCTTTTTGATTACCATTGCTTTTGAGACCATGTAATATTGAAGTGAGCTCTAAGCCAAAGCTTGCTTATTACTTTCAAGGCAAATGTTTACCATGAAATGCAATTCTCACCTTATAAAGGATGCACTAATGCACGTGCAAGGAGACATACTTGCCTAAGGTAACAAATGCCAAATACAAGAGTAATGCATGGAAGCGCAGTCACAACAATCATAAGGTACAAAGCTTGCCTACAACTTGCAAGAAGAAGCTAGTTAAGCAAGAGGGATTTGTGCTTTGAGTTTCTCGTTTTTTGTTTGTTTTGAGTTCTTGGTTTTTTTTTTCATCTATGCTATGACTCTAAGCTCCTCATCTTTTACACCATGTAGGAGCATCCCCTTTTGGGTTACAACTTGCTCCTTCCATTGCTGGGGCACTACTACTAGCTTTTGTGCCTTTACATATTTCCTTGATTTTCTCTTTATGCCCAAATTTTTTTCTACTACATCCAAGGTAAGTTTAATGATGGTCTCCCAAGCCTCCTAGTGCTCTCTTTTCTTTGTATTAAATTTACCTTGAACGCTTTCTTTTTTGGGTAGTTGTACTAGATAGTGGTTTCACATGCTATGAAATGGATGGGGCTATGAGGGTGTCTAATTCACATTTTGTTATCAATGCTTGGAGTATTTGATAATGTGTCATTGGGTTCTCTAGATTGCTTATACTCTAGAATTGAATGTATCCCACTTCATGCAAACTCACTTTAATGCAAAAATTGGCAAAATATATTTTTGTCTTCATTAAGAGGGTCTTTGATGAGGATGGGCTTATTTTCAATTCTTCATTGTTCTAATTTTTGCAAAGCCACCTAAGTATTCATGAGTTGCTTTTTCTCATAAAATCTCAAAGTATTCTTCCATGTTCATATGCCAAATAATTATGTACCAATACTCTATATTTGCATAATAAAAAGTAAACTTACCCACCTTTTACCATCTCATTATAATAATTGTTACTTATTTGGTGTCCTTGGTTGGTTGGTTTTGGTAAGTTGCTCGTTGGTTGTTTGTCAACATGGTCATTGGTATCATTCTCCCTTCCTCTTAATTGAGTCAAGCTTTCTAGCTTGGGAGAGGTGGCTAAGTGTTTGGGGAAAGATTTTTTTTTAAGTTTTTGATTGCTAGAATGTTATTGTTATATATAAAATAATGGGTGGTTTTATTTATGTACAATAGGAGAAAGGTCTAAAAGTCTGCGTTGTACTCTAGTTCTCGACATGAGAGTCCATGTTGGAAGGTCAGACAAGGAGATCACAAAGGTATGATCTAGGTCATCTAGGGGCCATGGTCCATTAAAATGGCTTGCAATGTAGAGCTCTTCCTCAATCAATAGGTTTTTGATGAGCGGGTGGTGAAGCAAATCTTTTGGTGAAGTCAATACACAAGACTCAATGATTGCGCGGAGAGATGTGGTCTTACAGTATGTTGGGTCATACTTCAAGATGATGATGATCTTTTAATGCTCGGTTGTGGTGATGATTTTGCATCCAAGGGTTGCAGCTTCATGATGAAGTGTGTATTATTTGTTCAGGATGCGAGTAGTAGAGTTGTATAGTCAGTGTAAGCTCTCAACAATGTGAGATTCTTTAAGGATTGTATTTTTTATGCCAGGAGGCATATTTCACGGTGGATTCCGTGCCACAGTGGATTCCGTGAGGTTTTATGGTGGATTCCGTGAGGTTTTACGGTGGATTCCGTAAACTTTGATGACCGGGGCTCATACACAAAGTGGATTCTTTGTGCGAGAAGTTGATGGGGATGCCTATCCTTTTCGGGCGTTTCATTAATTTAGTGTGTACATGGGTGATTCCATAGCGGGTGATTCCGTAAAATGCATATTAAATTAATAAACATTTATGAGTTTAGAGTGTGCACTCGTAATAAATTAAGGTTAGGATTGATTTCTAACCAGTTGATTTATTTATGTAGCTGAAGACTGCTAGGTATTCACTTTTGTCGGTTTAATTGTATTATTTTACTAACGATTGTGAATGCTTCACTTGATGTGTAGAGATAGCAGCAGTGGCGAAGGAAAGCATTGGAGGATAGCGAGTATTTGATTTATCATTTATATTTTGATGGGCGCATACCTTAGGCATGGCGCCTATATTTTGTCGCGCCTATTTATTAAGGCGTTGGATATTTATTCATTATTTTGTATGCGTATGGGCGCACGATTATGTTATTTGTACTTGGATATTTTATTGGGTATGCCTGACTCTTTGGGCACCGCCCATTAGCTTTATTTCTAGAATGTTGTAATCGGAGCCCTTATCTATCAATGCATCAATCGTAAGGGTTCTAGTTGTAGTGAGTCAAAGATGAAGATATGTAGCTAGGATAACAAGTTGATCTTCCATTTTGAAACTGCTAATAGTAATACCTCTAACAGGGATGGTAGTGGAGAAAGGTTTGGAAAGTGATAAGGAAGGGTAGTGTTATTGTTGCTCAAATTACTTGTGGAAAGTCTATTCTATTTGGATACAACAAGAGATTGTTTGTATTCACCATGGGTGTGGTTCATATGAGGGGTGTCCAAGTGGATAGTACTTCTTAATCTTGTTGGCATTGAAATGCCCAATGGGTTGGTTGTCCAAAGTTTCTAGCACAACATTCCCTGCCCTATTTTGATGGCACAGATGTAGAATGGTCCAAGGCCTCTTAACTTCAATATCTACTTATGGTCTTTAATTGAATAGAGTAAAACAAGATCCCCCTGATCGAAGGATCTTTGTTTGGCATGCTTATCAAAGTAGGCCTTATGTTGAGCTTTCTCTGCACAAGTAGAGCATTAACAACTAGTAACCGAGTTCCTATTAAAGATTCTAGCTCTACCAAGTGATGTTGCCTTGACTTAATGCCTTCCCATAGTTCTTGGACAACAATGCGTAGACTAGGGATAAATAATTCTACTGGCATTATGGCATTAGTGCATAAGTGGGAATGGAGTTTGGCCTATAGTATTCTTACAAGTTGTGTGATAGGCCCAAGTGCCATGAGTTTGTGATCCCAATTTGAGCTTGAAGCTAAGACGATTTTTGTCAAGATGCAACAAGAACTTTGTTTGTAGCCTTTGCTTGGCCATTTTCATGAGAATAGTAAGGGTTGGACTTTCTATGGATGACCAAGAATATGGACAAGAGGTGTATCCATCTCTTATGATTGCCATCATGTGTTTGACACATATCATGATTCTCATAATGTGTCTATTGCTTAGAGTTTTTGTTTAGTTGAATGTCCTTGGGTTGGAAAAAGGACCTCACAGTATTTCCATGAAGTACCTTATGCAGAAGAAAGTGACCATGTCACCTTCTTCTCTTTTGAAAAAGGGATTTGAATCAGCTTAATAGACAATAAATTCAAGACCTTGTACTCAAGCCTCCAAATGGATCTTTTAACAAGGGATTTTGAGTTGCCTATTGAAGATTGTATAGTATTGCAATATTTGGACTGGTCAATCATGATTACCATGCAAGAGCTTCTATTAGTAGCTTGATCAACAATCACTTATACAATTATTAAAATATGAAATGCATGGATCCAAGAACAAATATAGGCCCTTAATCTCCCAAGGTGTGAGTGTCAACAATCTTGCATCTTTTAACAAGGGATTTTGAGTTGCCTATTGAAGATTGTAATATTTGGACTAGTAAATCATGATTAGCATGCAAGAGCTCCTATTAGTAGCTTGATCAACAACCACTAATACAATTATTACAATATTAAATGCATAGATCCAAGAACAAATATAGGCCCTTAATCCCCCAAGGTGTGAGGATCAACAATCCATTGCATAAGCTTCATTGTCTTTGGACTTTTGACACCCTTCATAGCATTAGCATGTGGCTTGGGAATAATGGGTTTCTCAACATGGCACAAATAGGATACTTGTAGAAATATCCTAGCATCAAAATAAACACAAATATTTCCTTGAAGAAATATATTTTCCTTACAAAGTTGGCCTACTCTATCTCTATTGTGTCTATATAGCAATTTTGGTATTGCAAACTTGGTCATTGCATTGGGGGTGAAAGGATCACTTTACATCAATTCTATTCTTATTGGTTTATCCATAGGAGCTCAATACATACTCACTACAATGATCATGTCAAATGTTTTGTGTTGGATCTTATGCTCAATGGTGGGAGATTGAACAAAATCTTATAGTTTCAAGAGTTTCAAGTGCTCATTAATACGATAATCTCTCACATAGTTGGCTCACATTCAATCTCAAAGTCATTCACTCTCTCCTCACTATACCCAAGAAAACTAACAATTAATAGTCCACAATAGAATCATCTTCTCACATTTGCACATTGTAGTCTAAATGTCTTTGAAGATTCATTAGTAGCCTCACAATATAAGTGTTGCCCTTTGATCCACTTTCATTACTCTTGTGCAACCAATTAGATTTGCCAACACTTCATTGAAAATGAAAAAGTAGAGTAGAAGGAGAAGGAGAAGTGATACTCTCAACCTCTCACCCATTAAGTCATGGAAGAAGAAGGAAAAGAAAAGGAGAAATTCAAGAAGAAGAAGAGCTTTGTTCTCCAAGTCCCTCACTCACACTCACACTCTCCCTCACTCTTAACAAGGTGCATAAGAAAATAAGATGTAAGCAAAGAGAAAGTTTTGTCTCAAAGTTTTAAACACAAGAATGAGATCCTCTATTAAAATTTTGGCCTTTATACATAGGGCTAGGTTTAGGGTTTCCTGCAATAAGTTGGGCACCTTGCTCACTTTTAGGCTCTTGACTAGTCCTTTTTAATTTATGCATATACTTTATGTTAATTTGACCACATTTACCTAAAGTGAATAGAAGATTTGTACTACAATCTCGTATTGTTATGGGTCTTCCTAACTCTAGGATATTTTACAATTTGCTTAAAAGTGAGCATAGCTCTTACATAATATTATAAACTAATAATGTGATAAAATTAGTTGCCATATGTAGATAAAATTGCCTAATTTAATGTAATGCACTTGTGAAAAAATCATTCCAAAATAATTTTGAGACTTTCAATTTGCATGCTTCCCCCCTAAATTGGCATCCTCCTTCACTCGTAAGGTTAACATTATTCTCTTCCTAGATGAGTGTCAATCCCATGCACTTATTATTGTAGGTAGTATGCTTCCGTAAGAAGAGGACATGGAGGAGAGAAAAAATAGACAAAGAGAGAGAAAACAGAGAGATAAATATTAGAATAGGAAAGATAAAAGGAAAAAGAGGAGAGAGAAAGCAAGGAAAGTCATGAAAACTGTGAGAAACGAATATAGAAGATGGAGAGACTCAATTACATTGCTGCTAAATGTGTCAAAAATGGTCCCTTACATCTTTTATATACTTGTGCCAATGTAGCACCATGTATTATTAAATGTCTCTCAAAATACATGACTAATTTTTATTCATTACAATCCGTCCACACCCAAATGATTTTGAGCTAGAAAATAAAATTACATGACTTATTATCAAGGTACTCAAAATAGTGGAGATAAGCATAGTACTCTCTTTAGATATTACAAAAAATAATCTTCAATTTTCTTCCAAAGAAATACCAAATCTAGAGTTGAAGACCATGTATGAGGTATATAATTCAAAGTTGAATCATAAAGATAAAAACTTGATCTAAAATTCTTTAAGTATGAGCTCCTCCAAGATGTAATCATTGTACTATCCACCACAAACCCTACGGTACAAAATTTCCTATAACTTTTCATACACTTATCCAAATAAAACATGTTATAGCTCCAAATAAAGATTACTTTGAGTACTCTTAGTTATATGGTCCTAACTTCTATGCAATTAGTTCAAATTTTGAACTAGTCTAAAATAATGAATTGTCTATGAAAAAAATTGTAGTGAAATAAAGTCCATAAACTTGTATAGTCTTCCTCCAAGAGATCACTTGAAAGTATGGGAATTATTCCAAGATGATTGCTAGTCTAAACATAGCTTCATTCAACAATCTCTTATCCACTTGGATCAAAAGGGACACTATCATCAAAGTTGGAGAAGTGTGTCCTCCTAAATGACTATTAGTTTGACCCTACTTTTTGTAGTAATAACTTGCTATCACAACCTTGATTGAATAATGGATTTCCTTCTATATATTTTTGCACACCTTTTAGCAAGATCTATTGACTTGATAAGATTTTTGGGGTTTTGAGCCATCATATCAACTAATAAACTAGGCTTGTAGATGGTATATATACTTGTAGATCTTTACTTCAAGACTCTTAGTTTCCACATTCATTGTGAGATTCAAGAATTGGTTGGTGTATTCCCAAACTGTAAGATTCCTTTGCTCTTATTCATACCATCTTCTTGCTAACTTATCTTTCTCAATAGGAGAAACACAGACTTGAACCATTTGAGCCTTGAAGGCTTCCCAACTCTCTATGGGATGATTCTTATGCTTGGCATTTCTACAACACATATATGCAGAGCCTTCCAAGTATAGGGTTACGAAGTAAATCTTTTATTTATTTATTCTAGGATAAATGTGAAAGTATGTGTCCTATTAATGCTTCTTAAATTCTCTTTGCTATGTTGAGAAGGAACTCCCACTTCAAGTTGGCTATTAGTAATGTCTCTTCTTCCAATAATACCTTTCTTAGACTTAGTGTTTAATAGCTAAAATGGATGTCTCATATCTGTGGTAGGTTGAGACTTTTCCTTTGTGTTGGGCTGAAAGCACAATAATTGATGCATTGGACAAACTTCTATTATTTTAGAAGTTGCAACTCCCTAAAGCAATAATCTCTCACCTCGTCTCTTGACACTCCACTCTAACTAATTGTGCATCATTCTCTCCAAATCAAGAAACCAAGAACACAAGACTAGTTTCGAGGTGTAGTGAACTCACCTGCTTACCTTTTTGCATTGTTTTCCAAAAGCTTGAAGGCTCAAAGATAGTTCCACAACCCAAACAATATGATTCGATGCCATCACTCCTTTGCATCCACCACTAAGTACACCAATGAGTTGAGAAGCTAGTAGAGAAAAAGAAGAAGAAGAGAAAGAAGACAATGAAAAGCTTCACCTTCCCTTATTCCTTTGCTCAATACACCTCTCATTATCTCTCTCTTAGTTACTCTTAACAATGGAGGCAAGATGATGAAATAGAAAAATAGAATAAAAAGCTTCAATTGTTGCATTGATAGAGATTTTATAGCATAAATGCACCAAAAGGGTAAATACAATTGAGATCTCCCATCCTTGTATAGACAATAATTAAGATTAGGGTTAGGTCACTTCTCTAGGATGGCACACTGTTTGCATTTTAGGGATTGTGTCCCTTTTGCATTTTTGGATTTGTGCCCTCTTTTGGGTATCCTACCCCCTTAGTAGGATATAGGCCATTTATTTCTTAAAGTATACTTGTGCCTTAGCCTCATTAGACCATGCCTACACTAACACAATAGCATAGCCTCTGCCCGACTTTTTGAAAAAGAAAACTTTATTTTAAGAAAATTCTCTCTCTGATTTTCTCTCTATCTGGTGTAGAAAAAGAGCGCATTCTTTGTTGGGGTTGCATGGAAAATGCAAGTGATGGTGGGGTTAAAAGCTGAGGGGGTCCTGGAGGAGCTCTTTGGAGCCAGTTACAACCAGGTCCAGGGTGTCATGAACGTCAGCAAGGGAGAGCGGCTGCTTGCGACTGAGGGCCCACGTTTGTGCCAGGGCCATGATGTTGTGGATCTCCTGGCCATTGAGGGGGTGGCTGTGGGCCACCAGGCTGGGCGGGGTGGCCTGGTCGGGCAAGCCGGTGCGGGCCAGGAGAGAGCACCAGATGAGGAAGCACTCCAGGTCGTCAAGGTCTGGGTAGTGAATGCACAGCGAGATGCGCGACAGGAAGGCGCTGTCGAAGGCGCGCACGCAATTGGTGGTGAGGAAGAGCACCCCCCCAAAGTACTCCAGTAGGTGTAGGAACATGCCCGTCATCAGGTTGTGCCGCACGTCCACGCCGTCGCTGCGCCGCTCCAGATAGCCGTCTACCTCAGCGTCGTGTTCAGCACGTGCCACAGGCTTGGCTCCAGATGGCCCACCTCGCCTCCCAGCTCGAAGGCCGAGATGGCCCAGAACGGCCGGTGCAGGCTCTCCACCCGCGTCTCTGCTGTCAACGTCTTCCCCGTCCCTGACGGCCCATAGCACAGCACGATGCATCCCTCCCCCTTCTTTGCTATCACGTCCACTGTCTTGTGCTCATCCTTCGCCGCCGACAGATACGTCCACACCAGCCCCCTCAGCATCTCCTTCTGCTTCCCGTTCTGCATCACCCAGCAGTTGATCGTATGCCCTGTCGTTGAAGGCTATCTCCTTCAGCCCCTCCACCTCGAAGCACCCCCATTGTTTCAGGCTCAACGAGAACCCATACACGATCCTCGGCCCCCTCTTCAGCTCCTTCACGCTCGGCCTTGCCTTCCTCCTCTCCTCGTGCGTCGACACCCCCCTGCAGAAGCTCCAGCGGTGGCTTCGCATTCTCCAATGAATAGTCGATATAGATAGCGTTTAGGCCTCCTTGGGTAGAGCCGTGAAGCTCCTTATATAGAGGATGAGGGTCGAGGCTCGAGGAGGAGGGTCGAGGAGGGTAGCGGGGGCAGGTCGATGATCAAGGCGGGAGCAGGTCGAGGCGGGCAAGTCGAGGCGATGCACGCGGTGCGCAGCTCGAGGTGCTGTCGTGGCACCTGCCCCCTCCATCTTCGTGGGGAGGTTGGGGGCTGCCACGTGGCAGCAGCCCCCGACCTCCCGTTAATATATAGTAAAGATATATGTGTCCAACCCACACAAAAATTGTGGGTGCGAGAAATACAACTATGGGTGATGATACAATGAGCATAGGAGTAAGCACGACTCTCATAAAATAATATAACCACAATAATCTGGTGCCCATGAAGTACAACAATAATACACAAGTGTCTAAAATAATATAATGAAGCTTTGTGAAATAATAATCCATCATCAAATAATATAATGAAGCTTTGTTTAAGTAAGAAGATTTGAGTTTTTAGTTTTTAGTATTGCATTTTGTGTTTTTGTGTTGTTTTTGCTTCAATGAATACACAACCCAACAAGCATGACAAACATGATATATCATATGGTTTGTTTAAGCAACAAAAAATTGAGTTTTGAGTTTTGCATTTTTATATTTTTGTGTTGTTTATTGATTTTTATTATGTTTTCAAGTTCAAGTTTTGTGTTTTCATCTAGTCTAACAAATCCAATCTTTCCAATCTTAATCCAATGGACTAACATCTCTCAATTTGGTATTTCTAAACTAGATGCTTGTATTTCAAAATATACAAGTTGCAAGTGTGGATGATTGATACCCCATCAATCCCATCTACTGAAGCAGATAAGCCTTTTATTCTACTAGACGGTAGGAGTGTAAGAACCTTAGTGGTGGTTGTACGGTCCTTTGTTCTGACAACATAACCAAACTTTTGGTATAATGCACAATAGTCGAGACATTGGACAGACTTCTATTCTTTTAGAAGTTGCAACCCACTTTGGTAACAATCCCCCATCTTGTCTCTCGACACTCCTCTCTAACTAAACATGTATTCTTCTCTCCAAGTCAAGAAAGCAAGAACACAATGCTAGCTTCAAGATGTAGTGAACTCACCTACTTACCTTTCCACATTGTAGTCCGAAAGCTTGAAAGCTCAAAGATGGTTCTAGGACCCAAAAAATACAATCCGATGCTATCACTCCTTTGCACCCCCTACCAAGCATACCAACAAGTTGAGAAGCTAGTAGAGAAGAAGAAGAAAATAAAGAAGATGATGAAGAGCTTCATTTTCTCTCACTCCCTTACTCAGCACACCTCTTACTCACTCTTTCTCAATTACTCCCAACAATGGATACAAGTTGATAGAATAGAATAAGAGAATATAAAGCTTCAATAGTTGCATTGGTATTGCATTGGTAGAGCTTCCACAGCATGGATGCACCAAAACAATCAATACAATCAAGACCTCCCACCTTTGTATAGATACAAATTAGGGTTAAGGTTAGGGCACTTCTCTAGGATGGTGTATTGTTTGCATTTTAGGATTTACATTCCTTTTACATTTTAGGGATTGCGTCCCTTTTGCGTTTTAGGGTTTCCACCACTATGAATTAGGGTTGCACCCTCTTTTGGGCATCCTACCTCTTTCGTGGAATCTAGGTCATCCCTTGAAGGATACTTGTACCTCAGTCACCTTATTAGACTATACCTACACTAATACAATGGCAAATACATGTGCACAACCAACACAGCAATTGTGGGTGTGATAAATAAAGCTATGGGTGATGATACAATGTGCATGGGAGTGAGGTTTGGCTCTCACAAAATAATACAAGCATAATAATATGGTGTCCATAAAGTACAACAATAATATACGCCTAAAATAAAATAATGAAGCTCCACAAAATAATAATCTGCCACCATCAAATAAATCCAACACTTTAGCATTCACTTTGCTTTGACCTTCTTTGACTTTAGCCTTCACAAAATATTGTCAACACATTGTTTTTCTACAATTTGAAGTGTCGTCCCCATTAGGCAATTCAAGATTATCAATGGTACTTTTTTTTTGTATACCTATCAACTTGTAATAAAGACAATTTCTCCTAACCATGAAATACTCTTGAAGTATATGCAAAAGCCATGATCAAAGTAGTCATAGCTAATTCTCAAATCAATGCATAGAAGAGATTCAATAGGAAAAATGAATATGGTAGTAAGATACCCATCTCTTGCAATGATGGAGCAAGGTCCTCACCCTTTATCTATGATGGGAGGTCCAAGAATAGGAGTCCTCAAGAGAGAAACTAATTAATTGCAAAAAGATGTACACAACTCTAATCGACCTAAAGAAGCTTTGTCCTCAAAGCTTAGAACTCAAATGAAATTTATAATGGAATGTACAAAAGACCTTTGGAAGATGTAGATCCATGTTGAAAATGAAGTCCATAATCTAAAGAAGGTCCCCCTTTAAAGCAATAATTAAAAAGAAGTGAATAACTACAGACTGTTATAATTGTCCAATCAAGGCTATTAGAAGAAAAAGTGCCATAACTTGGGGTATCCATGTTTGAATTCAGCAAATGAAGTATCATTAGAAAATAGATACCATATAGAAGCTTGTCCATCCATGAAGATAACATTTTGACCAAGTTAAGACAATTTATTTTATGATAGAAGTTTAAAATAGCAAGTTGTCTTGTTTAAAAATTCATTGTTCTTCATGTAAAAGACAAGGAAAGGAGTCAAGATATGAGAATGCCTTCCAAGTATACTTTTCCATAGGTAAACACTGCCATTTAATAAGATATTCTAGTAGTGATGATCGATTCCTCAAAATTTTTACTCCCTTTCCAAAATGACTTTCTTAGGCTTCATAGATAATGAGACCATCTTCACCCATGGAAGACAACTTTTCCAAAACATGAATGGCTAGACTCACGTACTTCTTTAATTGAGAAACATAGAAGATATTATGAATACACATTGAATAAGG
Source organism: Lygodium microphyllum (assembly GCF_053477565.2). Lineage (NCBI taxonomy): Eukaryota > Viridiplantae > Streptophyta > Polypodiopsida > Schizaeales > Lygodiaceae > Lygodium > Lygodium microphyllum. The sequence continues at coordinate 144,429,236 of NC_141135.1, read as the reverse complement.
CAACTCAAAAGCTTATATCCAAGCTCTCCAAATCTCTTAAGGATTTCATAGGGCCCATAAAATCAATGATCTAGCTTGTTATGGCTACTTGTTTCAAGAATACATACCTAGATTTAGGCACCGTTAGCAAAACCCAACATTTTTCAAATTTTAGTGGTCTTATTTTCTCATCTACATAAGGCTTTATGACATCTCGAGCTTTGTGAATGTTGTCCTTCCATTGACTCTACAAAGCTTCCATCTTCTTAATTTTAGCCTTAGCTTGTGGATTCACGACATCATGGAAAAGAGTGAAAGATATTTCTACTTTTTAGCCATCAGCACATCGAATGGCAATATGCCAATGCTCATATGATGAGTATTGTTATAATAGAATTTAGTGAAATGTAACCATCCATCACAAGATACTTGAGTATCATGATAAAAGTGATTAAGATAAGCTTTCAACCCCTTATTCATGTGCTTTGTTTGTCCATCTACTTGAAAGTGATATGATGTGCCAGATGTCAACTTAGTGCCCCTAGTAGAAAGTAGACTTAGCCAAAAAATTCCCATGAACTACTTAGTATCACAATCAAATACAATCTTTAATGGCATCCTCTGGATCTTGAAAACACCATCCAAAAATTGATAGTTTTTAAGCCAAAAATTAGACCTTAATTGGGATGAATTGACTAATTTAGTTAGCCAATCACAACAACCACATAAATTGTATTCCATCCATGCTTCATAATAGGCGATCCCATGATAAAATCTATGCTTATATCAATCCACTTTCCTTGAGGAATGGGTAATAATTGAAGCAAACTACCAGGTAGAAGTGTGGAATCTTTGTTTTGTTGGCACGATAAACATTGCATGATATAATAATTAGCATCTTGTCAAATGCCCTTCCAATAAAAGCTCTTATGGATAGTGTTAAATGTCTTGAATAGCCCATGGTATCCTGCCACCAATAGTGAGAAGTGCATTTCTTACAAGATACAATACTTGAAGAATGCTTGGGGCATCAAATAAACCCATCCCTTGTACTATATAACCCCATTATGCCATGGAAAATTAGGATACTCCACCTCTTCTCCTTATTGAGATTCTCTCATCATTGTGATTGCTTTCTCATTAAGAAAATACTCTTCTTGCATATCATGGATCTAATCTTTGTATAGGATAGAAATTGAAAAAAGTGGACATACCCACATTCTTGACAAAGCATTTGTCACAATGTTATATTTACTTGCCATGTACCCTCGTCTTTTCTTAAGAGATGAAGTAGGCTATGAGAGGACATATTTCAACACACAATGATTGCTCTAAACCTTGAAATGGCTTCCATATATGTAGTGATGCCACTTTTTGATGGCATGAATGATTGCAAACATCTCTTACTCACATACATGAAATTGGTGTTCCTTGTCATCCAATTTCCTACTTTCATAGGCAATGACTCCATGATCTTAATATATAATATCCTCAACACCTCTTCCACTAGCATCCACACATATAGTGAATTTCTTAGAAAAATTAGGGCATACCAAAATTAGTGCTAAAATTAGGAGTGACTTCACCCACATTGAAGCTTTTATTTGCAATAGAATCCCATAAGAAAGTCCATTTTTTTAGTCAATTGATCAATGGAGCTATAACATGTGCATACTTTTTAATTGATTCTTGGTAAAAAGATGATAATACAAAGAATTCTCTCAAAGATATAGAATTAGTAGGGGTAGGCTAATTCTTCATACATTGCATCTTCTTTGGGTCCACTCTAATCCCACTCTCACCAACTATGTGACCCAATATTCCACTTCATCCTCCATAAGAGAACACATTGATTCCTTAAATGCAAAGAGTTTGTATCTTCTTAATGTGTCAAATACTCTCATACATGTCTTAAATGCTATTCTTTTGACTTCTATATATGAGATATTGTTAAAGAAAACAAGAACTATTTTGAACAAGAATGATTGCAAAAATCTTATTCTTAAGTGTTTGAAAGTAATTGGAGCATTTGAGAGTCCAAAAGGCATCACCAATAATTGATATTATCCTCTTTTGGTCCTACATGTAGTCTTATATTCATCTCGTCTTTTATATAGATTTGATGATACCCAAAATGAAGATTGATCTTGGTAAAAGAACCTTGCATCCTTAAGTTCATCGAAGAGGTCATTGACACACATAATGTGAATCTTACTTTTTATGGTGGACTTGTTTAACTCTATGTAATCAATGCACATACAAAATGTACCATCCTTCTTCTTTACTAGTAGCATTGGAGAGGAAAAAGGTGATTGATTTGGTTGAATCAATCCCATATATAATAACTCCTTAACTTGCTACTCCACCTCCTCCTCCTCATGCTTAAACTTAGATCGTCTGTAAGGTGGCTTGTTGATGGGCTTGGTATAAGGAGCCAAGCCAATAGGATGATCAACCTCTCTCTTGGGTGGCGACGGCTAAAATAAGTCTTTGTATTCTTCTAACAACTTGCATAATGCTAAATTCTTCTTCTTTAGTGTGGGTGTGGGTGATCTTCGTCCTTTTTTAAAAGAAGAGAAAATATACAAGACTTAGCATTGATCTCTCTCTTCAACTTCTTCATAGAGATGAGCTCCATTTGTTTATGTTGCTTGATGTCCACCCCAAAAAATATCAATTTGTATAAATTCAAATCCATGGTGAACCTTTCAACTATTTTTAACTAATTGTATCCAATGACTATGTTAATGGGTCCCATTTGTAAGGCTACAAGATCAATTTGAATAGTACATGATGGTGACAACTTGATAAGAGTGCATGGGAATATTTCATAACTAGCCTCCACAAGAATATAGGCAACTTATAATTCATAAGACCTTTGAAATGAAGAGTATTTTCATATCTATTACCTATCTATTCATCATGAGAAATAATGCACAACATATAAGGACCACTCGACTCAAAGGGAAACTCACATAGGATCATAAAACTCCTCATTTGGAACTTCTTCTTCTTCATGTGGTTTCTGTAAACTAGGTATGGGTGCTATTTGAAACAATTCACTTTCATTTACTTAATCATCTGATCCTTCTTCAATAATCATACTAACTTTGGCATTCCTTGATTTGCATTTATTCTTATGGTCAGGGATCTATTTGTGCCCACATTTGAGGTGCAATCCTTTGATGTACATATCCTTCAACTTATCATTTGTTTTATATGCTTTCCTTGTGAATTGTTTGCTAAGGGCTTTCCATTAAAGTCTACCCTTTTAAAATTTGATTTACTTCAGCATTAAGCCTAGAGTTCATACCTTATTTTGCTCCATAAACCATAGGATGAGTTTAGACTTTTCTATAAGGGCTTTGAAACCTTCCTTCTTGCCTAAAGGCATCTATTTGTTGGTTAAAATTCTATCCCAACCTTGAATATTGATTTGAAAAAATGTTTCCCGCAATTTTAGGTTGAAAAGAAAACACATCTCTATGATATTTCTGGTTGTACCTTTCAACAGGCTGAATTGTGTCATGTATGGTCTTGGGATGCACAGCACCAAACTCCAAAGAAAGATGAAGATCAAGTCCATAAATGTATTTATTCAACTTTACTAAATATGTAATTTGTTCCACATACATTGATAAATTGAGAAACATGTTGGAATTCTCTCTAATAGACATTCCTCTTTGCTTGAGATCATACTAGCTCATTTGTAACTTCTTTTTTTCTATGAGAAAGATAAAACCATCAAGGATTTTCCTCTTGAATTCCTCCCAAGTGATAAAATGTTCCCCAATATTTCTCATGTATCTCCACCAAGTGTGGGCATAGTCTTCAAGCTGAAGGGTTGCATAATAGATATTTGCCTCATCACTATGGGGCTAGAGTATAAAATACATTTCCAACTTATTTATCCAATCCCATTCCATGGGTTTAGAATTGTCTCCTTTGAAATTTGGAATGTCAATTTTCTCATTGTACTTATGGTCATTGTAAGGTAGTGGTGGATTTGTATTAGGTTGTCTGAAAGATTGTTTCCTCCATGTATCTTTATTCCATGAATCTTGCCTATAGAAGGGATGCCTATTTTGATTGCTACCAAAACCATGGATTTAGGTACAATGCTATATGCACTACCAATTTCCAAGACGGTTGCCATACTAGCAACCCTATGCTCAACCATACTATCTAGGAGTTGGCAATCTTACTTTGGAAGGGGAGCCCCTTTGACTCTACCAATGCCTAATGATTCAAAGCCAGCCGCTCTAAGGATTGGCATCAAACCAACAAGAATCCCTAAACCACCATGACCTATAGTGACCTATCCACCAAGCGATGCTCCAATGCACTTTGTTGAGGAACCACTAGAGGAAGACTCATACATAAACCCTTATGTCTCTTGTGGCAAGGATGGTAATCCCATATTGATGGACTTTAGGCATGTGACATTCATGCCTTTAGGTAGAGGGAGAAATAGAGGCCTAGGAGGAGGTCAGAACCATGAACCCATTGCATGTTTGGACGTGTGGCCATCTAGGTCATATCTCATCACACTACCCTGAAAAGGAGTGAGCAAATAGAGATAAGGCCAACTTGAGATGTCTTGAATACAGAGTCAAACACCTATTTGTTGATTGCCCTAGGCAAAAACCCTCCATAGTTTGACAATCATGCTATCTATGCCACTTGGACTTAAGCATTGGGTTCAATGTCACTCTACTGAATGGGATAGACCCTTCAAAGTCCTAAAAGATTGGCCTTTAAAGATAAAGAGAATCCAATTCTCCATGAACTTCATAGTTATGAAGGGAGTGGATTATGATATCCTGCTAGGCAAACCTTGGATGAGGAATACCCGAGTGATAGAGGATTGGGGTAATGGCTTCATATTCTTAGGCAATAGATCAAAAGGAGTATGAGTAGAGATGGACATTTGACCTCATCAAGGGACCTAGATGCCATCTCTGCCATGCTAAAGGGTGACTCAAAGGCCAGTAGTGATTATGGACCCCTAACTAAGTACATTCATTGTCTTGAGGATGAGTGCAACTAGATGCATGTATTGGCAACCATTGATCTCCCATTCTCAGATGATGAGGATGTATATCTCGAATGATGATGATGTATATAGGCAAGCTATAGCAACAATTTATAACCTATCCACAATGCCTCTATGCACGATGGCCAAGAGCTCCATCAATCAACACCTATAATGTCTCAATTAACAAACTAGAACTCCATTGTATCCTCAAGTACATGTCGAGTGAGCTAGTTGGCAATCCATCTACAAACTTAAAGTTCCTCAAGGATCTCATGGAGAGTAAGGAGTGGTGATGGACTAAGACGCATGACTTGAACCTATTTTACAACTGGGCTCTCATTACAATTGAGAAAAAACTTAAGGATATGAACTCTCAAAACAATGCATAGTCTATATGAGGATTCCGATGATGAGTACAAAGAGTCTGTTGCTCCATCAGCGAGTAATTAAGCAAATCAGAGGTGACTCTAAACCCTGAGGGATCAACACTTTTAAAGTAAACAAAGGAGTTGCCAAGGTAGATTGTAATTGAAATTGGTTAGAATACCTATAAGTAGTAGATTATAAGCAAGTGAGATTAGTCTAGTCTAGCACACATCATTATTTGGAGTGGAGTCAGCCTCAGAGCTATGACCAATAGAAGAGACATCCTCTTCTAGTGAGGATTGTGAATACAACTTTGAGTTAGAGGTAAGCTCTGGTAGTGAGCCTGAAATGCCTTGACCATCTAGGATCAAATGCACCAAGGGGGCCTCCTAGTCCACCTAAGGTGCAAGAGGCTAAAGGAAGAGAGAAGGAAACATTCAAAGTCTTTAGAAGCTGATCAATAAAAGAAACATTAGGTTTTTCCAAGTACTTCACGAAGTTCAAGAACGGTGATAGTGGTTTTAATAAGAGCTAAGCAAAAAGGATAGGAAAATGAACCCATCGAACTAGAGTTAAGGAAGTCAACTTGGCAAGGGAAGGTGACAAGCCTTGACCCATGTACATAGCAAATGACCTAACTAAGGAGGAAGAGACTAATCTCATAAATCTCTTAAGAGAATTGTTCGACATGTTTGCATGGTCCTTATACAAGCTAAAAGGAATAGATCCAAGTATCATGACTCATAATATTCCCATGATCCTCGATGTAGTACCAATTAAGCAGCGACTATACTCAATGAATCCTAAGCATGCACATGCAGTGAAGAAAGAGATTGATAAGCTAGTAAATGCAAGATTCATTTACAAGATAGAGTACATGGACTAGGTATCACCCATAGTGATAGTCATGAAAAAGAATGGAAATATTCGAGTGTGCATGAACTATAAAAAGTTCAATGTAGCTACAAAAAGAGACAACTACCCATTACCATACATTGAGCACATGCTAAGAGAGAGTGGCAAGAAAGAAAGCCTATAGTTTTTTGGATGGATTTTGAGGCTACAACAAAGTGCAAGTCCATTTGAACGACATGCACAAGATAGCATTCATCACCATCGAATGGGGGGTGTTTACTTACATAGTCATGCCATTTGGGCTGACCAATGCCCCTGCTACCTTCCAATGCCTCATGTGTGCCATTTTAAAGGACATGCTCAAAAAATGGTTTGAGGTATTTATTGATGACTTGTGTATCCACACCAACTAGAAATAGCACTTAGAAAAGCTATGAATAGTTTTTGAATGATGTAGGCAATACAATCTCTCATTGAACCCCTTAAAGTGCCAATTTTGGGTCAAGCATGGTTGTATCTTAGGGTACATTGTGTCAAGGAATGGGATAGCCATAGATTCCTTCAATGTTAGGGTATTTATAAACCTTCCCCTATCGACCAACTTCAAGGGATTTCGATGCTTCTTAAGCCACACAGGGTACTACCTATGGTTTGTGCAGAGATCTAGTCTTGTTGTATTCTATTAAGGGACACAAGCAAAATATAAAATTCAGGGGATTGGGACCTTTCAAGGTTCACAATATCAGTAGAATAGGCACTGTAGAACTCAAAACCTTATAGGGAAAGGGCATATAATTTTTCAATAGAAGTCGCATAAAAAAGTATCACCCTTCATCACATTCACTCCATGAACATTGTGAAGTCCCACCAACATCTAGAAACCACACCCAAAGCTATGGACCAAATAATCAAGAGGGTCCCCAAGTGTAGACAATAGCCTCACAAAAGCCAACCATTAGAGACTCATAGTTTTCATGCCTCACACTCTAGACCTAAATGGAGAAGTTGGTACCATTGTGATACATATATGGGTCACTAGGACGTGGTGGGTCCCCAAAAGCCCTATTGTGTGTCCAAGCTTACTATGAAGGTAACACCTTAGTATGGCTACCCAAACTCATAAGTGGCATGTATGACCCTCAATCTCAAGTTATAAAAAATAATGCTAAAAAACGTAAATCCAAAGAGGATAAGAGAAAAAACCAAGATCAAGGGTGCTCAATCCATGAGTGCTCCAATGGTTTATCGGCCCCAAAAGCTCAACCAATCATCAATGAGCTCCCACCTAATAACTCTAATATGATCATCACTGTAAAATCCAATCACAAAGCATCAATCAAACTCCAAATCTAATCAACTTCTCAAACCATGCTCACTAAATCCAATGAGAATCCCAAAGTAGAAATGCCACATACCAACTTGTCCAGTCCAATTAAACCAAACCCACCAACAGGCCTTAAGCCATTTGCAGCAATGACAATCCATTCTTGAAGTGGCTTCCAATATGGCCCTAGCCATAGGAGATGACTTATTACCATGCATTCTATAATTGGACTCAACTTTCACATTGTTTGCTAGAAGTTACAAATGCTTGGACCTAGGCCTACTTGATGAAAACATAGCAAATGAGGTGTGTTCCTTGCCATGTTCTTGGGAAGAATACAAATTCATCTTCATTAAGGCATCCACCATTGCAAAAGAGTTGATTACCAATGAAATTTCAAGATAATAGGCCTTAATCCAACTCTTAATCACATCCTTCAAGAAAACTAAAATTTCCATGCCACCACAGGAACTTGCTAAGCTCCAATGATTACTTGAATCTAGTTCAATTTCTTATGCAAGTTGTATACTCTGTGCATTGAATGGGCATAAGAGGGTTATCAAATCATGATCAATGTGGAGAAATGATGTGCCATTAAGACTTCCAAGTATGACCAAACATATGTGGCCCTCACATCATTGAGGATATTAGCAATGATAAGAAATTGACCATTAGAAGACAATATCATGCTATATTCATACTTGGATAGAATCCTAACAAATGAGGAACTCCACATTGCAAGCCAAATCAACTCGGGTGACCTCTTGACTGATGCATTGGCTTATATTACACAAGTGGGTATTCGTCCATAGGATATGGATTGTGATGTGACACTAGAGTATAACCCAAATTCTTATGACTAGCTCTTGAAATAGTAAGGTATACCAAGGATTCATTGAGGGCCCTTACACCTTTACTTCCACAATCCTAGAAAAGATTCTCATTTTCAATAATTTCCAAGGGGGAGGGGGTAAAGTGGAAGGTAAATGAAAAATCGAAACAAGAGTTGAACTTCAAAAGAAAAGGATGAATTGAATTTTATTCTTCTTCTAGTGAAAATTCTCCACGAAGTCCTTGTGTGAAATGTATGGATTGATTGATGTGGAAATTCTCATTTCATGATTTATACATTTCATAATCTAATAGTATTCTTTCTAATCACTCTACCTTTTATGCAAGAAATGTCCTTCAAGGAGAACTCATTGTGAACTATTGTGTAGTGACAAGAACCCAAACGGCAGGGCAGCATGATAAAACCAACAATCTTCCATTCTCAGAGGAATAACACAGAAAACATGGCATAGCCATGGAGACATGTGCCTTCAACTAGTAAAATGCTACAGCATCCATAACCTAGGGGAGTTTGTGACATCGGAAGAGGCAATCATGTGGATAATAGAATAACACAATCTTGCTAAGTACCTGGAGAAGGTGGTCCAAGACATAGATCATAGAAAATGCAAAGACTTTCTAAAGGCATTTGATGCCCAGAAGAACATTAGCATGGTGACACTCAGACAAGGAGATGCCACTAGAAGGGTGGAAGCCGGCCCGGAGATCATGGAGAAGACCTAGGGTTGGTGGACAGCCGAAGAACAGGTTGAAGAGAGATGTCTACGGGATGCTAGGTATGGATAAGAAGAAAGTTAACATGAATGATGGAACCATCCTAGCTGATATTCCTAAGCCCACCATCACATTGCAAGCAAAGATGGTCCATACCCTCTTCTTGAGTCAAAGATATAACACCCTTATGAATAGAATAGGAGTACCCTTTCTTGAAAGCCTTGTAGCAAATGTCCTGGATGAGGTGAATTGGAATGCTTATGTTCAAAAAACAATCTAGGTGTCAGTAAAAGGTGCTAGCAATAACTTCAAGGGCAACAAGAGGAGAGTCTCCAACTACAACAGTGGAGTTAGAGAGGAAAAAACCAATGTCCAACTAAGGCATCGACTATAGGGTTTGGGGGGGTGCTAATGGCCATAGTACAGGAAGCCATGGGAGAGATTGAAAGAGAAAAAATAGTGGAGGAGGCCCTTACACAATTAATAACCCAAGAAGAGCATCGGTCTCCCACTCCAATGAGCCCTCTTGCTTCATTCTCAACACGAAATGTGGGGGAGGAAGAATTCAATAGAGTTCAACAAGAGAAGGTAGAACATAAGAAGAGAGAAGCTGACCGCCCCGCTCAGCATAGCAAGAGATCTCTAGTGAAAGAATGGGCAGCGATTAGTGAGCCTCAGAGCCACCAAGCTAAGGGGAAAAAATAAGAATCATCCTAAAAATTCCTATTAGGAGAACCAGGTCCACCACCAAAGAAAACAGAGAATTGGGGAGGGTTGAAGAAAAATCCAGGAAACTTGAAGAGGAGTGAAAAAAGAGACAAGAGGAAGAGGAAGAAAGACAGAGACAAGAGGAGGAGGAGTAGATAGCTCTTGCCATTAGAATATCACTGGAGCAATCCTCCCGATCTTAGGAGTTAGCCATGATGAGTTGCAGACAGGAGGACATGCCAAGCATAAGTGCTACTGTAGAAGAGGTGAGACAAAGACTAGTGGTGGTTAGAAGGTAAGGGAAAGGCTCCTCTGTGCACAATCCCACCAATCATGACAACCCCGACAACCACTTCAATGTAAGGAACTAGAGAAGGGGCAGTCAATGAAAGCAATTCATGGCTCAGGTGCAGTATCTCTTAAACAAATTGCAAGATTCTACACCTATATCAGGTGAAGGAGCTCCACTTGCAAGAACCAAAAGGCCAGCAGTAGAAGCAACTAATGTGAAATCACACCAAGTGCCGAAGGTATCCCTCCTTGAAGTATCAACTACTTCAATGCCCTTAGCAATGCACAACACATAAGAGTACGATGAGCTAGTGAAAGAGCTTTAGAGCCAACATGACAAGTTGAATGAAAAAAGAAAGGCCATACTTGCCAAGCTAGATGAAGAAAGGAATGCCTTTGCAACCTACCGCCTAGAAAAAAAAAAGGGTATATGACCATAGTAACCAGGGAGGTGATGGCATTAAAAGAGGCCTTAAAGGCAAGGTAGGGCAAAGAAAGTCAAAAGGACCTGTATGATGAAGAAAGGGAGAGCTGAACTGCCCTAGAGGCACAATGAACTCTCATATCTCAAGACATGCAATGCCTTGAGGAAGGAATCAGTAGCTTGAAGCAACGAAGAGAACAACTATCCAAGGAGCTACAAGAGGCAAAGGTGCAAGGTGAGCAAGAAGCAAGGAGAAAGATTGTGGAATTTCATAACCAAATTCACACAGCGCTCCACGAGAAATCCATACTAAGGAAATAGCTAGAGTGCTGGAACCAAGAAAAGGAAGAAATGAATATTTTATGGCGAAAAAATTATAAATGTAAGAGGGAGGCACACAAGAATAAGCATACCTTAATATTTCAACAAAAAGAGCACCAAGCACATTGTAATTTATTTTGTAAAAGAGTATCGATCTCTCTCCCATGCAAGTTGTAAAGAATAAGAGACATGGGTTAAGGCCAATGCTAATAGGAAGGAGGAGGAAAAAGAGTGGAGGAATGCACAAAGGTTGGGACCAAAAAGGAGATGGCCCCCTCGGGAGGAGATAGGGCATGTATAATAGTCAAAAAAGTGAATGAAGAATCTCATTCTTGGTGTGTAGCCAAACTTGCTCTCTTCTTACTTCTTACTCTTGTTTCATTCTTGTCTATGAGAGAGGGAGTATGAGAGAAGGAGAGTGTGTGTGAGAGAGAATGAGAGATCATGGAGAAGCTCTTCTTCTCCTCTCTTCATCTTCTCCTTCTTCTCTTCTCCTTTCTCACGTATGGCTATGGAGCTTTCTTGAAAGTGCATCTTAGATCGTGGAGCTATCAACAGATTCATGGGAGGAGGAAACTTGATCAAATTCAAAGGTAAGCTCACTACATTTGTATGTGACAGAGTGCGCACATGTATGTGAGAGAGGTAGCCATAGCTCTCAGCTTGAAACACTTGAAGCTCACTACATTTGTGTGTGGGAGAGTGTGCACATCTATGTGAGAGGTAGCCATAGCTCTTAGCTTGAAATGCTTGAAGCAATAAGCAATCTATGGGTCTTGGTGGTGTGCTCACGAGAGTGATGACAAAATCAATTTTTAGGAGGATTAGCACTCATAGTAGTACAAAATGTATCCCAAGACTTAGCTATTGTGACAAGCGAGAACAAAGGCTTTATATTATCCTCAAATTGAATGCCTTGTGAGATAACTCATTCAAATAAGTGGAGATAGGAGTATCTTCCTTCATGTGAGGATCAAGCTTCTTCAACCAATGCAATGATAGGCAATACTTTACTTGTCATAAAGATTACATATCTTTCTCCATAATTCATAAGCACTACCTTCAATCGCAATAACATTGAAGTACACCTACTTAAACAAAGATAATATAATGGTGGACTTGCACAGCTCATCCCAATCCTCTCTATCCCAAAATTTTGGCTTTATATCCTTGGTTTTCAATGACCTAACATGTTTCTTTTGTATCAATACCTGCTAAATCTGAGTCTTTCAATATTGGAAGTTATTGCCATCCAACTTCTCTATGTTAAATGTAGCATTGTCACTAGGTGCATTTATTTGTCAACCAAAGAGAATATGTGTTTATGTAAAAATAGTAAATCAATCCCAAAACTCAGCCAAAATTTTTAAAATAAGAGGAAGATTGAACCAATATACTATTGTCCCCAACCATGAAGCACTAAAGTGCTAAATACAAGTGTTTGCTCTCAAAGAAATTGATCAAAACTAAAATTTCAATATGGTTGGCCATAAAAGTGCAATAAATGAATGTACAAGATCAAAATGCCCCTATGGAAGCAAACTCAATACCTAGGTTTCATAGCATTCAAGTGCCCAATGGCATAAAGCGATACATCTAAGAGCATGTACCCACAATAAACCTTTAAGCTCATAAACAGAAAATCACTAAAGCAAATAGCCACGACAAGTATGTAACTATTGGAGCCAAAATCCAAATCCTAGAGCTCAACATACGCATATCTAGGCATAATGACCGATGCCAAGCATCAATACATCAATGTAGCATCCTGAAAGCATGTGTAGGGAATCAATGAATAAGCCTTAATAGGGAATGCTTGATACCCACAAGGTATTATAGCAAATAAACCTTCAATAACTGAGCTAAACAAGCCCTAATGGATCTAGAATTATTTCTAAGTATCAATACATCATCCAGGCACCAAACTTGCCCCATAAGCATCAATAAAGCACTAGTTGATCAAATGTTTGCTATCCAAATAGAGAACAATAATATGCCCTAAACCATAGAGCAATGATTGATGCAAAACTCTTGAAATGATATAGGATTCAAAGCCAAGGGAGTCCTAAGAGGACCACCAAGTCCCTAATAATGATCAATAGGAGCAGTAGCATGAATTGGAGCAAGTGAGACAGGTAGGGAATAGCCCTAAAAATAGACTAAAATTTATGGATTTTCATACTTTGCTCCTTGGCTACTATTGATTGTGATAGGTCTCCTTGTACTTACAAATAACTTGGAAAAGGTTGAGAAATGGGTTGGAAAGGTGGATGGATAGGGAAGGTGCGGAGCTCTAGGAGCAATGGGACTGATGCATACCTCAATGAGTGGTTGCCATGGAAGCTGAGAATGAAGCTCACTGCTTGGGCTGAGGTAAATGTCAATGAATCTCCTCAAATACCTGCTCTAATACCCATTGAAAGGTAGAGAAAGAGTGGAAGCACAAACTTGACATAAGAGAAGCAAAAGCTATGGAGGTTTAAGCAAGTGAGAGCAAGATGATGTGTGGGAACTCCAATAGTCACAATGTGTGACTTGTTTTCCCTTATTCTATTTTCATAGAAAAAGAATAAAGAATAAAGTGACAATCATGAGTGGCTATGGTTTTTGTAATGAAAGCAATCAACCATGGAATAAAATCTAACAGAAATTGAAAATTAACTAAGCTACAACAAAGAATTAACAAATCTATTGCACCAAGACATCCTCATCATGTATTAATGGTTGGGGATTCAAGAATACATGACGGCCATGGCTAAGTGCTTCATAGGCTAAGAAGAAGCTAGCTCCAAGAAAATGGTAAAGCCAAGATTATTGAATGATCAAAAGATGTCTTGCCTTTGGCCTCTAGTCCCTTTTATTCTAACCCTCTTCCAAACTTAAGGGCTGTTCACACATGTAGACATAGGCTAGGACTAAATTTACAAAGGCTGGAATTAATCCAAGGTGCAAATATTTATGTTGTATTTTCCTTCATGACAAACCATCCCGTCCTGAAGATGGTTTTGTCCTCAAAACCAAGAAGTAATGGACTAAATCCAAGTCAAGGATGATAGTAATAATGCCCATTCATCTTCCCAATGATAAGAAAGCACTGTCCATGAAAAGAAGACATTTTTGCATGCCAAACTGTGAGAAAACTGGCTGCTGTCCAAACAGGGCTGATTCACTAAAATTGCCATAACTTTTGATATATTGGTCCAAATAAGGCGTATGAGGTGTAGAAACGAAGTATACACTCCCAAGCATCACCCCATAACATCAGAATCAAATTTTGATGAAGTCAGGATAGTTTTATTATCTGCGGAAATTTCATACAGCAAGCTGTCTCTGCACAGTCACTGCATACTGCATCATATATCATCCTGTAATAACCAAGGAAAGTTACTGACATAAGTGGATGGTTGCCAAGAAGACTCTTCAATGGGCAAATTCTTCCACTTAACGAGATACTCAATGAGAGTACGATTTCTGAGAACTTTCTCTCTCTTTCCAATAATGCTTTCAGGTTCATATATGATCAGTCCTGCCTCATCCAATGGTGGTAACTCTTCCAATACTTGTACATCAGGCCCAACATACTTTTTCAGCTGTGAAATATGGAATACATCATGTATTCTAGTGGAAGATGGTAGCTGAAGTTTATAAGCAAGCTCTCCAATTTTGTCCAAAATCAAGTATGGCCCATAAAACCTATGAGCAAGCTTGTTGTTCCCACCCTTTAATGAAGCATAATGCGTCTTGGGCACTTTGAGAAATACCCAATCTCCAACCTTGAAGTCTAAATGTCTTCTTTTCTCATCAGCATAGACCTTCATTACGTCTTGTGCTTTCCTTATGCTGTCCTTGCATTGCCTCATGAGCAACTCCATTCTTTCCAACTCTTCCTTTGCTTGTGGGTTGATGTCTTCATGGAATAAAACTGATGGAAGTTGGACTTTATACCCATAAAGAGCTTCAAACGGAGACATCCCAATGCTCATGTGATGCGTGTTATTATAGCAAAATTCAGCAAGGTGGGTCCAACGATCCCATGAAGCTTGTGTGTCATGACAATAATGCCTAAGGTACACTTCCACCCAATGATTAACTCTCTCCGTTTGCCCATCAGTCTGAGGGTGATAGGCCATTCTTTGACGCACTGAACCTTCTTAGGATCCACTTTGATTCCATCTTCTCCCACTATATGACCCAAGTACTCCACTTCCTTTGTCATAAAAGAGCATTTAGTGGCCTTGGCAAACAGTTTGTGTATCCTCAATATGTCAAAGACCTCTTTTACATGCTGCAAATGGTCTTCTTTATTCTCGCTATAGATCAAAATGTCATCAAAGAATACCAAAACTGTTTTAAAGAGCAATGGCTGAAGTATCTTATTCATGAGAGACTGGAATGTGGCTGGAGCATTTGATAACCCAAAAGGCATAACCATAAACTGATAAAGACCCCTCTTCGTCCTAAAGGCTGTTTTGAATTCATCCCCTTCCTTCATGCGTATTTGATGATATCCCGATCTCAAGTCAATTTTGGAGAACACCTTGGCATCCTTCAATTCATCTAAGAGATCATCTATTCTAGGTATTGGATACCTATTCTTGATAGTGACCTTGTTGAGATCGCGGTAATCAATGCACATTTGAAAGGAGCCATCTTTCTTCTTCACAAGAAGGACTGGAGATGCAAAAGGTGATTGGCTTGCCTTAATGAGACCCATTTCCAAAAGCTCTTTGACTTGGCGTTCTACCTCTTCTCTTTCCACTTTGGAGAGGCGATATGGTGGTTTGTTGATGGTCTTTGTATTGGGCAGCAAGTCAATGGGATGATCTACTTCTCTTTTGGGAGGAAGAGAGGTAGGTCGCTGAAAAATATCATCATATTCTTTCAGCAAATTACAAAGACATGGGTCCATATTGTTGGTAGGAGAAGAGGGCTGATCCTCTTCAATCTTGGAAAGAAGAATGGTGAACATACATGCCTTTGCATTTATCTCTTTCTTAACTTTCTTGGGGCTGATCATCTCCATTCTTTTCTTTTCATCTCCATGTAGTATTACTTGTTGTCCACACCATTTAAACTCCATTTCCATGTTGTTGAGATCCATGGTAAATCTGCCCAAAGATTTCAGCCAGTTGCAGCCAAGTATTATATCAATGGGACCCATTTCTAATGCAATTAGGCTCACCGATGTAGTGCACAATGGGGAAAGGGTGATAGGTACATTTGGACAGCATTGATTGCTCATCTCAAAATTTCCATTTGCCACTTGGATTTTGAGTGATGTAGGCATTTCATGCGTATTCAATTTCAGCCCATTGAGTGACTTAGCATTAATGAAGCTATGTGTACTTCCCGTATCTATGAGTATATGAGCGGTCCTTCCCTTGATTTGACCTTTAAGGCGTAGGGTATTATCCCCTCTTGAACCACTCCATGCATCACTTGATATGGCACATAGCGATGGATGTAAATCAGTCCATGAATCATCCAAATAATGACCACCCGGGTCGAAAGGAAACCCATCCATCGGATCATAGAACTCATCATGGCCATTCTCTTCATTTTCATGCACCTCTTCTTGAGTTGTTGTGACATCAAGTTGAGCCAAGCTTCCTTTAATAGATTCAACATCGGAATCATCCTCGATGATCATGCTAATCTTCATATTTTTGGCCTTGCATTTGGACTTATGATCGGGTGACCATTTCTCTCCACATTTGTAGCATAGACCTTTAGCATACATATCTTTGAGCTTGTCATTCGATACATGTTTGCCTTGAGTAGGGGCTGAAGTTTTGGCATTTATATCGGTCCTCTTTCCATCAAATCTATTTTCAGCATTAGGTCTGAAATTACTGCTTTGTTTTGACCCAAACACAGTAGGAAAAGTGGGTATCTTACTGTAGGTATTACTGAAAGTATTTGATGGCTTCCCAATATGCTGAAAATCAGTTTTAGCATGCCCATAATGGCCTGATGTCCTTGGGAATTGCGTAGGCTGAAAAGAATGCCCTGTTTTTGGCTGAAAACCCTTGTATTTCTGCCCTTAACGTTCAGCCAATTGAATGGCAGCTTGTAGGGATGTAGGATTCATGGCTCCAACTTCAGAAGAAAGAATAAGTTCCAAACCAAATATGTATTTATTCAACTTGGCACTATCGGAGACCCCATGAACATACATCGAGAGGTTCAAAAACTGATTTGAGTACTCTCTAACCGAGAGACCACGTTGCTCAAGTGCATACCACTTTTTCTCTAACTGCTCTTTTTCAATAGGAGAAACAAAGACTTCAATCATAGCATTTTTCAATGCGTCCCAAGACAAGAAGTCATGTCCCATCCTCGCCATATATCTCCACCAAGTGTGAGCGTAGCCTTCTAGATGAAGGGCTGCAAATTTTACTTTGGCATTCTCGGGCCTTGGGTAAAGGGAAAAATACATCTCTAACTTGTCAAACCACTCCTCCAACTCCGTGGGTGAAGGGTTCTCTCCCTTAAAGTTTGAGATAATTATTTTCTCCTTGTACTCTCTCTCGTATTGAGGAGGTTGTCCATTAGGGTGTTGCTGCCCACTATGGTGTTGTGGCCCAAAAGAATTGCCAAAAGGTCCTTGCCTAGGATATTCATTATTTCCATGCCCTTGCGCATAAGGAGTTTGTTGTCCATAATGCATACCATGACTTTGTGGCTGGAAACAATGTCCTTGAGGCTGAAAGTATGTTGCTCACATTGGGAGGTTGTCCATGCATAGGTGAGTTGAAAGATGGTTGCTGCCCATTATTTTGCTGATTCCAACCATGATTTAACATGGGACTTGGCCTATTGGGCTGCACTTGAGTAGAGAAATTATGTTGTGGCTGTCCAAAAGCATTTGGGGCTGAATTCACATGTCCATGTGGCTGCCCATAAGAGTTTGGGGCTGAATTAACATGCCCTTGCTCATAGCCACCAACATTTGCTTGAGGGTAAAATTGCTTGTAGAAAGAGTTGCACCCATGGATGTCTTCATCATGCTTTGAGATTGTTTGCACTTTCTCTTGAAGATCATGCCCATGTGGCTGAAAGTGACCCTTTTGTTGATGGAATTGTGGTTGAAGTGAAGTGGGATGAACAAAATCCTTAGCTTTAGATGACTCTCCAACTTCAAATTGACCTACCACCTTAGGAGTAGGTGGTTTAGGTGATTCTTCAACCCTATGAGGATGTGGGATATTAAGACCAGCTGTAGGCAACATTTTCTCACCAAGAAGTGCTACAAGCTTGTAACGTGTCCGCTAGAATCATTCCGGACACGTCTTAGCAGTCCATCGGGAAGGATGTCTAGAAAGCTCCGCCCGGCACTCCCACGGAATGTTACGGGTTTTGCAATCTAGGTCTTCCCGCGTCTGCCACGTAACGGAAGCGTCCTAGCCGTTCCCACTAGGATCGACTGGAATTGTTTGGTCATTGTACTAACAGCGACTAGCGTCAGACCTGATCGAACTACTTTACGCAGAAACGCCAGGTCTGAAGCGGATTCATGCTGCACTTGGTTCAAGGAGAATGGGAAACGAGAGGGATGCAAGGCTCAACCTCTCTGCCAAAAGGCATAGTCCCATTCCGTTCCCCTAAAACAGCTTGAATCGGGTAATCGGTAATTCCGAGTCATCGTTCTCATTACTTGTTTCGGTGATGTCGATCGCCCTTCTGTTCGTCGAATGCTTTGAGAAAAGTTCCCGGCTAACCGGGACCACCCATCCATAGGACGGACCCATGGTCCATCCTCCGCACTTTCCTCGGTTTGTTTTAGTTATGTAATTACCTACCACATTAGTTTGACATATACAAACAGCTTCTTTGAATTAACCCTGTTATGCACTGGTTCCTTCACGTAATCTTATCACAGGACATAAAGAAAACAATGCCAAACAACTTCTTTATTATCATTTTATCCTTTTATCTTTGAAATACAAGGAGTTCCCCGCCCGTAGGCGTATTCATAATCCGCCCGAAGGCTATCCAGTAATCCACCAGGGATCACTAATCCAAGTTTCCGCCCGTAGACTAGTATGCGGGCCTCGAGATCCAATCTCGAGTCACGTTAGTCTCTTGTGCAGGGCCGGGAAGGCGAGGGATTTACAGCCAGAGCCCCCCCCTGGCACCCAAGCGTCCTCCTGCTCCAAGTAGAACTCAACGGAGAGACCTCTCGCGGCGGGTTCGGTCCACGTTCTCGGCGCGGCTAACAACCCCCTTGGTTAGGGTCAGGCAGGCAGTCGGGGGTAACTGAAGCTGCCTCTCCCTTCAGGCTTCAACCTGAAGTATTTAGATATCTTTTCATCCTTTAGTTCATTGAGCAAACAATGCAAACAGTCCTTTCTAAACTGTTACAAGCACAATCAATTTCAATGGTCGTTTAGCTGGCAAACTGTTAAGGAGTGACTCCTTTTCTCCGAATGCAACCCGCATTCGATTCGGAATCAATTGCAACTTGGCAAGATTCCTATCATTCTTGGTTTAGGGTTATACCCTACCAATGCTTAAGGTTCTGTTGTGGTAGGATCCAGCGACCATGTCGCTTTAGTTTATTGTCGGGTCATTCGCAAATACCTAACTTTCTTTTTCCTTGGCAATTATTCCCCAAGAAAAGTGAGTAACAGGATGATTACTCATCCTCTTGTAAATTAACTTGCCAACCTCATTTCGAGAGATGACAAACTCTCTTGTGGACAAATCTCAAGTCTATACAATGTTGCAGCTTTTTGCACATGTATTGCATCTAATTCCACGGGATCATTCCATTGCTTAGTGTTTTCCGTTCACGGAATTTACCCCAGCCGAGTAACAGGGTTTTAGGGTATCCTCCAAATCATTCCTAATTAGGTTGACCCATGGTTCTAGAAATATGCAACTCCGTCGGAGTTTCATCATGATCCTTAGGATAAAACCTTAGATCATTTCATACATGAACATCCAATTGCTTCGACATTTTTTTGAACGTGTGTAGGATCTTTAGATTCACGGTTTTTGTCTAAAGCTAGGTCGAATTATTATTGCACTAAATCCTAGTTAGCACTTGGAATACCTATCATACCGACGGAGCCATACCCATATGAGTCCCTTGTGGTTTAGGTTACTTAGTCACTTCAATTATACCTATCTTGCGACGAGGATGATCCTTCTAAAGGTAATAAACTAAATCTAGCGGAGAGCAATAGATACAACTCCACCAATACGCGTAAACCTGCGATTGATTGCCTCTATGTATCACATGGTTCATGATAACTTTATCTTTCCTTGGTAAGGTAAAATGCTTGCCAATCTGTACGCTAACTTTCCTAGTTCCTGCTAGGATTTACCAATTAATCATGCCTACTACTTTGTAGTCTATACTTTCGAATCCTATGCTTTGACGAACCATGCAATCTTTCCTAAATGCGGTTTCTAATGAATGACGTTATCGCATGATGACTATGCAATATGCAACATTCTCCTAGCTACGAAGTAGTTAATGGAACTTATACAAAGCTAGTGTTAACTTATTCCAACTTACATGCTATTTGCAAGACCATACGTTCATTTTAGTATTCTATTATTTCTTTCCGGATAATACCTTATGGTGCTAACCTTTTCCTATGAAACCATTGCGAGAAGTATGTTGCCTAACGTGCGGCACACACTTATTCCTACCATGTCTAGGACGAAAGAGAATGCATTTATAAATTCCATTTCTTTGCCTAATTTTAGACTCATTACTTTGATAATGCACCAAAACTACATGCCACTAGCCTTCTAAGGTGGATAACTCGTTCAAATTCATGATATTTTTCAATCTTGCCTAATGTTCAAGAGATGCTTTATCACATGTATTTCTTTCCAATTTTCGTATGCATTAAAATTAAACGTAAAAATGCAATTTCCTCTATGAGCTAAGCGCGTCTAATCATGCGAGAATAACTCGAAAGAACCTGGACTTGAGGGCTCGCGGAGATGTCCACTTGTATATTCGGAGATGAGCCTCCCGCGGTCGCACCTTGTGATCTTTTTGGGGCCATCGTAGTCGTAAATTCGACTTCCGATTTGCCTTTGTGGTCTACGGAGTGACGGCCCTCGGAGTGCGGCCTTCCGACCTCTGCCTTTATCCTTGTATGCGGGAGATTTCCTTTTCGGGATGGTGCTTGCGGCAAAGGCTTTAGGAGTCTTTCAAGAAAACTCGAATCGGCACGGAACTTAATCTCGGACGGCTTGTGGCTTTAAAATCTTCTTGCGAAAGCCTTTTCGATGGGTCTTGCGGGGGTCTTTATGGCTTCACCGTCCCCTCTTCAAAGTCCCGGGAAGGGTATGAAGAGATCTTCTTGGAAATGGGGTGGGAAGGGCTTTTGGGACAGATGGTGGGAAGGGGGTTTAAGGAGGCCCCCCCTTAGAAGCTTCTAAAGAAGCTTCTGCTTCCACAGGACCACGTGGGGGAAGGGGGGATAGTGATCCACGTGGCGGACAGCCTGAGACGGCCGTGGTCAGGGCGGCAGCGATGGCGGCTCGTGGCGGTGGCTGGCGGACCGGCAGTCTAGGCGGCAGCAACGGCAGTCTGGGCGGCAGCGTGTCGCTTCACGTCGACGGCGACCTCCTCAGCTCCCCGTCCAGCACGTCCAGCACTCTCCTCTCCACGGCCCGTCCTTCCTTCACGTCCGGCACGGCGACTTCTTCCTCCTCTAGCTCTCCCTCCCACAGCTCCTCTCTAGCACACCCCCTTGCTAGGGGGGTGTTTATATAGGCATGGGGGGTGGGGAAGAGGGCCTCCACACACGTGGAGGACTCCCCTCATGCAGTCCCTCACTTGGCCATCCCCCCCTCCACACTCCCTCTCCTCCAGCCATGCATCGGCTGGGGGAAGGGATAATAGTAAAAAAAATTTGCCTTAATTTATCCTATTGCCCTTCCCAAGCGGTCGTTCCCTTGCGGTTATACGGTCTTCAACCCCGGCTTTTAATTATCGACGCGGAGACCTCGTGAATGGTATGGTTTAAGTTACTAATAACTTGCGAAGTAGGGAATACCTTTGCACAGGGTTTACACCGCGTGCGGACAGTTAATATTTACGGTACGGAGTGTACGGAAATATTACAAAGCTTGTCAATACCCAACCTCATTCCCTCGAAACCTGATTTCATATCCTTTATGTCATTTGACAATTGTTGAAAACTGTTTGAATTCATTGAGATATGAGACGTCTCTATGGGTTGATTGGTAGGGGAGTGGGTGGAACTTGCATCGACCTCATCGTTCTCATAATGCATTCGGTAAATGGCATCTTGAGAAGTGTCATGTTCACCCCTTTACTGTTGATGTTCATCCCTTTCCTATTGATATTCCTTCAATTCTTCATTGATAGTATCCAAAGCAGGGTCTCTCTTCTTATTCCTAGCCATGGGTTGATCTCTGTCCTGAATTTCCTGCAGTAGAAAAACTTGATTATCTTCACTTCTAGAGCTCCAAATTACGAGGTCTTTGGCTCTGTTCAAAGCTTGAAGATCCCTCTATCCAACGATCTATCAAGTGCACAAAATGGATGAGTACATAAATTTATGTAAGGGATTTTCTATTGCTATCTGAAAATTCCTGCAGGCAGTAAATACCCTGTTCTAGTCAATTAATGGCTTGTACCATCAATACCAAGCATGTACCAACTTCATAACCCTGTAGGAGAGTCTCATACGTCTGCCCATATTGAAAATGACCTCTGTAACCAGTAAAATGGCTGTCTAACTCAATGTAGACTGCAATCTTTGATGAGGGTATGTATACATACTCTGTTCCAAACTTTAATGCTGAACCATAGTGTCTTTTCCATAGGATGCATATATTTTACTGTAGCCATATGTCTTCATACATTTTCCATATCTCAAGAACTCACTGCCCATAACTCATGCTGTAGGCTGATTTCAAGTGCCTTTGAGATTTGTACCTGCACCTAAACTTGAAAATACGTGGGATCCGAGACCCGAGGGGTTTGCAAAGTTCCCTCTCGGGCCGGGTTGTGCTCCCCTTCAGGGTCCTCGTCGTCGGTAGGGGAGGGTCACCTCTCTTTTGTCCTACCGACTCGCCCGGCATCCACTTTTCCTCGTGGGCAAGTACATGGCAAGTGAATTCTAGCTCTAAAAATCAGTATGATATGCATGGAATAGGAAGGAAATACAATTGCCTTTCATTTACCCTTTTCATGATATGCAAGATTGGAATTGAAAAGGCTGAAATGTAAATGAGAAATGGAGAGGTATTTACCTCAGCAGTGATTCACTGCTTACAAAGCTTTTCTCACTTACCAATTGGGTAATAATTTTCTTATGATCAAGAGGCAAAATAGGCAATCAATTTCATGTCAGGGTTAGGCAATAAAGATTGAGTAATGAAGCTCAAGAAATTACTGATTTCAGTGAATGAAAGTAGATGGGTAATGCTCATTCATTATGGAAGAGTTTGAGACATTTAGAGATGGCCATATCAGTAAATTGAAAAGGTTTAGCAAAGACAATGACTGACATAACCTATAGGCTTCATGTAATGCATTAAGCTATGAATGAAAGCTTCATTAATCCTCTTATTTCTCTTCAGCAATTGGAAATGAGATCAGCAATTGGATGGAAAGAGAAATTAAGAGTGATTAGAGTACCTCATTTAATTGATTGGAGAAGAGCATTGTTGATGGAATGACCTTCAATCCATAATGCTTGACATAGGTGAGCTGAGCTTGATAATCCGTCTAAAATCAGTCCAAGAGATCTTCAATATTCAAGGATAATCCCTTCCTTGATAAGCTTCAGCTTCATTAATCCCATGAAAGCTCCATGACTCCATGAATATTCCAAATGAGGGTTGATGAAGACCAATTACCTTCTCTACTTGAAGTACGTTGCAATAGGTAATAGAGAGGGCTTCAATGTGTCCAAGAGATCCCGAAATTTGAGAGGGAATGCCAAAATTTAATGGCATAAAAGCTTCATGCTGTCCATTGAACACCTAGACCTCCATTGGCTTCAATCTCCTTCAATGTCGGTCCAATGTTGATGGATTCTTGAGGGGAAATGGTTGAGGAAGCTTCAGAGATGCTTTGCCCACAAAAGCCCCATGAATTGCTTTAAAAATTTCAGGAATCTTTAATGATGTCCCAAACTGTTATACATAGAGTTTGCAATCTCCATATCCAAGCTCCATCAAAGCTTCAAGCTTCAAGATCAATCAATGTTGGTACTAGGATGTATGTAGAAGCCTCAGGGAGTATAATAGAGCAAAAAACCTTTGATCTTGATGAAGAAATTTGAGAAATTTGAGTGCTGTCCAAAACTGTCATAAAACTCCATACCTAGGGTTTGAGAAAGCTCCCATCTTCCAAAAGGAGTGAAAGATCAAGTAGAAGATGATGTATACTCATAGTTGCACTCCATTTGATCATCCCATGAAGAGTACAAGCTCTGGTTGCATCACGTTTGCTGATCACGAAGGGGGGGGGCTGTAAAAACAGTGCAAACTGCTGCTGTACATCCTCTTGCATCACGTGATGAAAACGTGGTGGATATGAGGCATGTAGGTACTCCATAGGTAGCTTAAGACCCATACTACACTCTTACATAAGCCATTTGAGGATTAGAGGTCATGGGAAGAAGATCTGAGAAGAAATGTCCATGGCAGTTTGTATGGCAGCTTGAAGGAATGAGGAAAGAGAAGAAGAAACCCTTCCTTCTCAAAAGTAACCACAGTCAAAATGTCCTGTAACCATTAGTTTGTCCACTTACCCCAGTTTTTGGCTCAAATCTTGATCACATCCTGCTATTTTGGCTGGAGCCCTCCATTTCTTCCATTATTAATGCCAAGAATCACCATCTTCATCCCTGTTTGTAGTAGACTTTCACATGTAACTCCGGTTTGAATCCTTCATGTCCTGTCAAGTCCTGTCACTCAAATTTCTAACTATGGTTTGCTCTCTCTAGCCTAAGAAACTGAATCTAGTACTTGAAAATGACTTCTGCAAGGATCTAAGCTATGGCTCTGATACCAATGTAATGAAAGCAATCAACCATGGAATAAAATCTAACAGAAATTGAAAATTAACTAAGCTACAACAAAGAATTAACAAATCTATTGCACCAAGACATCCTCATCATGTATTAATGGTTGGGGATTCAAGAATACATGACGGCCATGGCTGAGTGCTTCATAGGCTAAGAAGAAGCTAGCTCCAAGAAAATGGTAAAGCCAAGATTATTGAATGATCAAAAGATGTCTTGCTTTTGGCCTCTAGTCCCTTTTATTCTAACCCTCTTCCAAACTTAAGGGCTGTTCACACATGTACACATAGGCTAGGGCTAAATTTACAAAGGCTGGAATTAATCCAAGGTGCAAATATTTATGTTGTATTTTCCTTCATGACAGTTTTAGGGCTCTGCTAGGGCCTCCTATGCTCATTAAACCACCTTCACGGCCTCGTGGCCAGGAGTGTCTCAAGGCTATACACTACTCTAAATAGATCACACAATTGTATCGATTTGTAGTCCAACATTTTTTGCCACCCCACTCCAACAAAGGGAGTATCCAAACAGTTAGGTTACTAGCATCTCGTGTCACATACACAAAGAGCTCCTTCCCAAAAAAGTGTTGTGGCTCCTACGGCTCTCCTATACCTCGGGGATTGGCCCCATGATGCATCATCTCAAATATAAAACACAAGCATAACAAAGTCCTCTCATAATATAAACATAATGATCTAAGAGACTTTACATGTTCCTCACTTAATCAATTTTCCAAGATATCGTACTATCCTATAGCAAAGGGGATCTTACACTCTCAATATTGGTAATCACCTAGACATACAATTGCAATGCATCCAAGAATTTATCTTTTGATACTATATTTAGATTTCATACGCAAAGTGTATGACACTCTATGCTCAAACAACTTAACTAAAGACCGGCCAACATGAAGTGCACAAATAATCTTTTCATGATTTCTTTCTAGTAGCATCGTGCTACATTGCTAAGAAACAACATCAAGCTAACTCATGCTACTAAACCCCTTGAAACTTATATAAATCACCTGCTATTGAACCCCTTAAAACTTATATAAACTGCATGCTACCCCTTAAAACTTATATGAACAATATCGGGCTAACTCGTGCAACTAAACCCATTAAAACTTATATAAACCACATCCTATATGCTAAGACATATAAATAAATCATCAACTTAATCAAATATCTTTTCATTTCAATCTCCCACCTCCTACTATTTATGTTTTGCTTGCTTGCACAAATGTAGGGAGATTTCATGATGAATTTTCATAGAAACAAGCTCTAAACATGCACTTTAACATATTAATGGAGGTAAATTGAGGCAAACCATCATCCTTTACCTTCACTACATAATCACAAATATTCTTTTACTTTTTTGTTATTTTTAACATGCAAAACTCATTTTTATATTTTTCTTCTTCATTTGACTATTTTATGATTTTTTAATTTATTTCATTATAAATTATTACTTTTTTTGAGTTTCTAATTTTTATGAATTATTTCAAGTGTCATCCATCAACATAGTCATTTTCATGTCATATAAATATTATTTGTTCCCCAAAACCCATGAACAACACCATTTTTCATTAAATCTCATGTTTTAGGTTTTGTGCTTTTATTGTTTTTAATATGTGTGAAGAAAAATTACTGAATTTTTGAAATTATAAACATCAACAAATATATTTCAACCATTTCAATCATCTTTCCATCATGTACACAAAAAATTCATCATAAAATTTAAATAAAAGTCGCTTACTCTAAAATCCATATACACAACCTTCATATTTCGAAAAAGTGGAGCCATTGATGCATCCAAATCACCCAATTTACATGCCATTATGCTTCAGAATCATTGTCCATCCCTACTTCATCAAATCAACCCTCTCTCTCTCTCTCTCTCTTTCTCTCTCTCTCTCTCTCATACACAACCATATGAACAAGGAACAAAGAGGAGAGAGAAATAGGAGAGAAAAAGACTAAAATGGGATCTTTTCATTTACTGCATCATTTCTCACATGTTCTAGAGCATTGGAGGGTAAAGAATTGCAAGATCTTAGGCCCCAAAGATGGAGGATGATTGGAAGAGGCACAAATAAATGATTTTTTAATGGGGAAGAAGGGGTGCCAAAAAAAATGCTCCTCCCTCCCCCATTTATATGATACTTTGGAGCTTTTTCTCTTTTAAGCATGGTTAAACACTAACCATTTTTTTAAAAAAAGTAGTTCAAACTTACATATTCATAATTGTCCACAAGTGGCTTTGAGCCAGATAGACACTTCATTGGATTCTTGGCATCGAAATGTAGAAGGATTTAGCAAGGAATTGATTGATTAATTCTCCATCAACACTCTCCACTACTCATTAAGAGATACATTTGAGCATTCTCTCTTTAAATTCTCTTTCCATCCATTTTTAAACCCTATCCACTTATTGAAATGAGGAATTAAGAGGCATCTATCATCAAATTTTGCATTGGATATAGCACATGATGCCTTTTTTAGGACTAATTATGGTTGTGTTTGCATTCCCTATCCTACTCATTAATTTCAATGCTCTAATTGATTCATTTGCATCATTTTATGCCTAAAATTGGTCTTGATTTGTTTGTGTGACCTATTGCTTACTATGATTGGAAAAATGATCATGATGGTAAGGGAAAATATTATAAAGTAATGAGTTGTTGAAGGGTAATTCCCTAACCCTTTTTATTCTATTTTAGTCATTTGTACTTATCAATCCTTGCATATCATTGAAGACCACAAAGACTCCTTTCAGCCCTATAGCTCATCCATGTTTGCTTAAACTTAGCATGTATTTGTCATGTATATTCCACGATGAAAAGCAGATGTCAAGTAAGTTGGTAAGACAAAAGAGAGGTGACCCTCTCTTACCTATCATGACCCTGAACCCCGGACTTCGATACCTAGACTCATGTCTCTAAATGCATATTCATTGATTAACAATTTGATGTGTCTGAAGTGCTCTTCTTTTTCAGGGCATACATTTTTGTAATAGTTGGCTTATTTAAAATTAAGGTGCCTCTGAAACACACGTAGCGCATGCAAAGTGAACGACGGGTTGATTTTAATTTATTAGAAAAATGTATGTTTGATATGAGCGCGTGTGGAAAAGTGGGTGAATAAATTCATTTTAATAATTAACCATGGTTAAGGGATGACAAAAAATAAATAAAGCAAGAAAGATAGATACCTAGCAGGGGTGTGTATGCAAGAGACTAAGGGCGCACGGAGTAGTCCCAAATGCAAGGAATCCAACAAAAAAGAAAAAACCATTGACTGAAAAAAATAAAACACCTTATTATTTAAAAAAAAAGAAATATCAAGGAGATATTAGTGGGATCACATTTGGTTTACTTAATGTTGATTATTGTTTGGGTGATATTATTATTATATTTTTAATTGTAATTTATGTGTATTTTTTTATTTTTTTATATTTTTTAATGTTTGATTTATTAGGGTATCAATCAAACCTAAGTGAAAATTGAACCATCAAGCTTCAATAATTGATATGTATTTTTTTTTGTAATTTTGTAGCTTATTTTTTACATTTAAAATGAATTTTCTATAAATTTAGGTTAAAAGTTTATCATTTGGGTCCGAAAATAATAGGGTGATCATGTGTCAAGGCTTTTTCAGCTGATAAAATATCCCAAAAGTAGTCAAATGCATTGATGGAAATTTTTGTGATTTTTTGAATTTAATTTTGATTTTTTTGAGATTTTAATGAAATTTTCTCAATTTTTAGTAAATTTCTAAAAAGAATTTTAAATATTTTTAATTTTTGCAATTAATTCTATGTATTATAATTAGCAAGATAAACCAAAAAATTACCCAACTCAGTAAAGAAAATTTCAATAAATTTTTAGTTTTTTAATTGAATGTTTTTAATGTTTTTAAGTGTTTTAGGTATTTTTCGCGAGTTTGTGGAAAATCAAAGGAGATACCCGGGTTACGTGTGAACAACTACGTGTGCTCGGGGATGGCACGCACCACCACATGGATAAAACCAAATGCGCGTCCTCGCGTGGGAACGCCCGTTGGTAGCACATGACACGATCACAAGCACAGCCGGAGATGCTCATGAACACGCGAGTGCATGGGACCACCGGGCAGGAAAGGGGGCCTGCGTGTGGGGGCTTTATGTTGACCTTTAAAAAAAAGAGGGGGATTTGCGGCGGGTGGAGGTGGTGGGAAAAGGGGCTATGGTGGGGGTAACTGGGTGGGGGTGGAAAAGGGGGCTAGGAAAGGGGTAATTGGGTATGGGTGGGAAGGGGGGCTAGGAAAGGGGTAACTGGGTATGGGTGGAAAGGCGGTTTAGGGGGGTTGGGTTTGGTTGGGGATGGGTTGGGTTAGGTAGGGGGTAGGTTTGGGGGGAGGTTTGGGAGGGAGGGTGGAGGCGACTAGGGCGAATGAGGGAGAAGAGGGGCGGTCGGGGGCAGCAGAAGCGAGCGGCCAAGGCAGAGGAGGGAGAAGAGGGGGCAGCAGAAGGCGGGGGAAGGAGGTAGAAGAGGGCACAGGCGGGCGAAGAGTGAGGAGGAAGAGGAGGGGGTGCATGGAGAAGGCATGGAGGAAGGGGGAGGAAGAAGGCGAACAAGCATGGAGGCAGGCGTGGAGGAAGGAGGGGAGGAGGTCGTGCGACATCGAATGGTAAGGAGTTTGTTTGTTTTTTTTTCTCTTTGCGTTTTTTTTAAATGGTTGGTTTTTCTGTGGTTGTTGTGGTTTTTTGTGTTTTTTAAAATAATTAATTTGTTGTTTGAATGGTAAATTATTATTATTATTTGGTTGTTATTTCTTTTTTTTGTGTTTTTCTTTTGTTTTTGTTTGTTTGTTTTGTTTTTTTGTTTTTATGGTTGTATGGTGGCAGGTTGTTTATTGTTCTTTTTTTGTTTTAATTATTAGTATTATTAGTTGGTGGTTTGTAGGTTGTTTTTGGTGTTTTGTGGGATATTTGTTTGTTTTTTGTTGTATGTGTTTTGTATTTTTGATTTTTTATTTTTTTTTGTGGTTTTGTGTTTGAGTGTTTTTTTGTTGTTTTTTTTGTGTTTTGTTAATTTCTTTTTTTTAATAGAATTTAAAAGGCCAATTCTATAACATCACAATTAAGATAAAGATAAATACATTTAAAGAACACCAAAAATATCAAATACATATAATCAATATGGTTCTTCGTATGACTCTACCCTCTTGACCCACATATCTCACTCATTAGCCTTACAGAACCAGTAAAGGTTCCCATCCACCTGCTCATCAACACAATGGATTGCCCCTATGGACCCCTATTTGGATCCCCCCTTCTTTAATCTTTGTGGATAAATAATGCAGCCACATTAACCTTTTAAATAAGGCTTAAAACAATTACCATAGAAACATATCCTACATAAACATGTAAGGTATGTTTTCAGGATTGCCTCTCTCCCCTAGCCAAAGATTCGTATCCATTACAATAAGACCTATTCCCAAGCGCATATTCCCATGCTCTCCTCTTTTTTAGTACACAAATGATAGCTTCATTTTGATGAGACACCCGTTGAGTGACATAGTGAAGGGAGTCTTTCTTCTTCCTTCATTGGATGGAGAGGTTATACTTGTGATTCCTTGTGAAAGACAAAACCCTATCTTTTGGAGACTATATTGTGAGTATAAGTCATCATAGGCACATTAGCAATGCGTAATCAAACAGGTTGTGCAATTGCATAAAACCATTGTACGCACATACATCGTCTTTGCAGTCATATTGTAGGTGGTGCAAAAACATACTTGCAAGTTTATGAACCACTACAACCTAATTCGAAGGGTCCAACTAGAATCAATGTGGCTTAATTGCACTACCATAGCGAACAAAGCACCCATCCCTTTGCCACCAGCGCGAGAACCACACGTCGTAGGAAAGGCAGGAACAATAAAGCGTAAAATTTTGGTGTCCCTTAGGACTTGACATCACCACAACCAAAATCCTGACCACCACGTGTTAACTAATTAACCAACTCCTATATACAAGACCAACAAGTGAGACATAAGATTTGAGAGCCATAAATGTCGAGTAATGCAAAATGCAAAATGTATAAAAGGACGACATGTGTGGTAGCAGGTAGAAGAGGTCTAACAATGAGTATGTAAGGTGACATTGGGGGTTTACGCCAGACCCATGGACAACCAAGTCATGGCTTGGGACAGGGGGCCACCTTCAAGCTTAAAGCCCCAAAAATTGCACATGTTAGGGGGTCTGAGCCCAGTGAACAGGGGCTCACACCGTGCATAGTAGGTGTTATGTGTGTGTTTGGAAAGCTATGTGCAAATTGAAGAAAATTGTCTAAGGGGCGCTGGGGATGTTGATCCGCACTTCCTTATTCCCACATGGATAGTCAAAACTCATGTCTTACGCTTTGGAGCGATGCCACTAAACCTTATTTGCACCCCTTTGCATGAGGATTGGCATTCGTCTGAACATCCCATCGCCAATTTAATAAGGATAAAAGTGATAGGGTCTTGGATACGAGATGTCCAATGAGAACTTCTATTGTGAGGGGTTTGTGCGAAAACTCATGTGGTTCATTTGGTCTTTGGGCTAGTGTGGTGGTAGGGGGCCGATTTTGGGGGCACTTTTTTAAAGAAATTCCCTAACAATTGTTTGGAAATGTGGTCAAGTTGAAAGAAAATCTGGTCGCCCTACTCAATGGGTGAAACCGGGAGTTAGGAAAAGACATGTCCACTTGGACCGAGCACTTGTTCATCTGGAAAGATTCCCTCGCGATGTGTGAAAGAAGGAAATAAATCTTGCTCGCACTTCGCAAAAGACAATGAGAAAGGGCAAAGGAAGCCAATCCAATGTGGCAACACTTGCGAGTCTGAAACAATCAACTACTACTTGGAACCAAGCGGCTGCATCATGCCATCGTTGAGTCCAACGGAAGGGCAGCTTATCCCAAGTGTGTCAATAAAGGTGTGTTCACATGGAAAACTGTCCAACGTATGGAAAATGCGTCAAAAATTAATAACCCAAGAACCAGCGGTCGAAACAAGGGTTGGTAAAAAGGAAAAGTGTACCATTCGAAGGGACAAGCATGGCTGGAAGGTTGGATGGGGGTTTTGGTGAACGTAAGAGGCATTCACATGGAAAAAGTCACAACAAGGGAAAAAGGGAAAAAGAGAAGGAACATCCCCAAGGGTGGGGTGAACATGGATGGGTGGGTGGGAAAGGGACCCACCCCATCAAGCTAAAATCAGGTCATGGGATACATACATGATTAAAGTGAGGCATATGCAGGGGGTATGCATCATAGACGAGCAGGGACTTGTCCCCACACTGAAAACCTTAACAAACAGGGTTAGATGTAGCAACACAACCTGGGACTCATCATCCCGACTAGACTCTGGTGTCCCCACACTTAAAACATAACGTACACTTGCAATCATAAGGATAAGGTTAGAAAGACTTGGCCCGTTTCGCGTATGGTCGAAGGAACCATCACTGCTACAGAAGGGTTGGAGTCAGCTATAGGAGGTACCACGGCTTGCTTCAGCGTTTAGCCAGCATGGTAGGGACCATGCAGTAGTATCCAAGGAGGTAGCTAGTTGATAAAGCCCATCGGGGTAGGTGTCATTGACGAAGGAGAGTCACTCAACTCACGGACACACAAATGGGATGAGAGAACAGTCACTCGCCCCATAACTTACATCATGCGAGTGAATATTGATGGAAACCCAGATCTCACACCCGGTTTACGAATCGATAAGGAAATGGTGTAGAGGGAGTATGCTAGGGTGTACAGTTGATGGTGCATCAGTGCGGGAAACCCGTCTGGCATAGGTGCAAGGAGGAAGGCCAAGGAGCCTTGTAGTGCAGTGCATAGAATAGAGTGGCGTGTCATATGACGATGGCAAAGACCCATCCCGTGAGTGCATAGGGAAACAGAAACGTATCTGATGTTAATTGTCGTAACATCCCTCAATCCCCACCTCTCAATAATTGATTGAAGAAATACCAATCACACTCAACCCACCCTCTGTCTCACTCTCTGTTGGAAGATACAGGAGGGCAAGCCATTCCTGAAACCCATTGATGTAATCTTCAATGTAGCTTGTGCAGAGGTTGTATGCCTTGTGCGCATTTGATGGTGCAACTGTGCATCCCGCCTTGTGCCGGTATACAGTGCAAGAAGGAAGGCCAGGGAGCCTTATGGTGTAGTGAACATGAACAGATCGTGCGTTGTGCATTGAGAGGCCCATCCCGTGAGTGCAACACTCCAGTTACACATCTCACCTCTCATTTGATTTGAAGGGAAATACTGGTCACTCAGCCCATCCTCTGTCTCATGTTCACTGATAGATATAGAGGGCAGCCCATACTCACGTTCCCATCCTATTAGGATGAAAGTTCACATCACTCAAGGGGTTGGTGATGAAGATCATGTTGGCGGTTGTTGTCATTAGGATATTGAAGACGAGGCGTACCCAAGGAGCCATCCAACAAGTCTGCTACTTCAATGATTTATAAGAAACGTCGTCTGTTAAGAAGGGCAGATGGACTTATATTGCAGAGACAACGCACCAAGGGAGGTGGCTTCAAATTACTTGGTGGAAAGGTTCTGTTGGTGAGTCAGCTATCCTGAACTGCGGGATGTTACCACATTTTCCACAGTTAGCTTCCCGCCCAAGGGTATTTTCACATTTTCTTGGAACGAGGCATGTTATAACAGGGAAGTTCTTCCTTTTCTCCCATAATAGTTTTTTTTTTTGCTTTTTTATTTTTTTATTTTTTATTTTTTATTTTTTTAGTTTTTTTTAGTTTTTTAGTTTTTTAGTTTTTTTTGTTTTTTTTGTTAATAAAGAGAATGGTAGAAATACCATGTGTCAGGACCAACCTCGCCACCATTGTTGGATCAGACGAGAAGAGAACAAGGTAGGGTTGAGAGGTATCTATGAGGGGCTAGCAGAATAAGACCGCCTCATGAGGAAGATCATAAGGGCTATTAGAAGCACGAAGAGAATGACAATACGATGCTGAAAAGGGTGATTGTCAAGATCCCCAAGGAGAGAAGTACTTCTTCAGACGATAGCCATTGATCAGAAAAGGATCATAAGAGGCATCAACGGTCCGCACCTGAACAGAGCCATTAGGATTGACAGCAAGTACCTTGTACGGGCCCATCCACCATTGTTGAAGCTTGCCAGGAAACATGCCAAATCTCGAATCATAGGCCAGGACAAGATCACCTGCTTTAAACTCCTTGTGCTTGATGAAACTGTCATGATAGGCCTTGCATCGTGCTTGAGTGGTTTCGATACATTGTAGGGCCATGCGTCGAATCTCATCCAAACATTCCAAGTGCAGGAGACGACGTTGCACTGACTCATCATCTCCCAAGCATTCTTTAACTGCCACTCGCAAAGAGGGCAATTCCAATTCAACAGAGAAGATGGCTTCTGTACCATACACTAGCTGGAAAGGGATATGTCTTGTAGTTGCCTTATGGGAGGTTCTGTATGCCCAGAGAGCCTCTGTAAGTTGATTGTCCCAGTCGCAACAATGTGCGGCAATCGTTCTTGTCAGGATCGAGCAGAGGATGCAATTGGTGACTTCAACTTGGCCGTTGGCTCTGGGGTAGTAAGGAGTGGACTTGTGATGGCGGATCTTATAAAGCTTTGTCAGCTCCTCCATGATTTTGTTAAGGAGATGAGTACCTCTGCCGCTTACCAGCTCGAGGGGACTACCAAAACGGGTGATAATATTCTCGTACATGAATAGGGCTACGCTATTACCATCGTCCTACTTCAGAGCTTTAGCTTCACACCACTTTGGGACATAATCCGTACATACTAAGATGTATCTGTTCTACTTCTGTCTGGTAGGCAGATCAATGGGACCCACAAAATCAATCCCTCACTTCTTGAACAGCTTTAGGGGGAGAATAGGTTACAGTGGCATGGCACTAGTTTTGGTGGGTTTTCCCATTCGTTAACAAGCATCACATCTCTTGCAGTAGTCATATGCATCCTTGTGGAGGGTCCTCCACTAGTATTCTACTAACAGAGCCTTCCTGGCTATTGCTTCTCCTACAAAGTGTCCACCACATGGTTCGTCATGGCATGCTTTCAATACTATGCCGATTTCGTCCCCTGCGACACATCTTCTTAGAACTTCATCTTTGCCTTTCTTGTACAGTGCACCGCCTAGCAAGGTGTAGGGGGTTGATTCTGACAGAAGCTTCTTCTTCTCATGGCTTGAGATGCCAGGAGGATACTGTTGATTTGCCAAGAGGTTGGCTATGTCTACATACCAAGGAGTAACTGTTTCAACTAGAAACAAGGAAGCATTAGGAAGATCTGGATCATCATGTTCTTCTCTTGTAGTTTGAGGGATTTGTGACAGATGATTGGCTAGGACATGGGAACGGCCAGGCTTAGTGACCACTTCAAAATCAAACTTCTGGAATAGGAGCAACCATTTCATTAGTCATCCTTTGGCATTTACTTTGTTCATCAGGAAGAACATGGCTTCATGATCCACATAGAACTTGAAATGCATTGACAATAGATAGTGTCGAAACTTCTCTAGTGCAAACATCATTGTCAAGCACTCAAGCTCTATCACAGTGTAGTTCTGTTCTCCATTAGTGACCTTTCGGCTTGCATAATATATTGGTTGATCTAATTTAGAGGGGCCCTTTTGACATATGACCACACCTAGCTCTTCAACTGATGCATCTGTGTGCACATGCAACTCCTTCATCCAGTCAGAGGCTGCAAAATAGGTGCTTGGATAAGGCACTATTTTAGGGTATTAAAGGCTTCTTTGCAATGATTAATCTAAAGGAAATCTGTATCTTTCCTTAGGAGCTTGTGTAGAGAGGTTGCCTTGGTTGCAAAATGTGCAATAAATCTTCTGTAGTAGCCCACATGGCCAAGAAATCCTCTCAATTGCTTGAGGTTTGTTGGTACTGTCAAGGTGGTAATCTTCTCAATCTTCCTCGAGTTTGTTGCAATCCCTTGTGCAGAGATAATATGGCCCAAAAGAACTCTCGATGAGACACCAAAGACACATTTGTCGGGGTTGCTCTCGGCATCTGTCAAAACATTGCTCTAGGTGTCCCCAGTGCTCACGGATTAAGCTATAGATACAGAAGTCATCACGATACACCTCAATGAAATCATACAAATGATTCTGGAAGGCAGCCATCATTACTCGTTGGAAGGTGGCAAGAGCATTATAGAGCCCAAATGGCATCACTCTATAGGCATAGGTCGCCCATTCTGTGGTGAAGGTTGTTTTGGATTGGTCCTCTTCTGCGATTTGGACTTGGTTATATTCGTTGAATCCATCCAAGACGGAATACAACTCGTGGCCTACCACTGTGTCCAATAGTTGGTCTATAAGAGGGATAGGGGAATGATCCTTCTTCGTCTTCGAGTTCAGCTTTCGAAATTCTACACATATTCGAAGTTTCCCATTATTCTTGGGTACATCCGCAATGGGCGAAACCCATTCACTGTTAGCCACGGGATAAATGAACTTGGCTTCAAAAGCTTCAATAATTCAGCCTTCACCATAGTAGAATAATTAGGATTCATGCACCATTGTCTTTGTCTCAGTGGTTTGGCATCTAGGTCAATATGATGTTGGCATACTGTGGGATCAATCCCCTTTAGATCTTTATATGACCAAGCAAACACATCTAAGTTTTCCTTTAGTAGATCTTGCAAGACTACTAGTTCTTCTTCTGGAAGATTGAGACCCACTTTCAGGTGATGTTCAGTACCGTCAGTATCCAAGAACATTACTTGTCTTTCACCTTCCACTTCGCGGATGAATATCCCATGGATTACTTCTGGCTGACTCCTTCAAGGGAGTAGTGTTATCGTTTGATGTTCCACTAGAACCACTGTCATCCTTCTGAACAGATGACTCATTTGTCTGTTGAGATTGCTGGAAGGGTATCAGAGCTTTGTTTGTTTCGGTGTGAGTGGTGATTTCTTCTGGACTTAGGGATTCATCCTCAGAGGATGCATCCAGGAATGTCACATAGCACGGACCTTCTATAAGCCGTGGCTCTAATGGCTCACTGTTGACAAGGGGCATCATCATCATCTTTTCTCCAGAATGACTGGTGAGGGTGATAGGAGCCACTGGTAAACTTAATTTTTATGCCTTTGATCCATTGCTTATGCAGATTCTGCATACTTCATGGTCCATTGGTCAACCCAAATGGAACCATGGTTATTCCATCCAACATCCTAAGATCTTCAACCTCTGATGTCTTTGTAGCGACATCAACAAGATCATCTGCTATCAGAGAATCTTCTTCAACTGCACTTTTATAACCTGCTTCATTTTCTTCCTCATCATTTTCATCCTCTTCCTCTGGAGGCTCTGTCTCTACTTTTGTAGAGGCTCTGTAGGAGAATAACAGATCCTCCAACTCTGTGTCTATTTTTGCTTCTACTTCTGCCTCTGGCTATGTCTCTACTACTGCCTCTATGACTATCATGTAACAGGGAGAATAGTACATCCATGCTTCTATCTCGCTGTCAAAGGTGATTTCAGAAGTCAATTCGAGTTAAGGCACAAGGTATTCTCCCATGGACAAGGACTTGGCTTCCTTTGGTAGTTGGCTTACAATGCCCACTATTAGGCATTGTGCCTCTATTTTCTTGGGAAAGATATGTTTAATAGCCTCTTCGTCTCCTGATGTACCATCAGTTACTTCATTGGAGGAGTCAATTATGACTTTGATGGATGTGAATCCATTGCCTTTTTGTGATCCATTTCAACACCACTTTATTGGGTCCTCTACCTAGGGTTAGGGTTCCTTTGAACCAGTCCATCCTGGGTCTCGCTTCAAAAAGCTAAGGTCTTCTTAACAGCAGAGGATATGAGGTCCCATAAGAATTTTGCTTGACCACCAAATATGCCAGCCAATAGTCTCTTTCTGCAAGGGTTGTTTTTACGTATGGGAGGATGCCCAACAGTTTAATTCTGTTTTGGTCTGCCAATCTGATAAGCCACTGTGTAGGTTGAATTCCTTGCAAACCTAAGTCCTTCATTGTCACATCCATCATTATGTTTACTGATGAGCCTCCATCAATCAATGCATCTGAAATAAAACATCCTTCTATCCATACATTAATCTCTGGGGTTCCAGGATCTAGGAAGGCATTAGCCACATCTACTTTATGTACATATTGTGAGGCATTGTCGGACTTTGTTGTTATTGGGGGAGCAATCCTTAGTCCACGTCTTCTTGTTAAAATGCTTTTGAATTTCTTTTAGCAGCTAGAGACAGCATTAGCAACTGTCAGAATGTTAGGTTTGGTTTAAAGGTGTCTAGGTCTTTGACCAAGTCATAATCTTCGATAGGATCCACAAGCTTCTTCAACCTGCTGGGAATGGGGCTACACCCATTTTCGTCTTTCCTTTTTCTTCTAGAAATGGAAACATCAACACTTCTTCTGTTTCTGGAGGTGCTTTTACATTGTCTATCTCCTGCACCTCTGGTTCTATTTTTGGGACTGTCTCTATGACTCTCTGTGGCACTACAGTGCTCTATACTGCACTATTCTGTCCTGTACTGCTCTGTCCCTCTATTGGCAGGTTGAACTTCACAGTCTTGGCAGGAGAGTTGTTCTCTTTCTCGACAACTGGTTCCTTCTTCTTAGTACGCGTGATAGCGGCAACTTCCAACTCCACCAAATTGGAGGCAAGCTCTTGTGCCTTCTGTTGGCTATCAATGGCATTGGCCTTGATAGGGGCTAGACTTGGACAGTCCTTTGCAGTGTGGCTTCTCCTTTGCATCTACTGCATAAGGACTTCTAATCCACAAATCTTCTGGGTTTTGGACAATTCAGTGAGATATGATCCTTTTTCTCCACATCTGTAACATTCCACCTTGGATCTTTGACCACCGCCTGTTTGTCATCCTCTGTAACTTTGAGAGGGAAACCTCCTTGGACCAAAATTAGGACCAAAATCCCTAGGCTTTGGTCCAATGTCCTGTGTTTTCATTTTAGATTCCAGCAAGTTGAATCTTGCATTTTCATCTTTCGTCTTCGTTCGTGCATAGAGCAAATATCCTCTGTATGGTTCTTCCGCAAACAGTAGAAACAAAAGGCTCCAGGAATGGTTGGTTTTCGAGTACATTCAGTGGCTAAATGTCCCGCTTGATGACACTTTCCGCACCATGTATTAGAATGCATCACATCTCTCCTAGCTCTAGCAGGAGTGGATATATTGGCGGTATTCACCTTCAGCGTCTGTAGCTGCTCTGTAATCACATCCATAAGCTCTTTCTTGATACTTGCAACAACTGAGTTGGATAAGTAGTCCTTCAGATTTTCACCTCCTCGAGTACTTGTAGTATAATTTTGGGAAGCTTCTGTAATTACTACATACACTGAATGGGTTGATCCAAAGGTTCCTCTATTCTGATTTTGATTCAGAGCTCCTGTTGAGACTTGGGGTTGTTGATTCTAGTTGGTAGGGTTCCACTGTTTTTGAGTCGCCATTGGAGGAACTGTTTGAGGCCACTGTTGTTGTGGTTGAACCATCACTTGAGGCACTGTCATCTGTGGCGACCACAGTGGATTAGGTGTGCTATACTGCGGCACTGTTTGCATCTGGGGATAGGGGTAGAAAACTGTCCCTGGGATTGCATTTGGTGGATATACCATTTCTGGCATGGGAGGAGGTAAGACTCCTCTTCTTGGAGTCATTGACAACCTTGCTTCAACTTCATCATACAATCTTACACCTTCCACTGCAGCTTGCAAATTGACTAGTCTTCTCAATTCCACAAACTTGCGAACTTCTAGTTGTAGGCCTCTGAGGAACACTCATTTCTGGATACCTTCATCCAAATGATGGTTAGTCCATCTCTTCAGGATGGATTCCATTCGTGAGACATAAGCTTCTACTCTTTCTCTAGAGGACTGACTTAGGTTCATAAACTCCTCTCGCATTCGCTCTTTAAAACCTTCATACTTGAATTTAGTGAGGAAGGCCAACTTCAGGTCATCCCATGTGCCAAAAGTTCATGTTGCTTGTCTCTCATACCATTGAAACACCGTGCCTTTGAAAGTGGTGGGAATATCGCTGACTAATGCTCAGGGGTTTTGGCATCGTTAGCCACACATGCTACCATAAATTCTTCTACATGAAGATCAGGGTCTTCATTGTACTCTCCCTTAAAAATTGGCAATGGGACTACATTTGCTGGCCTATCATCAATATTTCCAGGACAAAATTGACCAGGAAGGGGACCTTAAGTCGCCATGGGGACTTCTGTAAAGAGTGCTTTTAGGGCGTCAAAGGAGGCTTCTGCTTGCAAGCTCGTTCTCAGCCCTGATTCTTGCATTCTCTCTTCTCACGTACCTCTAGACTCGTTCTAATGCTTGCCTCTTGATTGTGTCATTCATCAAGGGGTTGGCTCCAACCAGTTGGTCTATACTCAACATAATAGAATCACAGGGGCTTCAATCTCTAGATGATTCTCTAGCCAACATCTCTTCTACTTCCTTCTTTTCAACATCTCTGAATTCATCAAGGGGTTGGCTCCAACCAATTCGTCTGTACTCAACATAATAGAATCACAGGGGCTTCAATCTCTGGAGGATTCTCTGGCCAATATCTCTTCTACTTCCTTCTTTTCAACATCTCTGAATTCAGCTTTCAAACCACTACAGAGGGGGAGATATTTCATTTTGAAAGTATCAAAACTCATTCCTCTTAGGATCATTGTTGTGCCATCATTATAATAATGCCAGCTTCTGATGGTTTCAATAGTGTATGTTGTAAAGAACACTCTATCTACCAACTTCCAATGGGTTGTTAATTGGATAAACAGAAGATTGTCGGAACACCAAGCATCCCATGTATCTTGCTATTGAGCATCCACGAACAAATTCCAACTCATTTCTTTCTTGTTTTTGTGAACCTCCACAGACCATGACTCCTGAAGCTTCTTCATGATCTCCCACTTGATGATGTCTAGAAACTTCTCAATGAATGCCAAATCTTCCATGGATGTTCATTCTCTCTGTTTTTGCACTTTAATTTGTTCCCAAACAATTTGCCACCAAGATGCAAGTTTTTACTGCTTCAACAGGAAGAGGAAATAGTCCACTACATAGAGCTTGCATCATGATGGTAATATTTTTCCACCATTATGGGATGAACTTCTTGTGGAAAGTGGCTTTGGCAATAAGAATATCCCACTCTTAAATGGAAGAAGGAACTTTGCAAGCATCCATTGAATTCTCCTCTTCTTGGCAATGCCACTTTCTTCATTTTCAGCCTCTTCTGATGCTTGTTGATGGCAAGTATTCCCCAGCTGCGCACCAAAAAGATGGAGCCCTAAGAAAGATACCAAGGAAAAAGGGATTCTACTACAAGAAAATCTATCTTGGAACATCAAAAAGATTTTGCTTCATTCTTTTAATGATAAAAAAAAAGGAAAACAACAACTCTTCACGCAACATCATAATAAATATCTCCCACAGGTTTATCTTCAACAAAATTGATCATGCTCGTGGAAGCCTCCATGGTGGTAGAAGAGTAAAACTTCAAGTAGATGGAACCATGAAAGGAATTCAAAGAACATCAGAACCTCATAACTCATACTAAAACCATTCCAAACTATCAAAAACTATTGAATAAGCTTTCAAAAGACCTCATCCTTCATCAATCATCAATCCATGCTTCATACAGAAACAGAAGGTATCAGAACCAATCAGAACATCATAGAGCCTCATATTTCTACTAAGAATCATCATGAGTTTCCAAAAAATAATCAATATAATCCAAAACACTCTCAAACACTTCCATTAACAACCAAACATCACTTTAAATCCATCAAAAATCAACCATTCAAACCTCAAAAATATCAAAAATCAATCAAAAATTCAGTCTTTTTCCACTCTCAACAATCTGTGAGAAGCTCTCAGCTTATTGAGACCAACATAGGATAGGGTCACTTTCCTATCAGTGTAGCTCATGGTATTAGCTTGATCTCATGATCAACTTCTCTTGGTGGAGGAAGCTTTGACAACTCTTCAGGGAATACATTTGCATATTCTTTTAGCTAAGGACTCTTCATTGGCTTCCTTCTCTTACTCAACCTTATTAAGTTTGATAAGGCAAATAGGCAATCCCTTTCTCAACCCCTTCATGATACAAGAAGCTTTTGCTAGTTGAATTCTAGGGTTTTCAACTTTTCTTTGAGTGGTTACTAATTTTCCATTTTGATCTAGGAATGTGATTTGACATTTTCCGCAATGAATGTAAGCATCATGGGGATTAGCCAATCCATCACTAATAGGCATTCGTAAGCTCCTAGATTCATAACTCTGAATCTCATGTTGGAAAGATTGCCTCGTAAGTTCAAAACCACTCTCCTAGTCTATTGAGTAAAAATGGCTTCTTGCCCATTTTCCAATTCTACTAATAGTTTAGATGTAGGTTCAGTGTTTACTCCTAGCCTCTTTGCATGATTTGGTGAGATAAATGACTGGGTGCTTCCACAGTCAATCAAAATCCTAAATATTTTACCTTGGTAAGTTGGTGGCATCTGAATTATTGAGAACTAATGGTTGGGGCCCTTCTTATTGAGAGCAGCATGTACCGTTGCTCTCTCCATGTTTGCTTCTAAGGTGGGATCTTCTTTGTCTTCCATCTCTTTATTCCTTCACTTGAAGGTTATTCTGGAAACCTTTCCTTTGGTGGCTGATACTGATTGGTTCTAGCCACATGAAACTATCCTTGGTAGATGAAGGGGAGCTACGAAGCTCTACCCCAAGACCTACGGACCGCTTATTGAGATCAAGCATTTCAAGCCAAGCGGCCATGGCTACCTCTCACATAGCCGACGCGCAATGCCTACCTTACGGGTGTAGTGAGCTTACCTTGATGCTCGAACAAGTTCCCTCCTCTCTCTTGCACTCTGGTAGCTCCACAATCCTTGCAGTAAGCTCAAGCAACCTCAAGCCCTCTCCGTCAAGCTCCATCCTCCATAGCCGCGCGAGAAAAGAGAAGAGAAGAGAAGAAAAGAATATGAAGAGAGAAGATGGGGAGCTTCTTCTCCACGATCCCTCACTCTCACACCTCACTCCCTCACACTCCCTCAATCTCTTACTCAAGCACAAGCAAGAAGGCAAGAAACAAGAGAAGAAGAAGAAGAAGTTTTGGCCACACACAAGAATGATCTTCTCATTCACTTTTGAACTTTATATACATGTCCTACTTTTTGGGCAGTCATCCCTACTTTTTACATGGTCGACCATTAGCCTATACCCTCTTTTCCTATTTTCCACCATTCTGACTTATCCCATTCCCAAGTAGTGTATACAATTTTCACAGGAGTGAGTCTGGCACTCTTTTACAAGGATTTGAGAGTGCTTTCACAATTAATGGTGCGCTTTTACTCTTTCCTTTTCTCGAGGCGACATTGAGGCCTTCTGGAGAGGTCGTCATTAAAATTTTTCAGGGTCTCACTTCCATCCGGGGTGCCTTTTCCTTCCTTTGTCATGTGCCCTTTCGGTTATCTCCTTTTTCCATTTTCTCGCTCCTTTGCTCCATTTTCCCGCTTCTCTGTGCTGCGGTAAACGTTACCCCCCTCCTAGCTGAGTGCCAGTCCCATGGTGCTGTGGTGGGGCAGTTGGGGTTGT
The DNA here is from genome assembly GCF_053477565.2 of Lygodium microphyllum. Classification (NCBI taxonomy): domain Eukaryota; kingdom Viridiplantae; phylum Streptophyta; class Polypodiopsida; order Schizaeales; family Lygodiaceae; genus Lygodium; species Lygodium microphyllum. The sequence goes on along the minus strand of NC_141135.1, from coordinate 144,385,657 downwards.
TGCTAAGTGGAACTGGTGGGTAGATGACCACAATCAAAAGGTGTTGTTGTGAATGAGAGGTGATGGAGTTTGAATAACGATGACCGGGAGAGATTTCGGTATACTTTAGACTTCATGAAGATGCTCGGCATTTCTCACACAGTTGTAGCTCCCCTTCTGCACGGCTGATAAAGGTTTTGCATGGGCATCTCTAATCCTTTTCATTGCTAGCCGGCAGTTAAGAACCATGTAGTTGTGCATCTCGTGCTGATCCAAAAGCACTTAATCAATAAGAAATCCGCAGGTCTAGGGGTTTCAACATACATTTGGAGAATATGAGGTTCCAAAATCTATGCCAATGGTGGGTCCATCACTGAGTTTTCATTCTGTTTGATTTGGTTCAGTCATAGTAGCCATCAACAAGCATATGGTCGGCTACATCAAGCATGTTGGTCCATCCAACCATCAAAGTATGCAAAAGCTCCTGAAGCTACTGTAGTGGTGTCCTGTCCGACTCATAGAAAAATTCCTGGTCATTAGTGGATGTCGTGGATGGTCTTCTTTAGCTGGGTAGCCATTCACTGAGTCACGATCGTAGCCTGCAAGAGAAAGTTGTGCACTCTCTAAGGGGTGTGTCTGTCTCACGGTGTGGTGTAAGTGCATGTGTAGTGGAACTGGGAGATGGGTCTAACCTTGGGTAAGCCCTTGGTAATGTCCCACACTTCAGGACCCAGTTCGTGTGTTGTTGGAGGTGCAGTGCAAAACTGAGGGTGACAGGTCTAGAAGTCCTACCCTTGATGTGCCCTAAGCGTGAAGTGGGGGAGGGGCTAGGTGTAAACCCTAGGTGTAGTGAGCCCTTGTACTTTTTTTTTCTTTTTCTTCTTTTTCTTCTCTTTTTTTTTTTGAAGAATCTCATACAAGGAAGATGTTATGGCTAATGCCTATCACCTTCAGCTGGATTACGAGGTGGTCACAAGCATTGGGATAGGAATGCACAACCTTGTAGATATTCTTTAGTACTAGCCCGGGCCTTCAGAGGCGTAGATGACAAGAAAGGATGATTGCACCTTGTGAAGCGGGTATCACTCATATCCTCTAAGATTTCCAAGCAAAAGGAGGGAAACAGGGTTGCCCTCATCATTAGTCTAGTCATGGCTCTACTATCTATCCCTAGGTTGATGTCAAAAAAGAGTGGAGGGAGGTGGGCTTCCTCGACTGTGGGTCTCTGCATTAGTAGGAACTTGGTAAGCCTAAGATAATTATAGGTAGTTAAGAAGGCTAGATCTAGGAAAGAAGAAAAATCTACGAGGAAGCGGTTGATAGATGGGAGGAGATCCTCTAACCTAAAGACTAGGCATTCCTCGGGGCTCCAGGCATTAACATTATATATCTTAGGAAAGTCAAAATCCCCATGAATATTTCGATCATAGTCAACTCCATGCCTACGGGGGTAGGGCATGTAGATGGGGTCGTTGCGTTCTTCAGGGAGCGAGCTGCAGAAGGCGGTCCAAGCATCAAAATTGGTATCCCAAATCCTCCTCTGCCACTTCCGTTGTGCCTCATAGCGTTGGATGGTTTTGGGAACCCTGTTTACCTTGTCTTGCAAGTAGTCTTTAGGCTCTTGCCTCCATCTGGTTATTATGAGGCTTCTTTCCTCTATCCACCTATTTGCAAGATCATTAGCCAGATCCTTGATCTTGGCTAGAATACCTAGAGGCAAAGCATGGTCCAAAGAGCATGGATAAGCAAATGAAAGTTCAAACGGCCTCGTGTGGAACTCTTGTTGACGCCATATGACCAATTCCTGAGGCCAATCGATAGGATAGGGATCCCCCTGTAGTGGCACAAGCTCTTCAGGGAATTGTCTTGGCAGTGATTGTGCTCTGCGTTGGGCTTCCTCTACTAGTTCTTGTCTTCTTCTTCTGCCTGCCACAATGCGCTCGGGCATATGGGCATCTTCGGGCTCTTCAGGTGGGAGGTCTGGTAGAGGCGGACTGGGCATTCTTTGTTGCTCTTCTCGAGCATCCTACTCAAGGTCCAGACCCTCTTTGACATTCTTCTCGACAAGTGATTGAACTGCTTGTGGTGGTGGTGGTGGCTGCTCATGCTCTTCAAACCCAAGTTCCTTAAGCTCAACAGTGAAGAGGCCGACATGGCGTAGATAGTGAAATTGCTGCTCTTTTGTGATTCCTGTGCCCGTTGGAAGCTCCCGTTCTTGAAGGCCATACTTTAGTGCTTGGATGGTCAGTTCTAGCTTCCTTCTTACCTTCTCCACTGAATCATTGCCCTCCGCCTGGGTGACATGTAGTACTGTGCTGAGGAAGGGTTGCCGTTGTGTGTTGGCACATACATCAACAACTTCTATTCCATTAGGGCCAAAAATGCTTCAAAAAAGGCACTTGTAAGAAAATGATTAAGTTGCTAATTAGTTGAGATTTTGGAAGAATGAAAATGCTAAATTTGGTTGCTCAGATATGATTAATGAGAGAATATTGAATTCATCAAAGAGCTGAGCCATTAATTGACGCTTAAATTTAATTTATGTCAGTGTCACCTTTTCGGCCATTTTTTGTCTTGGAACTTGGGAGAATTTGTATTTTTGAGAAATGTCCACCTATATCATGATTTGTCTACTCCCGTGTCTTCTTTTCACACGCTCTTTCTCCATTCTCTTTGGCCATTCTCTTCTTTGTGCTCACTTTCTTATCACTGCGATCGTTAATCTACTAAAATGTTTAGCAACACCTCTGCAAGTGATACAAATGCGAGTACATGAAAATACAAACTTACCATCCAACTAGATCCAATTTATTCATCTTGGAGAAGTATACATCGTCGAACACTAACAGATGAGATGGAGGCCAACAGATTGCGAACTCAAGGAAAGAAACATATAGATTTGTGGGTAGATGGAAATATTTATCCAAAGGATTCTTCAATAGGCAAACCTCCTAATTTTTTTAATATTCATGACTACGTGAGATATGTTGGGGAAGGTTATAATGGGATGCTTGGGTATTGTAAAAGCTTATACTCTGCATCTTACATATACATGGCTCAAATGAATGAAATGAGAAAAGCATTATTTGTTGCACAAACAAGCATTTCTGAGCTTACAAATAAGATTGACATTTTGGAAAATGCTAATAAGTCATTACAAGACAAGTTAGCACATTTAAAGAAAACTCCAACAGGATTAAGAGAGACAAAGACACCATTAAAAATATAACTAGCTTGTGTGAGAGAGCAAAGAAAAGAAGTTTGAATCTTGCAAAAAAATATGTCTCCAACATGTCGAGTATAAATATTCAAGAGAGTGAGGAGAGAATCAGTTTTTTAAAAGAGACCATGAATAAGAATGATATTTTGAGGATTCTTAGGTCACCTCAAAATATGGATTTGAGAGACCCAACTCTCAAAGAATTAGTGAAGGACTTAAAGGACACAATAAAACCAAATGAAATTGTAGTCAAAAAGTTTATTGGGCTATCTCAAGATTATGGTTTAAAAATCTAAAATGTAATAGAATAATTGCATTTGGGTTACCTCGAGCCCTACGAGTATCGGTTGCAAGGACTACCATGAATCGTAAGATTCCACAAGTTTTCAGGGAATACATTCATATTGAAGCATCTATGCCATATGAAAAGACCAAAAGAAAATCTAGTTTTGAATACAATGTATTTAACAATATGTGGGTTGATCTAAGAAGAGTGCAGATTGCAATGGTTAACATGTATAGACTCACGTTAAAGGAATGTCACGGTGTTTTAAAGTTTGCCTTGAAGTTAGATGAAGCACAGATTCAAAAAGGGCAAAAGATGGAAAGAGTCAACATTTGCATCATGAACAAGGCATTGGAATACAGCCATGGTGGGGGTCAAGCACCAGTGCATAAGTTCTCGTCTGAGATGGAGATTTGGTGGGTTGGTGCAACTCAGGTACCAATTGAGAATCATGAAACACTGAAATGGTTGTTTACTCATACAGGTATTCCAAACATTATTAAGTCTCAAAGTGAAGGAGAAATGTTGGTTGTTGATGGGGTTGGTAATTTTAATGTGGAATGGCATATGAGCGCTGACTTGAAAACTATCAAATGTAATATGTAATGGGGTAAATGCAAAATATCCTTGTATTTATTGTATGGAAAGTGTTGGGTCTAAAAATTGGAACAACTTATGCCCTGTAAGAAGAGCCCCAACTAGAGACTCTATAGATCTAAGTTTTTTTTTAAAAAACAAAGAAGATATATGGGATCCAATTTTTTCAATTCCTCTTACTAATGTTCATATATGTACTTTGCATGCAGAGATTAGAATTATTGATAAACTTCTCAGGTTACATATTGACTATGCATACTCAATTAAGCCTTTGTCTTTATTGAATGAGTGTATTGACAAATGTGAGGCATTACTCTCCAAAATGGGTTTTCATGGAGGACAAGTTCATTTAAGAAAAGATCCAACACTTTCAGGGAAAACAAGAGATGTCTTGGCTGATGTCTCAATGGGAGGCTCAAAAACTAGACGTTTTTTAGGTAACCATACAGGAAAACAGGTGAGCATTACTTGGGAGCATTAGAGAGAGCTATGTTGGATAACGACAAACATTGCAACCACACCATGACTTGCATTTCTAAGGATGGAGGTTTGGAGACACGTTGATGTCTTCCTAAAGCTCCTCAAGCAACAAACGAAAACGTACACGTATCACAACAAATGTTCCATAACAAATCTTGTTCAGGAAATAAAGGAGGCATGGGGAGAAAAATATATCACTTTTTATTTGGTAAGAGAGAACATTTAATCCAAGCTTTCTTTGATAAAATTTCCATTGGTAGAAACTGATTGTTACTCTTCTAAATTTGCAGCATATCCTTCATATCCATGGGCCTTACTTTGTGGAGGAGCAAGTGTTGAGATATCGAGCTCCACTCGTGATACGCCAGGGTGACCGTTGAGTACTTATGTCACCGACTTGTCAGTTGCAGACACGGTTGGTACACCGCCGATGAATAATAGCTACATGATAGCTATCCTTATCTACTCTAGTTCGTGGCTCAGTTAGTATGGCACCTTAGTTAGTTGAGTTTGGTTTGAGACCCATACATAGGGTTCTTCTATTTCTTTGTACGAGAGTTCTTTTTGGCTTACACAACTAAGAAGAGGAAAACTGTTTTCAGCCTCCACCCTTGTGTGTCTTCCCCCATTGTGCAAGCAAGAAAGCTTCAAGCGAGACTCCTTCCTTCTCTCCCACAATCTTGACAGCAAGGCCCCCTCGCAACTTATAGCAGCCAAGGCATGGAAAAATCTCAGTAACAAGCACCTACAAGTTTTTTTCGAAGCACAAGACATGGAGGTGGAGTTACAAAAAGCAATGCTCTTGAGGAGCTATTGAATTAGTTTTTTCGACGACAGCTTCAATTAATGAATACTTCCACTTAAGAATTCATAGTATTTTTTTACCACATTTTCAAAGAATGAATACTTCAACTTGAGAATTCAAGAAAGGAAAGTACAAAGCTAGCTCTCATGAGCCTTTACATCATCCTCCCTTTCTGGGATATTTCCTCTATAACGCAGAAATTTTCTTCTCTTGTAGCCAACTATTGATTTTATGTCAGTTCGATTTGCTGCCAAAGCATAAGATGAGAGGTCTAAAAAGTATCCTACTCTAGAAGCAGAGAAACCAGGACCATAACCAAAAATCCTAATTGCCGCAGTCTTCTCCAAAAGCATCACCTTGTGTGCATTGTATTGTAACCCAGAGAAACCAAGTAGCCTTGTAAGTGCCTTGATTAATAGTATAGGCCATGTTGCTTTGTTTGAGAAGATGTTATGAAATACCAAGAAAAATGCGAATCAATCCTTGCTAAGTAATGGCCAAGTGCAACATCTTTATGTGAACTAATACCAACTCTTGTCCCTTTACCCCGTCCCAAGAAGTTATCAAAATCTTCAATCTCCAACTGTAAAAAAAGATAAATGTCAAATGAATGTTTAAATCAAACATATTAATGTATATACATCTGACAAAATTTGAGATAATAGTACCAATTGATTTTCATCATTTTCTAGCTTAGTTGGATTCCATATGTTAATTGATGATTGTGCCTCATTGGTATCTTCCAATTCTTTAACATATTGCGACTCTTCTCTTCCAAAATGGGAAATTCCAAGTCAGTCTTGAAGGCCGTGGAATTCCTCTTGAGTAATCCCATACTCTTCCTCATCATTCTTTGCCTTATGAAAACAAAGAGAAAGGGAATCCCTTGCTTCAATAAACTTGTCATCCGCAATTTCAGTGTCAAGTTTAAGTAACTCTTCTTTCGATTCATTTTCGATGTCAACAATGCCATTTGCAGCATCAAAAGCCTATGCAATGATGGCTAAACAATAATCCTCCCTAAGATTGAAGAGCCTTTGAATGTCTGCTAGCAGTATGTATTCTTTGTCCTTGATAGGGAAAGTTGGAAGTGAAGCAACAATATAAAAAGAAGAGTCACAAACAAGATCTGCATTTGCATGGTTTTCTTCAATAATGGTCTCAGCTTTGAATTGGGCAACATCTAGTTTGCCAGCAATATTTGCTTATTGCATAGGGTCCAAACATTCCTCTGCATCCTTGTCATTTGCTACCTCGTCCAAAAGGCAAAAGCTGGAACATTTTGGACTTTCTAATTGTTTTTCATCAAATTTCACGGGATATTTAACAAGAGAAAACGTAATGAATGCAGTTGTTTTGGACATAAGCCAGCATTTCCTAGAATGAGTAGAACAAAACAAATCTGAGGTACAAAATCGGTCAAGAGAATGAGATGTACACTTTCTTGAAAATGAAGCCTTCTTTGAAGGTGAGCTCCCAATCGGTATGTGAAAATATTCCTTTGAATCCTTTTCAACCATCGGAAATGCAAGACTTTCAAACTCAGCAAAATCCTCCAAGAAAAACTTCTTACATGAGTTCAATACATGGTCAATATCCCAGTCAAGGTTGAAAATATCCTTTGCACTTTCGTAATAAGATAATTCCATGCCATTCTGAAGAAGAAAGTCTAGGAGCCTTTCAGCTGGAGAAACCTCCGTGATTTGAGACAATCCAGAAACCGTCAATGGTGACTTGCCTTTGATTGGAGACTTCTTAGGCATTCCCACACTTGTTGCTAAAAAAGGGGAGGAACTTGGGAGCCTACAACATCCTTAGGTTTAGACATGAGTGAAAGTACAATACTGCGCGAAAGTGTGCAACCAGTTTACGAGCGATGCCTTATCGCTTTGTATTTGCTAATCGACTATACGACACGAATTCGGCCAAGCGACCTCAAGAACAATATCTCCTCACTTTGTATCAAGGGGTAAACAAAATTGGGCAAATTCACATAAGAAACATTGAAAGTGGACCTAAACTCTAAACAAGCTTTTAAATTTGCAAAAAAAGTCATAAATGCCTGACCACCGTGTTTATATAGAGCAAAAAATATTTGCCATGTGCGATGCCACATAGACAGCCACGTGGATGGCCCATGCAAAACCTAGCCAATTAAACAATGCCATGTGTCATGGACCCCACAATTATAAAAGATTGATTGTAGCTTACATGGCTCACTTTTCAAACCCAGAGCGCGAATACACAGCCACGTCGAGATCAACTTCGCCCGATACCGGTCACTACAATTACGGCGCGAGGAGTTGTTTTTTTAGCTTGCACTTAAACATAGTCGCGCCGTATCGGTCACCACAAAGACTGCGAGAGCAGGTGCTTTTTAAACATGTGCTTCATTGTTTTCACGCCGTATCCAACACTTCAAATCCGCGCTTCACTATTTTCGTTGTTTTCACATCATATCATTCACCACAAATACGGCGCGAGAGGTTGCTTTTCAAAACTTCGTTTCATTGTATTTGTGTCATATCATTTAACCCGTGCTGCCTATTGCAAATACGATGCGAGAAAATACATTTTTGATCCACAGTTTCTCCCTATCGCACCGTATCGGTCATCCTAAAGAGAATGGATGAGGTATACGGGCAAATGGTTGTGAATGTCTCCTGCACTTCTTCAAAAGACTTTGTTAGTATTTCCCCTGAGGACAAAGAAATGTTTGTTAAGAAAGATATTCAGTTGTCAGATTCAGTAGTCTTTTATTGCATAAGGTAAGGATTTTTGGCTCAAATTTTTTTAATTGAATGATAGTGTTGTTTTGTTCATTGCAAATGACATTCATTTGGTTTTGCTTTTGGTTTTAGGGCGTTGATTTCTTCTCTTAGCCAAGAAATCTCTAAAACTATATTTATCGTTGATCCACTATTGTCAGTGGAATTGTTTTCAAAATCTCGTTCAAACATAGAATTATTTTTCAGATCGTTCGATCCAATTACAAACTACCATATTTTTTTTCCTTACGTTGAAAGGTATGAAATTTTGCAAAGGGTTTAATGTATACTTCTTTATAGTATGCATTTCTTACTAACATTTTACTTTGTAGAGGACATTGGAGCTTAATATATATTGATATTTTCACTCAAGAAATTATCCTTATGAACTCTCTTAGGGGTATCCACGGTCAAGCAAAAATGTGTGTTGAATACAAATCCTCACTTTTCGGTTTATTGTTTATTTTATTTATTGTCCTTTTTTTATAACATATTTCCATTTACAGTGCTGGGAGGTTGGTGGTAACCTTTTTGGACACTACATATGAGGATATTGCTGATCCTCAAAAACCATATAGTTTTCTCTTACAAGAAGTGCCCTTACAAAACATGGTCACCCAATCGTTTATGCAAAAGGAATTGGGCTCCCATTTTCCATCTATTCCTTGGCCATAGACAGTGCAGGAGTTTACTAAACGAGACAGGTGCCTTTTGGATGCCATACTTAGATTGAAATCGTAGAGAAAAGTGCTCACTGAGAAAGGCAAATGAACAAAGAAAGAAGCTCACCGAGAAAGACGAATGAACAAAGAAGAAATAGTGAAAAGACTAATGAAAATATAGTCGGGGCACCAAAAGCTGCTCACTTTCAAAAAAGTTAGTATTAACTTCACAACATTGTTATCATAACCAGTTTTGTAAGATTTTATAATTAAAGAAGGACTTCGGGACTATCAAAACATGTCAGAGTTTGGAGATTTTGGCTAAAAGAGAGAAGAGAACCACGGAGTTGACTCCACTATCTCCAAAAAGGAGGAGACAAGAATACCATATTCTTGCCCACGTGATAAACTCTCTTTGGCCCTTTCCTTAATCATGTGATTAATAAAAGTGCATTTTTTGAAGCGTTTTTGGCCCTAATGTTGGACTGCGCAAGCACTCTCTCGCACTCAGCCCCACTGCCAAGCGTTCTGTTAAATCCATAACTCTTTCAAAATTGTTTCTTTCCCACTCACTAGCTCTCTCGTCCATCTTCTTTCTTCCATCCTCCAGCTCACTTGCCAAGGTTGTCACAACCTGGTGCTGCTCATTCGTTAAGAACCAGAGTTGGTTCCTTTCCCTAGATTTTTGAGCCAGCTGTTCTTCAGCAATTTCTTTTGCATGATTTGCAATGCTGAATCTTTTTTCTACCTTGCACAATCTTCTCGTGACTTTGGATCTCTGCGAAGTGCAATCTTCTTTGGGTGAAGGCCATGGCCATGAGGGCCTCTATGTCTCCCTTGGTAATCTCCAATGCATCTTGCAATCATTGTGCCTCATTCTGCAGTCTTTGTGCTTCTATTGTGGGAACTCTCGGCCTTTCCTGTTCTAGGAACTCTATTTCCCTCTCCAATCTGTCTTATTCTTCAAGTTCATTACATAGCTAGAAAGCTATGGCATCTTCTTGTTGCTCACTTGGCTCACCCTCCTGAGCTTCTATCTGTCTGTACCTTTCCAGTTCAGCAGTTCTCTGTTGCAAGTCAGCATACTGCTGCACTAGTAACTTCAAGCTTCATTGTTCTGCCACCAGGTTTTGCTCTTCATCTTCAAGCCTTTGTCTTAGGCGGCTCTCATTGTCCTGGGCTTCCTTGGTCTTTGCTTCCAGCTGATCTTGTAGAGTTTTCACTTCCCTTCTTCAGTCGGCTCCTTGCTTTGAAACTTCTAGCCTTAAGGCTGCCAAAGTTTTCTTTTCTTTCTCTAACTCCACCAGGGATATCTTCTTTTCTTCTTTTTCCTTGTCCAATTGTGCTAGAAGCTCGGCCACATAAGCATCATAGTCAGCACCAGATGGCATGGGAGTAGGGGTTGTAGTGGTTGATGCCTTTAGCTTCTGTCGTTTTGGATCTTGCCTAGACTCGGCATCTACGGCAGCATGCCTTTTTGCTCCAGCTTTTGGTACAATTTCAACCGCTTTACTGACAAGTAGCTGCATCATGTTCATCAATTGGGCCGTGTCTAGAGAGGGTGTGGGTTTCGGGGTGGTTTTTGGTTGTGGTGTCGGTTGGTACTGGCACAAAGGAGGAAGGCAATGGGTGCAGTAGGGACTTTCCCTTGCCTACAACTACTGGGGCCATTTCCACACTGCCACTTGCTTCAGCTTCATGGTGGGGACTCAAAGGATCGATCTCTTCTCCCCCATGGGTTTCTTCGATAGATCTATGAGTGGCCTCTACCAACTCAGTAAGTTCTTTCATTATTAGTTCTTCGGCTTCCTCCTCTGCCCTTCTTTGCCTCTCTTCTTCTACCCTCTTTGATTCTTCTCTAATTTTTTTGAGTTCTTCCTCTTCTTTTTTCCTTCATTCCTCCTCCACCCTTCTTAACTCTCTTTGGGCCCTCTTCATCTCGGCTTGCTCTTCTTTGCTCAATCTTTCTTTCTTCTCCTTCTAGCTCTTGTCACTCTTCTTTTGCTCCCGTGGTTTAGCCGCTTGAGTAGGTGGTACCTCCGGCTCTCCTTTGTCGCTTATTGTCCTTTTACTTGAGCCTTCTTCCTCGCGGTGAGATGAGCTTTGATGCACAGCTTGCTCTTCACCTACACCAGCATCCTTGATAGCCTCATGGATGATTGCCGTCAGGACACTGCCATATCTAATTGTGGAGGCTTTTGAGGTATGCTTTTTCCTTGCTGATCGTGCAGTAGAAGCAGGAGACTCCCCATCAGCTGGTGCTGTGGGCTGGAGCCAGAAGCGTGGCTGAACTCTTGATAGTTTTCTGCACAAAACCGTTCCAATCCACCTCCTCTGGAACTCCTGCAACGATGCTCTCTAGCAATGGCACCCTGATTCTGCTCATTAAAGCATTGTATCTCTGTCCTCCTGAGAAAAGGGCGTGGACCATTTTAGCTTGCATCTTTGTTGCAGGGTCTGGAATATCAGCCAAACTGATTCCATCCATTGTGTGCACGTCATCTTTTTTGACTCCCATCATGGTATATACATCTCTTTTTGGGCGCCTCTCCTTCTTGGACACAAGCCCTAGGGCTTTCTCGACGATAGCTGCATTAAGGGACACTTGCACCTTTCTTTTCGAGTCACCAGTCCTTACTGTGATCGTGCTACAGCTCCTACCTTCATCAAATCTCCTTAAAAAGTCAATGCACATGATGTAATCTACAACCTGTCTGACCTTTTCCACATACTTTCGAAGGTTGCATTTATCCACCAACTCCTTCACTGCCGGCTCTTCCAGGATGGCATCGTCTAAATTCAAGGTATGTTTGAATATGAACTGGCTAAATCCATGTGTCTCAACACTGATCCCATACTTTGTCAGCTCCTCTTCAGTGAATGGAAGTTTACCCCCCTTTTCTTGTCCTGCCATGGTAGATACCTGTCACTACACCATGCCAATATTAGTGTTATGAATTGACTCATCACTAACAAAAACCCAAGAAAGAATGCGTGTGACAATTTGCCGTACTGCTTCAGAGGTATAAAACTTGGAAATAATTCAAAGGCAACATATATTTCCTCCTTGCATTCTTTCCTATTTAAATTCAGTTGATCATTTTTATTCATCACTACACCTTGTTACATCACTTGGCTCTCACTTTGCTCCGCTCCCCCTCCCCCCCCCCCCCCTTCCTTAAGTTTTAAAGGAATCCTTCCTAGGATTAGCAAGGGAAGAAGGAGGACTCACATGGACTTTGTAGGGCGAGTTACTTGGCCAACAACCAAGTATAGAGGTTAGGGTTATATTCAAGCTGGGCATAACGATCAAGTTGACGTGGTCATATGGAAGCTTGGGTGATATAGGTCAAGACATCATGAAAGATGTCCCCAGAGTTGAGGCGGCTAGCAACGTGCAGTTCCTCTTCCGTAAGAAATTGGTTAATACAAGGGTGGGCTAACACATGGTCATCTAAGTGTATGTTGTGTGGAATGGCCAAAACCCTAAACGAAAGAGGTGCCACATAAGTAGGGTCATGTTCAATTGTTTTGATTGCCCTTCTTTGCTCGGCATTGGTCATGATGCGGTAGCCTTTTTTCTCCCATTGGAGTCGCAAGGCATACCACAGTTGTAAGAATGAAGAATCAGAGTTGGCAAGCTGCATGAGCTCCTCCAGTTCTTGTTCAGGTGCAAAGCGAGAAAGCTTGCGGTACGAGGTAATTAGTCTTCTAAGAATGGCTTGCTCCTTTGATATTTCTCCATTAGCGATTAATTCAGCGGCAATTTTGGGGAATTTGACGGTCATAAATTTATAGTCTTCCCAAGTGCATGGCAACACACGAACATCAGAAGAAAGGGGTTCATCAAGAAGTCCTAGGTCAAGCCTCTCATAGCTCCTAGCGAATGTGGTGAAGGTGTTATCTAACACCTTGATGCATGTCACTACGTCATCTCTTGAGGTCTCAGCAAGATCCTTGGCCACTGAAAGGAAAGATCGTCTTTCATACGAAGGCCTAAGACTTGCTGGTGGTGATGGTGCAATTGGGCTAGATAGTGGTGACTCCATTGATGGCGTCACAGATGGGACTTTGCACTCAAAAGCACTTTGAGATACTGCATGGGGCTCCAGTGGCATAGAAGGCGTGCTGCATTCTATCTGAGCTAGCATGGGGGTTCTCAACTCGTCTGACTTGGATAATTCTGGGGTATCTAGCTTTGGACGATAAATGTGTTGGGATTCATTAATCACAACCAGTGCTAGTCCAGGTGGCTTTGCAGTCTAGGCTCCGTATGTGTAAGCCTCCCTAGCTGGAGTGAGGTTGCTTAGAGTTGAGCCTCTTGAATGTCCACTCTTAGGCACCCATATCTAGGGGTTACCCTCATAGTATCCTTGTGCTCGCAAGAGATCTTTGGGGATCCATCGCGGCATGGTCATGCACCTACGTCGATAGTGTCTGAGCTGCCTCTTAGGCTGTGACTGATAGTTTTTGCATTTAGAAGCACGTTTCTGTGGTTTACAAGGAGGTGGCCCTTGTCGTTTTGGCATCCATATGAGCGTGGACTCCTTGGCCTTGTGAATGGCCTTGGTGGTCTTGGTTCTTGCGGTTTAAGCATGGGGTGAGATATCACAGCCCTTCTCCCTAGGCTTGGTCATAGGCGTGGTCGTAGGGGTCTCTATCGGTGGTTTTGCAATTGTAAAAGGATCAAGATAATCCTTGCTGAAAGTAGTCACTATGCACACATTGCCTATAGCAAGATGGATGCAATCTAGGTTATAGTCCACATTGCAGTTCGTCCGCTTAGTGCGACCTAGTAGTAACTTATTACCGGCCCCTTTAGTGTTTGGCAACACATAAAAGAAGACTGGTATACTTTCAGACTCAATAGAGACAGCCACTTTGCATTTTCCTAAGAGTGAGTAAGTGTTTCCCCAAATGGGCTGAGTTTAGCATTTGTGGGCTGTAATTTAGGTTGATCAATGCGTGTCCAATGGTCATGTGTCAAGATATTATAGCCGGCACCTTCGTCGATCAAGGCATCAAAAGAATACATCCATTCTATAGTGACCTTGATTCGTAGGTAGGCGGGTGCCACTGCTTCTTCATCTTGATCTGTCAGTTCGGTAATAGTGGCCACGTAGACGTTGACAGGGGCTTCAAGCATAGGTGGCTTGTGCAATGGATGGGATGGAGGATAGTACTTTTTCATGCGACTACCATTGAAAAAGCCTATTCCTTCACCTTCGAGAGCGTCTCCAATTCAACATTGCATGTTCTACTAATTATATGTACTCGGAAAGGTCCTAGTCCTCGAAATTTCATTTTCTATTTGTGACCCTTCACAGAGTATAGTAGAAAGAGGTCCCCCTGATCAAAGTTGCACTATTTGACATGCTTGTCAAACCACATCTTTCTTCGTGCCTTCTCACAAATTAGAGCATGGGTGGCTAAGAGTCGAGCCTCCGTGAGACGCTCTAACTCCACTAAGCTGTTGGTCCAAGCCTCTCTTCCCTCCCAATGCTCCTGGGCTACTATCCTTAAGCTAGGGACAAAGAACTCTAAGGGTAGAATGGCCTCCGTTCCATAAGTCAGCCTAAAGTGTATCTGTCCTACAATCGTCTTATAAGATGTACTATAGGCCCACAAGGCCGCCGTTAATTTGTTATCCCAGTCACTTCATGATGTGGATACCACCTTCATAAGCACGTTGACTAGGATTTTATTCGTGGATTTTGCTTAGCCATTTTCTTGAGGGTAGTAGGGCGAGGACCTTCTATGAATGATTAGGAAGGTCGAGAACAGGAGGGATATCACTTCATTAATGAAGTGTGTGCGCCATGATCACTTACTAGTTCAATTGGACAACCAAAACGTGAAAGCTTCTGCTCCCACAAGAACTTCGCAGTGGTTCTAGCATCGTTCTTCCTAGTGGCTCTTGCCTCTGCCCACTTCGTCAGGTAATCAGTTGCCACAATGATGTAGCATGCCTGGGAGTATTTTGCCGCAGGACTGATAGGTCCAATGAAGTCAATGCCCCATTTTTCAAAGGGCTGTCGTGCTATTACGGGGGTCAACTCCATCTTATCCTTGCGCACAAGCACCTTAGTCCTCTGGCACTCATCGCAATGTTTTACAAATTTAGCAGCATCACGGAATAGGGTGGGCCACCATAGTTGGAATTGTAGCACCTTACGGGCTGTTGCATCCCCACTAAAGTGTCCTCCAGCTATTCCACCATGTGCTTCTCTCAATGCATCGTGCATCTCGTGCTCATACACATATCTACGCAACAAACTGTCTTGTCCTAGCCTACAGAATTGGTCGACGATCAGTTGGTATGGCTAGATCTTTAAGATAAGTCTCCTTAGCCTGGCTTTCTCAATAGGTCTCTCAGGTAGACCATTCTCTAGCAATTGAACTACATCATCGGCCCAATATGGCATCAAATCGGCTCTAAACAAGTCTCTTTTGCTAGACAGGCCAAAGAGATGAGCGTCCGGTAGGCCATTAGGTATGCCTTATCCATCAGCTTCTCCTGTGGGTATGCGAGACATGTGATCAGTCATGTAGTGCTGAATTCCCTTACATACAACCACAGAGAAATTGAATTCCAACAAGAGAAGTAACCATCTAGCTATGTGACATTTAACACATGGCTTGTTCACGAGATAAATCAAGGCTTGATGGTTAACTAAAAAGATGAAGGGGGTGGCCAACAGATAATGCCTAAATTTCTTTACAGCAAACACCATGGCTAACCCTTCCCTTTCTATACTAGAATAGTTCATCTCTATTTCAATGAGCTGCCTGCTAGCAAAACTCACAGGGTAATCTAGGTTATGCTCACTAGGCTGGCATAGAACAACTCCAATAACAAACTTAGAGGCATCTATGTGTACATGAAACGTTATGCTCCAGTCTGGGGCTCATAAGATTGGTGCAATGGTGAGAGCCTTCTTCGACTCTTCATATGCACGCTGGCATTCCTCAGTCCACTCGAATACGATCAACAGCTTGTACAATGGTCTAGCAATTAGTGCATAATTCAGTACAAAGTGTCAATAGTATCCCGTATGGCCTAAGAAACACTAAACGCCCTTGTAGTTAATGGGTGGTGGTAGGTCGACAATGGCCCTGACTTTTGAGAAGTCAGTGGCAATGCCGTTCCTTGACACTACATGCCCTAGGATACATCCGTGCTTCACCCAGAACTGGCACTTTAAGGGGTTCAATGAGAGGTTGTATAATCGACACCGTTCAAAGACAGCTCTCAACTTTTCTAAGTGTTCGGCCCAACAAGAGTGTATACATGAGTCGTCTACGAATACCTCTAGCTTGCATCTAATCATATCCTTGAAGCTGGTGCACATTAATTGTTGAAAGGTCACATGCGCATTCATTAGCCCAAAGGGCATAATGATGTAGGCAAATACACCCCACTCCGTGGTGAAGGCAGTCTTGTGCTGTTGTTAGGGTGCACTTGCACTTGATTATAGCTAGATAAGCCATCTAGGAAGCTGTAGGCTTCTTTGCCTGCTACCCTCTCCAGCATGTGCTCAGTATACGGTAAGGGGTAGTTGTCCCTCTTCATAGCGGCATTAACTTTCTTGTAATTCACGCACACTCGAATTTTACCATTTTTTTCATAACGATCACTATAGGTGATACCCAATCTATGTGCTCAATCTCATATATAAATCCAGCCTTCATGAGCTTATCGATTTTCTCCTTCAGTGCATAGGCGTGTTTGGGATTCATAGGGTAAGGTCATTGCTTTGTTGGCACCACATCTAGAACCATTGGGATATTATGGGTCACAACCCTAGGATCGACTCCTTTAAGTTCCTCCACGGACCAAGCAAACACGTCGACATACTCTCGGAGGAGAGCAACAAGTTTAGCCTCATCATCCTTGGTCAAGTTGTTAGCAATGAACATAGGTCGAGGCTTCTTGCCTTCCCCTGCCAAGTTGACTTCCTTGACCTTGGCGGGTCCCTAAATTGGCTCACTGGTTTGCCCTTGTCTCTTTGCTCCTAGTAGAATCACCACTCTATCACCCTTCTTAAACTTTCTGAAGCGTTTGGGGAGATCCTGCGGCTTCTTTTGCCTCTCTGCTTCTAAGTCCTTAGTTCGCTTCCTAGCCTCCTCCTTTAGCCATCTGCGTCTTAGGTGGACTGGCAAATCCCCTTTGGTGTGTCTGACCTTAGAGGGTTGGGGTATTTCAGGATCACTCTCCATACTGACTTCTGACTCCGAGTTAAACTCACATCCCTCGCTTGAGGAAGGATTTCGCCAGGGGGTTGTAATTCAGTAGGTGTATCCATCTTAAGCACTGGAACTACCAATGGTTGCGCCACTCCTGCCTGCTCCTAATCCGTGGCTTATATGTGCTCCAACTAGGATCTATCGCACTCCATCTGCATGACTCCTCTTTCATTCCAGCGTGCCCTTTCCCTTCTAGGCCTAGAGTCTGCCTTGATCTGTTCGATCGTTCTCCCTTCAGTGTCATATTCTATCGTGTCTAACTCTTTTTCACTCTCGTCTCCAATAGAGTAGCAGTCCTCTGTAACGTGCCCATCCCTCAAGTTGCGGGACATGTCTTAGTAGCCCATCGAGAGATCAGTCTAGAAGACACGACCAAGCACTCCCAAGGAATGACACGGGGTTTGCCAACTAGGGTCTCTCGAGTCTGCCGTCTTGCAACAAAACTTATCCGGCCATTCTCACTAGGATCGACCTAAAGTTCGGGTTCCTAGCAGTCAAGTCTTCCTAACAGCCTTCTAGCGTCGGTCGACAGCCGCTCCACTTTGCGTAGATACAACTGGACACAAGCAAGAACCAGTAGCTTCACATCCTCAATCTAGCTTTTTTGGTGGGCTGATCCAATTTTGAGACTCGGACAGGGTGGTCCGATTGTGAGAATCAAACGTTACGATTTCTACTTTGGTCTGATTTCCCTAGTCGGACAGGGGGGTCCGACTCTTGCCATAGGACGAGTGGTCTGATTGTGGCGCTAGGATCAATGGTCTGATTCTCACATTAGGAAAAGTGGTCCGATCCTTGTAGTTGGTCCGATTTTGGGACTAGGACACGTGGTCTGATTTTGGCACTGAGTCTGGATCGGACGGGGTGGTCCGATTCTCGTAGTTGGACGGTCCGACTCTAGAAATCGGGTGCTCCGATTCTGGGAATTGGACCCAGACAACTTGGTCCAACTGCGCAGACGATAGCCCGCGGGTTGCGCATGATGACTCAAGCTCAGCACCTACTCCATGGAATCATCCAGTGCCTTCCAGATAGGTGCAAAACACTACAAGGAAATTCCAAACATACCTGGAATCACTGTGGTGCTCGAATGGAACGGCACTCCAAGGATCTCCCTCCAGCTCTCTCTCTCTCTCTCTCTCTCTCTCTCTCTCTCTCTCTCTCTCTCTCTCTCTCTCGCCCTAGCTCTCAAGCTCACTCTCTCTCACAAAGTAGAATGTCAAATGTGGTCTTTCCTGGTTCCCTAGGCCTCTTATTGCCCCATCCCATCCTGTTGTAACCTCAGAAGCTAATCCCTCACACTCTTCCAACCAGAAATTTGAATTTATGCACCTATTTTCTTGTTTTCAATAGAAGAACCCTTTCTATTTTCCTTCTTTTTCCTATCCTAATCTTAACCTAATGCAACAAAAATAAAAAACAAAGATGGAGATAGATGGTCCTACTCTAATATTCAACAACAAATCAAAATACTTACTTGCTCCAAGGATTAAAACCTCCTAAATCTCCTAACTATCTCAAGCACTAGTTCGGGCTGCAAACCCTACTTCTATGCTTGATTCGATGTGTATGACGCTCGAGGCTCGATTCTGTCAGTCCCGGCAACGGAACCAAAATGAAGGGGAGCTACCAAGCTCTACCTCGAGACCTGCGGACCGCTTATTGATCAAGTGTTTCAAGCCGAGTGGCCACGGCTACCTCTCACATAGCCGACGCGCAATGCCTACCTTACGGGTGTAGTGAGTTTACCTTGATGCTTGATCGAGTTCCCTCCTCTCTCTTACACTCTAGTAGCTCCATGATCCTTGCGGCAAGCTCAAGCAACCTCAAGCCCTCTCCGTCAAGCTCTATCCTACATAGCTGCGCGAGAAAAGAGAAGAGAAGAGAAGAAGAGAAGATGAAGAGAGAAGATGGGGAGCTTCTTCCCCATGATCCCTCACTCTCACACACTCACTCCCTCACTCCCTCACACTCCCTCAATCCCTCACTCAAGCACAAGCAAGAAGGCAAGAAATAAGAGAAGAAGAAGAAGAAGCTTTGGCCACACACAAGAATGATCTTCTCATTCACTTTTGAACTTTATATACATGCCCTACTTTTTGGGTGATCATTCTCACTTTTTACATGGCCGGCCATTAGCCTAGGCCCTCTTTCCCTATTTCCCATTGTTTTAACTTATCCCATTCCCAACTAGTGCATACAATTTGCACAGGAGTGAGCCTGGTACTCCTTTACAAGGATTCGGGAGCGATTTCACAATTATTGGTGTGCTTTTACTCTTTTCTTTTCTCGAGGCGACATTGAGTCCTTTTGGAGAGGTTGTCATTCAAATTTTTCAGGGTTGACTTCCATCCGGGGCGTCTTTTTCTTCCTTTGTCTTGTGCCCTTTCGATTATCTCCTTTTTCCATTTTCCCGCTCCTCTGCTCTATTTTCCCGCTCCTCTGTGCTGCGATAAACATTACCCCCCTCCTACCTAAGTGCTAGTCCCATGGCGCTGTGGTGGGGAGTAATGGGGTAGTTAGGGTTGTTGCTAAGTGGAACTGGTGGGTAGATGACCACAATCAAAAGATGCTATTGTGAATGAGAGGTGATGGAGTTTGATTAACGATGACCGGGAGAGATTCTGGTGTGCTTTAGACTTCATAAAGATGCTCGGCATTTCTCACACAAGTGTAGCTCCCCTTCCGCAACGGTTGATAAACGTTTTTCATGGACATCTCTAATCCTTTTCATTGCTAGTCGGCTGTTGCCATGTAGCCGTGCATCCCGTGCTGATCCGAAAGCACTTAATCAATAAGCAATCTGCAGGTCTAGGGGTTTGAACATACATTTGGAGAATATGAGGTTCCAAAATCTATGCCAATGGTGGGTCCATCACTGAGTTTTCCTTCTGCTTGATTTGGTTCAATCATGGTAGCCATCAACAGGCAGATGGTCGGCTACATCAAGCATTTGGTCCATCCAACCATCGGAGTATGCAAAAGCTCCTGAAGCTACTGTAGTGGTGTCCTGTCTGACTCATGGAAAAATTCTGTGTCATTAGCAGATGTCATGGATAGTCTTCTTTAGCTAGGTAGCCATTCACTGAGTCATGATCATAGCCTGCAAGAGAAAGTTGTGCACTCCCTAAGGGGTGTGTCTGTCTCACGATGTGGTGTAATTGCATGTGTAGTAGAACTGGGAGATGGGTCTAACCTTGGGTAAGCCCTTGGTAATGTCCCACACTTGAGGACCCAGTTCGTGTGTTATTGGAGGTGCAGTGCAAAACTTAGGGTGACAAGTCTGGAAGTCTTGCCCTTGATGTGCCCTAAGCGTGAAGTGGGGGAGGGGCTAGGTGTAAACCCTAGGTGTAGTGAGTGAAGTGAGCCCTCGTGCTTTTTTCCTTTTTTTTTTCTTTTTTTTTGAAGAATTGCATACAAGGAAGATGTCCTAGCTAATGCCTATCACCTTCAGCTGGAT
Organism: Lygodium microphyllum; assembly: GCF_053477565.2. Classification (NCBI taxonomy): domain Eukaryota; kingdom Viridiplantae; phylum Streptophyta; class Polypodiopsida; order Schizaeales; family Lygodiaceae; genus Lygodium; species Lygodium microphyllum. Next base: position 144,365,153 of record NC_141135.1, on the reverse strand, counting down.
TACGAGGCGGTCGCAAGCATTGGGATAGGAATGCGTAACTTTGTAGATATTCTTTAATACTGGCCCGGGCTTTCAGAGGTGTGGATGACAAGAAAGGATGATTGCACCTCGTGAAGCCCACTCATATCCTCTAAGATTTCTAGGCAAAAGGAGGGAACCAAGGTTGCCCTCATCATTAGTCTAGTCATGGCTCTACTATCTATCCCTAGGTTGATGTAAAAAAAAAGTGGAGGGAGGTGGGCTTCCTCGGCTGTGGGTCTCTGCATTAGTAGGAACTTGATAAGCCTAAGATAATTACAAGTAGTTAAGAAGGTTGGATCTGGGCAAGAAGAAAAATCTGCAAAGCAGTTGATAGATGGAAGGAGATCCTCTAACCTAAAGACTAGGCATTCCTCGGGGATCCGAGCATTAACATTATATATCTTAGGAAAGTCAAAATCCCCATGAATATTTCGATCATAGTCAACTCCATGCCTAGGGGGGTAGGGCATGTAGATGGGATCGTTGCGTTCTTCAGGGAGTGAGCTGCAGAAGGCGGTCCAGGCATCAAAATTGGTATCCCAAATCCTCCTCTGCCACTTCTGTTGTGCCTCATAGCCTTGGACGGTTTTGGGAACCGTGTTTACCTTGTCTTGCCAGTAGTCTTCAGGGTCTTGCCTCCATCTGGTTATTATGAGGCTTCTTTCCTCTATTCACATGTTTGCAAGATCATCAACCAGATCCTTGATCTTGGATAGAATACCTAGAGGCAAAGCACGATCCAGAGAGTGTGGATAAGCAAATGAAAGTTCAAACGGCCTCGTCTGGAACTCCTATTGACGCCATATGACCAATTCCTGAGGCCAATCGATAGGATGGGGATCCCCTCGTAGTGGCACAGGCTCTTTAGGGAATTGTCTTGGCAGTGATTGTGCTCTGCATTGGGCTTCCTCTACTAGTTCTTGTCTTCTTCTTTTGCCTACCACAATGCGCTCGAGCATATGGACATCTTCGGGCTCTTCAGGTGGGAGGTTTGGTAGAGGCGAACTGGGCATTCTTTGTTGCTCTTCTTCAGCAACTTGCTCAAAGTCCGGACCCTCTTCGACATTCTACTTGACAACTGATGGAACCGCTTGTGGTGGTGGTGGTGGCTGCTTATGCTCTTCAAACCCAAGTTCCTTAAGCTCAACAGTGGAGAGGCCGGCATAGCATAGATAGTGAAATTGCTACTCTTTTGTGATTCATATGCCCATTGGAAGCTCCCGTTCTTGAAGGCCATACTTTAGTGCTCTGATGGTCAGTTCTAGCTTCCTTCTTACATTCTCCACTAAATCATTGCCCTCCGCCTGGGTGGCATGTAGTACTGTGCTGAGGAAGGGTTGCCTTTGTGTGTTGGCACATACATCAGCAACTTTTGTCCCATTAGGGCCAAAAACGCTTCAAAAAAAGGCACTTGTAAGAAAATGATTTAAGTTGCTAATTAGTTGAGCTTTTGGAAGAATGAAAATGCAAAATTTGGTTGCTCAGATGTGATTAATGAGAGAATATTGAATTCATCAAAGAGCTGAGCCATTAATTGACCCTTAAATTTAATTTATGTCAGTGTCACCTTTTCAGCCATTTTTTTTCTTGGAACTTGGGAGAATTTGTATTTTCAAGAAATGTCCACCTATATCGTGATTTCTCTACTCCCGCGTCATTTGTCTACTCCCGCGTCTTCTTTTCACACGCTCTTTCTCCATTCTCTTTGGCCATTCTCTTCTTTGTGCTCACTTTCTTATCATTGCGATCGTTGATCTACTAAAATTTGTTTAACAACACCTCTGCAAGTGATATAAATGCGAGCACATGCAAATACGAACTTACCATCCAACTAGATCCGATTTATTCATCTTGGAGAAGTATACATCGTCCAGTACTAACAGATGAGATGGAGGCCAAGAGATTGCAAACTCAAGGAAAGAAACATATAGATTTGTGGGTAGATGGAAATATTTATCCAAAGGCATCTTACACATACATGGCTCAAATGAATGAAATGAGAAAAGCATTAATTGTTGCACAAACAAGCATTTCTGAGCTTACAAATAAGATTGACGTTTTGGAAAATGCCAATAAGTCATTACAAGACAAGTTAGCACATTTAAAGGAAACTCCAATAGGATTAAGAGTGAGAAAGAGACCATTAAAAATATTACTAGCCTGTGTGAGAGAGCAAAGAAAAGAAGTTTGAATCTTGCAAAAAAATATGTCTTCAGCATGTCGGGTATAAATATTCAAGAGAGTGAGGAGAGAATCAGTTTTTTAAAAGCGACCATGAATAAGAATGATATTTTGAGGATTCTTAGGTCACCTCAAAATATGGATTTGAGAGGCCCAACTCGAAGGACTTAAAGGACGCAGTAAAACCAAACGAAATTGTAGAGACATGTGATACTGTGGGCATTAGTCGAAAAGGTTATCAGGCTATCTGTATGGTTTAAAAATCTAAAATGTAATAGAATAACTGCATTTGGGTTACCTCGAGCCCTACGAGTATCGATTGCAAGGATTGCCATGAATCATAAGATTCCACAAGTTTTCGGGGAATACAATCATATTAAAGCATCTATGCCATATGAAAAGACAAAAAGAAAGTCTAGTTTTAAATACAATGTATTTAACAATACATGGGTTGATCTAAGAAGAGTGCAAATTGCAATGGTTCACATGTATAGACTCACGTTAAAGGAATGCCACTGTGTTTAAAGTTTGCCTTGAAGTTAGATGAAGCACAGATTCGAAAAGGACAAAAGATTGAAAGAGTTAGCATTTACATCATGAACAGGGCATTGGAATACAACAATGGTGGGGGTCAAGCACCAGTGCATAAGTTCTCGTCTGAGATGGAGATTTGGTGGGTTGGTGCAACTCAGGTACCAATTGAGAATCATGAAACACTGAAATGGTTGTTTACTCATACAGGTATTCCAAACATTATTAAGTCTCAAAGTGAAGGAGAAATGTTGGTTGTTGATGGGGTTGGTAATTTTAATGTGGAATGGCATATGAGCGCTGACTTGAAAACTATCAAATGTAATATGTAATGGGGCAAATGCAAAATATCCTTGTATTTATTGCATGGAAAGTGTTGGGTCTAAAAATTGGAACAACTTATGCCCTGTAAGAAGAGCCCCAACTAGAGACTCTATAGATCTAAGTTTTTTAAAAAAAACAAAGAAGATATATGGGATCCAATTCTTTCAATTCCTCTTACTAATGTTCATATATGTACTTTGCATGCAGAGATTAGAATTATTGATAAACTTCTCAGGTTGCATCTTGACTATGCTTACTCAATTAAGCCTTTGTTTTTATCGAATGAGTGTATTGGTAAGTGTGAGGCATTACTCTCCAAAATGGGTTTTCATGGAGGTCAAGTTCATTTAAGAAAAGATCCAACACTTTCAGGGAAAACAAGAGATGTCTTGGCTGATGTCTCAATGGGAGGCTCAAAAGCTAGACGTTTTTTAGGTAACCATACAGGAAAACAGGTGAGCATTACTTGGGATCATTGGAGAGAGCTGTGTAGGATAACGACAAACATTGCAACCACACCACGACTTGCATTTCTAAGGATGGAGGTTTGGAGACACGTTGATGTCTTCCTAAAGCTCCTCAAGCAACAAACGAAAACGTACATGTATCCAAAAATGTTCAAATGTTCCATAACAAATCTTGTTCAGGCAATAAAGGAGGCATGGGGAGAAAAATATATCACTTTTTATTTGGTAAGAGAGAATATTTAATCCAAGCTTTCTTCGATAAAATTTCCATTGGTAGAAACTGATTGTTACTCTTATGAATTTGCAGCATATCCTTCATATCCATGGGCCTTACTTTGTGGAGGAGCAAGGCCCCCTCTCGAAATTTATAGCGACCAAGGCATGGAAAAATCTCACTATCAAGCATCTACAAGTTTTTTTCGAAGCACAATACATGGAGGTGGAGTTACAAAAAGCAATGCTCTTGAGGAGCTATTCAATTAGTTTTTTCAACAACAGCTTCAAAGAATGAATACTTCCACTTAAGAATTCATAGTAATTTTCGACGACATTTTCAAACAATGAATACTTCAACTTGAGAATTCAAGAAAGGAAAGTACAAAGCTAGCTCTCAGGAGCCTTTACATCATCCTCTCTTTCTGGGATATTTCCTCTATAACGCAGAAATTTTCTTCTCTTGTAGCCAACTATTGATTTTATGTCAATTCGATTTGCTGCCAAAGCATAAGATGAGAGGACCAAAAAGTATCATGCTCTAGAAGCAGAGAAACCAGGACCATAACCAAAAATCCTAATTGCCGTAGTCTTCTCCAAAAGCATCACCTTGTGTGCATTGTATTGTAACCCAGAGAAACCAAGTAGCCTTGTAAGTGCCTTAATACATAGTATAGGCCATGTTGCTTCGTCTGAGAAGATGTTATGAAATATCAAGAAAACATGCGGATCAATCATTGCTAAGTAATGGCCAAGTGCAACATCTTTATGTGAACTAATACCAACTCTTGTCCCTTTACCCCGTCCCAAGAAGTTATCAAAATCTTCAATCTCCAACTGTAAAAAAAAGATAAATGTCAAATGAATGTTTAAATCAAACATATTAATGTATATACATCTTACAAAATTTGAGATAATAGTACCAATTGATTTTCATCATTTTCTAGCTTAGTTGGATTCCATATGTTAATTAATGATTGTGCCTCATTGGTATCTTCCAATTCTTTAACATATTGTGACTCTTCTCTTCCAAAATGGGAAATTCCAAGTCGGTCTTGAAGGCCGTGGAATTCCTCTTCAGTAATTACATACTCTTCCTCAACATTCTTTGCCTTACGAAAACAAAGAGAATGGACATCCCCTGCTTCAATAAACTTGTCATCTGTAATTTCAGTGTCAAGTTTAAGTAACTCTTCTTTCGATTCATTTTTGACATCAACAATGCCACTTGCAGTATCAAAAGCCTCTGCAATGTTGGCTAAACAATAATCCTCCCTAAGATTGAAGAGCCTCTACTAGCAATATGTATTCTTTGTCCTTGATAGGGAAAGTTGGAAGTGAAGCAACAGTATAAAAAGAAGAGTCACAAACAAGATCTACATTTGCATGGTTTTCTTCAATAATGGTCTCAGCTTTGAATTGGGCAACATCTAGTTTGCCAGCAATATTTGCTTCTTGCACAGGGTCCAAACATTCCTCTGCATCCTTGTCATTTGCTACCTCGTCCAAAAGGCAAAAGCTGGAACATTTTGGATCTTCTAATTGTTTTTCATCAAATTTCACAGGATATTTAACAAGAGAAAACATAATGAATGTAGCTATTTTGGACATAAGCCAAGATTTCCTAGAATGAGTAGAACAAAACAATTGTGAGGTACAAAATCAGTCAAGAGAATGAGATGTACACTTTCTTGAAAACGAAGCCTTCTTTGAAGATGAGCTCCCAATAGGTATGTGAACATATTCCTTTGCATCCTTTTCAACCACCACCGGAAATGCAAGACTTTCAAACTCAGCAAAATCCTCCAAGAAAAGCTTCTTACATGAGTTTCAATACATGGTCAATATCCCAGTCAGGGTTGAAAATATCCTTTGCAGTTCCGTAATAAGATAATTCCATGACATTTTGAAGAAGAAAGTCTAGGAGACTTTCAGATGGAGAAACCTCTGTGATCTAAGACAAAATCCAGAAACTGTCAATGGTGACTTGACTTTGATTGGAGACTTCTTAGGCATTCCCACACTTGCTGCTGAACTAGGGGAGGAAACTCTGGAAATTTCAGGGGAGAAGGCACCACAACTAGAAACTCTTGTTGACCATGATGACAATCTTCTTCCTTTTTTAGAAGGGATTACCTGCTCTTGGGAGCCTACAACATCCTTAGGTTCAGACATGAGTGAAAGTACGATACCGCGCGAAAGTGTGCAACTAGTTCACGAGCGATGCCTTCTTGCTTCGTATTTGCTAATCAATGATACAACGAGAATTAGTCCAAGCGACCTCAAGAACAATATCTCCTCGCTTCATATCAAGGAGTAAACAAAATCAAGCAGATTCACATAAGAAACACTAAAAGTGGACCTAAACTCTAAATAAGCTTGTAAATTTGCAAAAGAAGTCATAAATGCCTAACCACTATGTTTATATAGAGCGAAAAATATTTGCCACGTGTGATGCAACGTAGACAGCCATGTGGATGGCCCATGCAAAACCTAGCCAATTAAACAATGCCACGTGTCATGGACCCTGCAGTTATAAAAGATCGATTGTAGCTTACATGGCTCACTTTTCAAACCAAGAGCACAAATACACAGCCACGTCGAGATCAACTTTGCCCTATACCGGTCATTGCAATTACAGCGCGAGGAGTTGTTTTTTTAACCTGTGCTTAAACATAGTTGCGTCGTATCGGTCACCGCAAATAAGGCGCGAGCAGGTGCTTTTTAAACATGCACTTCATTGTTTTCGTGCTGTATCCAACACTGCAAATCCGCACTTCACTATTTTTGTTGTTTTCACGTCGTATCGTTTACCACAAATATGGCACGAGAGGTTGCTTTTCAAAACTTCATTTCATTGTATTCCCATCATATCACTTAACCCATGCTGCCTATCGCAAATACGACGCAAGGAAATACATTTTTGACCCACGGTTTCTCCCTATCGCGCCGTATCGGTCATCCGCAAATACGGTGCGAGGATCTTCACTTCAAACCCGTGCTTTTTCTCCTATCGCACCGTATTTGTATTTCTATTTGGATTACTTATGGTTTTTTAAAATTCTAACTAGTCTCATTTTTTACTGATGGTTTTTAAATGTTCTAACAAGTCTCATTTTTGTGCAAGTTCATGGCTAGGACAAAGTAGACTGCAAGGAAGGTGTATATAGACAACAAAGAGAGTGAGGAGGAGACAAGGCTTTCAGCTTCTCAATCTTTCCATCATGAGATCCCACCTACCCCTGGTTGCCCTCAGATCCCACCTACCCCTAGTTGCCCTCAATCTCCTGCCATGGAATCTAAACAATCTAATGCAGAGACAGTGTCTTCTCCTACCCAGAATAAGCTTCATCATGTACAGTCCTACCCTACAACAACTGCTACCCAGTGTCTTCTCCTACCCAGAGTAAGCTTCATCATGTACAGTCCTACCCTACAACAACTGCTAAGTTTTCAACCTCCCTTAGAGCCCCTATTCAACAGACAGAGCAACCTAGACCCTCTTATGCCCATGGAGAAGAAGACCCTTCCAAGCCGAAGAGAAAGAGAAAGTCAAGATTTTTTTATATTCAGAAATGTTTTAGTGAGATAAGGAAGGCACAAAGAGCTACACAGCATGTGATTCCAAAGACAACATTTATTAGGGTTGTCAAAGATATTTCTTTTAGATTATCAAGGGTGTCCACTGAAGTTGGCATGCAAAAAAAATGGCAGCTTGCAGCCATTCTTTGCCTTCAGGAGGCTACTAAAGACTTCGTTATTGATTTTATGAACGATGCTTAAATTGCTGCTGCCCACACTCATAGAATGACTTTGATGAACAAAGACTTTAGTATGGTTAGCAGAATCAGGTATACGTTCGACAAGGTATTGAGGCCCTTGCCCACTACTAATAAAAAAGCATTTGAGATCCTTAACGTTCCTCCAAAATTGTCTAGGAGAGCGAAACGGCCAGTGACTGAGGACATGACACATTTACACCCTGCAAAGACCACCTCCGAACAAGTGTCTGCCTATCAAGAACCTAAAGAAGTCACCCATCAAGAATGACCACAGGAGACTATAGAGTCAGAGGATAAAGTTTGCAAGATAAAAATTGATGTCCTTGGTCCTATCAATCTAAAGAGAATGGATGAGGTATACGGGCAAATGGTTGTGAATGTCTCTTGCACTTCTTCAGAAGACTATCTTAGTATTTCCCCTGAGGACAAAGGAATGTTTTGTTAAGAAAGATATTCAGTTGTCAGATTCAGTAGTCTTTTGTTGCATAAGGTAAGGATTTTTGGCTCAAATTTTTTTAATTGAATGATAGTGTTGTTTTGTTCATTGCAAATGACATTCATTTGGTTTTGCTTTTGGTTTTAGGGCGTTGATTTCTTCTCTTAGCCAAGAAATCTCTAAAACTATATTTATCGTTGATCCACTCTTATCAGTGGAATTGTTTTCGAAATCTCGTTCAAACATAGAATTATTTTTCATATTGTTTGATCCCATTACAAACTACCATTTTTTTTTCCTTACGTTGAAAGGTATGCAATTTTGCAAACGGTTTAATGTATACTTCTTTATAGTATGCATTTCTTACTAACATTTTACTTTACAGAGGACATTGGAGCTTAATATATATTGATATTTTCACTCGAGAAATTATCCTTATGAACTCTCTTAGGAGTATCCACGGTCAAGCAAAAAATATGTGTTGAATACAAATCCTCACTTTTTGGTTTATTGTTTATTTTATTTATTGTCCTTTTTTTATAACATGTTTCCATCTACAGTGCTGGGAGGTTGGTGGTAACCTTTTTGGACACTACATATGAGGATATTGCTGATCCTCAAAAACCATATAGTTTTCTCTTACAAGAAGTGCCCTTACAAAATGATGTGTATTCTTGTGGATGGAGAGTAATTTCAAATGTTTGTAGGAGAAGATTCAAAGATTCTCAAGATAGATGGGGTTAATGTAAGTATCTTTCACATTCTTTTTTGAGCAACGTTATTAGATTTTGAGCAACAACATTATTATCAAATTTTATAATCATTCCATTTCTTTGTTTTTTACTCCCTACAAGTACGAACTATCACTCACCTTACAACTTATTACAATTTTCCTTGTAGTGCAAAGATTACCCCGATTCATACACATGGTGGATAAGAGAGAGATGTATCGAGTTAATTTTGGATAGGGCAATCACGCCAATCGACCCCAACTCTCCTCCACATAAATCCTTAACTAAGAGTAAGGCAAAAGGCAAGTCGTCTGGAAAGACAAGTAAGGCAAGCTCCACAAAGACAGAAATGCCAACACTTTCTCATCCATCTTCTCATCTACCCCCTCAAGAGAAGAGGGCTTCTTCAACCAACCAAAAAAACAAGCCACTACAACTGCAAGATCTATCTTTTCAAAAAGTGACGAAGAAGTTACAATGATGAAAGAAGACAAATAGATACAAATGGCAAGATCTTTGTATATCTACACTTCAATTTTGTAACTCTTCATTCAATGAAAAGCTTTTCGTCCAACGTAATGTTTTCAATTTTATGGCTCGAAGCTTACAATTGAAGGAGGCAAGCAACTCATACAAGAGAAAAAGCATTCAACTCTTTTCCATAATACTTTATCGTTTACTTTGAACTTATATTCTTGGGATGTACAGTCTAGCATCTCCAAGTTATCCCTTACATCTTTAAGATTCCAATTGGAAGTGATATTTATCTCCTTTTCTATAACTTGCACCTTAAGATTGAAGGGCTATATTATAACACATAGACAAGGATTGGGGGCATACAATACACCTCATGGTGTCGCCCTTATGGTCAATATCTCTAAATTTCCAAAGCTTCCCTATAATGTTATCTAGTTCTGCGCTTGCAAAATTTCTACTTAGCCAAGATACTTTTGTTCTCTGTAAGTTTGCTATTTTGAAGCAACCCACAAAGATATGTAAGGGGATAAACCATGACAGGCATATTCTTCTTGAGATCCTTCCAGCTGTCATGGACTTTTGAATATCTTGACATATTCTGAATTTAAAACTATTCATGGTTTCCTTATCAGGAACCTCCCAAATAAGAGAGGAGAGACTTGGCAATGGCAAATCCTCGATATGTCCATATGTACCCTCTTTAGTTGGAACCACATATTGTGCATAATATATAAAAATTCTTCTCTCATTGAAAGAACCGACAGTCTCATCAGCATATATAATGTCTGCAAATGCCTTATGAATCGCATTCAAAGTTCCACTCAAACTCTCCACAAGTTGCCATTCAATACTTGTTGATGGAAATATATCTACAACGAAGATTTCAATATTAATACTTGCTTAATTTTTATAAAAAATCAAATATGTTATCAACTTAAGACTTATAATGTGTTTGTTGGCAAACATGTTCATTAGGAGATAAGTGCATATCCTTGGCCATGTAAACATGTTGCACTTTAACTAACCACCCTTCATGCGTAATTTTGAAAGCAATGATATGCCCTTTCCAGTGATGTTTTATATCCTCTCTTTTTCTTCTTTTGACCTTGTGAGAGCCTTTGCAAGAGGGCAACATGGTCACCCAATCATTTATGCAAAAGGTTTAAGGCTCCCATTTTCTGTCTACTCCTTGGCCATAGACAGTGCAGGAGTTTACTAAACGAAACGGGTGCCTTTTGGATGCCATACTTAGATTGAAATCATAGAGAAAAGTGCTCACTGAGAAAGTCAAATGACCAAAGAAAGAAGCTCATCGAGAAAGACAAATGAACAAAGAAGAAATAGTGAAAAAACTAATGAAAATATAGTCGGGGCGCCAAAAGCTCCCGACTTTCAAAAAAGTTTGTATTAACTTCACAGCATCGTTATCATAACCGGTTTTGTCAGATTTTATAATTAAAGAAGGACTTCGGGACTATCAAAACATGTCAGAGTTTGGAGATTTCGACTAAAAGAGAGAAGAGAACCACGGAGTCGACTCCACTATCTCCAAAAAGGAGGAGACAAGAATACCATATTTTTGCACATGTGGAAAACTCTCTTTGGCCCTTTCCTTAATCCCGTGATTAACAAAAGTGCATTTTTTGAAGCGTTTTTGGCCCTAATGCTGGACTCCTCAAGCACTCTCTCGCACTCAGCCATCGCCAAGCGTTCTGTTAAATCCATAACTCTTTCAAAATTGTTTCTTTCCCACTCACTAGCTCTCTCGTCCATCTTCTTTCTTCCATCCTCCAGCTCACTTGCCAAGGTTGTCACAACCTGGTGCTGCTCATTCGTTAAGAACCAGAGTTGGTTCCTTTCCCTAGATTTTTGAGCCAGCTGTTCTTCAGCAATTTCTTTTGCATGATTTGCAATGCTGAATCTTTTTTCTACCTCAGCAAATAGCTCTGCCTTTTCTTGCACAATCTTCTCGTGACTTTGGATCTCTGCGAAGTGCAATCTTCTTTGGGTGAAGGCCATGGCCATGAGGGCCTCTATGTCTCCCTTGGTAATCTCCAATGCATCTTGCAATCATTGTGCCTCATTCTGCAGTCTTTATGCTTCTGTTGTGGGAACTCCCAGCCTTTCCTATTCTAGGAACTCTATTTCCCTCTCCAATCTGTCTTATTCTTCAAGTTCATTACATAGCTAGAAAGCTATGGCATCTTCTTGTTGCTCACTTGGCTCATCCTCCTGAGCTTCTATCTGTCTGTACCTTTCCAGTTCGGCAGTTCTCTGTTGCAAGTCAGCATACTACTGCACTAGTAACTTCAAGCTTCATTGTTCTACCACCAGGTCTTGCTCTTCATCTTCCAGTCTTTGTCTTAGGCAGCTCTTATTGTCCTAGGCTTCCTTGGTCTTTGCTTCCAGCTGATCTTGTAGAGTTTTCACTTCCCTTCTTCAGTCGGCTCCTTGCTTTGAAACTTCTAGCCTTAAGGCTGTCGAAGTTTCCTTTTCTTTCTCTCTAACTCCACCAGGGCTATCTTCTTTTCTTCTTTTGCCTTGTCCAATTGTGCTAGAAGCTCAGCCACATAAGCATCATAGTCGGCACCAAATGGCATGGGAGTAGGGGCTGTAGTGGTTGATGCCTCTAGCTTCTGTCATTTTGGATCTTGCCTAGACTCGACATTTGCAGTAGCGGGCCTTTTTGCTCCGGATTCTGGTACAATTTCAGCCAATTTACTGACAAGTAGCTACATTATGTTCATCAATTGGGTGGTGTCTAGAGAGGGCATGGGTTGCAGGGTGGTTGCGCTTGTGGTGTCGGTTGGTACTCATAGAAAGAAGGAAGGCAGGGGGTGCAGTAGGGACTTGCCCTTGCCTACAACTACTGGGGCCGTTTCCACACTACCACTTGCTTCAACTTCATGGCAGGGACTCAAAGGATCGATCTCTCCTCCCCCATGGGTTTCTTCAACAGATCTATGAGTGGCATCTGCCAACTCAGCAAGTTCTTTCATTCTTAGTTCTTCGGCTTCCTCCTCTGCCCTTCTTTGCCTCTCTTCTTCTGCCCTCTTTGATTCTTCTCTAATTTTTTCGAGTTCTTCCTCTTCTTTTTTCCTTGGTTCCTCCTCCACCCTTCTTGACTCTCTTTGAGCCCTCTTCATCTTGGCTCGCTCTTCTTTGCTCAATCTTTCTTTTTTCTCCTTCTGGCTCTTGTCATCTTCTTTTGCTTCCGTAGTTTAGCCGCTTGAGTAGGTGGTACCTCCGGCTCTCCTTTGTCGCTTATTGTCCTTTCACTCGAGCCTTCTTCCTCGCGGTGAGGTGAGCTTTGATGCACAGCTTGCTCTTCACCTACACCAGCATCCTTGATAGCCTCATGGATGATTGCCATCAAGACACCACCATATCTAATTGTGGAGGCTTTCAAGGCAGGCTTTTTCCTTGCAGATATGTAGTAGAAGCACGAGACTCTCCACCAGTTAGTGCTGCGGCTGGAGCCAGGCGCACAGCTGAATTCTTGATAGTTTTCTGCACAAAATCATTCCAATCCACCTCCTCTGGAACTCTTGCAGTGATGCCCTCTAGTAATGGCACCCCGATTTTGTTCATTAAAGCATTGTATCTCTGTCCTGAGAAAAGGGCATGGACCATTTTAGCTAGCATCTTTGTTGCGGGGTCTGGAATATCAGTCAAACTGATTCCATCCACTATGTGCACGTCATCTTTTTTGACTCCCATCATGGTATATACATCTCTTATTGGGTACCTCTCCTTCTTGGACACAAGCCCTAGGGCTTTCTCAACGATAGCTGCATTAAGGGGCACTTGCACCCTTCTTTCGTGATCACCAGTCCTTACTCTGACCGTGCCACAGCTCCTACCTTCATCAAATCTCCTTAAAAAGTCAATGCACATGCTGTAATCTACAGCCTGTCCGACCTTTTCCACATACTTTCAAAGGTTGCATTTATCCACCAACTCCTTCACTGCCAGCTCTTCCAGGATGGCATCGTCTAAATTCAGGGTATGTTTGAACGTGAACTAGCTAAATCCACGTGTCTCAACACTGATCCCATACTTTGTCAGCTCCTCTTTAGTGAATGGAAATTTACCCCCCTTTTCTTGTCCTGCCATGGTAGGTGCCTGTCATTACACCATGCCAATATTAGCGTTATGAATTGACTCATCACTAACAAAAACCCAAGAAAGAATGCGTGTGACAATTTGTCGTGCTACTTTAGAGGTATAAAACTTGGAAATAATTCAAAAGCAACATCTATTTCCTCCTTGCATTCTTTCCTATTTAAATTCAGTTGATCATTTTCATCCATCCTTACACCTTGCTACATCACTTGGCTCTCACTTTTCTCTGCTCCCCCCCCCCCCCCCCCCCGGTCGTTAAGTTTTAAAGGAGTCCTTCCTAGGATTAGCAAGGGAAGAAGGAGGACTCACATGGACTTTGTAGGGCGAGTTACTTGGCCAACAACCAAGTATAGAGGTTAGGGTTATATTTAAGCTGGGCATGATGATCAAGTTCACATGGTCGTATGGAAGCTTGGGTGATATAGGTCAAGACATCATGAAAGATGTCCCCGGAGTTGAGGCAGCTAGCAACGTGTAGTTCCTCTTCTGTAAGAAATTGGTCAATGCAAGGGTGGGCTAACACATGGTCATCTAAGTGTATGTTGCGTGTAATGGCCAAAACCCTGAATGAAAGAGGTGCCACATAAGTAGGGTCATGTTCAATTGTTTTGATTGCCCTTCTTTGCTTGACATTGGTCATGATGCAGCAGCCTTTTTTCTCCCATTGGAGTCGCAAGGCATACCACAGTTGTAAGAACAAAGAATGAGAGCTGGCAAGCTGCGTGAGCTCTTCCAGTTCTTGTTCAGGTGCAGAGCGAGCAGGCTTGCGGTAGGAGGTAATTAGTCTTCTGAGAATGACTTGCTCCTTTGAGATTTCTCCATTAGCAATAAATTCAGTGGGCAATTTTGGGGAATTTGACGGTCATAAATTCATAGTCTTCCCAAGTGCATGGCAATGCACGAACATCAAAAGCAAGGGGTTCATCGAGAAGTCCTAGGTCAAGCCTTTCATAGCTCCTAGCGAATGTGGTGAAGGTGTTATCTAACACCTTGATGCATGTCACTATGTCATCCCCCGAGGTCTCAGCAAGATCCTTGGCCATTGAAAGGAAAGATCGTCTTTCATACGAAGGCCTAAGACCTGCTGGTGGTGATGGTGCAATTGGGTTGGATAGTGGTGACTCCATTGATGGCATCATAGATGGGACTTTGCACTCAGAAGCACTTTGAGATGCTGCAGGGGGGTCCAATGGCATAGGAGGTGTGCTACATTCTATCTCAATCAGCATGGGTATGCTCAACTCCTCTAACTTGGATAATTATGGGGCATCTAGCTTTGGACGATAAATGTGTTGGGATTCATCAATCACAACCGGTGCTGATCTAGCTTGCTTTGCGGCTTGGGCTCCGTATGTGAAAGCCTTCCTAGTTGAAGTGAGGTTGCTTAGAGTTGAGCCTCTTGAATGTCCACTCTTAGGCACCCATATCCAAGGGTTGCTCTCATAGTATCCTTATGCTCGCAAGAGATCTTTGGGGATCCATCGCGGCATGGTTGTGCGCCTACGTCAATAGCATCTGAGCTGCCTCTTAGGCTGTGACTGATAGTTTCTGCGTTTAGAAGCACGTTTTTGTGGTTTACAAGGAGGTGGCCCTTGTCGTTTTGGCACCCATATGAGCATGGAATCCTTGGCCTTGTGAATGGACTTGGTGGGCTTGGTTCTAGCAGTTCGAGCGTGGGGTGAGATATCATAGCCCTTCTCCCTAGGCTTGGTCATGGGCATGGTCGTAGGGGTCTCTATTGGTGGCTTTGCAATTGTAGAAGGATCAAGATAACCCTTGCTGAAAGTAGTTACTATGCGCACATTGCATATAGCAAGATGGATGCCATCTAGGTTATAGTTCACATTGCATTTCATCTACTTTTTAAAAGTGCGACCTAGTAGTGACTTATTACCGGCGCCTTTAGTGTTTGGCGACACATAAAAGAAGACTGGTATACTTTCAGACTCGATAGAGACAACCACTTTGCATTTTCCTAAGAGTAAGTGTTGCCCCCAAATGGGCTGAGTTTAGCGTTTGTGGGCTGTAATTTAGGTTGACCAATGCGTGTCCAACGGTCATGCATCAAGATATTATAGTCGACACCTTCATCGATCAAGACATCAAAAGAATACGTCCGTTCTGCAGTGACCGTTATTCGTAGGTAGGCAAGTGCCACTGCTTCTTCATCTTGATCTATCAGTTCGGTAATAGTGGCCACACAGATGTTGACAAGGGCTTCAAACATAGGTGGCTCGTGCAACGGATGGGAAGGAGGATAGTACTATTTCATGCGACTGCCATTGAAAAAGCCTATTCCTTCACCTTCGAGCGTCTCCAATTCATCATTACCTGTCCTACTAATTGTACGTACTCAGAAAGGTCCTAGTCCTTGAAATTTCATTTTCTGTTTGTGATCCTTTACAGAGTATAGTAGAACGAGGTCCCCCTGATCAAAGTTGCACTGTTTGACATGCTTGTCAAATCACATCTTTCTTCGTGCCTTCTCACAAATTAGAGCATGGGTGGCTAAGAGTCGAGTCTCCATGAGACGCTCTAATTCCACTAAGCAGTTGGTCCAAGCCTCTCTTCCCTCCCAAAGCTCCTCGGCTGCTATCCTTAATCTAGGGACAAAGAACTCTAAGCCGTCTTATAAGTTGTACAACAGGTCCACAAGGCCACCATTAATTTGTTATCCCAGTCACTTCGTGATGTGGATACCACCTTCGTAAGCACGTTGACTAGGATTTTATTAGTGGATTCTGCTTGGCCATTTGCTTGAGAGTAGTAGGGCGAGGACCTTCTATGAATGATTAGGAAGGTCGAGAGTAGGTGGGATATCATTCATTAATGAAGTGCATGCCATGATCACTTACTAGTTCAATTGGACAACCAAAATGTGAAAGGACCTACTCCCACAAGAACTTCGCAGTGGTTCTAGCGTCGTTCTTCCTAGTGGCTCTTGCCTCTGCCCACTTCGTCAGGTAATCAGTTTGCCACAATGATGTAGCGTGCCTGGGAGTATTGTGCCACGGGACTGATAGGTCCAATGAAGTCAATGCCCCATTTTTTGAAGGGCTATCGTGCTATTATGGGGGTCAACTCCATGTTATCCTTGCACACAGGCACCTTAGTCCTCTGGCACTCATTGCAATGTTTTACAAATTTAGTAGCATCACGGAATAGGGTGGGCCACCATAGTTGGGATTGTAGCACCTTACGGGTTGTTGTATCCCCACTAAAGTGTCCTCCAGCTATTCCACCATGTGCTTCTCTCAATACATTCTGCATCTCGTGCTCACACACACATCTACGCAACAAACTGTCTTGTCCTAGCCTATAGAGTTGGTCAGCGATCAGTTGGTATGGCTGGATCTTTAAGATAAATATCCTTAGCCTAACTTTCTCAATAGGTCTCTCAGGTAGACCATTCTCTAGCACTTGAACTATATCATCAGCCCAATATGGCATCAGATCAACTCTAAACAAGTCTCTTTCACTAGACAGGCCAAAGAGATGAGCATCCGGTAAGTTGTCAGGTATGCCTTTTCCAGTAGCTTCTCCTATGGGTATGCGGGACTTGTGATCAGCCATGTAGTGCTAAATTCCCTTACGTACAACCACAGAGAAATCGAATTCCAACAAGAGAAGTAACCATCTAGCTATGCGATCTATAGCGCACAGCTTGTTCACGAGATAAAGCAAGGCTTGATGGTCAACAAAAAAGACGAAGGGGATGGCCAATAGATAATGCCTAAATTTCTTTACAACAAACACCATGGCTAACCCTTTCCTTTTTGTACTGGAAAATTTCATCTCCGTTTCAGTGAGCTGCCTGCTGGCAAAATTCATGGGGTAATCTAGGTCATGCTCACCAAGCTGGCATAGAATAACTCCAATAGCAAACATAGAGGCATCTATGTGTACATGAAATGTTATGCTCCAGTATGGGGCTTGTAACATTGATGCAGTGGTGAGAGCCTTCTTCAACTCTTCATATGCGCACTGGCATTCTTCAGTCCACTCGAATACAATCAGTAGCTTGTACAATGGTCTAGCATTCAGTGCATAATTTAGTACAAAGCGTCGATAGTATCCTGTATGACCTAAGAAACACTGAATGCCCTTGTAGTTAATGGGTAGTGATAGGTCGACAATAACCCTGACTTTTGAGAAGTCAGTGGCAATGTCGTTCCTTGACACTACATGCCCTAGGATACATCGGTGCTTCACCCAGAACTGGCACTTTAAGGGGTTCAATGAGAGGTTGTATAACCAACACTGTTCAAAGACAGCTCTCAACTTTTCTAAGTGTTCGGCCCAACTAGAGTGTACGCATAAGTCATCTACGAACACCTCTAGCTTGTGTCTAAGCATATCCTTGAAGATGGTGCACATTAATCGTTGAAAGGTCGCATGCGCATTCTTTAGCCCAAAGGGCATAATGATGTAGGCAAATACACCCCACTCCGTGGTGAAGGCAATCTTCTGCATGTTGTCAGGGTGCACTTGCACTTGATTATAGCCAGAGAAGCCATCCAAGAAGCTATAGGATTCTTTGCCTACTACCCTCTCCAGCATGTGCTCGGTATACAGTAAAGGGTAGTTGTCCCTCTTCGTAGCGGCATTAACTTTCTTGTAATTCACGTACACTCAAATTTTACCATTCTTTTTCATAACGATCACTATAGGTGATACCCAATCTATGTGCTCAATCTCATATATAAATACAGCCTTCATGAGCTTATCGATTTCCTCCTTCACTGCATAGATGTGTTTGGGATTCATAGGGTAAGGTCGTTGCTTTGTTGGCACCGCATCTGGAACCATTGGGATATTATGGGTCACAACCCTAGGATCGACTCCTTTAAGTTCCTCCAAGGACCAGGCAAACACGTCGACATACTCTCGTAGGAGAGCAATAAGTTTAGCCTCCTCATCCTTGGTCAAGTCGCAGCAATGAACACAGGTCGAGGCTTCTCGCCTTCCCCTGCCAAGTTGACTTCCTTGACCTTGGCGGGTCCCTAAATTGGCTCACTAGTTTGCCCTTGTCTCTTTGCTCCTAGTAGAATCACCACTCTATCACCTTTCTTAAACTTTGTGAAGCGTTTGGGGAGATCGTGCAGCTTCTTTTGCATATCTACTTCTGAGTCCTTAGTTCGCTTCCTGGCCTCCTCCTTTAACCGTCTGCACCTTAGGTGGACTGGTAAGTCCCCTTTGGTGTGTCTGACCTTAGAGGGCTAGGGTATTTTGAGATCACTCTCCGTACTGACTTCTGACTCCGAGTTAAACTCACATCCCTCGCTTGAGAAAGGAGTTTCACCAAGGGGTCATAATTCAGTAGGTGTATCCGTCTTAAGCACTGGAACTACCAATGGTTGCTCCACTCCTGCCTACTCATAATCCATGGCTCCTATGTGCTCCAACTAGGATCTATCACACTCCATCTGCATGACTCCTCTTTCGTTCCAGCCTGCCCTTTCCCTTCTAGGCCTAGAGTCTGCCTTGATCTGTTTGACCGTTCTTCCTTCAGTGTTATATTCTATTGTGTCTAACTCTTCTTCACTCTCGTCTCCAATAGAGCGGCAGTCCTCGTACTCCTCATCATCAGAGTCTTGCCCCTCTGACTGCTCATCATCTCCCAAGCTTCCCTCTCCAATCTCCTTTTT
Organism: Lygodium microphyllum; assembly: GCF_053477565.2. Lineage (NCBI taxonomy): Eukaryota > Viridiplantae > Streptophyta > Polypodiopsida > Schizaeales > Lygodiaceae > Lygodium > Lygodium microphyllum. The sequence goes on along the minus strand of NC_141135.1, from coordinate 144,346,217 downwards.
ATCAGTGACTAAAGCCCAATTGTATAATAGGTTCAGATCGTGCATTTTGGTCCATTTTCACTCAGGCTTAGCCAAAAGATCACTTAGGGATTTTAGATTGGCAGCCATGTTGCCCTTCAGTTTATCGGTCAGGTACTCTATGATTTCCTAAAGCTCAAGCTTGTTGGTGGGGATATGGAATGAGACCGGTTTCCCTGGGTTACATGAGCTTCCTGCCATCATGTAGAGTGGCACGATGGGCTCCCTTGCTGGCATGCTTGGGAATTTAGCAACTTGCCTATATAGCTCTTCCTCATCTGAGAACGGTAGGTCAATGGTTGCCAAGACGTGCATCCAATCCCACTCGTCCTCAGGGCAAGGGATGTACTTGGTCAATGACCCATAGGGTTTGCTTGCATGTGCATCACCTTTTAGCATGGTTGAGATAGCATCAAGGTCGGCTGGAGTAGTCTTCCAGGTATCCATCTCAACCCTTACCGCTTCTGTTCTATTCCCCAAGAAGATGAGATTGTTACCCCAATCTTCAATAACTCGAGTGTTCCTCATCCAGGGTCGGCCTAGCAGTATGCCGTAGTCCACTCCCATCATGATAATGAATTTCACGGAAAACTACACCCCTGCGACATTCATTGGCCAGTTCTTTAGGACCTTGAATGGTCCAACCTTCATTCCATTGGCCAATGTGACATTGAACCTAGCCGTTTCCACGGGTGGGTTTCCCCAGGCTTGTAGAACTGTGTGGCTCAAGACACTAACACCGGCACCTGTGTCTACGATTCATTTTCGTGTTATATCCCCTAAGGCTAAGATAGGTAAGGCTGCATGCATCTCAGTGCCTTCCCAGAAAGCATTGACGTGCAGTGACCTTGGAACTGAGTGTTGCGTTAGGCTTGCAATCTGCGTGACTGCGTCCTCCTCTTGCAAGCCAGCGGCAGTGTGATCCTCTTTTCTCTCCACCTAGTGCTTTAATTATTGCCATAAGGAAGGGTACTGCCGAAGTAGATCTCCTAAGCTCAAGGTTATTGGCGTGGTTACTAAAGTGGTGAGGAGGTTGCTGGGTGGTTGCCTTCCTCATTGGTCAGCACTCTTTGGCCATATGTCTCAATTAGCTTGCTGATATGCTTCTTCCTGGTCTTGCCTCTGTGGCATCTCATGTGGTGTGGGTGCATTCCCCGATTGAGGTCGCAATGGTGAAACGGGTGTACTCACACTAGAGAGATCTTCAATTTGGTCTTCCAGTATGGGCTCTACGTCCTTATCCTGGGTATCCTTGACCCACTCCTTGACTTTGGCTATAGCCTCGAGTTGTCGTTTGGGGTGGGGGTATTCCCCTACCTTGGCACTCCCTAGTTCTGCTATCTTAGGAGCTGAGGTCTCTGCCTCTGCATCAGTGACCCTCTTTCCTGTCACTAGCATTGTAGCTTCCTCAGTCTTAAGGGTAATCTTTGCGTCTGTTCTCTTTCTCCTTCTCCTCCGAATTTTCTTTCCCAATGAGGCCGCATCTAGGTTACTTGGCCCAGGCAATGAGATGCCTGCTTGTTTTGTCTGTGCTCACATCATGACATGTAGTGGGATGGACGTATCCTCACTATCAAAGGTCTCAACACCAAATAGCCCCAAGGGTACTGAGGGCACATTGGCAGAACTAGTTGATGGCTTCCATCTAGGACAGTCAATAAATAGGTGTGTGATTCCACACTCGGTGCATCGAAGGTCAGCTTTGTCCTTGTTTGCTAGTTCCCTTTCCGAGCAACATGACGAAATATGTCTTGGATGACCGCACAGCATGAGATTGGATCTTGGCTTGGTCCTCCAAAGCCTCTGCCTCTTCCTCTACCTAGCGCCATCACCAATACTAGTCGGTAGTCCATCAGGACTGGATTGCCTTCCTCATCATAGGATATGTATGGGTTCATGTAGGTCTCCTCTTCACTAGGTCCTTCCACATGTGAACAGGAGTGTCACTCGGTGGATGGGTTACATAGGGCCCTGGTGGTCTGGGTATGCATGTTGGGTTCATCTCTAGCCTAGGAATGGCCAGTATTGCATCGTTTGGTGCTAGAAGCGCCAACTAGGCTCCCCTGCCAAAGAGGTTAGGTGACATGTTGCTTAAGCATGGAGGGTTGTATTGCTATGCATATGGGAATCTCCTTGGTAATGTGTCATGACCGAACCTACCGCAATTTGAGTATGGCCTAGATCTAGGATCTTAGCACTCGGTTGGGAGGTGGTTACCGCCACAATGTATACACTACACATGTGACCGCACAGGTTTCCTCATTTGGTCTTGCAATCGTGCAACTCCATTCTCACCTCAGCCAATTCCTGGCCTTGGTCAACACTCTTTCCCTTATCATGTATGCTAGAGTTGTCTCTCTCTCCTGAAACTAGTGACCACTCGAGAGCTCTTTGACTTGTACTGTCTTGACTGGTATTCATCATGCTTCGCTCCCTAAGCTGATCATCCATCCTTATTGCCTCTTCAAAGACTCTAGCTAACACATCTCGGTGTAGAGTGGAGTTACTAGCCAAAGCCTTGTAGAGCTCCTCGTTTCGAATTCCATTTATAAATACGGTAGACACAGCCTTCTCGTTAGGTCGCTCATTTGCAGGGATCCTCTTGAAGAGGCTACGCACATGAGTGACATAGTCCCTTACGTCTTCCTTTTCCCTCTGGCTGACATTCATTAACTGAACGATAAGATTGTCAGAGTACCCTACCTCATAGAATTTCGTGATAAAGAGGTCCTTAAGACAAGCAAAGTTTGTGTGCTCAGCTGCATCTAGACTAGTGTACCAAATTCTCCCCTTATCACCTAAGCACAGACCGAAAGCTTGAGAGTGTTGTGTAAGGTCTGTGAGACTATTTACTTTGCAAACTTGTTCAAATTTCCCCACATAGCTATATGGATCATTGCTATGTTCATACTTTTCTAGGTGCTTTGCTACAATAGGGATTCTAGATTGCCCCTTGTGTGACCCCTAATCCCGAGAGTAATGCGGTGGCTAAGGTTGTTGCACTGTGCTCAGCGGACGTATTGTCCATGAGCCGCTTGGCTGGAGTTCACTCAACGATAAGTTAGCCTCTGTTGCTCATTCTCTCTCTGCATTTAGCCCTACTTTGGATGTACCAGCCAAGGCTAGCACACGCCGGGCCTCATACATGTCTACATCTTGTTGGATTTTCCTAGCCTTCTACTCATGGTTATAGGCAATTATGCCCTCTAGTGCCTTTCTAATCACCTTTCTTTCCTCTTCTAGGCTTGCTACCACTTCCTCTACTGGTCTGCCCTGAACTGTCGTCCTAGTCAACAAGTCGTGCTCATTGACTAACTCCTGCACTAAGACTGTGAATTCTCCCAAGTCCAGTTGGTCCTCTCCTTGTCTGCCTCATGATCCTGACATTGCTCCCACTTCTAATTCCACAAGGTCATCGATCAATTTGAGTAGCTATTGCAGCGTCCGATCCTCTATGTTGTCGCCTTCTGGATCTAGGGATCTTCGTGTCCTCTTAAGGTCCTACTGATGGGGCTCTCAGGCACCCAATTATGTTTCAGGATCTTCTCCTAATAGTGGGTTCCTTGATGTTATTATATCTCCTGATGAGTTCCTTGTTATTGAAAGCAGTTGTCAATCTTATTCACAAGTTGTGCTTCGTGCTTTCTAGTGCTCAGTGCGAAAACATGCTTTTCTTTTCTTGTAGTGCACCTTTGGTGATAAAATCAAAAGTGAGGTGCGGATGCAGGAAATGCTCAATGCAAACTCCACTCTTCCTCTCGCGTTCGTAGCCTGATATGGCTCTAAGCACAGGTTCTGGCTGATCTAAGGTCTTACTGAAAGTCCATGCTGCGTTCTCTATTCTGCTTCAGGGTTGGTTGGTTGGTTACCGAAAGTCAAGTCAAGTTCTAAATTCAGTCTGCTCAGTGTCTAGCTGTTTGGGGTGAATCCTCGGTTATCATGTCTGGTCTCTGGCTTCTAAGGGCTAAATTGGGTTTCCAGGGGGGGTCAAAGATGTGAACAGGGTGGCCAAGACTGTCAGGCAAGTTCAAAAACCCTCTATTTTAAGTTCTGGTGAAGTGGTCTGATTCTCACAATCGGACCGTCCGATTCTGGGAATCGGACGGGCTGGTCCGATTTTGAGACTCAGACAGGGTGGTCTGATTGTGAAAATCCGACAGTCCGATTTCTACTTTGGTCCAATTTCCCTAGTCGGATAGGGGGTCCGACTCCTGCGATAGGACAAGTGGTTTGATTGTGGCTCTAGGACCAATGGTTCGATTCTCACACTAGGAAAAGTGGTTCGATCCTTGCAACTGGTCCTATTTTGAGACTAGGACACGTGGTTTGATTTTGGCACTGGGTCCGACTGTTGGAATTGGATTGGACGGGGTGGTCCGATTCTTGCAATAGAACGGTCCGATTCTCGCAATCGAACGGTCCAACTCTAGAAATTGGGTGGTCCGATTCTGGGTATCGGACCCAAACAACTTGGTCCGACTGCGCAGACGGCATCCCGTGGGTTGCGCACGATGACTCAAGCTTAGCGCCTACTCCATGGAATCATCCAATGCCTTCCAGATAGGTGCAAAACACTACAAGGAAATGCCAGCATACCTGGAATCACTATGGTGCTCGAATCGAACGGCACTCCAAGGATCTCCCTGCAACTCTCTCTCCCTCTCTTTCTCTCTCTCCCTGGCTCTCAAGCTCACTCTCTCTCACAAAGCAGAATGTCAAATGTGGTCTTTCCTGGTTCCCTGGGCCTCTTATTGCCCCATCCCAGCCTACTGTAACCTCAGAAGCTAATTCCTCACACTCTTCTAACCATAAATTTGAATTTGTGCCCCTATTTTCCTGTTTCTAGCAGCAACAGAACCCTTTCTGTTTTCCTTCTTTTTCCTATCCTAATCTTAACCTACTGCAACAAAAATCAAAAACAGAGATGGAGATGGATGGTCCTACTCTAATATTCAACAACAAATCAAAATACTTACTTGCTCCAAGGATTAAAACCTCCTAAATCTCCTAACTATCTTGAGCACCGATTCGAGCTACAAACCCTACTTCTATCCTCGATTCAATGTGCGCGGCGCTCGAGGCTCGATTCCGTCGGTCCCAGCAACGGAACCAAAATGAAGGGGAGCTACGGAGCTCTACCCCGAGACCTATGGAGCTCTACCCCGAGACCTACGGACTGCTTATTGATCAAGCATTTCAAGCCGAGCAGCCATGGCTACCTCTCACATAGTCGACGTGTAATGCCTACCTTACGGGTGTAGTGAGCTTACCTTGATGCTCGATCGAATTCCCTCCTCTTTCTTGCACTCCAGTAGCTCCACGATCCTTGCGGAAAGCTCAAGCAACCTCAAGCCCTCTCCATCAAGCTCCATCCTCCATAGCCACGCGAGAAAAGAGAAGAGAAGAGAAGAAGAGAAGATGAAGAGAGAAGATGGGGAGCTTCTTCTCCATGATCCCTCACTCTCACACACTCACTCCCTCACTCCCTCACACTCCCTCAATCCCTCACTCAAGCACAAGCAAGAAGGCAAGAAACAAGAGAAGAAGAAGAAGAAGCTTTGGTCACACACAAGAATGATCTTCTCATTCACTTTTGAACTTTATATACATGCCCTACTTTTTGGGAGGTCATCCCCACTTTTTACATGGCCGGCCATTAGCCTAGGCCCTCTTTTCCTATTTCCCACCGTTCTAACTTATTCCATTCCCAACTACTGCATACAATTTGCATAGGAGTGAGCTGGCACTCTTTTACAAGGATTTGGGAGCTCTTTCACAATTAATGGTGCGCTTTTACTCTTTTCTTTTCTCGAGGCGACATTGAGGCCTTCTAGCGAGGTCTTCATTCAAAATTTTCAGGGTCTGACTTCCATCCGGGGCGCCTTTTCCTTCCTTTGTCCTGTGCCCTTTCGGTTATCTCCTTTTTCCATTTTCTTGGTCCTCTACTCCATTTTCCTGCTCCTCTATACTGCGGTAAACAGGTTGCCCTAACTTCAAACATTGTCTTTTAAAGTGGCCGGATTTGTTGCAATGGAAACATCTTGGTAGCTCCTTATTGCCGACAATAGGTACAAAGTTTCCAACTACACTTGTCTTGGCCCTCTTCCTTTGCCCAGTTTGGTATTACCCTTAGGTCTTCTTGACATATCCTCATGGTGTCTCTTTGTATGGAGGACTTTGTCTCCAAAATCTACCACTCTTGGATATTGATTGCAGTTCTTATATAATGAGCCTCGCTCAAATTAATGCATTTTGCAGGTCAGATGGATGCATTGCCTCAACACAAGTGTCCAATAGAGAGTTTAGCATGTGACAATCTTTGACACCTATTATGTAATGTCCATGGGTGGGACATACTTCAAAAGGGGTATACATATGGAATAATAAGCCTCTAAGGTTAAGCTAGATTGCTTCACACTAAAGAATTAATTCATTTTCAATGTATAGTAGGCTAGTGGGAGGTAGCACTTGCGTACAACTTCCTTTAGCTTCTCCCAAGTAATGGTCACTTATGCAAGCCCTTGGTCCTTGCACCATTGCTTCCACCAAACGGGCTTCACTGGTCAACTTTAGTTTGGCTATCATTGCTTAATTTGGAGAAGCACTTACTACAACACGAAAGTAGTGCTCTATAGAATCAATCCAAATTTTTGCTTTTGATTTGACATCCTTTCCTTTATCATCAAACTCGGGTGATTTGATCAATTTGAGAATGAATTTCTTCTCTTGTGCTTCAGTCAAGGTAAGCATAGGCATGGAAGGTGCGATGCCTTGGTTTTGTTAACATTCTCAAGATTAGTTGTACATCTTGAGCACTTACGGTGCTCGCCTCTCTTTAAGGTTTCGACACTTCAATCTACGAATCTTAAGTTTATAACATATGGTTAATATGAAGTACACAATCTTGCAAAAAGTTGAAAATTTTTAATTATTCACAGTTTGCAACAAGATTAACACAATTTAGTGATCCCTCAAGATGGTTCTTCCTAGGAAATGCTGCTCGGTACTATTTCGAATAACACAAGGGTTGCTACCTAAACTCTCTCAGATCCACTTTGCAATGGAAGGTTCTGGCCATTCCCATGAGAATTGACCTGCATTTTTTCCTTTTTTCTATGTAAACTAAAGTCTCCTATTTGGAATTGACTAGCATCAGCCTTCGAGCAACTACTTATGCTAGATTACTCAAGCCAAAGCCAATTAATATAGCACTTGGATCAAGGAGAGTGAGTAATGAGGGGAAGTATGAAAATGTCAACCCCTCTACTTATAAGGTATTATCTCACTTTGTTCCCCTAAAATGATACGAAGTCAAGGGTCCTAGTTGATTTGAGGGTCAATTTCTCCTATATTCTAATGTAATGAATCTGTGAGAAGCTCTCGACTTACTAAAACCACCCTACCTTAGAGCTGATCCATTAAGGATTATGCTCTCCTACTTCCCTCAGTTGAGTAGTTTTAGTGACCTACTTACCTAACACATTTAAGTTGTACATATAAAATTAGCTTTCTTAATTAATCCTTTAAATCATAGTGTGTGTTAATGTAAATTAAAAATCAAAACACACAAACAATGAAAGCAATCCTTTGAAAGATGGGTTCTTTATTTAATAAGATTCCTTGTACAAGTCTTCACCTTTTGCCCATATAGAAGAATGGTGCAAAAGCCCTTATTTACCTAAGATTTCTGCCCCTAACTAGTACCGGGGCCTCAAAAACCCATTTTGAGTCACATAGGAATTTGGGTGGTTCTTCTAAGAGTTTACGGGTCAAAGCCCCCCCTAGCACCCTCACTCCTCTTATCCAAGGACTTCCTATGGAGTGACCTCTCACCACCGATGTTGGTCCAAAAACTCTCTGAGGTGGCAATCTGTTTCCCCCTTTCGGAAGGGACCCACAACTAGCCTTAGGGGAGGTCTAGTGCGCTTTCCTTTTTATCATGTTGTAGACTTAGTATATTAGGAGTTTTCTATTATCTAATCGATCTCCTAAATACATTGAGTTAAGCTCATATGCATTGCTACAAACACAAGCAATTTCTTTCAAAATGATTTCTTAATAATAGGTAATCGAGCAATGTCTTAACTTGGAGGCAACCCTTTCCAACTTAACTATCCTCTAACTCTTAGGTTTTTTTCAATTTCCTTTTGGCTTCAATTTTTCTAGCTTTCTTTTCTCTTAACCCTCGATTAATTCCCTCTTTTTGATCGTTTTTCTTGATTATCACAGGTCTTTGACTACGATCTTTGTTCATATATCTTGTAAAGGATTGGTCGTTAATCCCATCAAGAATCTTAGAGATTATCCTAAATTGGAAAAATGTTATCAGATAAAAACAAAATAGTGGTGTTCTTCTTCCTTAAGAAGTACCCCTAATTGATGATCGTGGTTGAAAGGTGAGAAGGATCGAAGCTTGCACTCGAGAGCTATGGCGGGAGAGCAAGAGCAAGAAAGAGAGAGACAAGAAATGGGAACTCCAACTGTCACAATGTGTGACTGAGCCTTCCTTTATTCAAACTTTCACTAAAAGAATAAAGAATAAAGTGACGGTGACGGGCGCCCACCACCTACAGTGTGCAGTGGCAGTGACTGTCAGTGTAGTAACACATGGACGGCTACACGGAGGCGCCTTTACCCCCAACAACCTCCCACTTAAAGGCGAGTCTACCCTAGTGAGGAGTGAAAAGAGAAAAAAAAGATAGTACAACATGTACACATGTACAATAGGATGAGGAAAGACGTCATCTCATCCCACGCCCATCAACCTCCTGAGGAAGGCAAAGCGCTCTGTAGAGAGGCTTTTCGTGAGCAGATCTGCAGGATTCTAGTCAATCGAAATCTTGACAAGGTCAATAGACTTGTCCTCAACGACCCCACGTATGAAGTGATACCTCACCTCAATGTGTTTCCTCTTCGCATGGAAGACCGGATTCTTGGCTAACTGAATAGCACTCATAGAATCCGAATGCAATGTTTCCTCTTTGCATGGAAGACTAGATTCTTGGCTAACTGAATAGCACTCATAGAATCCGAATGCAGTGTAGGGATAGCATCAATTCCAAGGTCAACAACCAAATGACCCAACCAAATGGCCTCCTTGCAAGCCTCAATGGCTGCAACATACTTGGCCTCTGTAGTAGAAAGGGCCATGCATTTCTACACCCTAGACATCCAAGAAACAGCACCTCCAGCATAGGTGAATACATAACCGGAAGTGGACTTCCTACTATCTGCATGTCCTGCATAATCAGAGTCAATGTACCCCACGACTCATGTATCCTAGCTGCCATAGCATATGCACATATCTGTAGTGCCCTTTAGGTACCTCATGATACCCTTCACGGCATCCCAATGCTTCTTGCTAGGTGTAGCCATATAGCATGCCACAACACCCACTGCAAAGGCAATATCTAGGCGAGTGGCGATCATGGCATACATAAGACTGCCCAGTACGGATGCATTGGGAATCTTGGCCATCTCGGCCCTCTACTCATCTATTTGCGAACAATCAGCCTGTGATACCTTCACATAATAAGGCAATGGACAGTCAATAGGCTTTACGTCCTACATGCGGAAGCGCTCAATGACTTTATGAATGTACTCCCTCTGTGACAAGTAGAGAAGTCCCTGATGCCTGTCACGTCTAATGCGCATACCAAGTATGTGAGAGGTCTCTCCCAGATCTTTCATCTTAAAGCTCTTCTTGAGCTGAGCCTTAAGAGCATCTAGGTCATCATGAGCTTTCCTTGCTATCAGCATATCATCCAATAGAGTACCAAAATCAATAAAGAACCATCACGGGCTTTCTTCTGTAAAGACACGGATCCATAGCACTCATGTTGTAGCCCTATGACTGCATAAAGGCATCAAACTTATGATACCACTCCCTAGGTGCCTGCTTCAAGCCATAAAGACTTTTCTTCAATTTGCACACTTGGTGCTCCTTGCAGGTTCTGCAAAGCCCTTAGGCTGCTCCATATAAATCTCATCATACAAGTCCCCATGTAAGAGAGCCATCTTGACATCAATCTGGTATAAATCCAAGTCAAGCTGAGCAACCAAAGCCAAGACTAAGCACAGGTTGGTCATCTTAACCACAGGAGAAAAGACCTCATCAAAGTCCACACCATGCTCCTGCTTAAAACCCTTTGCTACCAATCTAGCCTTGTATGCTGGCTTGGGGTGTCCAGGGGTACTTTTCAGCTTGTACACCCACTTGCATGGCAAAGCCTTCTTGCCTGTAGGCAAGGAAACCAAATCCCAAGTGTCATTCTTATGCAAGGAGTCTATCTCAGACTGCATAGCCCTCTCCCAGGAGTGACTATCACCCCTGCGCATAGCCTCATCATAAGTGAAGGGCTCTCCTACATCTGTAACCAAGACATAATGCATCGAGGGCTGAAATCTATCATGTAGACATTTGCCTCTAGTAGACCGTCTCACGATAGGCTCAGCTGCCTGTCCAACACCCTAACCATGAGCATCTGTTGCAGTTGTAGGCTGTCCAATTGGCTGTGCGGGAGCTCTCGACTCCTCCTGAAATATGACCCTGTGGATCTCAACAACTCTCTCAAGCTGCCTATGCATCTTGTCTTCATGGAAGACTACATCATGACTGCGGATGACTTTCCACGCCTGCGAATCCCAAAGACGGTAACCCATCTTGCCTGCATCCCCATAACCAAGGAAAATGCATTTGACACTCTTAGGATCCAACTTACTTCTCTTGTCCCTGGGCACATGGCAAAATGCCTCACATCCAAAGACACGGAGATGTGCATAAGAGGGAGGTTTTCCAATCCATACCTCCTCGGCAACCTGGAAATCCAAACCACTAGAAGGTGATCTGTTTATGATATGCACAACTGTACTAACTGCCTCAGCCCAAAAGCTTTGTGGTAGGCCTGCGTGGCTAAGCATAGTACGTACACGCTCCTGGATGGTTCTATTCATCTACTCAGCCAAACCATTCTGGGGGGTGTAGGGGGGCGGTCAACTGATGCTTAATACCCCTCTCATCATATAACTGCTCAAAAACACATGAGACATACTCACCCCCATTATCTGTCCTTAGGCATTTTAGCCTATATCCAAACTGGTTCTCAACCAATGCAAGCCATCTCTGAAACACAGCCAAGACACCGGATTTCAACTTAATGGGATAAGCCCAAACTTTCTATGAAAAATCATCTATGAAAGTAACAAAATACTTTGCACCACCCATAGACTAACAAGGCATGGGCCCACAGACATCCGAATGTACCAATGCCAAGGGCTCACTCATGCGTGGCCTACCAGACTTCTTATGCATAGACCTAGTCTACCTGCCATAAAGACAATGCTCACATGAATCAAAACATGCATAATCAAGGGGCGGTAAGTACTGAAAACTAAAAAGCATTTTCATTCCCTTCAAAGACATATGGCCCAAATGGGCATGCCAAAGAGATACATGTGGGATAGAACCCACAGACAAAACATGATCAAGGGAAGAAGTGGATACAATCAAGGGATAGAGGCTGCCAGCCTTGGCACCTCTCGCAATCACAAGTCTGCCACGAGTGATCTTCCATGCACAGTCTTCAAAAGATACATGATAACCTACATCATCAAGTTGTCTAGTTGACATGAGACTGCGTGTCAAAGCAGGTACATGACGTACATCCTGCATAACAAAACTACTGCCAGAAGAAAACTGCAGCCTAACATCACCAATGCCCACAATATCAAGAGAGCTGTCATCACCCGAGCGTACAGAACCAGAAACAGTACGGTATGAATGAAACCACTCTCGGCAAGGTGTAACATGAAATGACGCGCCTGAGTCCAAGAGCCAACACTGTGCATACATAGAGTGTATCTCTGCCATTTGCGAAGCACTAGAAGAAGCTGCAATGATATAATCATCATCATCAACATCCTCAAGCTGCATAACATTGATCTCTTCAATTTTAACACTGGACTTTGCAGGCACTATGCTGCGATCAGAAGACTTATCCCGCACTTTGTCTTTCCCCTTATCTTTGCACCTTTCATTGCATAGTTCGTGGCATTGTGGCCTAATATGGCCGTTTTTCCCACAATGGTGACAAGTAACATATGCATTCCTGCCACGGGATTTGCTACGTGACTTTCCACGAGACTTGGACCGAGATTTTTGAGAATCCCATCCACAGCTACCACTCCCATGCTTTCCATATCCATCATTTCTACCTCTAACTGTCATAGCATGCGACACAAAAGAGGCATCCAAATTCTTACAGTTAACCTCTTCCTGCAAAAGAGCGCTCTCAACATTAATAATTTCAAGGTAGTAGTAGAGGCACATAATGCAATGCGAAATACATCCCATGACTCATTAAGAGTACCAAGCAAGAAAAGAGGAGTGACATCCTCTGCAAAAGTGATGTCCTGCGAAGTCAAGTTCTTGAATATAGCATGGAACTGGCTCAAGTGAGCAAACATAGTCACATTCTCCTTTAGCGCAGATTCATAAGTTGCTTCAGCCAATACATCTGACTCGCTGGACTTTTCTTGTCATAGAGATTCTTGATTTTATCCCACAACTGCCATGCACTCTGTTCTTCCTCAAATACAATGTAATGAACCTATTCTGTGAGAGATAATACAATAGAGGACTTGCATAACTCATCAAGCTCAAGCCATTCCTCATCTGGCATAGTTGCAGGAGAATGCGCGCTCAACCTCAATGGTTTGATCTGTGATTTCTACACCAACACTTGTCAAATCTGACTCTTCCAATAAGAGTAATTCGTACCATCAAGCTTAGTGATGTTGAAAATAGCATGATCAGTGGATGAACTCGCCATAATGCAGGCTGGAAGACTGTAGATAGTTCAAAACTGCTTGCTTGCAGAAAATGACCAAAAAATCATCAAAATCGAGAGAAAATGGCGAGAAAAGTGTAATCAAAGCTGTTGCCCACCAAGTACTAGTGAAAGTACATCATTTCAGAATATTTTAGCATGAAAAATCCATGTCAATCCGGAGTTATATGCTTGTTGTAATAAATGATAATAGGGTACTATGAGAGTTAATTTCTGATCAAATCACTGCACCAAGTCAATAAATGGCAACCAAGACATGACCAACCATAAATGGGCATAAATCAGCACCAAACAATAATCAAGACCCTGAGCAAACACCTAAACATGTCACCAAAGCATCCGTCTAAGTAGGCATACCCCCTGGACAATAGGGCAATGTATACATAACACTAGCAAGACTTGACACCAGTACATGTATGTCACAAGAGTGCAAAGCCCAAGATCAGGTCTAAAGCAACTCCAAGATATCAGTGCATGAACCATTCAACATTAAGTGTAAGAGATCCCAAAGTCTCAAGTATCTGCAAAATGTTCAAAATAGCATAAACCTCCTGCTCAATGTCGGTCAAGCATAGAAGATGCTCCCACTAGCACAAAAGGCAGATAAACGAGCTCAACAACTCAATCAAACCAAGTCAAAGTACTAAAGACAGGTAACCAAGACAATGCCCCAATAGCATCCCAAGAGCATGACCGCTACAAAGCAACTATAGGTAGCATCCATGAGCAAGACATACATCCCAATAAATATATCTGACAACCAGAGTGACATCCAATACAAAATTCCGAAATAGAAAATGAGAATCCAAGCCAAGTCTTCAGATAGCACTGAAGCTCAACAAGTACATAGTACACAGTGCCAAGACAAATGTACCAAGCCGTAGGCATCGGGTAAGCATGTACCCAAAGAGCATGTAACTATCAAAGCACTGACCACTATCAAGCATAAACCAATGTCAATAAGTACAGGCTGAAATAAGCTCAATCTTCCAAAAGCATCCAGATCCAATGACAAGCTCGAAGTCGTCCGTTGATGATCAATACATCATAGCATAACCCAAGACATACATCCGGAACCAATAGGCATATGTCAAAGCATGAAAGATAGCTTCAACCCAAGAGTATTCAACATGCATTTACTATTATAAAATGATTATTTCTAGCCCTATAATCAGGCCAAAATCATAGCATTACATGTATCTTCAATCCCCCAATCAATCGACATCAGTAGAAGCATCACATAAGCCATAGGCATACAAATACATGTTGTCTCATACTTGAAATCTGTTGCAGAATATTTTGTCATCAGAATTTGGAAAATACAATATCATCATCGCGTTCGGAGCATGCCAAAACCCCAACTTAGACTCTTACCTTGCCTAAATTGGGTTCCGAATGCCCGAGATATGACAAAAAGAGTGATTTTTGGGCCAGATTTTAAAACAGTCGCAAAAAAAACGTGAGCTGGTTGGGGGGGGGTCTGCTGTCCCACGTGTCAACAATGGGGCCCAAAGGGAGCACAAATAGGGGCCAAAGAAGGCCTACACTAAGCCTCAGCAAGCCTTGATAGGCTAGAAGCAAGATTCATGTGAAGGAAGCTCCAAGAGGTGTGAGCTATGGCTACCCACAACCTGTGAAAACCCTATTTTCCTAGACCTGTGGACTGAAGTAAAACTATGAAATAATGAAGCAATACCTCAATGTCAATGCCCTGATGGTGCCTCAATAGGCCGAGAAGAAGCTCGGGAAGCCGGGGAGTGACGGGAGCTCAAGAGAATGAGCTATGGCTGCCGGGAAGGAGACCCAATGCAAGTGGGGAGTCAATGGGAAGCTGAGAATGCCACGAGCCAAGCTCAAGAGTCAGGAAGCTATGCTTTGATACCAGTTGAAAGGTGAGAAGGATCGAAGCTTGCACTCGAGAGCTATAGCGGGAGAGCAAGAGTAAGAAAGAGAGAGACAAAAAATGGGAACTCCAATAGTCACAATGTGTGACCGAGCCTTCCTTTATTCAAACTGTCACTAAAAGAATAAAGAATAAAATGACGGTGACGGGCGCCCGCCGCCTGCAGTGTGCAGTGGCGGTGACTATCAGTGTAGTAATACACGGGCGGCTAGGCGGAGGCGCCTTTACCCCCAACAGTGATCATCTATTTTATCCTTCTTAATTCACTTGTTACAAGCTGAAGTTATTCTTCTTTGTTTATATAAATTCTAAGGGGATATTTAAGAGGTTCATAAGTTTAAGGAGAATTATCCTTGATACGAGTTTTTAAAGCATCATTTACGTTTATTTAATTTGTAAAAACTAAAGAACTATTACTAATGCAACTTCACTTATCCTTGTTTTACATAAATTATGAATGTAAAAAGAATTATTTTCAATGCAAATTTTTATATTTCCAATGTTTTCATATAAAAATAAATTTTCTCAATGTAACTTTTTATCTTTCCATGATTTGTAACATAACTTATAAGTGCAAAAATAGTTTTATTCATGATGCTACTATTAGTTTATGAGGATCTTGAGATAAAATATGATATTACACAATTTACCCTGGCTTAGAATTAATACAATTTTGACTTAATAATTCCTTATGTGTCCTATTTATACGTTTTAAACCATGTATTGAATGAGCTAAATTTAAGAAGGAACCCAATCTTGTGTTGCGTGAAGTGGTGTGTTGACCACGTTTGTGACTATGTTAATAGCTCCTACGGTCCTCGCTCTAGAATATCTCCTCTTGGGGGCCATTGTGAGAAGACGTCCACTACACTAGCTCTAACTTTGATGGTCTTGAGCTCCTGGTGAATTTTTGTGATTCCTTGTGGGTCTCACTCTTGCTAGGTAGAAAGGGCTTGTGTCAAAGATATCAGGGTGGCACTTCTTTATTTTCAAATGTCTTGTTTGTTCTCACTTCTCTCCCTCTCGTTATCCTTCTTTACTTCTTTGACTCCCTTCCTTCTCTCCTTCTTCTCCTCACTTCTTCTACTTCCCTCCTCTTCTTTTTCTCTATACCTCTTCTACTCTCCTTTCTTTCTCCTCTTCTTCTCTACACCTCTTCTACTCTCCTTCCTTTCTCCTCTTCTACTCTCCTTTCTCTCTCCTCTTTTTCTTTACACCTCTTCTACTCTTCTTCCTCTCTCCTCTTCTTCTCTACATCTCTTCTACTCTCCTTCCTCTCTTCCCTTCTCTTCACCCTTTATTTCTTCCTCTCTTCTCCTCCCTTCTCCCCTTCCTTTCACTTATTTTTATTCTCTCTTCCTTCCTTCTCCTTTTTCCTACTGCTACTACTGTTGTTGCTACTGCTGCTTCTCTCTCTCTCTCTCTCTCTCTCTCTCTCTCTCTCTCTCTCTCTCTCTCTCTCTCTCTCTCTCTCTCTCTCTCTCTCTCTCTCTCTCTCTCTCTCTCTCTCTCTCTCTTCACCCTTTACTTCCTCTCTTCTCCTTCCTTCTCCCCTTCCTTTCTCCTTTCACTTCTTTTTCTTCTCTCTTTCTTCCTTCCGCTCTCTATCTCCCTCCAACTAATAAATGAGTGCACATGTTGCTATTATCTAATATTGTCTAGCCTTTGACTAAGGCTTTATATCCTTAATTTAAGGCTAACAATGGTATAATTAACATATGATTAACTAGATGATAGGATGGGGCTTGGTGATGCCTACAAATATTGTAAATTTTTGGAGTTAACATATAGTGATAATTGCAAGGAGTAGTTCCTAGTCACACATTTTGATCATAATGCTGAGATATTTAAGAGGAGGTGGTAGTGATATCGAGTTTGATTGCAGTAAACTTGGTTAAATATGCTTAAAGCCCCACCCTTATAAGGTGCCACCAATGATCCATGGTGCTCTAAGTTGTAAGGCCCCCATTATGAGGAGAAGCCATGTGTGAGCACAAACATTGAGTGGGTCTTGACTTGTATGTAAGATGAAGTCTATGTGACCAAATGGCAAAAAGGTGACCTTTGTGGTTCTAGCCTTTGGGTTAGATAGAGTAGTTATGTTGATAGCAACTCAAGACACAATGCATCGGGTTGCGAGGTGTGGGAGTTATCAAGGGCCCCCTATTTTGGGATTTGATGGCAAAGGGAATATTCTTTGGCTGACTAGAGAAGGTTCATAATATGGTCGGACATGCCAACTAGACTACCTTCATGGGCTATAAAAGGAAGACCCCTCTAAAGCCATTGTTAATCTATCTTTCACCCAGCCCCGCCAGAGTTCTTCTAGCTAGCTACACTAAGCTCTTCACCTATCATTTGTTTGGTTTGCCATCTAAGCTTCACAGTGGAAGCGCAAGGGTGGATAGAACCACCTTTGTATTAGTTCATTTGAAATAAAAGCAATCTCTGTTTTTCTCATAATTGGTGTGTTCTCTACTCCTTTCTTAGATTCTGTATGCTATGCCATGTAGTTTTTACATAGTATCAAAGCTAGGGGGCTTTGTGGAGTGAAGAGTACACAAGAGGCAAGGGCTTCAATAGCAAAGAGGAGAAATTTCGTCTGCTACATCAAGTAGTGGTGTTGGTGCATTAGGTGGCGCTATTGTTGTACTGATAATTCAAACAGTGAGGATTCATCCACCAACCTTCAACGAAGTCAAGTTAGATGGTACATACTATGCTTTATGGAAGTTTAAAATCACAATTATCCCCGATTCTTATGAGCTTCTGGTGATGATGTTGGGGACCCACCCTTGACCTATCAAACTCAAGTATTATGGTCCCCCCAAATGTAGATCTTCTATAAGCTTTGAAACAAAGGAATGCAAATGCACTATGTGCCTTAGTTACAAGTTGTTATAATAGTGTTTTGACCTTGATTTAGGATACAACCAAAGCATCAAAGGCTTGAAACGTATTGAGGAGTCAATATGAAACACAAAATCAAACAAAGATTCAAAACTTGGAGAATCAACTAGCATCATAGAAGTTTGTTGAAGGAGAGACAATTGAAGCATTCATCAGTCAGATCAAGAATTTGTGTGACCAGATGGTTGGGGTTGGGATAGAAAAGACTAGTGAGGAGCTAGCTCGAAGGCGTTCGGATTTGTCCACCAAAGTTTGATGGATTGGTAAATAACTGCCCTAAACACTCAGATGGGACCCTAAGCTTTGACAATTGACGAATTTTGTGCACTATTAATGGAGGAGGAGTTGAGGCTTAAAGCTCAAGAAGGTAGCAGTAGTGGAGATGTTGCATTCTTCGCCAATGTGAAAGGCAAAGATGGTTTCTCTACCAATGGTGACAAAAAAAAATTGTGGTAAGAAAAATTTTCAAGGAGAGTGCTTCTACTACAAGAAGAAATGATATGCAATTGCATATTGTTGTATCAAGAATACAAATGAAAAGAATGACACCATGAAGACAAAAGGGAAGAAGATAGCCAATATGGATAAAGTAGAGTTGGAGTTATTTATGGCGACCAATGAGGAAGTGTGTTCCTTGGCACAAGAAATATCTAACAGTGACTCATGGGTATTGGATAGTGGCACCTCCCATCACATGACCAACAAGAAAGGTCTATATAGTTCTATGAAGCCTCTACAAGCACCCATCATTGTGACAATTGGGAATAATGCAAAATGCCATGTTGAGGGCACATGTACTATTTCCTTTGTTACTATTGTATGTTCGATAGATTAAGAGAAATGTGCTATCAGTTGCTTCTATAACTAATCTTAGCCATGAGGTGAGGTTTACTAAGATAGGTGCTAAAAGTATCGATAGTGCTGGAAAAGTTGTCAGAAAATAAGAAAGAAGGAATAGCCTATATGAGCTAAGTGCTCTTATAGCAACTGTTGGTGTGGGCACAAGTAAACTTTGGCATGAAAGATTTGGTTTTGCAGTGTTAAAGGAGATGCATAAGCAAGGTATGGTTGCTCAACTACCTGCAATAACTATCAAGTCATATCATTCCTTGCCCAAGTCTACTAACAATATGCAACTCCTCTTAAAGAAGCTGAAGAACACCCTTAGTTGTGCCACATTCCATGAAGTACTTTGCCAACAAAACCTATTCTTGATAAAAGAGCTAAAACAACAAGTAAAGAGTTGAAGCCAATTCAAGAAATGTTGGTACAATAATTCAACTTTGATGGCCAAACTGGGAGGTTAGCTAATGACTATCTCAAAGGAGCCATAAGCTATATGGAAATCTCAAAGAGACCTAACATATGTAGCCCCTTAAGGTGAGTTTATTTTTTCTTCTCCATTCCACATCATCACTATCTCATGCAATATGTCAGGTAAGAACTAGGCTTATTTGAGGTGAAAGATTATGAACTTGTGTTTCTTATTTGCTTTTGAGTCTTGTGATTGCTTAGCTTGCTCGATGATGAGTGAGTAAGGTGGCTATTTAGTAGAGGTTATCAAGGCTGATCTCCACAAATCATCTTATCAATTAAGCCTCAAGGAACTATCTTACATATCGTAAGGGGAACCTAGTCTATAATATTGTTTAAAGAGTCTTCCATGATCCCATCTTTCCTACTAGAAGCTTCTTTATGCTACTTTTTGAGGAGTATAAACATGATAAAGGAAATGGTGACTAAATACACCATTATTTAACATATTAAAAAACAACTAACAACTAGCATAGGTTTGGGTCTAAAAGGAGCATATGGCCTGGTGGATAACACAATTTCCAAAGAAGAAATCATGCAATAAGTACCTAACAATACATGGTGATATGGAGAATGGAAAGCACAAGGATGAAGGAAAGAGAACATCAAGCTAAGTGCAAAAAAACTTAATGAGATCAAGGAGACATGTAAATTTAAGAGATCACCTAATAGCTTCTAGTCCATGTTAGTATTTCATTGCATAATTGTAGCTTGTGTGCCACACAACTATTAGCAAGAGACTAGTCTAGGAAGTGTGCAAGACATTTACATAATTTGTGGGTCACAATTTTGAGCCTTGCTAACTTTTTAGAAGTGTAGGAGTGCTAATGGCATTGAAAGAGCAATAAGAATCTATGAGTTGAGTCCATCCACTGCTCCTTAAGTCTAAAGAAATTTTTAGCTCACAAGAATGTTAAGGATAAATAGGAGTCTACCCCAAGGCTCAAGCTTAGATGTTGGGTTCCTTGATTCTTGTTCCCCACAATATGCTTTCCCACCATTTAAATTAGCAAGGTCTACAACTTGTGTACTATGCATTTTACTCATAAAAGATGTTACAAATCTTGATTGCTTGCAACTAGAAACTCAAGTTTCATATACATGGTGAATCTTTTACACACACATCAATAAAACATATATGTGTCAAAACCCAAATACACACCAAAGTATGATCCCTTTAAGTTTGATCTCATGTTTAAAAATATCATGTGGCCCTAATAGAAGATAATGAGACTAGATGTGAAGTAATGAGTGAACAGCATGAGTTGGTGCATCTTAGAGTTTGGTCAACTCTCACTATCTCTAAACATTTCTTCTCATTAAAATGGATTATCATATCACAAACTCCGAAACTTTAAGAAATTGTTGTATGGTGGAGAGACATAATAACAAAGTAGCTTTTGACTTCTTATGCAAAAGGACAATTAGACAATAAGCTTGTTCCACGTTACTAAGGTGATTGGTGGGATACAATGTGATATAGTATAACAAAAGAAGATGAACCTTGTCAAGCACAACATTCAAGGTTTCAATACCTTGTCAACATGTGGTTCAAGCCCAAAGTTCTCACACAAGGATTATCTACGCTTGTATATTGTTGGGTTAGAGTGAAAACTATTGATATTTATCACTTGGATGGTATTATATCTTATTACACTAGGTACATGTTATATACACAACCACATCCTCAAAACAAGCATAGAAAATATCTATATATTTATACTCATTTGTGATGCACATTCCTCAAATTGATGTGTTTCATCCCACAATTTTTCATGCAGTTTGTTGTAGTGCTTGTTGTTAATGGATCGTGTGTTAATGTTGTTGAGGTGTATGAAGTCTAGTTCCCCCCTTTGCTTACGGGCTTATTTTTACCAATAGTAGTTATGTACATGTCTTCGTCATCTTTAAGAAAGAGACAAATACCTCAAATATGGATCTATCAAAGTTAAAATGTATTGCATCTTATTAAAGCACACAAGAGATCAAAAGTCATGTAAATGTATTAACCATTAATCTTGAGCATCTATATACATAATGTTGGGTAGTATAAATGCATGTCATTCTTGCATAGTTTGATTGAGAATACTTGAAAAAGATATATTTTATTAATGGTAACATTGAAGTGGTTATTATATGTGAATCCAAGTTTTCAAGAATTGTAGTGCATTTCTAGTATTTGACGTCATCGTATGTTTATTCAATCAACAAGATATCATGCATGCTCTGATTAGACTAAGCACCAAATGAGATGTTGATTTTAAAATGACTTTGAAGCACTCATGTAATAAAAGTCAATGTTTTTCTTAATCTTCGCATCATGAATCACTTACTTGAGGTAAAATAGATGACTTAGATTTGGAAGGCATATGTAGATTCCACAAATGAAAGTGAAACTAAAATCATTTAGATATGCTATGTTTTATGTTCAAGACCTTTGAAGCCTTTGCTTATTAAGTTTGGTGGGTAGATTATTAGCATAGAAATGTTTACACATTTGAAAAGCTTATACTTTGACTAGTGAAACTTAGTTAATATCATGATAGTTTCAAGTCTTGTTCTCATTCTCCTTAATTTCTAAATTGATCATGCTTATAATATTCTGGGATGCTAGAGTTAAGAAACAACTTGAGGGCATTTAGCTTAGAAGTTAGATGGAAGAATATTTGGCCCAATGTAAAATGGTATCTTAGTATGGCATGCATGATGGGAAAAATAGATGGGTATTCTTTATTACTAATATAAAATATCTATTCGTGTCTATATTGATCACGCATCGTGAATGAGCAAACTTTTATAATCTCAATAAAGTTGGTGTAATTACTAGTTAGAGTCATGAAGAACTATCCAAGGCTTTAGTGACCTTTTAATATGGTCTCTTTTGGTCAACATGGCTATGATACTTCTCAAATACTAGGTTCTAGCATCACAACAAAAAGGTTTTTGAGTGTTTAAGTCAAGTTGTGCATCTTATCACATGGAACTCTATAAGCATAAATGCATGCTATGGATTAATAGCATTGTGATCTCATTTGCTCCTTAAATAGAAATGTTTAATCATGTTAACTAAGAGATGCATTGTCAACATGAAGTGTGTAGGAGGCATATCAAATCATATGACTATCAGACATGTTTGACATAATTAAGAATGGAAATTAATGAGTGTCTAAGTACATACTAGGGACCATGGGGGCTGACATGGTGCCATGGGAAAAGGATAAGCATGGCAATATGTGAAGCACTAAGTATTACACTTTCAACCCAAAGCCATATGTGAGAGCAAATGATAAGAAACCTTCCAATGTCCTATGTATCTCCTCTCTTTGTCATGTACACACATATACTTTTCGTTGCTACTATCAATACTATTGTTAGAACCAATACTACTATTTTTGCAACAATACTTAATGCTACTACTCTACAACTGTTGTTATGGTTAAGGCTACACATACAATTTTACTAAACCCTAACACTTGTACATGTACATGTGGATGCATGTATGCAAGCATACACATGAAGATACCCCTAAGTTTCATAGATGTGTGTAGGCATGCATGTGTGTGCACACACGCACACACACACATGCACACACAACATTTATAACATTAAAATCACAAGTGTTTAATAGTACTAGATGTAATGCCAAAAGACCATGGATATTGTCACACACACACACACACACACACAACATTTATGACATTAAAATCATAGTGTTCAAAAGTACTATATGTAATGCCAAAAGACCATGGATGCAAGTTGTAGTCCTGTAATGCAACTTTGTCTACACGTGTGATAGGCATGCTCAATGTCTTTCTCCTAGCTTTATGAAGGAAACTCAACCTTTAGAGAAGTCTTTGTCATTTTGTGACTCATGATAGAGTGGGGAAAAAGGTGTGGGTGGAATAAGGGAAAGGTGGTAGTTTTGACTAGTGATAAAGCCACCATTTGAGAGAGAGAGAGAGAGAGAGAGAGAGAGAGAGAGAGAGAGAGAGAGAGAGAGAGAGAGAGAGAGAGAGAGAATCACAACGGTTCCACCTCCTACTGCCATGCCATCGTTGTGATAGAGAAAGGGAACCTTGTCTTGCTTATCAACACCCACCTTCATTTGTCCCCATTTGTAATATGTCATTTATAGGCATTGCTTCTAATCATCACCAGCCTCTCCCGACCTTTTTGTACTCTCTCCCTATATAATCTCCAAAACACCCCCCCCCCCCCCCCCTTGCTTCTCACCCCCCATTCCTATCATAACCAACCTCTTTCTTCCACTTAGAAGTATCATCCCCACACTTTATGTAAATCACCATCTTAACACTACCTCATGTCCACTTTTCTCCTCTACCCACCTTTCTTTACTACATGTTTTCCTTTTTTGAATCTGTTCTGAATGAATACTACTTAAAAGAAATAGTTAGAGGCCACCAACTAACTTCTACAATAATGTTGCTTACCTTAGGAGGTTAATTATATGCCCATATAGCTAGGATGGGGATGCAAATGTTTCTTTTAGTAAAGCATCATGACACATGAGTTTAGCTAAAGAATAAAGATATACTCATCCTTCTAATAGCAGACGTTGTGTATCATTGTCAAGAAGTCCTACATGATCTTCCTACTTGTGGCTCAAGATTAAGATCCAAAAGAGGAGGTCCCGTGCTTGCAAAGCATACCTTGGACAAAGAACCAAGGGATTAGGCCTTATTATAACAATATCTTCAACAGATTCTTTGTATATTATATATGCCGACTTTGCAACTTGATTGCTTAAGGGTGTGAGCAATTAAAGTACTGAGGAGGATATGGAGGGCACATCGAGTAGGCTAGGTTCTTTTAGCTCACCAAATGACTATGGACATCATCATCATCATCACCATCGTTTGGATCTTCCCCCTGGATTTAGATTTCATCCCACAGACGAGGAGTTAGTGATCCATTACCTGAAGAACAAGGTCTCATCTCGACCTCTACCAGTGCCAATCATAGCGGAGATCGATTTGTACAAGTTCGACCCTTGGGAACTTCCAGGTTGGTATGCTGAAACAAAAGGAGGGGACTAACTAAGGCGATGATGATGGTGAGAAGGGGGAGCCTCCTAAGGAAACAAGTGCAACGGCTTGAGAGTCTTCTCTCTCTCTCTCTCTCTCTCTCTCTCTCTCGGCTAATGTATCTCTCTTTCTTTCTTTGTAGCCAAGGCTAATGCAGGGGATCACGAGTGGTACTTCTTCACACCAAGAGACAGGAAGTATCCCAATGGGGCAAGGCCCAACCGGGCAGCTGGTTCAGGGTATTGGAAGGCCACTGGGACAGACAAGCCCATCATCTCCGTGGGGTGCTCTTCTTCTCCTCAGAAGCTGGGCGTGAAGAAGGCCCTCGTGTTCTACAAAGGGAGGCCCCCCAAGGGCATCAAGACCAACTGGATCATGCACGAGTACCGTCTTGCCGTTGAGAATAATGGGAAATCCAACTCCTTTGCCAGCAGAAGGTCTCTCAGGGTATGCCCCTTTAACATTCATCCCGTTGCTCTGTCTTCATAAATTCTTCTATCTGCAAATAATTTGTAAAGAGAACTAACCGTGTTCTTCTTGCCCTGATAGTTTTGGATTGAGATTGCCTCAAACCACAAATATTTTTCTTCATAGACTCAATCTGCAAAGAATTTGAAAGAAACTACCCTGTTCTTATTGCCCTCATAATTTTGGATTAAGATTGCTTCAAATCATTGCTTTTCTTTGTAGATTCAATCTGCAAATAATGTGAAAGGAACTGCCCTGTTCTTCTCGCCCTCATAATTTTGGATTCAGATTGCCTCAAATCACAGTTGCTTTTCTTCATAGACTCTGTTCTTCTTGCCCTCGTGATTTTGGATTAAGATTGCCTCTAATTTGTGATTACCCACAGGACCTAATATCCTTGTCCTCATGATTTTGTATTAAGCCTGCTTGTTCTTGCCTCATTGGTTTGGAAATCAACCGCTTGTTGCCTCAAGCCGGATTTTTAGAATGTGAATGCAAGATGGAGAATTTGTGACTGTTGCAGACAGACTCTTGATTTTCGGTTAAACTTTCCCTGTTCCCGCCTCAGTAGCTTTAATTCAGCTTTGATGCCTCTTTTTGGATCCTGGAATGTGAAAGCAATCTGCAAGTATTAGTTCTTGGAGTTAAACTACCTCCTGTAAATTTTTAGGGTAATAGATGAAGCATTTTCATACACAATGCAATGGGAATTCCTTTCTTTTGCCATGTATGCTACAATATTGCAGTATTTGATAACCTGCTTATCAATTCGAGATTCCAACATTTTTCTCAGCCATAGTAGCACAGTATTTGTGAACCTTACATGGGTGTGAAATTCAAACAATCTGAATTTTGTTGGGTCACTCAGCCAGTCTGTGATGTTTTAACTTTTGTTTTGGACAAGAAACTGTTTAAAGATGCTGATTGGATTTGTTCTGTTTTTGTTCCCCCTGTTTGAAGCACATATTTCAGCTTTGGAAAATAAACGGTTAATGAAAAAAATGAGGTGCTTTGCCTGATAGAGTTCTTACACATGGGCAAATTTTGCAGCTGGATGATTGGGTTCTTTGCAGAATATATAAAAAGAGCAGCCATGCTGCACGATTGAACACTGCAGGTGAGGCTGCTTGTGTGGATGAGGTCTTGGCCTCGTTGCCTGACATGGAAGATGTGGATGTAAATGCTCCTCAGCAGCAGCAGCAGCTCCCCAGATTGGGATCTCTGGGCAGGTTGATTATGGGAGTGTCTGACCCTTTTCTTGAAAGTTTAGTAGCTGCAGAACAGGCTTCCCATCCAAGTTTGGGCATCTCCTCAGCGGATCCTAGAAACAGCTGGACTAGTATGGCACAGTTAGATTCTACAGTGACCAACTTATCAGGCACAATGTTAAAAGGTGGGAACATGCCACAGACTTCCAGGTGTGATCCAAGCTTGCTCAAACTCGACACTTTCCAGGACGACGCTCATAGCCGAACCATCGTTCAGTCATCGTCCACTGTCTCTAATGGTTTTCCAAGTTTACTTCCCGTCTTGCTGCAGCAAAAGGCTCAAAGTAGCAGTGAGAGTCATGTGGGGGGCGAGATGACTGAAAATTCTTTCCGATGGCCTTTTGCAGAGGGCAGAATGAAAATTCATTTCAGCTAGATAGAACCATCTCTGTAGGATTTCCACACATCATTACAACTCTTCTTTGCCTTGACACTCTTGAATTTTGTAGTCACAACATGACCTAGGTCTCATTGTAGGCAACTGATGAGTCATAGAGACTTGAAGATACTGAATCCCTTGAGAACAGGGAAGCTTTTTTTTTCAATTCTGTACAGCCATTGCTAAGCTTATACTTCCAATTGAATCAACTTCAGCCAGCTACAAGTGAAAGTGCTGATACTAGAGTACTGGAAATACCTTAAGAATGTCATTTTACCCCATATGGAACAGGTTGTAGGAGAAATGTATGGGGAAGCATCTTTGTAATATTGAGAGATACATTTTATCTGAAATCATCTGAAGCTATGTACAGGATGATGACTCAAATGTTCAAAATCGACATATGCATCTTCCAACTGCTGTCAGCTAAGACATTGCTCATATGCATTTGAGCATGCATTCTAACCTTTGTAAATGTTCAAAAGCTTGCAAAATTAGTTCTCCCAAAAGCCATATTTTTGGTGTTTTTTAACATGTACCTATTTAGTGCTCATACATGGCCTCTTTGGAAGCTGTGTCCTTGTATGGCCTGCAAATTTCTTTGTGATACTTGCTTCAGAACCCAATGACCTGGCCTTCATGCTTTGAAAGCCATCCGACGATTGAGCTTCATCTTTAAGCCAGCCTGATCTTTATATTACGGACTCTCGTATGCCAGTTGCAGTAACCTTTCCTTAGGGTGCCTGATCTCCAAGAAGTTCGTATGCTTTTTGGATATCTCAAGTTAATCGTGGATCCAAATTATGCTATTCAAGGCTTAACTATGTTGCTCCGTCTCTTTAAGTTAGAATCAAATTATTCCAATTGTTTTTGATCACCACATTGTAGGCATGTAAAATTTCATTTATGTTTCCTTGTACAACTTGTAGATGCCCGCATTGAAGTTACAAGTGTCAGCATAAATAGCACTTATGTGCACTAGAGACAATGGGTGGCTATGACTGTGCAAACATTGTTGCACATGTTTAACACAATACAAGTAATGCCCCTTGTGAAGACATCGCATAAGTGTGGAAGCTATTAGAATGACATTTCAAAAGAGTGGTTTGTTAGATAACCACAAAAAACACCTTTTATAAAAACACAAAGCATGCAAAATATTTCTTCACCATCACATGGACAATAGTGGATATGTAGCTTCATTACAAGATTACAACCAGTTTTTAAATAGATTGTTGCAAGCCTATTTGCTCCATTGCATGCTTCATCTTGTTCCAAAAATTTGTCATGTCTTTGCAATCCCAAAAGACATGCGTATTTGTTCCATCTTCCTCTTACACATCAAGCATTTAGGAGACAATTTTGTCCTCAAATAACTTGTTTTTACTTGGAAGTCTGTTTGCTATGGTTTCCAGGGTAGTTGGTTAAGTATATCAGAGGGGTAACACTCTAAGCTCTTTTGGTTCTCTCCTCTTTCAAGTACTAAAGTTTGCAAACTTGTCATGCTTTTTCGAATGTAGCATAAAGTTCTCAAATCGTTGAACTAGGAAAAGTAAAAGTACCATCTTTGTAGCATCATATATGCCCTTCCATATTTTCACCCTTTTATGGTGTAAAGCCCAATAAATCTTGGGCAATAAAAGAAACAAGAGAGAAACCGCCTACGAAGGCTACACCTTGTAGACATATAACTTGCGACAAGGAAGGATCAACTCGTCTATTTGAGGCACCCTTTTAAGTTGCCAAGTTTTAGTTTAACCCTTGGCTAATTACCAACTTTTGGTCCAACTTTGTTTTTTATCTTAATCTTCTTGCAAAATAGAACATTTGCCTACTTTAAAATCTTTCCATTTTCCACCAGTCAAATCGCAACTCTCTATTGAGTATCTTGCAATTATAATGGACGGTTGACTTGATTTTGTAGTCTTTTAAGCACAGAAAAGCATAACCTATAAGATTTCTTGTGTAGTGATTCCAAATCGACTCCACCCTCATCTTTCATGGACAATTTTCTTATAAAAACAACAGTAATGTCAATCTAGATGTGGATGCTTGTTGATACCTTAGCATTCAACTATTCTCCATGGAAGTCCTCTTGCTTGCTTATCTTGTAGCTTTTGGAACCCATCTTTTGTGGGGAGTCCCACTTCCTCATATCTATCACAATCTTCCAAGACCATGGACAATGAGTAAAAGTTGTCATCACTATACGGGTCAAGGCATAAGTAATTGTTCTCAACTTCACCTTTGATCTCAAGATTTTGACGCTAGTTGTTGCAGACAATACTCCAAAGGTCAAAAGGTGCTTGCAAATTAGATGTATTAGAGGCCTCAGATAGGAAATGAAGAGAGAGCATGGACATGAATGTGGTCTGGGGCTTCACCTTCATGCAGAGGGGGCTATGGGTCAATAGTAGCCAACTCATGCTCACATGCCCTTACTTTCTCCAACATGGTCAATTTTTTGTTAAAGATGTTCTTCTCTCTTGGAGCCTTTGCAACATCTATTCTTTTCATTGTATGTTATTCGTAGTTTATTCTAAACATGTGTAGAAAACATTTGATAATATTGGCAACTTAGCGAGCTTAATGTTAACCTATAATATTTATTTGAACCTTTGGTATCACGTACTTTTATATATTTGGTATGCACATGTTTTAATTATAAGTAGATATGTTAATATCTCTAATAAGACCATCAAGGGCATGTATAGTGCTAAAAATGGATGTTACTATAATTCAATGATGTAATTTAAAGGAGAAAGATCACATTTGAGCATTTTGTAATTTCTACCTCCTTTTTCTCAATGTTATTTTTGGGCCAAAATAAGGAAAGCATCTAGTTTTGACCCACAACTAGATCTTTCGTACAAAGTCCATTTAAGCAAAATTGGAAACTATTTGTTAAGTCATAAGTGAACCGAAATATTTCAACAAATGTGGTCAAATTAGTAGTACATGACAGGGATCTGTGTGTGTGTGTGTGTGTGTGTGTGTGTGTGTGTGTGTGTGTGTGTGTGTGTGTGTGTGTGTGTGTGTGTGTGTGTGTGCGCGCGCGCGCACGCATGTGCACGCGCATGCACGCATGCATGTGCGTGCATGCGTACACACTTGCAAGCTCGCCAAGCCATGTTAAACAATCTTGAGTGAAACCACTATGTAATGAATCTAAATCAGAAAAAATTATGAATGTACAAACTAATATCGAGAAATCACATTGTAATGATTCAAAATCCCAATCTAATGTTCAAATGAACCTATGGAAGTAAGTATTGGGACCCCTTTATTGACAACTTAGACTATGGTGACTTGATCCCACCCATTCTAATTTCTCTTGAAACGCATACTATGATCCCTTTATTGACAACTTAGAGTATGGTGACTCAATCCCACCCCATTCTAATTTCTCTTTAAATGCATACTTATATTTCTTCTAATGGAATTTGTGAAATTCTCTCTTGTTTTAGAAAAGAAAGCAATGATTAGGGCCATGAACATGTTTAAAAAGGGCTTTGTAAGAAAATGATTTAAGTTGTTATTATGTAAGGCTTTTAAAAAATAGACCTTCCAAATAAATAAATAATAAAGAGAGTGCCCATAAATTAGGCCATGAGCACTTGTAAACATGTGAACACTTCTGACACCCTACACTTGTAAATATGTAAACAAGTGAATGAGCAATGAACAAGAATACCCAATATGCACCATGGTTACTCTCACAGTGTGCTTGTTGGTGACACCAAGATCCCTCCACTAGAGCATATGTATGCCCTTTGGTTCCCCTAATACAAAACCACACAAACACATCATGTCACTCATCCTAGAATGAACTTGGTGCTAGACACACCAAGAGGTTTAGATTGCTAGAAGATGTGAACTTGATGACACACATCAAATCCACCAACTACAAAATAACATTAGTATGCACTCCCTCCACCCTCACATTTTCCCCCCTCTACCTAGGAGCATGTGAGGGGGTATAGCATCACTAGGGCTGAGAAGAACCATCCATATAAGCCATTGGTAGGCCTTGGGTGAGTGAATCAAGATGATGTAGACATGTACATGATCTCATGCTCCACCAAGCATGACTATGATATCCATTGTGCAAAGTAGCAACATGTCTTTTATAGCTTCCTTCTCTTCAAATGTGACACTTTACCATGCCATTTTGTCTCTTCATCTTCATATGCATGAGTGCCACTTTACCACATCATGATGGACTTAGAGACTCCTCCAATGGATGGAGTAATTCAACAACCTCTCTAAAAATTACTAATAAGCATAAGACTAGTCAATCACATCTTCATGAGATATGTTACAATGGTAAGTCTCGCAATCACAAGGGCACTAGTATGATCATAATGAAGTGAAATGAGAATGAAAAATTACTTGCACATTACCTTGGTTTAGGGGAAAGTAGCAAACTAAGTGTGATTAGCCTACAAAAACTCAAGTGACGATACACGATCACAAACACACATAGGAAAATTGCAAACAATGGGAACAACACATGAAGTGCCAATAATGACCAAGTTAAAAGCATTTGACGTGAACCAACATTCATGAAACAATCCTTGACTTTGCCAACCAAAGATACGTGACACATTGCTAGCCAAAAATTAACTCGAACAATGAAACACCAACGCAACAATGTAGGTGTAGACAAGTGTGATGAAGGATTGTGGCCACACTCCCTCCTTTTATAGACAAAAATAAAAAAGTTTTCCTACCACAAAATATGTTAGCCATGTACCAAATAAAGAATAAAGAGAGTGCCCACCATAAATTAGGCCATGGGCACTTGTAAATCTGTGATGTGACAATTTCTAACAAATACATGTATGGGAAAACAACCATTTTAGGGTTTAATTATCCTTAATTGGTACTTGAGCTACACTAATCCATCAAATCTCCATCTCTGACTAAATTTGATGCTTTGATTCTTCTCCCCAACCATTATGGTACTCGAATGCTCTGTGTCTTATGGAAATACCAACCTTTTCCAATTTTTGACCTTTTTGATCTTGTGTCATCCAATTTTAAGATGAACTTCAAAATACCACCACATACATGTACAAATAGTTACTTTATATAAATGAGCCATTACAATCTATATATTTGCTTTTTGAGCTATTAACAAGGCTTCCTTCATGTGATCCATTTCAATTGTATGTTTATTAGATGTAGAACATAGCTCTACATAGCACCTAAGAAAACTATAAAAACCATCTCCAACAAATCTCGTCAAGTCATGAACATTGGAAAATAGAGAAGGTTAATGAACAGATACATTGTTTCCATCTACCCATAAATCAATGTGTTTCCTTTCTTCTAATTGTAATATATAGTAATGCTCAATGATGTAGACTTCTCTAGGATGAATGCAATTTATCTATTTGAATATTAAGCTTACACTATGTGTGCTCTTGTACTTTCTAAAGACATATTGGTTGACATTATCACAACGTATAATCTACTAAGGAAGCAAGAGAAAAGAAGGGGAGAGAACAATGTTTGAAATGACTATGGAGGAAGAAAGGGAAGCAAATTTGGTAGGAAAGTCAAATAATAAAGCATAGGTACTTAATGGCCAACCTCTTGAATGAAGCACTTCCCTTTTTTCTCTTATCCTTACCAATCTCTTAGGATATCTCCCCTTTTATAGGACTTAAGGACTCTCTTTGTTTCTCTCAAAACTCTAACCACAATATAGAATAAAATTGTATAAATTGGGGACATATGGATATATTTGTGGTTGCATGGGCTACCTTCTTTGTTTATAGAAATTTGGCCTTTTAGGGTTGGAAATATCACTACAATGGTGCTACCATATCTTTGTACATCTTCCTTTGACTATAACATATCTCTTGCTTCACAAAAAAAGTGTCTATCACAATAATATTTATACTATAGTTCTTTTGTACTCTTTACATTGACGATCTTCTTTACTTTTTGAAAATGGGTTGAAAAGTATTGCTAAGTTGTTATATAAAGTTATCTACATGCAATAACATGAATATGTCAACATAACTGGATAAATAAGATATTGGTAGTCAATCTATTGCAACTATACAAGAAAAAATTAGTGGCACCTTTTTATCATGTCGAGTAAAACACTTTTGTTACTTGTCTAAGAAAATAATATTCTTGATATAAAATTTATTATATAGAAATATTTAATTATTAAATCCCTATTTTATATTTTTTTGAAGCTCAAGAAGATAGACTATATTATCTAGCAAAGATACATTATAGTCAACACCTCCTTAAAAATATAGCCTCTCTTAAATTCAAGTTGTGCAATGAAAGATATAATCATTAGCAAAGGAATGGCCAAAAGAACATATTATCTAGGAAATATAGTCAATACCTCCTTAAAAAGATAGTCTCTCTTAAATTCAAATTGTGCAATGAAAGATATAATAGTTAGCAAAGGAATGGCCAAAAGAACATATTATCTAGGAAATATGTAATTATTCAACACCTCTTTTATGCTTTTTTGTAGCTAAAAAAGAAAGATTGTCTTAGCTAGCAAAGATGCACTTTATTCTTCAAACATATAGTCTCTCTTGGAGCAAAGGTACACTCTATAAAATTTTGGACACCTGATCGAAAATTTCATTCCACAACCCTAATAAATGCTACCCAAGAATGAGATACTTGATTGCTCTTGGAGATCTCTTGATTTCCATGAACCATCTTAGCATGCGAAAAAATCCTTTGATACATTCCTCAAGAATATATACTTCGCCAAGTCAAGAAAAAATGGTTATACCATTATAGTCAAAATCAAGCATAACACCCATTTTGATAGTGTAGAGCTATTTAACTTTTATAAAATTTTGGACACCCTATCAAATATTTCCTTCCACAACTGTGATAAAAGCTACCTAAGAATGAGATACTTGGTTGCTCTTGGAGATCTCCTGATTTCCATGGACCATCTTAGCATGTGAAACAATTCGAACTTTCTTTAGCTTTTAACAATTGGAGGTTTTGATGCTCTATTGGTTGGAAGAGTTGTAGGTTCACTAATGTGGAAGAGGTGGAGCTTCACCAACATCCAAAGTTGAGGTTTACCAACATTTGGACAATTCAATATAAAATATGTGTGTTACCATTTGGTCCTAGTCATGGAAGTCCAGAAGAAATTTGCAAAGGGAAAAACGAATAATTATAGAGAACATGTTCTATAAAAACTAAAAAGTTCTAAAAAATAACATGATTTGCAAATTTTAAAGAACTATTTGTAGAATTATTTGAGTTCATTTTCTATTTGAAGTACTTTTTAAAGCTATAAAAAACATTTTAAAAATCAATTACCCCACTAAATTAGCCTTTTTTATTTTTACTGAAATACTTAAAAATTTATGAAAAGTACTACACAAGCTCAAATACTCCTACCAAAATGCCAACAAAATTACACATCAAGAACCATTTTTTATTTGATTTTCTAAATATTTTGGACAAGTTTAAAATTTTATAGAAAGTAAATAGTCTAGCATTACCATACTATTTGACCCATTATACTTTTGTTTGAAATTTTTTGTAGAATTTTTTGAGTCAAGTTGCAATTTTAGTCCACCAAATTAGTTTTTTTGTATTTTTTACTAAAATACATAAAAATCTACAAAAAGTAGTACACAAGCTCAAATAATTCCACAAAAATGCCAAAAAAATTTCTTTTTTTTAACAAGTTTAAAATTTTATAGAAAGCAAATAGTCTAGCATCACTGTACTGTTTGACCCATTATACTTTTGTTTGGAAAAATTTGTAGAATATTTTGAGTAAAGTTGCAATCTTAGTCCTTTAAGTTTTTTTTGAAGCCATTAAAAAATTTCAAAAAATTACTAATTATTGTGTTTGATATTTTACTATTTTAAATGTTTTTAAATAAATTCTAATAGCTTAAAAATGCTAAAAAATAGTAAAACTAGCAAATGATCTAAAAAAGTCTACAAAAATTAAAAAAAAAATCAAATCACATAGCATCTTTGAGAATGTTTTTTCAAAATTTTTTGACAAGTTTAAAATTTTATGAAGATGTGATGTCCATCCTACCACAACTTGCACACTTGCCACCTTGTTTTGCTACTTCCACTTGTATTTTTCTTTATATGTTTTTAATACTCTTCTATTGATATCAATCAAGCCACCCAAGCTATTGTGTAGCTCGTGCCTTCGAACAAAAATAAGATAAGTGTTTATAGATACATGTCGACATGAAAACTCTAGAAAAACTATCGCCTATTCATAGCATGTGGAAACTCATATAGGGTGTGTATGTATTTTTTTGTAATTGGATATGTTGGTCTCTTCATCTTTTAGAGATGATATGCCTAAATACTTGCAATACTAACTCTTACATCCTAGAGATGATTCTATTGCATTTGTCATTCATGACCAAATGACTCATACAATCATACATCATGTACAACAAGCAAGCAAGAGTCATGGATAACCTACTCTTTAGGGGGTGTACTAGTCATAGACTAAGTGGGTAACACTTTAGGTTGGGCTATATGTAGGGCTAGTCCCAAGCATGACAAGAGTATCATTGGGAGCTAGGGTGATGGCAAGGCCATACTTCATACTTAGGGAGTTAGATGGAGTCCAAGAAGTGTGCTATGAGCTCTATCTATGCTAGTAGGTACCAAACCCTAGAGATGTCTCAACAGTAAAACCTATAAAGCTTCTCTAGATATTAGTGAACCTAGATTTCCTTCAAATATTGGTGAAGCTTTGCCTCTTCCAAAACATAGTAAACCTTCAACTCTTCTAACATATGTAGCTTCAAATCCTCCAACTATTAACACAAAAAGGAAGTCCAAATGATTTCACATGTAAAGGTGCTTCAAATAAATCAAAAGATCTTATGGAGCAGCCAATCACCTCATTCCTAGGGAAATATTTATTAGGGTTGTGAATGAAATTTTTGACAGGTTATCCAAGATTTCCAAAATGGGAGGGCCTCAAAATAAGTCACAAATCCTAGGTAGTATGTGTTAATGAAGTAATGGCAATGTAAGAAACATGACACCAAAGGTTCTTTGCCATGAACAGGTCTTCATTTTGCATTTTATACATCAATTATTTGACAATCTTCTAATTTTGACTTGTGTTGTTATTTTTGGAGATTTCAGATGGCTAGATTTTATACATCAATTATTTGACAATCTTCTAATTTTGACTTGTGTTGTTATTTTTGGAGATTTCAGATGGCTAGAACTAAGATTACTGCAAGAAAGCAGAAAGTTGATCCTAGAGGCCTTGCTTCAAAGATCCATTAGTCCTCCAAGCTTTCTAAACTTCCAAGGAAATCAAAGCCAAGGAGAAAGTTTTCACAGCATGTTAGATGCCTGAAGAAGATTAGAATTGCGAAGGCTCTCAATAATGCAATTCCAAAACTAGTCTTTCAAAGGGTTGTTAGAGAAATTTGTGATAAGCATAGTCTCGATAGTCTTAAGTGGAAAAGGATAGCTCTCAATTGCATCCATGAGACTATATAAGATTTTTTTATTGAGTTTTTTCAAGATTCCTATATTTTTGTTGCTCATGCACATAGGCTTACACTTATGGACAAATACATGATAATTCTTAGGAGGTTGAGATATAGATTTTCAAAGGTCCTTGAGCCAATTTCCCATACTAATGAGAAGACTTTCAATATTTTAAATGTGTCTCCATGTAAAAAAAAAAAGAAAGATGATCCATGTCCTAAGGTTGAATATGACATATGAAAAAGACACAATACAATATAAGAAAGAGGAAAAGGCCACTGAAGAGCAGGTAGATAAATGGAGGGAGTATAGAAGGAAAAAGGTAGAAGAAAAGATAGCAAAGAAGCTACCATCTTTAGAAAAAAGAGCTATCTACCCTTCTTGAAAGGGTAGATCCTGAGGGCTTCAATGTCTTTTGATTTTTACTTGGTTATATTAACAAAAGATGTAATATGATATTTTTTAACTATGATTGTGTATAGTTCCTCGAGAATAAAATGAGAGAAGTAAATGAATCTATTCTTCTTGCTAGGATGTTTGTTTTACTTACTATATTTTTCTAGCAATAATTTTTCCATATTTATGCTCACTATCTCCATTCCTTTACTAGGTGTGTAATGCATGAGCTCCCCTTTGATATACAACAAAAAATTAAGGTTCTTGATCTATCTATCTCACACTATATGAGGAGTAAGCTCGATGCAAGTGCATTTGATCATTGATTCAATCCAATTGACTTTGACACTTTGGAGCTCGTTCTAATTCCGTACAATGAAAAGTAAGTAATTTGATATTCTCTTAGATTTGATGAGCTTTTATTTTGCTAAATTATTGAAATATGATTATTTTCAATTCTCATTAGAGCCTAATTGGAATAGAATGTGTGGACAAGCAATATTTTCTCATCAATTCTTTGAAAAGAAGCCGTGGAAATGCTCAGTTGTAAGTTATACAATCCAAGGTCTCCTTGATATTTTAATATTTTTTAAATTACTCTAAATTTTATTGTCTTTTTGGTACATAGCTGTAAAAAGATTGATTGAAGTGCTAGAGAAAAAGCCTCATATGCGTTCTTATTTACTTGTAACAATGAAATATAGACAAGTTGTGATAAGGTCTTGATTAATATGGTTGGAATATAATAAGAAAATTTATTCTATAAACTACCATAAACAAGTTTCATAGTTTTACTTTTCATTCTTGGTTGCAATGTCCTCATCAGGATGACATTATTGTGGCTGGAGAGTAATTACAAATTTTAGAAGATTAGTTAAGTTTATTTATCTCAATGATGATAAACTTGTAAAGGTAATGTGAAAGATACTAAACTTTAAGATAGAGGTCCATTGCAAAATAGTCCATTGATGATAATAATATAGCCCATTGCAAAAAATAACAATGAACTAAACTTCTTTTCTTACAAATGTATGACAATTTTTAAAGGATTGCTATACAATTGAGCATGTTTGGTATGTAAGACCAAAGCTCATGAAGTACATAATGGTCAATTGTATGAAACCAAGAACTGACAATAGTGGGAGCTTGGACAATGGAGAAGAGGTGCCTGTAACTACAGTAGATGAAGCTATGTCTTCAACACCTAAGACAACCAAAGCATCAAAGAAAGGCAAAAGGACTCCTAAAAAGGATGTCCATTCTCCTATGAAAAGTCCTTGTTGTGATATCTGCCAAAAATATATTATAAATGTTTGTTAATCAAAAAGTGGAATGAGATATACACGTAAGTGGATATAATATGATATAAAAACTTACTCGTTTGTTATTCAGTTAGAATATAAATGAGCATAGTAGTTCAATATCTTCATTCTGTAAATCCATCCTCACTTGATGTAGCATATATGATGATCTAAATTTTAGGATTGCAATAATGTTCTCATTGAACCAAACATAAAGATCCACTATAGGATCTTTGCTAAAATTATCAAAATTTTGGTCTAAAGCAACGAGACTACCACCAATATAATGCCATCTACTATAATAAAAGCTAAGGATGAAAATTTGAGTAGCAACCATATATTTACAAGCTATAGAGTCTTGATCTATCTTACATATAATTTTTCCTTTAATTCTAGTGTCCCATCCTTCATTAACAAATTATATGACATGATCATATATTAATCGCTTCAATGAAAGCATGGCCTTTGATCTTCTTCTCTCAACATTAGGAAAAAAATCAATAAATATATTAACTTACTTGAGATATTAGGTTTTAATGCTCTCTGTATCTTAAAAAATATTTTACATATATAGCCCTCACTAGAAGTTGGCAAAGGCCACTCAAAGCTTGGAAATTCTAGCAAAGGAAGGAGGGATATTGATTCCCATTGGCTGCCCTGCATGGGGACAATAAAAGAATGGTCATAAAAGAATATTCCATTCTCTACAAGCTCTATCTTTTTTTTACCTATGTACATTTCTTCTCCAATCAAACATGCATACAAGCTTTAAGGGGCAAGGGCCACTCAAAGCTTGAAAATTCTAGCAAAGGAAGGAGGGATATTGATCCCCATTGGACGCCCTGCATGGAGACAATATAAGAATGGTCATTAAAGAATACTCCATTCTCGACAAGCTCTATCTTTTTTTTACCTATGTACATTTCTTCTCCAATCAAACCATGCATAATATCAATAATAGACTTGATTGGTTGCCATTCCTCAAGATTGGAGAGGTAGACATCTACAAGACAAACAAATGTTATAATGGAAAACTTTAAACCAAGTTCAAGAAAAGAAAGACTGTAAGTATCAAATTCTTACAATTTGGTCTATGCATTGGGAGACTTGAAGTTCCAGGTTCCAAATATAGTTTTCTATGGATAAACACATGTTGCACTAGAACCTCTTTTATGCTATTCTTATTTACTCCAAGCTTGAAATCTCAAATTCTACCCTTCCAAGTAGAGATGAACAAGCTCGCATATCTTCGTCTTTTCCCACGTTTTGCCTTATGTATGGTGATTCAACTACCTTTGCTAATGATAGTAGGAATCCATCTTCCATCTATTTGGAATGAGTTAAACATTGATATGGATGTGATTTGGGAGCTTTGAATTTTTGTATCCACTGCACACACATACACACACACACACGACTAATCTACCACAAAGGAGGGAAAAACATGAGAAGGATAAAAGAAAGAAGGAAAACAATAAGTACCAAGCCTTTTACCAATTTGAATTATTAAAATGACCATTATCATTAATTCAAATATATCATTAAATAAAAGTGGTCGAGATTGTGTGCCATTAATGCGAAGGATGTCATAATCATGAATATAAGAGGCTAAAAATATATATTGATAGTAAAATTTTGTAATATTATTATGTATATATCTTTTTGTAAAATAAATTTTTATCTTTTTTAAAATAGAAGCCCATTACAAAGGCTTTGCTCTTATTGTGCTCTCTCTCTCTCTCTCTCTCTCTCTCTCTCTCTCTCTCTCTCTCTCTCTCTCTCTCTCTCTCTCTCTCTTAAAAGGCATTTTCAAGACCTCAAAACTTCCCTAATGCAAAGCACTCTTCCTCCACCTTTCAAAGTCAATAGTTAAAATATAAAGTTGTACTCATAAGCTATACTTACCTTTCAGTATAAGGAAAAAATATGTGATAGTTTGTTAGGATACCATAAGAATTGAAAAATCTTGCAATATTTGATCCTATTCTTGAAAAAAAATCCAATGAGAAAAGTGAATCAATATCAAATATAATCCTTGAATATCCTTGTTGAGAGAAGCAATGTATATCTTGCATATAAAACAAGTCAATATAAATGATTTAGCTAACACCAAGATAAGATACCTTAAACAAGTCATTTAATACAAGAGACAAGTAAGAAGGGTTTACTTGATGCAATAGTATGCCATTGAATTGAATATTTGGATATCTATTTTCTAAATATACTTGTATCCTCAAGAAATATGCTTAGAAATCCTCCTCTCTAGAGCAAGAGACACATTTATAATCATGAGACCATACATATTTTCCATAAACTTATAGTTCACTAGAGCAAGTGCCTCAACTTCTTCTTATAAATCTCTTCATTTTTTCAAGGTCTTCTTTGACCTTCTCATCATGTATACTCTTTTACTTAGAAAGACACCTCGTGGCATACTCATGGGTCACATCCTCAACCTTGATTCTTTCTCTTTCCTTGATATTTTTGGAGGAATATCAAGGATTTGAAAGGCCTTGGCATCAATAGTGGGCAAGAGCTTCAAAACTTTGTCAAACCCATATCTAAGCTTGCTCACCATGCTA
Source organism: Lygodium microphyllum (assembly GCF_053477565.2). Lineage (NCBI taxonomy): Eukaryota > Viridiplantae > Streptophyta > Polypodiopsida > Schizaeales > Lygodiaceae > Lygodium > Lygodium microphyllum. Next base: position 144,306,281 of record NC_141135.1, on the reverse strand, counting down.
AAGTGATTATCTGTGCATGAGCAACACCAATGCATGTATCATTTATGAGGCCCTACATTTAAACACCTACAACCTAATATTTGCCACTTCTTTTGAGGCCCTTCCATTTTGGAAAATGTATGCATCATTTATATAGTCAACATAACAAAATCCTTCGTTGCCTCAGAGTTCTATGAAACACAAAACAAGATCTATTAAAGACTTTTCAAGTGTCATTCTTGCGTTTTACAAGTTTGACTAGCAAGAACTAATGGGAGAAGGGAAGTTATAGGACAAATATATTATGTTTTGATCACCAATAGATTACGTGCAGCTATTATCAGAAATAAATAAAAGAATTTTATGCATTATGTGTATGATGAAATCTTACCTTGTATGTCGAGTATTGAAATTCGTGATCTCCTTACATGGTAGAAAATTTTACCTTGTGATGAAGCTGCTTGGTGTGCTAGTGAAGTTGGAGCAAGAAAGGATCTGTTTCTAGAAAAATGCACTTAGGAGTTCAAAAATTATTTATAAAATGATCTTCAAAGTATAATGAGAAATTTACTCCACATGTATGGTGGTTATATCATTTTTATCTCTGAAACTTGTGCCACATGTCACTAACCTTTTCGAATGTTGTGACACTTTTATGGCATTATTTTTTGAGTGAAAGGGAAGATTTTTGAGCCTTCCTTTTTTAGTTTATATATAGCATTTTCTAATTAGTGCATGGTATCTTTTGATCAAGTTCCAAGGCAATCATTTATAAATAAATACATGTTGTGAACCCAATTCAGGGTGTTGTATACACAAACTTTTCTTCTACACATTTTTTTCTCTCTCCCACAACCATACACATTTGCACATTGTAAGCCAATAATATATGTGCTCTTGATGAAACCAGTTCATACTCACAAGGCAATACATTCTTAAGGTAACAAACTTCTATTGGTTATTTCTCTTATGCACATGCATTGTGATTTATTTTTAATTGCATTGGAACTAATAGAAATGATTGAATAATTTATTTTAAAGATGTACAAGTAAGCAGTTGATCTTTACTTTGTGTTAGCCTTTTCCATTTCCGTAAGGTATATTTTGTTCGATCAAATGCAATAAGACTCTAGAAAGCTCTTCTGAGACTACTATAATCATGCTTCATAAATCATTGAAAAATCGTTGAAGTTTTTTTGTGGATGCTGGATGAAACACGAAAAATTGATCCTACACTTTGTTGCTTGGCTTATGATCTCGCATTTCATAAATAAAGGTTCTTTGCATTCTTAAACTTGTCTTGTTGTTTCAAAATATCATTTTGTGAGTAATCAAGATGACTAAAAGGAAGCTTTATCAAGAGGGAATGGAGGAAGAGGATCTGGAGGATACATGTGATTACAAGCTCTTTGATTTCCTCCATGCAATTGGAAATTCATCCAGGTTCAACTACATCAAAGATGTGCTCAATGTTCCCTTTGATTTGCAAGAGTTGTTGAAGGAACTTGAAGACAAATTGAGGGATTGTAGGGAGTATTATGATAGACATATGCAGGGCCTAGATATTGAGGGGTTTTTCCATTACAATGATGTAGTGGAAGCTACAAATGCAACTAGAACAACTTTGCAAACAAGGTTTAGCCTCATTGATTGAGGAATTCAAGAAGTGGGAAGTGGATTTCCCTTTTCATCAGGATTAGCATCACTTTCTCCTTATTCACAAGGATATTGGATTTCTTGTATATCTTCAATATATGGATAGTTCTTCTTTAGACAAATACAAGAGAAGAAGACAGAGGATATTGCAAGTAAAGATAAAGAGATTGAAGATAAGGAGGAAATGTTTCAAGAGGATGTCGAGAACCAACTAGTGTAGGGATTTGATGTTGCTTTGTTTAAAAGTGAGAATATTACAAAAGTGGAAGAAAAGGAGATAGAGTTGAGTGTAGAGATTATAGAAGATCCTCTTGATTATGTCCCAACATTTTCCACTTACCTCATTAACAAAAAGAGATATGTATTGCTAAATGATATTCAATACCTTTTTTATCTTAGAGAAGATTATTACTTAGCAATCCTTATAGGATGGGGCCAACTTGATAAGAATTTTATAGGTTATGAACATGAACTGCTAGCAAGTCTTGATGTTAAGGGAGATAATTTTCAAGATAGCTCTATAGCCTTGCATTCATGTATTAATCAGATCATGGAATATGAAAAGAAGGGGCTATAGAAGAAAAGTTCTCACTGGTTCAACAAAAACTTGGTATTGATGACATGGGGTATGAAGAGAAACTGAAGTCTCCATCAGAGGAGATACCAAAAAGTTCAAATAAATCTTTATGATGATAGTCTTCTTGAAGAAGATGAAAACCATAAGGTATGAAAGATAATTTTAAGATATCCATTGAGGTGTATATTAGAGTTTGTTATGCAGTATAGACAAATATTATAGGATATTTATCTATTAACATCTTACACTATTATGGTTTATTGTGTAAATAGAAATTGAAGATCCATATAAATTTCTTGGAAGAGCCAAGGGCTTAAGGCTGTTGAAACTTGGGAAAACTCGAGGCCTTGGTCATTATATTGAAGGTTAAATAATCAAATAGTTACAATTTATCATAGAGATTGTCAAGCTCTCCAGGCCTACCAATGATGGATTTGAAAGCTATCTCCAAGGTGATTGGATACCAAGTTTTCAATAGAGGATCAGATAAGATAATTTTGGTGGAGAGGGAAGAAGTTGTAAGAGTTTTTGGCTTCATGTCTAGATATAGTGGATCTAGGGCAAGATACTTTGGAGTTCTTTGCTCTTATTTGCTCTCCCATGTATGAGATGCTAAGACTTTGAAGCTCCTTATAGGCTATAGGAAACAAGAGTTCTTGAAATGTAGAGCTCTTATTGAGTGGGATGAAACAAAATATTTCTCTAGAGGCCCTAGTGAGTTGCCTAAAACTAGAGACTCTTCTGCAATAGAGTTAGACTAAAAGATCTAAAGGGTTTCTTGAGACCCATCTTTTTCCATCTCTTATCTAGTTTGTAACCATTTTGAAAATCTTTGCTTTGCACAAGAGTTTAAATATCCCTCTTTTTTTCTTTGGGTGATAGTTTGTATAGTCCTTGCCAAAGTTGATGTATTGCATAATATGGTTGTGTCTTCCACTGAAAGACCTCTAATAAACTATTTGCTTTGTATCTTCCACCTTCATATCTTGTGTGTTTAAAGTATTTTGTTCTTTCTTGATAATGCAATTTTTCATACCTTGGGTTGACTAGATAGATAGAGATCCATATTACTTGATAAAATATGGAGCAGGGTTGTATAAAATATGTTGCATAGTTAACAAATAAAGAAAGTTAATAAAAAACCTTTATATGAGTTAGATAATGAAGAGATATACATATGTAGACTTCTTATCATATAGTCAGTGAAGTGTTGATCACCGCAAGTTTCTATCATTGCCTTTTTAAAAAGGTTCAACTAGTTTTTGAAGTCTTTGAGATCATCATCATTCCATTCATTTTTATCACAATAAAAGAATACCTTGTCTACTGTTTTCCAAACATTGGCTTTTCAATTCCGAGCTTATCCATTATTAGCATGATCCTTAACTGCATTATGTAGGGATTTCCACTAATTGTATCTAATAGTTGAGCCATCATTCCTAGATTTTATCTCGCCAAGTCTCCCATGAAAGCCAAGGAATCTTCTAGCCTTCACTCCACCAATAGATGACTTTTTGATGACACAATTGCCATCCTTAGACTTCTGAAGATTTGGTTCAATCATAATATTACCACCATGCAAACCAATTGCAAATAGGACTTTTTCAATCTTTGTTATAACATATGTTCTAGTTGAGAATGGCTTCAACTTCCATGCAAACCCTATATAAAGATGAACAAGCTTTTCAATTATCATGCAAAGTGCATGAAGTGTATAGATATGGGCATTTGCTAAAGAAATATCTAGGAATGGATTAAACTGTGGATTCTTGTTGTGCCTAGAGGGAGCTCTATTCCAATTACTTGAGTTCAACTCTATGGCTAGGGACATGCATTATAAGCAAGGAGATTTGGAGCTTCCTTTTGACACGTTGTACATGCATTTGAGTGGGATGTTGTGTTTAAATTGAACATTAAATGACATTAAGGGATTGCAATGACAAGATGAAAGTACTCTATTCATCAAGGTAATAGAGACCCTCTCTAATTTTTTTCGTTTCAAAATCTCACTTTCATCAAGTTTGACCACAAATCTATCCACTCCTTGTGCCTCTTCTAGTGAGAAGTCATAGAATCTGATCATTAAACATTGTAAGGTGGAAAAGTCAAGGAAAATATTGTTAAATTCATTGAATACAACTTCCTTTTTCCTACCCTTGAAGGTAGCTGTCATATAGAAAGGCTTGCCCAAAATCTCTATCACTTTGTTATTCACTCTTTGTCTGATAGTTCTAACCACAAATGGCCTTGAAATTATGTAATTACATATGTGTCCTTACTTAATATTTGATTGTAAAAGTTAAAAAAGTTACATATAAGCATCTCAACTGATACCAATGCTATATAGTATCTTTTGCACTAACTTTATATCTAAATAATGATCCTTTATAAATGACTTCAAGCATTGTTTCTTTACCTTATTAAATTTCTTCTTTTTCAAAATATCTTTTAAAACTACTGAAGGAAGAAGATGATAATAAAATTGAGATGCTTTTAAAGAATCTCTCACACTTGCATTTGGTTTTGAAGAAGAGACCTAAACAAAATTAATATCATAAATTAATATAATTAATTATAAATAAATCTATATTTAATATATTTAAAGTAAAAAACAAGTATCTTATTTCTTGGATTCTTTTACTACAACCACCTCCTTCTCATTTGAGTCTCATAATATTTTTAAAAGCCCTTTGTCAATTTTGAAGGCTTAAAATAGTTTGCTTTTGTTGATAAGATTTGATATGTTTATCCAATGAATGAATCTTCTATTGACAACCCTCTAGCTTCTGTAATAACTCATTGTTATGTTTTGATAAAATATGGTTCTCCAATCTAAGGGCATCATTTTCTACAACAACCAAGTTAAGTCTATAACCTAGAAACCCATTATAACCATTACCAATGAACCTCATCAATGAAGAGCTATTATAGAAATAAGAAGTGCTATTTTTGCTAGGATCTTTGGGATATAGCCTACCATCTAACCAAAGATCAAGATTCTTCTTTCCTTCAAACTTGAGTATATGTTTCTCTCTCTATGATCGCTTACATGGCATTTTCAAAACCTCAAATCTTTCCTGATGGAAGTAAGAGAGAAGTAGCTATGGAGGTTCGAGCAAGAGAGAGTAAGACAATGTGTAAAACTCCAATGGTGACTTGACTTATCTTATTCTATTGTCATGGAAACAATAAAAAATAAAGTGATAGTGAGATGAGCGGCCACCACTTATAGTATACATGTGTTCGGGTAGTAAGTACACACAAATGTAGGCAGCTAGGCATAAGCGGACATTAACCTTTCACTTAAAGGAAAATGTACATGAATATGAAGAAGAAGAAAAAAAGCGATAAAGTACAATGTGTACATAGAAGTATAACAAGATGAGGAACATACATCATCTCATCCTACACCCATCCTCCTCCTAAAGTATAACCTTCTATTGGGAAATTTTTAGTGAATAGATATATAGGATTCTTGTCATCGAGATCTTGACAATAAATTTTCTTTTCTTCAACCACTTCTTTGATAAAGTGGTAATGGATCTCAATATATGGTCTTCACATGAAAGGTTAGATTACTTCCTAGTGTCTATATGCCTTGCATAATCAAAGTTTGTATAGCCCACAACTCCTATATCCTAGCCACCATAACAAATCCTCATATCTGCAATGCCCTTAAGTTATATCATGATACTCTTCACAAAGTCCCAATGTCGCTTGCCAAGTGTTGCTATATAACATGCCACAATTCCTATTGCAAATGCTATTAGATCTAGTGACTATCATGGCATGCATTGAGTTGTCCATCATGCATGTATACAATAACTTTGCCATCTAAGTGGGAACAATTTACCTTCACATGAGAAGATAATGGGTAGCTAATAGAGTTACCATCCTACATATGAAACCACTCAGGGACTTTATGAATGCAATCCTTTTGTGACAAAGTAGAGGAGTCCCTTAGAGCAATTGTATGTAATGTGCATATCAAATATGTGAGAGGTATACCCTATATCCTTCATCTCAAAGCTCTTTTTGAGTTGATTCTTTGAAGCATTTAGCTCATTATGAGAACTCAAAACAATTAGAATGTCATCAACATATAGCATCAAAATGATAATGCTATCATCACTGGCCTTCTTTATGTAAAAACATATAGCTATATCATTGTAGGAATAACCCTATAAATGTATAAAAACACAAACTTATGATACCATTCCCTAAGTGCATGCTTAAGTCCATAAAGGCTCTTTCTCAACTTGCACACTAGGTGTTTTCTACCCTTTTTCTCAAAGCCCTTAGATTACTATTTATAGATATCCTCATGTAGGTCTCCATGTATAAAAGCTATCTTAGCATCCATCTATTATAAGTTAAGGTCCATGTATGCAACCAAGGTCAATACCAAGCAAAGGATAGTCATCTTAACCACAATAGAGAATATCTTATCAAAGTCAATTCCCATTTTCAATTTAAAATCCTTAGCATCTAAATATTCCTTGTACACTAGCTTAGAAGACTATGAGTGCTCTTCAACTTATATATCCACTTGCATGGCAATGCTTGTTTGCCATTTGTCAAGGAAACCAAATCCCATGCACAAATTTTCCATAATGAGTCAAATTCAAACTACATGGTCCTCTCCCAAGAGTGGTTATCACCTATGTGCATAGTCTCCTCATAAGTAAGGGGCTCACCAAAATCTTTCACCATGACATAATGCATAGGGGGCTCAAAAAGATCAAGAGGATGTGAGGATCTAGTAGAGCATCTGAAAGCCGGCTATGGGGCATGTATTGCCTATTATCTCTACCTAGCATCATGACCCTACATACCAATCCACTACATCATTAGCTAGGTGGTCTAATTGGGATTGGCTATATTGTAACATGAAGATTCTCTTGAAAAATATGTGTGCATATCTCAACTACCTACTCTAGTTTCATATGCATCTTCTCCTCATGGAATACAACATCATGGCTGTAGATAACCTTTCAAGCCTACATATCCCAAAGGAAATAGCCCATCTGACATGCATCACCATATCCAAGAAAGTTGCATTTGGTAGACTTCAAATCTAACTTGTTGCATTTATCTTTGAAGATATGGCATAAAGCCTCACATCCAAAGACTTGCAAGTGTGCATATGAGAGAGGTTTACTAGACCATACCTCGTCCATGACTCTACCACCAAGAGTAGTACATGGGTATCTATTAATCAAATGAACTGCAATCACAACTACCACAGCCCAAAAGTATTGTGGTAAGGTTACCTGACTAAGCATACTGCAGACTCTTTCATAAATAGTGTTATTCATGCACTTTGCAATACCATTCTAGAGTGGATTGAATAGTGTGGCCAATTGACACTTACTACCTCTCTTATCACAAAATTGTTAAAATGCCTTAAAAACATATTCACCTTCATTTTTAGACAGCAAGTATTTTAGCATATGCCCTGATTGATTCTTAACCAATCTAGGCATTTCATTCTATGCCTAAACTAGTTCTCAATCATAGCAAGAAAGTACTAAAAAGTGGCTAACACCTTTGACTTCTACTTAATGAAATAGCCCCAAACCTTGTGCAAATAATCATCAATAAATGTAATGAAATACTTTGTACTTGACTGATAGGACATGGGACCATAAACATATAATCTATAGAAGAGCCAACGGCTTACCCACATGCATAGAATAAGACTTTTTATGTGTGTTACAAGTCTGTCTACCATATAAACAATGATCACATGAAACAAAACATGAGTGGTCAAGAGGTGATAAGTACTATAAACGAGTAAGGACTTTCATTCCTTTAAGAGACATATGCCCAAGATGGTGATACTAGAGAGATACATGTGGAAGATCGACTACAACAACCAAAACATTATTAGAAAAACTAGGTACAAGAAAGGGATATAGGCTACTAACCTTGGCACCTCTAGCAAAAATGAGATTGCTACATGTAATCTTTCATGCAAAATCACCAAAGGATACATGATACATGTCACCGTCCAACTATCTAGTTGAGGTAAGGCTTTGAATCAAAGCCGGGATATGATCTACATCATGCAATATACAAACAAAGCACTGGTTTCCAAATTGGAATCTCATATCACCTATACTAAGAATATCACATATATGATCATCGCCTAGTCAGATTAAATGTGTAACAATGCAATAGGTATAAAACCAATGATGATGTGGAGTAACATGGAACAAAGCCTTAAAATCAAGAGGCCAATATTGAGAGTAAGCATATTGAACATTAAGAAACAAAGTAGCATCAAGTGCAAGTTTGTAATTATATGAGCTATACTCTAAGGCATTTATCTCTTCTATCTTAACATTAGACTTAGGAATAATGTTGTGATCATCATAAGACTTGGCATTATCTTACACTTTTCCTTGGCATTGGGGCCTTATGTGACCCTATTACATGCAATAAAGACAAAAGAGAGAGAACTAAGGACCACAGGACTTACTACATGATTGTCCACGAGACTAAGATGTATCCCTATTGGATTGTGAGTCTATACTATGGTTATTGTTTCCTCTATCATTATGTCAGCCTCTAACTGTAAGTGCATGAGAAGTATGGGCTACATCAATGTTCTTTTTATTCACTTCTTATGTAAAAGCAATGCACTCTCTATGTCTGAGTATTTAAAGCAGTTAGTCCTTGGAAGACCATGACAAAAAATTTGGACAATTGGAAGTGAAAGACAATCCAAAGGCAAAAGGAAGATGCATGACAAATGCGCACTAAGGAAATTTTGAAGACACAAATCGCAGGAAAAAAAAATTTAATGTAAGAGGGATGCACAAAGTTTGCAAAAAGAGTACCAAGCATATTGTAATTTATTTTGTAAAAGAGCACTAGGCTCTCTCCCGTGGTGCAAATTATAAAGAAATGGAGGCATGGGTTAAGGCCAATGCTAATAGGAAGGAGGAGGAAAAAGAATGGAGGAATAGACAAAGGTCGAGACCAAAAAGGGGATGGCTGCCCAAGGAGGAGATAGGGCATGTATAAAAGTCAAAAAGTGAAAGAAGAAGCTCATGCTTGGTGTGTGGCCAAACTTGCTCTCTTCTTGCTTCTTGCTCTTGCTTCATTCTTGTGTATGACAGAGCGAGAGAGGGAGTGTGAGAGAGGAAGAGTGTGTGTGTATGTGTGAGAGTGAGGGACCGTGGAGAAGCTCTTTTTCTCCTCTCTTCACCTTCTTCTTCTTCTCTTCTCTTTTCTCACATATGGCTATGCAGCTTAGAGATGGAGTTTGCTTGAAAGCGCATCTTGGATCGTGAGGCTATTGGCTGATTCATGGGAGGAGGCAACTCAATCAGATTCGAAGGCAAGCTCACTACATTTGTATATGGAAGAGTGTGCACAGATATGTGAGAGGTAGCCATATTTCGCAGCTTTGAAACACTTGAAGCAATAAGCGGTCTGTGGGTCTTGGTGGTGTGCTTGTGAGAGTGACGACATTTTGGTTCTATTTTGTTGAGACCAACAGATTCAAGCTTCAGTGCTTGCGCGCTCCAAATTGAGTGATGGATTAGGAGTTTGTATTTGAAACAATGCTTGGTTTAGGTAGGAAGTAAGGGATTCAAAGGGTGTTCTATCTCCTTTGTTCGATAGTTTAAATGTTGGAAGATGTAGGAGCACTAGTTAGATCAATGGTATGTGGTTTTACATTAGTAGGATGCATTAAGCTTTGCAAAATAAGGAGAAAAAAAAAAGAGAAGTATTTGAAATAAACAAAAAACAAGGGAATAGAGAAAGAAAGGAAAAAATATTTTTAATGCCTGAGATAGAAAATAGTAGTAAGGGAAGAAAGAGAGAAACAAAAGGTGAGAAAGGCAAAATAGAGAGCTCATTTGGACACTATGAGATTGAGAGAGAGAGAGAGAGAGAGAGCTACATGTTAAGAGGTAGCAACAATAGCAACAATCATCGCATTCATATGCTCTAGGTATGCTCTAAGTCTCCCTTGATATTCACTGCATGAAGTCAAAACCCTAGGTAACATAAACAAGTTGTGTATTAAATCGTTCCTTTTGTATCATTTGGCATTTTTCTATTACTGCTTGGATAGTGATCCATAGGCCTCAGATGGTTGACTCGGACATCTGAGTGGCTTTAGACTCAAACAATCCACTTGGACTCGAATAGTTCACTTAGATTCAGACGTTTGAGCAACCTAAGTCCACTTAGACTCTGACCATTTTTTGGGCCTCGAACAACCAATCCATAGGCTCCGACAGCTGAATCAGACACTCGGATAGGCACCCCTTATTCAAATCTGACCACTCAAATGGGTACAAAGTCCACTCAGATAGCCAAGTCTAGGATTTGGATGGGAAAATTTGGGATTCAGATGGTTGTCGAACAGAAATTTTGACCCTTTTTTTTTTTACTACTCTAGGACTTGCTAAGGCCAACATCTAGCTGCTCAACACTCCAAGTTGGAACCCAGACAACCCTTTAGATGAGACCACCATAGAGCTAATTGTCACCAAAACTTTAACCTAAGAATCTAGGAGTGACTAAAATTATTGACCACTAGTTGCTTACCCTTGGTAGAGACTCAATTTGACTACTTGGGTTGATCACCCACCATCAAGCCACTTATCAAAACCCATGAGGGACCCCAAATCGATTGTTAAGAGTAATCACAATTCATGCAAAAGAGCTGCAAACTACATGAAATTGATTGGATGTGATTGAGATCATCAAAGATTGCACTCTACATCATAGACACTTAGTGCATGTGAAAACTAGAAAGCTTGATTTCGCATAGCTCAAATCGAGTCACACTGCTCAAGCGTGTAAGTGTGTGTACAATTACATATTGTTTGGATTAACAAGGAACATGCTAAGGGGATTAAGTTAAGAAAAAAGCCCACCAGTAGGAGTGCAATCCTAGAAATTGGATGAGTGACCCAAGACACTAAAGATGGATCTAAGGAATACTGAACCATGAGACCATTGAGAAAATGAAGGACTAATCATGATTAGAGACACATCTTTAGCTAGCAAAGTTGACCTCATAAAAATGCTAGTGGGTCATGAGACAACCACCACGGCAAGTACTAGCCCGAATGAGAATTACCTCGACCTTGGCAAGCACTAGCCCGAATGAGACAACCACCATGGCAAGTACTAACCCGAATGAGAATTACCTCGACCTTGACCTTGACCTTAATGTAGCATGGTGCCAGGATGACATCTGATGACTTATTGTGCAATATGACCAACAGATAAGGATAGCACATCATGGAAAATCTGTAGCCAATATCATGGCCGATCTTGAGGAGGAAAGGAGGCTAGAAAGGATTGCATTGCAATGCATAGTGAGCTATAACCAGGAGCAATGGGCTTGGAGGTCATGCTAGAATAGAGAGCCCAATGAGGTTCATATGATCCTAACCATCACAGATAGAAAAAAAGTGGGAGGAAATGCTAATAGGGAGAGAGCTTTAGAAGTAGATCTTATAGTGAGTGAGATGCTCATGAAGAGATTGCTAGACAATGCTACCGCCAAGTAAAGTTATGTAGCCTTGATAGCATCATTGCTAGCTGCACCCTAAATACTAGGAACCAAACAAAGATACCCATAGTTGCTAAGTAACTCAATAAATATCAAGGAAGCAATGACCCCTATAGCTTTGTCGAGCAGTTTGAGCAATTGTACGAGGCTAACAACCTCATGGACTATGCTCAATGGGCACAAGCATTCAGTCTTTGCTTAGGAGACAAGGACGACGAACTTGGTTTACCAGTCTGGATAATGCCAAACACAATAATTTCAATGATCTAAAGGAACTCATCATCAAGAGATTCTTGGAGTTAGGATACACGAAAACCTCTTTGTTGAGCTAATCAATGTCAGTCAAAAAGACAAAGAGAACATACAAGACTACGTCACTCATTTGAGGAGCCTCTACAAAAGGATTACTGCATAGCTACGTGACCAAATGAGAGAGTAGTCACCTTCACATTCATCAACGGGATCCGCAACAAAGAATTCTATAAGGCCATAGCAAGAAACTCTAACTTGCAAAGGGATGTGCTAGCAAGAGTCTTTGAGGAAGCTATACAAGTGGATGACTTACTCAGAGAGAGAAGCTTCAGGGTTATGCAGCAAGAGAACAACACACTTAGGAATGCCAAGAGAACTGCAATACTTGATGATTAGTCCCTAGTGAGTAAGATAAAGGAAAGAATGTCAACCAAACCCAAGCGATAGCCAATCTAAAGATAGAGCTGAGCAGACTATATGAGTCATTGCAAAGGCTAGTGTGACCTCACATGCAGTGTGTGCATTCTGGAGGGAACCACCTACCATCCGAGTGTTCCCATCCTAGGTCTCAATCTTGTGCCAATCATGCAAGTGTAAGCATTCTTGAGGAGGGAATTGATTGTAGGGCATGGGAAAGTTTCTTTGATAAATTGTTGAGGCAAGGGGATGAAGTGAACATTCAAGGAAGCATAGATGAGGTGGAACATGAAGTAGACTAACAATGAAGGGCTAGCAACTATGAAAGTGCCCAATGGACAACAAAGCAAAGTCGTGGTGGCTGCCAGACTAGGGAATGAAGTCACCTTCATTTCTGCATAGACAAGTTCCATGATTAGAGGGCTAGTCTAGTGATTGTGCCTCCAAGTGCTTCTTCAAGGAAAGGTCTTCTTCAATGTCTTTCTTCAAGATTTACTTTCACTCTCCTTGGAAAAGTAGTGGGTTGAGGGTAGAAAGACTTGTAGAATGGGTCACACCCATGACATTCATCTTTGACTCTATTGTCGTATTCTTACATAGAATCATTTTATTGGCTGAACTATGGCCTTGCCTTGTTCTTTGGCTAAAATGTGTTCTTAATTTTAGATGGTTATCTCTTCTAAAAAATAGTTGCATTAAGTGCCCCCAAGAATCCCCACGTATGTATGATTCAACTCCTTTGGATAATTGTTAGTAGTCATTTGACCCTTGCGATGAATGTACTTCTTCATTTTCATGTTAGTAGTTTTGTGCATTAGGCACACTTGTGCCTTCATCCTCTTGATGTTGATTTAAGGCTATGTTTCAACTATTTGGCTCTAAATGATATCCTCTTATATTCTCATTTATGGTTTCTATGATTTGATTTTTCCTTTTTTTAAAGCCATATTTACTAATTTCTATCCACACTGACTAGTAGCCAGTAAATTGTTAGGATCTTTTAATGTCAATGTCTGATTGAAGAGATTTTTTGCTATAAAGCTCCACAATTAAGTCCTCTATTGAGATGTAATTTCTATTTTACATTAGAATTTATGCTATCTATTTTGGAACTAACTTTATTGATCTAAGTAGAAATGTTTAGAATTGTATTTTAGCTCTGTTTTCACCTATAGTCCCTCCTATAGCCTGTATAAAATTTGTAATGACTTGTAGTACATATGGGAGAAGTCTTTAACACATATACAACTTGCTCTTAGCCTTGAAATGTCCTATGGTACTTGTGGAAAATGTTTTACACTTATAAGACCTACTTTTGGTCTTGTTTTCAATGAGCGTTTCTTGAAATGAATGTATGTTATTGTACCCAATGAATCATTGAATGAGCTCTAAATGAGTGAACTATAATCCTTGCACCTATAAATTTTATGGGCTCTGGATTATCGAGCGTTTGCAAAGTACATATCAAGATGGGATGGTGTCTCTCTTCAAGGTCATGATAGGTAAGAGAGGGTCACCTCTCTTTTGTCTTACCAACTTACTTGACATCTGCTTTTCATCGTGGAATACACATGACAAATGCATGCTAAGTTTAAGCAAACATGGATGAGCTATAGGGTTGAAATGAGTCTTTGTGGTCTTCAATGATATGCAAGGATTGATAAGTACAAATGACTAAAATAGAATAAAAAGGGTTAGGGAATTACCCATCAGCAACTCATTACTTTATAATATTTTCCCTTACCATCATGACTATTTTTCCAATCATAGTGAGCAATAGGTCACACAAACAAATCCAGACCAATTTTAGGCATAAAATGATGCAAATGAATCAATTAGAGCATTGAAATTAATGAGTAGGATAGGGAATGCAAACACAACCATAATTAGTCCTAAAAAAGGCATTACGTGCTATATCCAATGCAAAATTTGATTATAGATGCCTCTTAATTCCTCATTTCAATAGTGGATAGGCTTTAAAAATGGATGGAAAGAGAATTTAAAGAGAGAATGCTCAAATGTACCTCTTAATGAGTAGTGGAGAGTGTTGATGGAGAATTAATCAATCAATTCCTTGCTAAATCCTTCTACATTTCGATGCCAAGAATCCAATGAAGTGTCTATTCGTCAAATTGGAGTCCATTTGACCCCCATTTTTAATGGTCACAAGGTTTGGTGTTATGAAGTAGCCACTAGACCTAGAAGCCAAAAAGCATGTGAGAGAGGCTAGGTGATAGATTTCTATGCGCCAGAAAGCTCCTCATCCAGTCACATCACGATTTCGAGATTGTTTGCCCCTCCATCTGGCTCAAAGCCACTTGTGGACAAGTATGAATATGTAAGTTTGAACTGCTTTTTTTTTAAATGGTTAGTGTTTAACCATGCTTAAAAGAGAAAAAGCTCCAAAGTATCATATAAATGGGGGAGGGAGGAGCGTTTTTTTTTTTTTTGCACCCCTTCTTTCCCATTAAAAAATCAATTATTTATGCCTCTTCCAATCATCCTCCATCTCTGGGGCCTAAGATCTTACAATTCTTTACCCTCCAATGCTCTAGAACATGTGAGAAATGATGCAGTAAATGAAAAGATCCAATTTTAGTCTTTTTCTCTCCTTTTTCTCTCTCCTCTTTGTTCTTGTTCATGTGTGTGTGTGTGTGTGTGTGTGTGTGTGTGTGTGTGTGTGTGTGTGTGTGTGTGTGTGTGTGTGTGTGTGTGTGTGTGTGTGTGTGTGAGGGTTGATTTGATGAAGTAGGGATGGACAATGATTCTGAAGTATAATGGCACGTAAATTGGGTGATTTGGATGCATCAATGGCTCCACTTTTTCAAAATATGAAGGTTGTGTATGTGGATTTTAGAGTAAGTGACTTTTATTTAATTTTTCTGATGAATTTTTTGTGTACATGATGGAAAGATGATTGAAATGGTTGAAATATATTTGTTGATGTCTATAATTTCAAAAATTCAGTAATTTTTCTTCACGCATATTAAAAACAATAAAAGCACAAAACCTAAAACATGAGATTTAATGAAAAATGGTGTTGTTTATGGGTTTTGGGAAACAAATGATATTTATATGGCATGAAAATGAGTATGTTGATGGATGACACTTGAAATAAGTCATAAAATTTATAAACTCAAAAAATTTAATAATTTATAATGAAATAAATGAAAAAAATATAAAATAGTCAAATGAAGGATAAAAATATAAAAAATGAGTTTTACATGTTAAATATTACAAGAAATTAAAAGAATATTTGTGATTATGTAGTGAAGGTAAAGCATGACGGTTTGCCTCAATTTACCTCCATTTATATGTTAAAGTGCATGTTTAGAGCTTGTTTCTATGAAAATTTATCATGAAATCTCCCTACATTTGTGCAAGCAAGAAAATAAACAGTTGGAGGTGGGGGATTGAAATGAAAAGAGGTTTGATTAAGTTGATGATTTCTTTATATATCTTAGCATATAGGATGTGGTTTATATAAGTTTTAAGGGGTTCAGTTGCACGAGTTAGCCCGATGTTGTTCATATAAGTTTTAAGGGGTAGCATGCGGTTTATATAAGTTTTAAGGGGTTCAGTAGCAGGTGATTTATATAAGTTTTAAGGGGTTTAGTAGCACGAGTTAGCTTGATGTTGTTTCTTAGCAACTTAGCACAATGCTAGTAGAAAGAAATCATGAAAATATTATTTGTGCACTTCATGTTGGCTGGTCTTTAGTTAAGTTGTTTGAGCATAGAGTGTCATACACTTTGCATATGAAATCTAAATATGGTATCAGAAGATAAATTATTGGATGCATTGCAATTGTATGTCTAGGTGATGACCAATGTTGAGAGTGTAAGATCCCCTTTGCTGTAGGATAGTACGATATCTTGGAAAATTGATTAAGTGAGGAATATATACAGTCTCTTAGATTGTTATGTTTATATTATGAGAGGACTTTGTTATGCTTGTGTTATGCATCAATCCCATTGCTCCTAGAGCTCCCCACCTTCCCTATCCATCCACCTTCCCAACCCATTTCTCAACCTTTTCCAAGTTATTTGTAAGTACAAGGAGCCCTATCACAATCAATAGTAGCCATGGAACAGAGCATGAAAATCCATAAATTTTAGTGTATTTTTAGGGCTATTCCCTACCTGTCTCACTTGCTCCAATTCATGCTACTACTCTTGTTGGCCATTATTAGGCACTTGGTGGTCCTCTTAGGACTCCCTTGTCTTTGAATCCTATATCATTTCTAGAGTTTTGGATCAATCACTGCTCTATAGTTTAGGGCATATTGTTGTTCTCTATTTGGATAGCAAATATTTGATCAACTAGTGCTTTATTGATGCTTATGGGGCAAGTTTGGTGCCTGGATGATGTATTGATACTTAGAAAGAATTCTAGATCCATTAGGGGTTGTTTAGTTCAGTTATTGAAGGTTTATTTGCTATAATACCTTGTGGGTATCAAGCATTCCCTATTAAGGCTTATGCATTTATTCCCTACACATGCTTTCAGGATGCTACATTGATGTATTGATGCTTCGCATCAGTCATGATGCCTAGATATGCTTATGTTGAGCTCTAGGATTTGGATTTTAGCTCCAATGGTTACATACTTATCGTGGTTATTTGCTTTAGTGATTTTCTATTTATGAGCTTGAAGGTTTATTGTGGGTACATGCTCTTAGATGTATTGCTTTATGCTATTGGGCACTTGAATGCTATGAGACCTAGGTATTGAGTTTGCTTCTAGAGGGGCACTTTGATCTTGTATATTCATTTATTACACTTTTATGGCCAACCATATTGAAATATTAGTTTTGATCAATTTCTTTGAGAGCAAACACTTGTATTTAGCACTTTAGTGCTTCATGGTTGGGGACAATAGTATATTGGTTCAATCTTCCACTTATTTTAAAAATTTTGGCTGAGTTTTGGGATTGATTTACTATTTTTACATCAACACATATTCTCTTTGGTTGACAAATAAATGCATCTAGTGACAATGCTACATTTAACATAGAGAAGTTGGATGGCAATAACTTCCAATATTGGAAGACTCAGATTTAGCAAGTATTGGTACAAAAGAAACATGTTAGGTCATTGAAAACCAAGGATATAAAGCCAAAATTTTGGGATAGAGAGGATTGGGATGAGCTATGCAAGTCCACCATTATAGTATCTTTGTCTAAGTAGGTGTACTTCAATGTTACTGTGATTGAAGGTAGTGCTTATGAATTATGGAAAAAGATATGTAGTCTTTATGACAAGTAAAGTCTTGCCTATCATTGCATTGGTTGAAGAAGCTTGATCCTCACATGAAGAAGATACTCCTATCTCCACTTATTTGAATGAGTTATCTCACAAGGCATTCAATTTGAGGATAATATAAAGCCTTTGTTCTCGCTTGTGACAGTAGCTAAGTCTTGGGATACATTTTGTACTACTATGACAGATTTTGTCATCACTCTCGTGAGCACACCACCAAGACCCACAGATTTCTTATTGCTTCAAGCGTTTCAAGCTGAGAGCTATGGCTACCTCTCATATAGATGTGCGCACTCTCCCACACACAAATGTAGTGAGCTTCAAGTGTTTCAAGCTGAGAGCTATGGCTACCTCTCACATACATGTGCGCACTCTACCACATACAAATGTAGTGAGCTTACCTTTGAATTTGATCAAGTTGCCTCCTCCCATGAATCTGTTGATAGCTCCACGATCCAAGATGCACTTTCAAGCAAGCTCCATAGCCATACGTGAGAAAGGAGAAGAGAAGAAGGAGAAGATGAAGAGAGGAGAAGAAGAGCTTCTCCACGGTCTCTCATTCTCTCTCACGCTCTCCTTCTCTCATACTCCCTCTCTCATAGACAAGAATGAAACAAGAATAAGAAGTAAGAAGAGAGCAAGTTTGGCTACACACCAAGAATGAGCTTATTCATTCACTTTTTTGACTATTATGCATGCCCTATCTCCTCCCAAGGGGACCATCTCCCTTTTGGTCCCGACCTTTGTGCATTCCTCCACTCTTTTTCCTCCTCCTTCCTATTAGCATTGGCCTTAACCCATGTCTCTTATTCTTTACAACTTGCATGGGAGAGAGATCGATACTCTTTTACAAAATAAATTACAATGTGCTTGGTGCTCTTTTCGCTGAAATATTAAGGTATGCTTATTCTTGTGTGCCTCCCTCTTACATTTATAATTTTTTTCTTGTGTTTTGTGTCTTCAAATTTTCCTTAGTGCACCTTTGTTCTTGTCTTCCTCTTACCTTGGAACCATCTTCCACTTTTGATTTTCCATATTTTTCATCTTGCTTTTCTAAGGGTTAACATTGCCCCCTCCTAGCTGAGTGCCAGTCCCATGGCACTTGATGATACGGGTTGAAAATGTTGAGGGTTTGTGTGGAATGGTTCTTAGAGCTTTTGGGGAGGTAGGTCACATTAGAGATTCTCTATGAAGCAATTTTAAGATTGTTGATATCAAAGATAGATTGGTGGTTGAAAAGGCCTCTATACTTGTTAGCTTGCCACATTGTTGCACAATGTACCTGAAAAGAAGAAGAGTGCACTTCTTAGGAGGTGCGTCTATCTTACTGTGTAGTGAATTGTGCAAGTGATGGTGGAACTGGGAGACAGGTCTATCCCACAATTGAGAACCTAGTTCATCTAAAGGGAGATGTTGTGTGTGACTTAGGGAGATAGATCTATCAAAAATTTCTTGCCCTTGAAGTGTCATAAGTTGTGAAGTGGGGGAGGGGCTAGGGTGGTCCCTAGGTGCAATGGTTATGACACTCAGAGTACAAATAGAGGGATTTTTATTTTTTCTTTTCTTTTCTTTTTCACTTATTTTATTTTCTTTTTTCTTTTTCTTTTTCTTATTTTTTTATTTTTTAAATTACCAGGGAGCACGTTAAGTGGCATCCCGTTCATGGGCAGGGGAGGATTGGGGGATTTTCTTAGGAAAGCTCTGCTTACATATAGCCCTTCAAGTTAGTTCTTACATTGAGGGGTGTGGGGGACAAAAACGTGTGGTTAACCCATTGAACCTAGTATCACTCATATCTTCTAATAAGCTCATACAAAATCCTGGCAAGAGGGTGGCTCTCATCATGAGGTGGACCATTGCGTAGCTATCTATCCCTACATTAATGTCAAAAAGAGAGGTGGTAACCACTCTTCCTCTATAGTAGGCTTTTGTTTTAGTAATATTTGCAAGACACAAAGATAATTACAAATGGTGATGAAGGCGAGATCTAGGCAAGAAAAGAATTCCCTGCTGAGGAAGCTTGCTTTGGATGGGTGGAGGTCCCTCTCTATGAAGGTTAAGCATGTCTCCACTGCATTCACATTGTAGATCTTAGGGAACTCATACATACCATGCACCTCATGGTTGAAATCAAATCCAATTCTTTACAGGTAGGGCATGTAGGTAGGATCATTCCTCTCGTATGATAGTGTGCTTTAGAATGCTATCCAGGAATCTAAGGTAGAGTCCCAAATATTTCTGCACCACTTAGTTTGTGCTTCATACCCCTCCACTTTCCTGGGTACCTCCACCACCTTGTCCTCCCAATAATCTGCAGGCTCCTGTTGCCACTTTGTGGGGTGTCTAATTGTCTCCTCCAACTATCTCTTCCCTAGCCTAACCGAGATCTTTATCAATTCCTCCATCACCCTTGGAGATAATACTCTGTCCAGTGTTTGAGAGAAGGTAAAGGCAAATTCAAATGGTTGGCTATGATTTTCCCACTACTCCCATATACCGCTAGTTCTTGGGTCTAGTTCATAAGATCACGCTTCTCTCCTTGAGTAATTGGCTACATGAGGAACTTTTAGTGGCTTGGCTTGGAGTTCTCTTCATGCTAGCTCTACTTACTCTCTCTGCTTGTGCCTCATTTCCACCATTCTCTCAGGGGTTATGGCTTTCTCACCTTGTTTTTTTGTTTGTACTTGTATTTGCAGTGGGGGGCTTGGTTTGTGCGATTGCTCTTCCTAAACATGGTCATGCTCAAAGTCTGGTGCCATTTCATATATTGGTCTCTCAACTCTTCAAGGGGAGGTTATGCTCATTGCTCTAGCCCCCCAAACTCTAGCAATTCAAGTTCTTGCATGGTTAATCCAGCCATGATCAAATGGACTCTTTGTTCCTCCACTCCTAAGCTAGTGTCTTGACTGGGTGACATTTAGTACTATATTCAAGAAGGCTTTCCACTGCTCCACCATCCCTACCTCCACAACTTTAGCTATTCTTTCCTCCATAATGCATTCACTCTCTAAATGGGCCAATTGATAAGCTGTCTTTAATCCTATCCTCATTCTTGGCTACCCATTCTTTTGCCTTCCCTTTCATCTGCTCCAAACCTTGGTTTTGGTATTGGGCTAGGGTAGTAATTACCTACTCTTGCTCTCGCCATAAAATATTCATTTCTTCCTTTTCTTGGTTCCAGCACTCTTGCTATTTCCTTAGTATGGATTGCTCATGGAGTCCTGTGTGAATTTGGTTATGAAATTCCACCATCTTTCTCCTTGCTTCTTGCTCACCTTGCACCTTTTCCTCTTGTAGCTCCTTGGATAGTTGTTCTCTTCATTGCTTCAAGCTACTAACTCCTTCCTCAAGGCATTGCATGTCTTGAGATACAAGAGTTCATTGTTCCTCTAGGGTAATGTGGCTCTCCCTTTCTTCATCATACAGGTCCTTTTGACTTTCTTTGCCCTGCCTTGCCTTTAAGGCCTCTTTTAATGCCATCACCTCCCTGGTTACTATGGTTATATACCCTCTTTTTTTCTAGGCGGTAGGTTGCAAAGGGATTCCTTTTTTCATCTAGCTTGGCAAGTAAGGCCTTTCTTTTTTCATTCAACTTGTCATGTTGGCTCTAAAGCTCTTTCACTAGCTCATCGTACTCTTATGTGTTGTGCATTGCTAAGGGCATTGAAGTAGTTGATACTTCAAGGAGGGATACCTTCGGCACTTGGTGTGTTTTCACATTAGTTGCTTCTATTGCTGGCCTTTTGGTTCTTGCAAGTGGAGCTCCTTCACTTGATATAGGTGTAGACTCTTGCAATTTGTTTAAGAGATAATGCACCTAAGCCATGACATTGCTTTCATTGACTGCCCCTTCCCAGGTTCCTTACGTTGAAGTGGTTGTCAAGGTGGCCATGACTGGTGGGATTGTGTACAGAGGAGCCTTTCCCTTACCTTCTAACCACCAGTCGTCTTTGTCTCACCTCTTCTACAATAGCACTTGTGCTTGGCATGTCCTCCTGTGTGGAACTCATCATGGCTAACTCCTAAGATCAAGAGGATCGCTCCATTGATATTCTAATGGCAAGAGCTATCTACTCCTCCTCCTCTTGTCTCTGTCTTTCTTCCTCTTCCTCTTGTCTCTTTTTGCACTCCTCTTCAAGTTTCCTGGATTTTTCTTCAATCCTCCCCAATTCTCTGTTTTCTTTGGTGGTGGACCTGGTTCTCCTGATAGGAATTTTCAGGATGATTCTTCTTTTTTCCCCTTAGCTTGGTGGCTCTGAGGCTCACTAATTGCTGACCATTCTTTCACTAGAGATCTCTTGCTATGCTGAGCGGGGCAGTCAGCTTCTCTCTTCTTATGTTCTACCTTCTCTTGTTGAACTCTATTGAATTCTTCCTCCCCCACATTTCGTGTTGATAATGAAGCGAGAGGGCTCATTAGAGTGGGAGACCGATGCTCTTCTTGGGTTACTAATTGTTTAAGGCCTCCTCCACTACTTTTTCTCTTTCAATCTCTCCCATGGCTTCCTGTATTATGGCCGTTAGCACCCCCCCCCCCCAAACCTTATAGTCCATGCCTTAGTTGGACATTGGTTTTTTCCTCTATAACTCATTGTTGTAGTTGGAGACTCTCCTCTTGTTGCCCTTGAAGTTATTGCTAGCACCTTTTACTGACATCTAGATTGTTTTTTGAACATACGCATTCCAATTTACCTCATCCAAGACATTTGCTACAAGGCTTTCAAGCAAGGGTACTCCTATTCTGTTCATAAGGGTGTTATATCTTTGACTCAAGAGGGTGTGGACCATCTTTGCTTGCAATGTGATGGTGGGCTTAGGAATATCAGCCAAGATGATTCCATCATTCATGTTAACTATGAGGACATAGGAAAGGAAATACTTCTTGCTAGAGCTTTCAAGTGAGCAAAAAACTCAAAAGAGATACCAAATACTAAGAGAAGCAACGAGATGCTTGAGCAGTTACTTTGAGTATACAATAAAGAAAGAGATCCTATCAGCACGATCATTCTTCAAACAAAAAATTTGAGGAGCAATGCCAAGGATTCAAGATGGACCTACAAAAATCATAGAAAACTATGGAATATACCCAAACATCATTGGCAAATACATCAGTAGAGAGCTAGTACGTAGCAATGGGTTTCAAGATCCCTCCTGCTCACTCAATGGTACTATACATGAAATCATTGATTGTGGTTGCCCAAGCCACCTACAAGACCACGTTTGTCACACTATATATCAGTGCCTTCTCAACAAGAGAAAAACAAACCTAAATGAAAACAAAGCTTAAATTGAAATAACCAAAGGAGGCAACATTGACTACAATCCCTAAGGACAAGATATTCACAATTGGATAAGCTAAAGCCCCAGATACGACAATTAAGCAAGAACAATTATCATTATCCATAATCCATATGCTACTAATAAATAATATATGGTTAAAAGGCTCAACTCTTCAAAATAAGAAGTAGTTATTGAATCTCTACATGACCTAGGGAGGCCTCATGAGGACATAAAAGAAAAAGAGATTCCCTAATGAGTAGTCCAATTATACAATTTTCAAAGCCAGTTGAAGGAATAGAATATTTTAAGTATGCACCCTCATTATCCAAGATAAAGAGAAGGAAGCTAAGAAACAATAGAAACAACAAGCAACTTTAAAAGCTACAAAAATAGAATCCAAAGAAAAGATCGAGAAGCCGATAATAGCCTTGAGAGTCCATAGACATCTCCATTCTTGCTTCTCCCAAAGGCTCTAAACCTGTCAATGCTTCTAAAAGTTCTAAGAATTTCAAGCAACAAGTGCTTTCAATTATTGCAAATAAGACTCGACCCACTAATAACAAGGTGCATGATGTCCAATCAAATGTGGAAATAGAATGGTCACACCCATTAGTTGTGGCTACACCTATCACATGTGATAAGAAATGAGACATGGTGTCCATAGAGTCTCGTGATAAATGAAATAATCCTAAAATCACAAGAAATCCTATGCTTCTACAATCTCATCTTGAACCTCCTATCATGCTAAAGCCCAAAGACATATTCAAAACCCTAGAAGAAATGGTAACAAAGCAAGTATGCTTAAAAAATAGGAACGTGACTGAGTGTCTCACAAAATTGGAGGCTAGGTCAAAGCTCCATCCATCTATGCCCACCCTAACATGAATATGTTTCCTAAAGAAGACGAGGAATACCTAGAACATTCACTAACTTGGAAGGAGCAAGAACATCTTGGCGAGCACTATGATGGCTTCTAGATAACCTTCTATGACACATCTCAAACAAGGAAGATGAAGAGTGCACCTTAATAGTTAAGTTCAACAAAGTGCTTTGTCCTCGTGATGATGTATTCGAGATTGAGGAGTTTAAACAAGAAGCTAAGGAATGAAGCCAATTTGAGAAACATTTGTTTAATAATTGAGCTTCAATTGTGACTTTGGAGGCCAGCTAATGATTATCTCAAAAGAGCAACAAGCCATGTGGCAATCTCAAAGAGGCCCAACCTATATATCCCCCACTTCATTTCGTGTATTAGCTACTATCCCCTTAGCAGGACCCATCCCAAACTATCCCTTGTTTGACAAAATTCTAATGGAAGTGGTAAATGTTGCTAGGACAAGGAATAGTACTACTCGATGTTGCAAAAGTAAACTAGGATAAGGAACAGTACTACTTGATGTTGCATAATACTTATCACTCCTAGTAAATTTTCCATGACTTATCAATGCTTGTGTCGCACTAGAGTATAATCTTGAGCTCTACAATTGGTTTCTAGTGACATGAATTCGTAGTTGTAAACATATACATAAATTGACTATGTTTTCAATGATTGTGTACATATCAAATAAAGTTTTATTTTTTATCTTTGATTTAAAAACTGCATGTCCTACAAGCAATGATTGTCAAAGCAGAGATAACCAGAATCAAGGTCAACACAATGAAACTCGAGTAAGCGGTACTTTTTCTAATAGAGTCCTATCAATGGATTTTGAAGCACATCAATTGCATGAACTATCATATTTTAATCAAGTGAATGCAAGATAGTCAAGTGATCATGTGGGCATATCAAATGTTTGAAGCCACCTAAGACTACCATCTCTTGGAAGACTTACCGAAAACACCACCGAGTAATGAAGCCCTACTTGGAACATATAGCTTAAAGGACTTCAAAGACTACACCTCCAATATCATGCTCCATATACAGGTTTTCCACCATTGGCATTCTTTTAGCTACTCTCTCTATCAATAAACAAGACATAATACTAATGAGAAGATAAGATGCTAACAATGGTGAAAGTTCCTTCATCAACCAAGTCATAATTTCAATGACACCCTACCTCGAGTCCCATGAACTACTCCATCATTACTTCTTCAACATTGATCGGGTTATCCTTTGTTAAGAACCACCTTGAACCTCTCGAGACTTGCCATTGTCTTCATCTTATTGAGGCTAAAAAGTCACTATATATTATGTTGTATTTCAAAATAAATTTTAAAAAAAGAAAGGAGAAAAAAGGGGGGAGAAAAATATGCATGCACAAACATGGCACCGCACTTAGGGGTCCTTAAGTTAGATATGCTCAGTGGCTTTGGTTAGATGACTCCATCCTAATCCCCTAGCCTTGCTTCCTAGTCCCCCACATAAACTCAAGGCAAATCAAGTGCAAGATACCCTAGAGAACCTCAGCTCATTAGACATATTTCCCTATGTCACTTGCACAAGCCTTCCAATCTTTTCTAATATTTCACACACTATAGCAACAATATAGGAAGCATGACTTTAGGAAGTTGATTGGGCATTGTTCAATGCTACAATTCTATTGAGCATTATAATCTCTATTCCATTAAAAGAAACCTCCTTTATCACACTTATGATTGGAAATCCCATGGATCAGATAGTACCCCGAGGTTCTTCTCATGATGTTCCATTGACTCCTCTACCCCTTGGCAACAATAATACTTCCCAACACACCTACCCACATCAACTAGTGCCTACTTCATCAGCAAATGATAAATGGAAGCCATCATGTTGTTTTCTAACTATGCAGTAGCCTATGTAAGCATGTGCATTCACATAGTAAATGCCCCTTAACCTATAGGCAAATTGGTTCCTCAAGTATGGGACAACACTCTAGCTTTTGCCTTGAGCTCACAATCCATCTCCCAATCCATACTATTGAGACCTAAAATGGGCCCAACAATGGCTCTCTCACACTCTAAGCTCACTATCAAACCTCACACAACCAACCCCCAGGGCCCTACAGCCCTAAGCAAATTTCAAGAATTGGAAACTCTCTTTGAACTTTAACACATTGCATTTGTAGTCCACTATCTTAACTACCTAGCCTAAACTCCAAGTAGGAGTGCCCAACATAATGTGTTCAACACACCACATAAACATAATACGGGCTTCTACATGGTTGATTAACATGGCCTCTAATCACAAGCATACTAACCAAATTAGGGATTGGCCCACTGATTGTTAGGGGTAAATGTGCCTATGCCTAACCACATGTGTATTAGTTACACTAACAGTACCCACACACCTATACATTGCAAGTGGTGGGTGCCCATCACTATCACTTCATTCTTTATTCTTTTAGCAACATTTGAATAAGGGAGGCTGGTGTTCACACATTGTGATTATTGGAATTCCCACATCTTGTGTTTCTTGTTCTTGCTCTCTTGCTCCATCCACCATATCTCTTTTCATCTTGTATGCTTCCACTTCAGGCTCACTCCCTTCAATTGGTATCAAAGCCTTTTCCATTGAGGAGCTCAACCCGATATTGCTCCAGCTTAGTTTTAAATACCTACAAGTCAAGGTTTCAAGGACAACCATGGTTATAGCTTGCTTCTCTTCTCCTTCCCAATGATCAAAAGGCTTGTTGAGGCTTGCTTCAAGTCTTTTCATGGATACATTGAGCATTTCTTTGGGCTCTCATGTGGGAAGCATAGGTAGCAGTCCCTCCGTCATGTTTGCACCTGTTTGGGTAGCACTTACACTTGGTAGCTTGGACATCTCTCTTGCCTCCTGTGTGGTTTCTAATACTTGATTGGCTCTTCAAAAATCATCCTTGGCACCTCGGCATTGGTTATTGGCTCTTGGATTTCAGCTTCCCCATTTGAGCTCTTGGCATTGGATTTGAGATTCCACATTTTAGTCATTGACTACATATTTACAACAGTTTGTTGTATACTACCTATGGACAACAACTATTGAGCATGTCTTTACTTATGTGATGCACTCACAGCCTGACATTGATGCCCAGATGTTAGCTTGGATTGACCTCAACCTTGCCGACAATGAGGCACTTGAACTTGCCACTCAATGGAATCCCGCATGGTAGGAGAATGAACATCTCTTCCACAAAAGTCTCTTAGTGCACACTGAGTATGCCAAGACTCTTCCTCAAAAGTATCTCCAATCTTCCCACTTCATCTCTTCTTATACTTTGGTGACCAAATGTGATGATGGTGCTGAGATTGTAGACCTTACAGTCAAACAAACCCCTTCTAATCCTTTCTTATGTCATTGGTATGGCCATTGGCTTGAGATTGCTCATGCTAGCAGTCACCTTATGACCAAATCTGAGTCTAGATATCATTCTAATGTTTCACTCCATGCTATCCTTTTGGCTTGTGACCTAGATGTGCCCTCCCATTTGCAACACCATCCATTATTTAATAAGATTCTTATAGAGGAGGAACTACATTGGCTAGTTGCTTTGCTGGTCCTTGTCTACTCTCACCAATATTACCATTTATTTGTGTGGTTCGACTATACGACCATTTGACTTAGATGCCTTTTGTGAAATTGGAGTATAACCCCAACTTTTATACTTGGTGGTTGTCCACCCTTTCCTCATCTTCACCCTCCCTCTAGTTGACTTTGAATTTGCTTGTCCATAATTAGTCTTGTTTGTCTTTTTCTTTTTGTTGGTGTCACATTGACATCTTTCCTAGTCCTTTGCTTGTCACACGTGTCAACTAATTAGGAAGCTTTCTAGTCCTTTTTCTTTTTAGGGGGAAATCGGGTCATTCAATCTTGGCATTTTTTATGAAGAGGCAAAGGTATGGTTTGGTTGGGATTGTATTTTTTGTGTACTAATTTTACTAGAAATTTCTCAATGTGTGATCTTATTTTGATTAAGCAAATGGCAAGTTCACATTTCAAAACGCCTACATTGTTGGCTATCAAGGATCATCATGATGACAAGGGTGTGTTTATATTGGCGCGATGCAAGGAGTTTGGTCTAGAGACCACCTAGCTTGTAGCCTTGAAGTTTTGCCAACTTACCAACTTGGAAAAAATTATCCATAGGTATCTTGGAATTAGGGAGTTGGTGGCTAAATGTGGGTTGAATGACTGTTAGGGAAACCTATGGGCATATTCACTATACCAATTCTTACAACTTTGTCCAAAACTATGATCCTAAGAGAAAAACAAGCATGCTAAGATATTGGGCAAGGAAAGAGTACAAACTTGGGGAGGTAGCACTCACTTCCAAAGTGGTAGAACAAGCATTAGGTCTCCACCAAGGATTAGGGAAATATATTAGAATGGTTCAAACCCCTCTATTAGATCAACGGTGGAATGATAAAATGCAACTAACTTTAGAGGGTTTGTTGTTCTTAGCAATTGAGGATGAGAATCTTAGGGCCACTGGCCAAGTCTTCTATCACTTGTTCAAGTACAATAAAACCAAGGCTTCCAAGAACTCTCAAAGTCATCATGGAGGATATCTTATTCGATGGGATAATCAAGGAGAATTTGAATAAATTGTGGTTGGATCAAGTACATGAGTCCCTTGCTAGGGCACATAGGGCCCTTCCCAAAACTCCTACTAAAATTATCACTAATGTTGAGGCCAAACTATGCATGATCAATTATGATGGTGCTCTTAGTAAGGTTATTTCCATAGACTTCGGAATCTCCGAGTCATTATAAGTGACTCAAGCTATAGTAAAGGTGGGTCAAACGAAGGACAAAATACTAAGAGAGGAACATGAGCCAAGTATTGTGAGCACTCACTTAAGACAATGATCCAAAAATGAAGAAAGAAATGAAGACTCCCAAAATAGCACCACCTAGCCATCGAGGAGTCACCTAATGAAGTGCCACACACACAAAGGAAGCTCTCCAAAAGAAGGAGGCCACAGCCACAATGACGACCTCCGATGGAGACATGAGCAGAAAAGAGGCCTTGAACTCACAAAGAATTGATGAAGAAATTGATAAGAGCACAATAGATTCTGACAAGGGCGTAGGAAAGGCTTTAGCATAACAATCCATGATTGGTTTAGGAGATTTTCATATACTCATGACCACTCTTCGAGCCATGCAGTAAAAAATCAATAAGTGGGAAATGAGTACGCACAAGGAAGATGTGACAGTTTCTGATACAAAACAACAATGCATTGTTGAGACTTCAACTGGCTGAAAAGAATGCGCAAGAAGGTCATTAGCGAACTTGGGTCGTTTTGGCACATTAGAGATTTTATGTGAGGAGTTGAAACATGATAAAGAGCATGCAATCCAAGAGATATTGGAGATGTAGAAGAAGTATGAGGAAGAGAGAATTATAGATAAGGAATTTTGTGTCACTCGGTCCACAACAGTTACATGACTCACAGACCCAAATTGCATAGAACAACAAGGAGATAGAGGGGATGAGGGGACAGCTACAAGAAGTTGAGATCATGAGAAAAAGGGAGGAGATTACCTGTGCTTAGGTTTTAGAACTTATGGTCCAAGCTAGAGGAGGAAAAGGAAAGGATAGCAACTCTCAATAGAGAGTTAGTAGAAGCACGTCAGACTTAGGCACAGATGAAGATAGCCTTCACAAGGCTGCAAGATGTGGAACGAGCCTAACTATTACTGTCAATCAAGTTTAGGAGAAAGTAAATAGAGCTTATGAGGAGATGCTACAATAGCAATTTCTCATAGACTTGGAAAATTCCCTTCATAAGGAACACTAATATAAGCTTCGTGCAACTGCTATAAACATGTACTGACATTACAACAAGGGCTCTATCAGTAAGCTATTTGCGCTATATCATCCAGAAGCACAGATGATGTGGAGGAACTCAAAGCTCAAAAGGAAAGGCTATAGGTGCCTTGGCTACTATTGAGGACCAAGGGAAAAATCTCACTTTATTGATCTCGGACCCACCTCGAAGTCAGATGGTTACTCACTTGGATGACATGGGCTATAATGAGCAAGAATTGAGAGATGTAGGAATATTGCAACCAACAGCCAATGAGTCGTGTGACATATAGCATTAGTCACTTTTTGGATACCCCATTGCAATAGAGCCTCTTGAGGACACGGTCCCTTCTTTTGATTACATGGACCCTCAGGATTTTGCTAAACACAAGAAGGGAGCTATGGAGGAACCTCAAGAATCACCACCAATACCAGACATGGATCCTTAGAATTTTGCTAAACAAGAGGAGGAAGCTATGGAGGAAGCTATGGAGGAACCTCAAGAACCACCACCAATACTAGACATGGCACCTTAGGTCCAAGAGTTCTTTGATAGGATGGTTTAGGTCCTTCTTTCGAGCTACCCCTCAAGATGTGCCAGAGTATCCCATTGACATGAAAGATGTTGAGGCACAAAGAGAGGATCTAGATGAGCCCATTAAGACCTATTGAGAGAACAAAAAAAGGAGGAGGCCATCATCTTTGATTCCAGTGTCTATGAAGATGCCAAATTCAAAACACCCTTACCACTCAATTTATTGCAAAAGCTTATTAAAGTGGGAGAGTAGATCGCCAAGAAGTGGTTGAAGAAATAGCATATGTTGCTTTGAAAAGTGGCTTGTAATATTCCCAAGGAGAAAAACAAGAGGGGCTATCTCATAGAGAAGCCATGAGAGGTATGGAATCTTCAACTAGAATGGAGATGCCCTATCCTTGAAGTAGATGCAATGGCCCATTTTGCCTTTTGCTACTCAAATCAAAAGACAGATGTGGTCCATTTCCCTTATCCTAGAAGGTATGGAAGAGATTATGATGTTGAGAAGCATCATGGCAAACATAACTTTCCCAAAATTCTCAATATCAATGCTCTGCATGAAAGTGAAATCTATAACTTCTAGTTGTGTGACCTACTACCCTCTTTTGACAATTTCCTTAAACTATACTCAAATTTCCCAAATCGTGCCTTCATAGTCACTTGTAATTATCTCCACCTCCTAGTCAAGCTCTTACAACAGTCATGGACTCCCTATGAGGATGGCCTGCCACCCGTATTCTTTGACATCAATACAGAGATTGACTGCATTGCCATGGCAAGACTTCTTCTTTGAGCTATATAATTCCCATCTTATTGTGTATCCTTAATCAAGGATATGGTGGAAAACAAATTTTCTTGGTGTACACACCGTTTCTATCCAGAATCACCCATTTATCTCCGCACCTTTTGTAAGCCATATATTTTGAGCAAAGGGTGTCTTTCACTTACCTTGCAGCAAAAGATAAGAGAGCAAAAACTCCATGATTAGTTAGTTGCACTCACATTTCGTTGCACCAAGGGTCCTCAATTTGGATGCATCCAATGGCTTTGGTCAACTGGCTCCATCTCTAACCCCCTAGCCCTTCCCTCACTACAAAATCTCAGAGCTCCTCAAGGGCAAGACATCCTGGGCTTGCTCAAATGACCTATCACCATGAGTTTTGCAATGCACAATAACAGTTCAACAACTAGATCCTCAAGTGTGGGACAACTCCAGGCTTGCAATTTGACCCATATCCTAGTTGCACTTGTACATGCACAAATCATTGAATAAGTATATTAGACACACCCCTTAGGGAGAGCACAAGATGGCTTGCAAGTTCTTGCGAAGGGCCATTTGAAGACTTGAAGAACCATCCACATCTATTGCCTCTACATCCTCCCCATTTCATGATTTCTTCTTCAGTGGAGCTATCCTTGATCCTTCAAGCTACCATCATTTTCCATCAGTGAGCCTTAGCTTTGGGCATCATCTATACCATCAACAGGAGCATCTTAGTCTTCAGTACCAGTTCTTCATCACACCATTCTTCAACAAGCACATTTATCTTCAGCAGTAAAAGTTCTTTATCTGTAACATTCATATTTCTTCATCATGACCACTACTACTTCATTGATTATTCCCAACATTTTGCATCTTTGGTGCAAGCTATTGCATGCTACCTATGATGTCAGTGCCATGGGATTGGCACTCTTCTCGAGGAAAAATAAGGTTAACGCTATTTTGAGAAGACAAACTAGAAGCACAAGTGAAAATACTATTTTTTTATGGATTATTACTCTTGAAACTTTCATATATTATTTTTGGGCACTTATATTATTATTGTACTCATAGGCATCATTATATTATCATGGATGTATTACTTTGTGAGAGCCAGGCTCACTCCCATGCAGATTGTATTTATTACCCACAGTTGTATTTGTCACACCTACAAGTGTTGCATGGATTGTACACATGTATTTGTGATTAGATTAGCATAGGCTTGGTCTATTTAGGTGAAGGTTCAAGCATGCAATGAGGATTGACTGGCCCACTAAGTGGGTAGGACATCCAAAAGAGGCTGCAAACCCTAATTCACAATTGTGGAAACCCTAAATGCAAAAGGGGCGCAAATCCTAACTCTAACCCTAAAAGCGGGGAGACACCCAAGAGTGTCGACCTAACCCTAACCCTAATTATGTGTCTATATAAGGGTGGAAGGCCTCAGTCGTATGGACCCCTTTTGGCACATCCTTGCTGCAGAAGCTGTGTCAGTGTGACTACTTAAGCTTTCCATTCTATCATCTTGCTTCCATTGTGTTGAGAGTAACTAAGAGACAAAGAGAGAGTGAGAGGTGTGTTGAGTGAGAGACTGAGGAAAGGTGAAGCTCTTCATTGTCTTCTTGGTTTTCTCATCTTCTCTATTAGCCCTTTGACTCATTGGTGTACTTGGTAGTGGATGCGGAGGGGCAATGGCATGGGATAATGTTGATCATGATTGTGGAACTATCTTCAAGTCTTGGAGTCTTCAAACATAGGAAGGTAAGGTAGATAAGTTTACTACAACTCAAAGCTAGTCTTGTGTTCTTGCTTTCTTGGATTGGAGAGAAAAATGCTTGGTTAGTTAGAGCAAAGCGTTGAGAGACAAGATGAGAGATTGTTGCCGATGTGAGTTGCAGCTTTTGAACAATAGAAGTCCATCCAAAGTTCCAACTATTGGTGTGTTGGGCTCAACACCTTCTCTACAACCTAGCTAAGCATACTGCCTACCTAGCTAAGCATACTGCGAACTCTCTCCTAAATTGTCTTATTCATATACTCTACAATACCATTCTAGGGTGGGATGTAAGGGGCTAACAATTGACGCTTAATACCCTTCTCATCACAAAATTACTCAAATGCTTTAGAGACATATTTACCCCCATTATCTAACCTTATGCATTTTAGCCTATACCCAAATTGGTTCCCAACAAGAGCAAGCCAACATTGAAAGCTAGCTAATATATTTTATTTCTACTTTATGGAATATGACTAGACCTTATGGGAATAATCGTTAATGAAAGTCACAAAATACTTCACATCACCTAGTGTGATTGATAGGGCATGGGACCACATACATCAGAATGAACAAGAGCCAAAGGCTCATCCATGTGCATAATGTCAGACTTCTTATGAAAGTGACATATTTACCTACCATAAAGGCAATGATCATAAGAATTAAATCACTTGTAGTCAAGGGGCAGAAGATACTACAAATGAGAAAGTATTTTCAATCCGTTTAAGGACGTGCCCAAGACAATGATGCCATAAAGATACATATGGTATGTTAGCCAACACAGCCAAAACATGGTCAATAGACCCAAATACAAGCAAGAGATAAAGGCTACCATGTTGAGAAATATGGATCCTTGAGAAAGGTCTAGCTATGGAGGAAGAAAGTCAATGACAAGAAGCATGATGACTAAGACTAGGCATTGATTGTTACTCGAGTGAGTTAGGTTCCAAGATAGATTAGCTTGAACTCATAAACATAATCTTGAGGAGAGAGACAAGAGTAAAAGTACAAAGTACAATAGCATTCATCATTTAACTCAATGTCAAGTACATGTTTTTATAGTTGTAGGATGGTTCCACTTTTCTCATTGTGCCTATGGGATTCAAGCAACTTCTCCTAGGCTATTGCATGTCCCTTGTCCTACTACTCCATATAAAGAGATTGTCATAGGAGTGTGATTGCATAAATCTCAACATGTCAACCTTGGCACCTCAAGAAAAGACAATATTTCCATGGCAATCTTCCATGCAAAATTACCAAAAGATACATGATATCCTACATCATCCAACTATCCAATAAAGGGTAGGCTTTTTGGTCAAAGCTGGAACATGGAATACATCATACAAAATAAAAGTAATACTTGAAGAAAATTACATTCTAATATCACCAATGCCAAGTCATTTCTTAGCCTTGCAGAACCTATCATACTATGTTAGAAACAAAACCAATCCTTATGTGGAATAACATGAAAAGAAGTCCCCCAAATCAAGTGGCCAACACTGAGAAAAAGTGGATAAGGCATTAGTCAACTAACTAACATCAAGAGGAGAAGCTACCAAGATGTAATCATCATCAGACTCATGCTCCAAGTCATTTATCTTCTCAATTTTCAGACTAGACGTACTAAGAACAATATTGCGATCACCAAAATTTTCCTACACTTTTCCCTTGCCTTTCTCCTTATGCTTATCATCGCATATCTTATGGCATTGTGGCCTAATACAATCATGTATTGAGATGGCAAGCTCAACATGTGTGGACATTGATGATGGATTGCCTAGTTAGATGGATCTGCATGTCTACACTACTTAGCACATCAGTGGTCATCATGATCCTCACATAGCCATTCACTTATCACTTATTATATTTAGGTTGTTGCACCTCCCTACAGTTGGCATAGCACCAGTCGATTAGTATACTTAGTTATGCACTATTTGACTTAGTAGGCCACTTTCCTTTATGTTCTATCTTATCTATACCGTTTGTACATTGTATTGTGTAAGAAAAAAGAAGAAACAAGTAAGAAAATATTATGGCCTCCATCCCTTTTCTTGTATTTTTGAGTGAGCTTCCTCTTGTGTGTATGGTATGTGTTTGTTGGCACAAAGCTCAAGTAAGTCCCCTTACACCACCCGATACTTGACATGGTATCAAAGTAGTGCCACTAAGAGAGGCTGGTTTTGAAGGCCGAAGTGGACAAGAAGAAGTAAGAATTTGAGAAATCAAGCAACAAGCAAGAATCTCTCCCATTCTTACACTCTTTCTCTCTTGGATAGTGCCTGTGGAGGCACCAAAAGTAGGAGAGAGTGAAAATCTTAAATTACTATGAGATTTGGTGTACAAGCAAAGCACTTTAAATTCTATAGATTAGCCGTTTAGGGCTAGTCTATTGCTTTTTTTTCTATTTGAGGCCATTTCAAACCTCGTTTTAGAGCCCCATAGTTGGGGATAGCAATTTCAGGGTATATTGCAATTTCGGTTGTATTGACCAAAAGTGGATACACAAGCTACAAATGTTGAATTTATAAGCCTTGAGGTGTTTGCTAAGAAGCAAACACAAGTTTTATTTGCAAACAAGTTATAGATTATATGTACTAGAGAAATCAATGAAAAATGTTGCTTGGTGTATTGCTATACACTTGTTGTAAAGGGTTGTGGAAGACTTGCTTATTGTTTTGTATTAATTTTGTGATAATGGTAGAGGACAGTGGAAACCCCATCATTGAGAAGCTGGACAAGAACAACTACCCATCATGGAAGTTTCATGTGATGAACTTACTTATTGGAAAAGCCCTCTTTAAGTTTGTTTTAGGTGAAGAAAATGAGCCAAAGCTAAGTGACCTTGTGACTATAGATGAATTAAAGGTGTGAGAAAATTGAAATACAAAAGACAAAAAGGTGATGTATTGGCTATCTGTAGTCATTGATACTAGTATGTTGGTGCATATTATAAATGCAAAAATTTCACATGCAACTTGGACAATCTTTAAGAATACGCTTTTAGTAAGCACAAAGGTACGAAAGATTCAACTCAAGCAAGAGTTGAAAACTTTAAAGAAAGGAAAGATGTCTATAAATAAGTATGTTTTGAAGGTGAGAAGCATTGTAGATGCCTTAGCAATTATTGATGCAATGCTTGATGATAATGATTTGATTTCATCTACCTTAGATAGCCTTAATAATGAGAAGTTCTAGAAATCATTTGTCCCTTTTGTGTTTGTACAAAAGCCATTTTCAGTTTTCGATGAGTTGGTCTCTCTCATAATCACTAAAAAGATCAGCATGCAAGGTGAATCATTTGAAAGAAGTGGTAAACATATCCAAGTGTTTTGCTCAAGTTCAAGAAGGGGACATGGCAGATCCTCGTTTAATGAAATACAAGTTTCAGAAGGCCTAAAAACTTTAGATGCAAGGGGAGCTCTAGAGGAAGAGATAGATGGCAGAGCTAAGGTTCTAGCAATTCTAGTATTATTTGTCATTATTGTGGTAAAATATGTCATATTGCAGCCCATTGTTATGTTAAAAAAGATGATACCCACCACAATGATAAATTCCAGCAAGGAAACTATACATCATCTTCATAACAAAAAATGAAGACAAAAATGAGCATCTGTTTGGTATGCAACATATGATGAATGTTATTATAAGAAAGGGAATACATGATAATATATAGTGTGTTGATTCAGATGCATCTAATCATATGATCAATCATGCTGAATGATTTGGAGAGATATAGGATTTACAAAATATAGGTTATCTGTAGATGGGTGATGATTCATGCCACCCAATTTTACATATTAGAAAGGTTTTCGTATCCTTGTATGATAATCAGATAAAGAATCTATCAGATGTATTACATGTGCCATCACCAAGAATTCAGTGTATGTTAATCATATGGTCTAGCAAGGATTGTAGGTTTAATTTAATGCAAAAGACTGCTTTGTGGAAGATTTTAATGATAAGTACAATTTGGTCGCAAAAGGAAGTAGAGTTGACTGCATGTTTACTTTAGATGTTGAAATTTTTACTATGAATATTGCTATATATGCTAAAGGAAACTGAGTGCTTACAGACATTTAAATATGGCACAAACGTATTGGACATGAAAATATGAAAAGATTGAAATTAATGCAATCCAAATAGTTGATTACAAGGTTGCTTGCTTTTAGAGTTGCAGAATTTCAAAAAGTGTGTGAAGTATGTTAGTTTGGTAAGCAGGCAAGGTAACCTTTTTTGCATGATAGAGATGTGAGCAAAAATATACTTGATATTGTGCATATAGATATTTTGGAACCCTATACAAAACATATCTCTTAGTGGTAACAAATATTTTATCACGTTTATTGATGATTGTTCAAGGAAACTAGGGATATATTTTATTAAGAAAAAGAGTGATGTATTTGAGCACTTCAAAACTTTCAAGGCTGCTATTGAAACGGAAATGGGCTTAAAAGTTAAGTCATTGAGGTCAAATGGAGAGAGAGAGAGTACCTTTCTAATGAGTTTAGTGACTTCTTGAGGTCTCATGGGATAAAGAGTTAGTTAACTAGTATACCCCACAATAAAATGGGATTGCAAAAAGAAAAAATAGGCATATTGGAGAAGCTGCACATGTCTTTATGACTAAAAAGAATATACCAAAATATTTTTATTTTGAAGCTATGCATACTGTTGTCTATATTATGAATAGCTGCAGTTCATGGGATGACCCCTGAAGAATACTTTAAAGGTAAGAAGCCTAATGTATCACGCTTAAAAGTATTTGGTTGTATTGTATATGTTCATGTGCCAAATGAGCTACAAAAGAAGCTTGATCCAAAGGCTTAAAAATGCATTTTTACTGGATACTCCTTTGAGTAAAAATGGTATCATTATTATAACCTTGTCATCACATGTGAGTTCAGAGTGAGCAAGGATGTTATTTTTTATGAGATGAGTAGTTGCTATGCATCTAGTGGTGATGCATTGGATGATCATCATCATCATCATAGTCATATGCAAAAAGAGAAGCAAGAATCACAAAGCCTTAGTAGACCAAAAATATCATTTGGCACTACATCTACAGTTAGCCCAGACTAAGGAGCAGTCCCACATCTTTAGGTGCATCTACTAGTATTGCAGTTAAATGTAAAGGGAAAAAAAAGTGTCAAATTGTGGAAAATCAGAGTTGGAAGCACAAGAGTGTGAACAAGAGGGAGAGAGAGAGAGAGCTCAAGTACAAGAAGAAAATCTTGCTCAGGAAGTTGTTCAAAGGTATGACTAGTACACTCTCCTCAACTGTGAGGGTGTACTTTAGGTAGTTTATATAGCCTCTGGAGAGTTAGGGTTAGGGTTTCCCCTTGCTCCCCTATCCTCCAATTCACTTACACCTAGCTACCCTTATCCTCTCCAACATAAGGAGAGTTCACATACTTACTTCTCAACACCCCCCCTCAATGCCAAGTGGCATTGGATAAAACATGATAGGGTGCCCCCCCTTAATCCATAATGAGATGTGTTTATAAATCAGGCTACAAAAGATGGTTATATGTAGAGAGTTTACAAGACTCAAAAGAGTTGATCGTCTGTGGATTAGGAGGCAAAATTGGCCTCCAATTCCTTAGGTACTTCTGGAACACTGGGACACTTACTAGTGATATGCCCAATCTTTTTGCATTTATTGCACTTCATTTTGTCATGATATTTCTTCCAATAATTACTTACAATATGTCCTTTTTTATGACAGAAGGAGCACTTTGTAGAAGTTGTATGGACTAACATTTGCTCATGGGAAGTAAATGCTAAAGTCCCTTCATTATGGTTCCTCTTCTCTTCATCCAAGCATGACTGGATGGTACTTGCCAAGGTTGGGTTTGGGATATTAGTAAGGGTAGTAGCAAGGGTTGGAAAGACCTACTTCACAGACTTCAAAAGGATAGCAATGGCATCTTCATCATGAATTGGTGCTTGAACAAAGGCCAATTGTGCCATGATCCCCTTCATATGTGAAATAAACTTGCTTAGATCTTCTCCATGTTTGTACTCCAAGCTAAAAAACTCGATCTTTAGAAAGATCTTGGAGTTCTTCCCTATAGTGCCATAGAGCCTTTCAAGCTCATCCCACTTCTCCTTGGCAGTGGAGAGTTTGTCGATATGATGAATTAAAGATTTATCCAAATGAAGCATGATGATGGCCTGAGCTCTTTAATCATCTTCTACATCAAGGGGATTGGATGGGTCAATAACTTTGGTGCCTTTTATGAAGGGCCAATACCCTCATTCCATCATTTTATATTTTATCAGGACTTACCAAGGATGAAAATCTTTTCCATTGAACTTGTGAATTTGATGCCTTACATCTACATAGGCCATGGCCATCATAGGAAGGTCTTACCTATTGCCTTAAGCAATGGCAATGTCTAGTCCTTTACGGGTGGCCAAGTACGGACCAAATAGCAGAATTGATAGCCCTACAAATGATAACCAACTTTAAAACTGTAAAGATGAAAAAGGTTGGAAATCATACATATGTAATATCTCAAGATAAGATTTTGGTGGTCCTACTCTACAAACAACCCTTGATTTAAGTTTTACTATTTTCCTAGGTTTTCATTGAGGTAAACTTTGATTGGACTTGTGGATCCTCCCCTCCTTGTAGTTTAGTATACGAGCATTTGGTTGAGCAAGGTCAATTAATGACCTTGACACTTGATGAAGAGTCCGAGGAGATTTCAATCACATCAATATCCTCCCCTCCTTGTGGTTTGGTATATGAGCATTTGGTTGAGCAAGGTCAATTAATGACATTGACACTTGATGAAGAGTCTGAGGAGATTTCAATCACATCAATATTCATAGGGCAATAGTACTGATGTCACTAAATACATTTTCAATGCTTAGAAGCACTCATCTCAAGATTGAGATGTTTAGGTATTACCTTGTCAAGCTTTGTGAGACACTTGACTTATTACCGATTTATTATTGGTATTGAGGTCGCACTTCTCAGTGAACTTATAATGTCCCCTGAGTATTGGAGTTACTCACAAACCAAGAATACACTTCAGAGCATATGCTCCAGTAATTAAAATCATTGTTAATGATTACAGATTGAAAATTTTGAAAATAGAAAAGCTTGAAGCTTTTTGGCTATGGCTGCTAGAAACCCACAATTAGGGTTTTGCTCACAACAACCAGCAAAGGAGAAATTTCTTCAAACACTCTTAGAGGGAGATGGCCCACTAGGGGGGCTAACAAATCCCCATGGTAGCTCCCAAGATTGCATCGTTATCAGCAAGCACGAAGCTCTGGAATGTCACACTATAAAAACTACGCCAGATTCACGATTTGTGCAATGTCATCTTCTTGGCTGCTCAATCTCCACATTTGGTGTGCCGTACTAAAGTGCCTTGTGTTGGGGATGAAGTCTCCAGAAGGAACCTTGAGCTGAAATGCTCTCCTTTGCCCTCCTCAAGTCCTCCAACAGAGGTAGGTTAAGCTATGGCTATGGTGGTCAAGAGGCAAGACGTAGAAGTTGAAAGCTCATGTGCACTTAATGATGTAAGGAAGATGAGGGAAGCTGAAGGATCAGAGATGGCTTTGATACCATGTGAAAAATCAGAGTTGGAAGCACAAGAGTGTGCACAAGAGGGAGAGAGAGAGCTCAAGTATAAGAAGAAGATATTTCTTAGTAAGTTGTTCAAAGGTACAACTAGTACATTCTCCTCAACTGTGAGGGTGTACTTTAGGCAGATTATATAGCCACTGGAGAAGTTAGGGTTAGGGTTTCCCCTTGCTCCCCTGTCTTCCAGCTTATTTACACCTAGCTACCCTTATCCTCTCTAGTATAAGGAGAGTTCACATGCTTACTTCTCAACACACAGATAGTAATGATGCATCTGCTAATCATTTGGGATTTGATGGAGATTCCACTGGTTTAGAGAGTTTGGATAATGAGTCTGGTATTCCTTTCAGATGTGATGATGATACATGGTTGTCCCAAAGACAATATGGCTTGGATATATTGTTTAAGTATGGTATGGCAGTATGTAAGCCTCTTTCAATGCCATTGGAGCAAAATGCGAAGTTGAGTGCTAATGTTGGGGATGGGATAAAAGGCCCTACTATGTTTGAGTTGATTGTAGGAAGTTTGATTTACATGACTATAACAAGGCCAAACTTGAGTTATGTTGTTGGCTATGTTAGTCAGTTTATGTAGATGCCTAGAAAGCCTCATTTGGATGCAATTAGATGCATATTGACGTATGTGAAATCCACTTTGCATTATGGGATTTTTTATGAGACAAGTAAGGATATACATGCCTTTGGATACACAAATGCAAATTGGGTTGGTGACAGAAGATCTACCAATGGATTCATGTTTTCCCTTTTGGTAGTGCAGTAGTTGCATGGAGCAACAAAAAGCAACCTAAATTTGCTTTATCAAGTAAAGAGGTTGAGTATAGAGGTACTACTATGACAAACTGTGAGATAGTATGGTTGCAAAAGTTATTGGGTGATTTGGATGTGCAAGGAGATGGTCCAATTGTCATTCACTGTGACAACATGAGCAACATACAGTTAGCTAGAAAGCTAGTATTCTATGCTAGGACAAAACACATTGAGGTGCATTACCACTTTGTGAGAGAGAATGTACTTGCCAGAGAGATTGACTTGGTATATGCTAGCACACAAGATCAAATAGTTGATATTTTTACAAAGGCATTGCATGCAAAGAAACTTCAAAAATTTCGAAGCTCACTTGGAGTTGCAGAGATACAGTTGAGCTTAAGGAGGGGTGTTGAGATCGCAAGCTCAACATGTGTGGACATTGATGATAGACCGCCTAGTTAGATGGATCCGCACATCTATACTTCGCACGTCGGTGTCATTATGATCTTCACATGGCCATTGACTTATCACTTATTATATTTAGTTTGTTGCACCTACCTACAATTAGCATAGTTATAGCGCTTGTTGATTATAGTCAATTATGCATTGTTTGACTTAGTACGCCACTTTCCTTTATGTTGTATCTTATCTATACTTTGTGTACATTGCATTGTGTGTGATAAAAAAAGAAGAAACAAGCAAGAAAATATTTTGGCCTCCATCTCTCTTCTTGTGTTCTTAAGTGAGCTTCCTCTTGTGTCTATGGTGTGTGTTTGGTGCACCAGCTCAACCAGACCCCCCACCACATGATTCTTGACACCTGCTTCCCACAATAATGACATGTGACTTACTGGGAGACTGGCCATGAGACTAAGACCTCTATGAGTCTCTACCATGGCAGTCATTACCACTCTTACCATCATGTCTACCCTTGATAGTCAATGCATGAGAAATATGGTTTGCATCCACATTCTTTCTATTTATCTCCTCTATGAGTAAGGCACCCTTAACATCCTAGAGCTTCAAACATACGTGGCAATATGGAAAGTGTCCCATGACTCAAGAAATGTCACAAGCAAGAACAAAGGAGAAATATTATCCTTAAACTCAATGCCTTGTAAAGTCAACTAGTTGAAAATCAAGTGAAACTCATTCAAATGTGTGGACACACTAGTCCTTTCTTTATGCAAATGTCCATGAGCTATTTCAACCAATACATCAGTTGAACAGGGCTTTGCTTTTGTCATAAAGATTGCAAAGAGTGGATTTACATAGTTCATCCAACTCGTCCCAAATATCTTGACCAATATCTTTGGGCTTTACACTCTTGCTTTTCAAAGGCTTAACTTGCTTCTTTTGGACTAATATCTACTATATCTACATCTTCCAATAGGTAAAATTTATACTATCAAG
The DNA here is from genome assembly GCF_053477565.2 of Lygodium microphyllum. NCBI lineage: Eukaryota > Viridiplantae > Streptophyta > Polypodiopsida > Schizaeales > Lygodiaceae > Lygodium > Lygodium microphyllum. The sequence goes on along the minus strand of NC_141135.1, from coordinate 144,263,753 downwards.
ATTTTCAATATTAAAAATGGCACTATCATTCAAAGAACTAGCCATAATCACAATATACCAATGTAAAATCTAAGAGAATGGGCTGTTGTAAATGACTACAAATCAACCCCCAAAACTTAGCCAAAACAAGGGCATTACAAAAGGGAATACCAAAGTATAGAGTTGTCCACCAACTACAAGCAATAGACTGCTAAAGTACAATGTTTGCTCTCCAAGACAATGATGAAAAATTCAATTATAGCAATGCCAAAATAAAAACACGATATGTCAATCCAACAATGGGAAAATAGCCAATGAAGCAAGCTCCCACTACCAAGGATATCCAAGTAGCAACAACCAGGATACAAAGAATGCAACTAGAAATAACTAAGCATGAACCATTGATACCAAAGACTATCTCACAAACTAAAAGTGTTAGTAAGCCATACATCCCATAAGCATATACATCATTGATAAACTACTGACAGAGGTAAGTGCTAGTGTCCACCAGCACACGAAATCAAATCAACCCACAAGCGAAGGTAACAACATCCAATAGCATACAAGAGAGCATACACATGAATCAAGAGTCCCACTGTCTCAAAGACCAAGCTTAACTATATAAAGGATCCAAACCTCTAATGCCAATAGCAAGTAGCTCCCACTAAAGAAAATACAAATGCCAAATAAGCAATACAAGCTCAAGACATCAAGCACATGACCTTTCAAAATCCAAGATACGTATAGTAGCATGAAAACCAAGTAAGTCTTCAAAGCCATAACGTCAATCAACTGAAGCAACTGAAGTATAAAGCCAAATCTCCAAAGGATCCAATGTAACTCAAATCCGATTGGTAAAGCCATCCATAATCATATTTGGGTCCAAGTATCAATGCTAGACATCAATGCATATAAGTTTCATATCTAAATAGCATCAAGCCTCAATAGGTATAAAGTTACTTTTAATAGCTTCTACAAAACTAAGCTAATCAAGATCTAACCAATCCAAGTACCATCCCAAAGCATAATCATAACATCTAGGTACCAAAATAGCATCATCGAGGTATTAACATGCACAATGGAGCTCACTATTCGTTGTCCAAACCATAATTGTTCAGTTTTGTGTGAAACAAAGAACTAAAAACTGCATAAAACCAACTCTATGAGTGCTCAAATTTGTAGCTCTCGTGACACTCTTTATTTGAATCTATAGTATGCCTAAATTTGATAGCGTATGTAAAGGTTATGGCCAAAATACAAAAGTGTTCTCAAATTGCCATAGTTGTCCATGACTTCTACAACATGCTTTGTATCCACTCATAACGGATATAATGACTACTACTTGGCTCAATAAGCATTCAATAATGCTTAGCTACTCAAAAAATTGAGAGCAAGTTAGAACAATCCCAAAAAAGGGAAGATTCAATGCATACCTCAAGAGGAAGAAACAATTACTACCATGCATGAAACCTTGAGTTGAAGCTTTGAATTTGAGCTAAGGCAAAGAATGAAGAAGCTCCTCGAATGGTTAGATCCAAAGGTAGAGCCTGAGTAAAGCACACAAGCGGAAGCAAGAGCAAAGCAAGAGCTATGGCATATGGAGAGAGAGAGAGAGAGAGAGAGAGAGAGAGAGAGAGAGAGAGAGACCATATGTGGGAACTCCAATAGTCACAATGTGTAACCAACCTTTCCTTATTCAATAGTCACTATGAAAGAATAAAGAATAAAGAATAAAGTGAGAGTGATGGATGGTCGCCATCTGCAATGTACAAGTGTACGCTCATAGTGTGTGAAGTAAATATAGGGTGGCGTTGGCCCAGGCACCTTTACCCCCAACATCAAGTTTTTAAAGTGTGAGAATATCTCTCAATAATGAAAGAAATATGTATTTTTTAATACAAAACTAATTTGTAAAATCTCTTGTTAAGGACTCATAAAATCTCTTTTGATCATAGGGTCAAGACATGGAACAACAACCAAGGACGAGAAACTAACATGTTCTCATCAAGGACCCCTTGAATGAGGACAATGCCATCTTTACTACTAAACAACACACTGATTTTGGAAAAATATTTCAAATATATGAGATAGGATATGTTTGATTCAAGGCCCTTGGTAAACTCAACCCCTAGTAGTAGAGAAAACATTGGGCATAAAGGTCAAATCAGGAAAATATGTCAAAGCTAGTGTCCCAACGATGGAAGGACCCTGTCGCCAGGAGTGAGGGAGTGTAGCTAGCAAGGATATAAGAAGAAGAGTTATGGGTCATGGCACCAAGTGGTCCATTTATTCACCTACAATCAACCCTCCACAAGTATAGAGTACCCAAGTGACTAATGAAAGACATCCTAACTGGATACCTTGTGAGCTCTATGGCTAGAGTGCATAATGGAGTCTCTTGTAAAAGCTCACAAGGTGTTCTATAGGAAAAAAAATACCAAACTAAGGCACATGGAGGCAAAGAACACCATCATCAATTATGGTAGTGTGCTTTCCTAATTGATAGCTCTCCATATTGGGCTCATCATAGGATCCCATATGGTGCCACACCCACCACTAGGAGGACACAAATGAAAAGAGCTTGAAGAGCATTCAAAGTGATGCCAAAGACATAGAGAAGATAGTTATAATGAGGAGAGGATCCCATATAGTGCCACACCCACCATCAAAAGGAGGATAGGAACAAAAAGAGCCTCAAGAGCATCCAAAGCGACATAAGAGACATAGAGAATATAGTAGTGATAAGGACTTGGAAGATAGGGATCTACTTGACAAATTCCTTCATTAGTCCAAGGAGGAATTTGAGATGAGGAAAAATCTCATGAGAAAAGAATGGGAAGAGTATCAAGCAGCCATAAGAGCATCTCTCGAGGAGTCAATGCATAAACAAGTGGGAAAATTTGCGGTAGAAAGAGGTAAAAGTAGCTCCAGAAAAGGTAAGGAAAAGGTAATTGAAGAAGCCCAATCTCATGCACAACCTGCAAAAACAAATGGAACAAATGCAAGCACAAATATTAGAGTTGGGCTAAGGCAAAACCCCCTCCACAAAGCACCATCACTGGGCTAGAAAAGAGCACCCACCCAACTAATTCCACAACAGATGTACAAGAGTCTTCTAAAGATAAGACTGTTGCAAGAAGGATAGGAGCCCTTGAGTGGATAATCAAAGACCTGAAGGAGGACAAGGCCAACATGTTCAAGACCAACTAAGAGCTGTAGGGAAAATTGGAGAGGACACAAGAGGAGCACAAAAACTTCTTGATAGATTTAGAAAAGTGGACTAAGGAGCTCCAAGCTCAGTTGCAGGCTTGTGACAAGGTACTATCAAGGGAAGATAAAAGTAGGAGTTCCAAAACCAACTAAATGACCGTGACTTCATGCTTCCAGAGCTTCAAATCTAGCTGAAGAAGCATGGCACCGCACTCAAGGAGAAAATAGGCCTGAGAGCTTCAAGAACTACTAGAGGAATGCACCCAAAGAGTATAGAAGAACTTAAGGCCCGATTGGGATTACTTTCCAATGCTTTGGTAACCATGGACAAGATTCAAGGAATTAACATGATGATAGAGGAGCCCAACCAAGGATACCTAATATGGCAACTAATGCAAAAGGGTTATTAGGAGTATGAATTCAAGGTACATGATTGATACAACCTGAGTAGCCCCATCCCACCTTTCCCATTTCCATAGACCCACCTACAATCATGACACCCCCATTGATCTACCCAATCTACCAAATTTTGATATAGGGGTTAGAGGATCAACCACCATCTCAAGAGGAGGACTCAAAACAAAAGATGTCCTACATGAACTCAAGGTACATGATTGATACAACCTGAGTAGCCCCATCCAACCTTTCCCATTTCCATAGACCCACCTACAATCATGGCACCCCATTGATCTACCCAATCTACCAAATTTTGATATAGGGATCAAAGGATCAACCACCATCTCAAGAGGAGGACTCAAAACAAAATAAGTCCTACATGGTCATGATCTAGACCCTATGATCTCAACCACAAAAAGTGATTGAATATTCCATTCCCCTTGAACTTTTACCACAAGAAGAGGATGAAAATCCCTAGGGGATAGTGCAAAAGTATCACGAGAGACACAAGGCCAACCCTACAATGAAGTTTGACTTTAAAGTGAATGAGGAGAGTGGAGGAAAATCCCCAGGAGAGTGCAAAAGTATCAGGAGAGACACGAGGCCAACCCTACAATGAAGTTTGACTTTAAAGTGAATGAGGAGAGTGGATTTGAAAAGCCACTTTCCTTATTCATTGTGCAACTACTCATATGAACAACTAAAAACTACAAAGTGGCTCCGACCCCTTAGATGTGGAAGCATATCAAAAGCCTTGCAAGATTCAAGGAAGCAGGGAGGGTATTTGAAATTGAAGCCATGGAGGTATGGCACAATTTCCAAAGATTCCTAACATTAGAGCAATCCATGTGTATGGAACATATCTATTCCAACTTGTTAACCTAATCTGCTCCTTTGCACATTTTGCAAAAGAGTTTACCAATTGCCCAGATCCCTTCTTCATTACCACCTGCAACTACCTCCACCTCCTTATGGGCTCCTCCACCAACTAGAAACTCCCTATGAAGACAAGCTACGCCCACTCTTCTTCAACATCAATATTGGAACTAACCGCATGGCTATGTTCATCTTTACCTCTAAGCTCTATTATTGCCAACCTATTGTATCCAATCATTTGAGGACATGGTGAATAGTAGATTCACCATGTGCCCACATTCATTCTTTCCAGAGACTTCACTGTAGCTACAAAAACATGTCAATGAGTACCTTCTCAACAAGGGATGTCTCGAGCGTACACTCAAACCCATATTTGAGTGATCTATTCCTTTTGGAGCCTAGTCAATTGTCATTTTGTATTTATTCTTTTAAAAAGAGTAAAAAAATAACAACAAAAAAACTAGAACGTTCATTGCACTTAGGGTGACCCCTTAGCCCTTCCCCACATCACACACGTCAAGGGCAGAGCATTACAAGCTTGCTTGGGCAACATGTCACCCTAAGGAAAGCCACTACAATACACTCCTCCACCAACTAGGTCTCGTTAAGTGCTGGACAATGTTCCAAGTATCCTTGAAGCTTGATCCATCTCCCAACTGCACATCGCACGTGTTAACCCCAACACGAAGAAAGAAAAATGAAATAAAAAAGACGCAGGGCAAAGGTGGAAAAAAGGTAACCGGACTGAAGAAAGAAGAGGAGAAAAGGCCAAAAGCGCAAGGGCAACCTTAAAAAGTCCAAGGCAAATGCAAAAGGAAAAATGTGCATTTTAAAATACAAAGGCGCACCCTGAAATCTTGTAAAAGAGTGCCATGCGGTGGAAAATCTGGAAAGCTAAAATAGAAGACAAAGACAAAGGCCAAGGCAAAGAGAAACAGAAGACAAATGCGCACAAGGAAAAGCGCAAGTCAAAACTTTTGTAAAAGAGCGCAAGCGCATCATGGTTTAATTCAAGGAGCGCTGAGCTCTCACCCGTGCAATTTGTAAATGTAGACGGTCGATGGAAAGGAAGCTAGGAAGATAGAAGGACAATGGGAAAAGGGCCTAGGCTACGGCCGGGCCATGTAAAAAAGGGGAAAAGGGGATGACCGCCCAAAAGGGATTTAGGGTTTTGTATATAAAGTTGAAAAGTGAATGAGAAGCTCATTCTTGTGTGTGGCGAAAAGTGACTCCCTTCTTCTTCTTCTTCTTCTTCTTCTTCTTCTTCTTCTTCTTCTTCTTCTTCTTCTTCTTCTTGCTTGCTTGAGCCTGTGCTTGAGAGAGGGAGTGTGAGCGTGTGAGGGAGTGAGTGTTTGAGGGTGAGGGACCGAGGAGGAGAAGCTCTCCATCTTCTCTTCTCTTCTCTTCTCTTCTCTTCTCTTGCTCGCGATGATGGAGCTTGGAGAGTGGAGCTTGAGGATGGAGCTTGCTTGAATCTTGCACTTGGATCGTGGAGCTACCGGAGTGCGCGAGAAAGGAGGTAACTCGAACGGCATGGAGGTAAGCTCACTACACCCATAGATATGGATGGCGCGTCGGCTATGTGAGAGGTAGCCATTAGTGCTCAGCTTGAAACGCTTGAAGCAATAAGTGGTCCGTGGGTCTTGGCGGTTGAGTGAAAGCTCCCACATTTTGATTCCGTTACCGAGACAAACAGATTCAAGTCTTGAGCGCTTGCGTGCTTCGAATCAAGCATCGAAATAAGGGCTTTCCCCGAACCAGTGCTTGAGATAGGTAGGAAGTGAGGGGATAGAAGATGGTATTCGATCTCCTTGGCAAGTAGGTTTTTTGCTTTTTTGAGATTTATGTTGTGAGATGGAGTAGTGTAGGTATTTACTTTGTGAATTGGATACATTAGAGTAGGAGAAAACAAAGAAAATAAGCATTAGGATTTATTGTTGCAAAACAGGGTAAAAGACGGCAAAAATCATGCAAAAAATGGTAAAAAGCTCGCTTGTGATGCCTAAGATCGGCAAGTGAGTGGTTGGGGGCATCAACACCATACCCGAGAAGGGGCATAAGAGCCAAGAGACCAAGGGAAAGCTCATTTGTGACCATTTCTGTGTGTGTGTGTGTGTGTGTGTGTGTGTGTGTGTGTGTGTGTGTGTGAGAGAGAGAGAGAGAGACATCGCACGATTCGCTCCGATCTCGCCATCGACAAGCCTGCTGCTCTATTCAGGTATATGAATCCCTTCCCCTATCCCCCTAGATAGGATCTGGAGGTTTATGCTTGCTATGATTGGGTAAGTCGCACGAATCGAGCAAGATCGACATCTCGTTGTTGTCATCGCGCCGCATTCGGCCCGTCCGAGCGGTCACTTCTGGGTCAAGCCCCAGAATCGGCCCTTGGCCCTCTTTCACTCGACCCACTCAGCCCGAAACCCTAATCGGACCTCGATCCTTTTTCATTCGGCCCACTCGACCCAAACCTACTCGACTCGTCCGAGTCGACCATTTGACCCTCGGCCCGTTTGAGCCAAACTATCCGAGCCATAGAATTCGGCCTCGGCCATGTGTCATATTTGGCCCTTGGCCCAAGTGCCTCGGCCCGTCCGAGTGACCTCGTCCGAATTGACCACTCGGCCCGTCCAAGCCAACCTGTCCGAGCGACTTCGTCCGAGTCTGTGCCTCGGCCCGTTCGATTCTACCCTGTCCGAGTCCCGAATTAGGCCCTCGGCCCATGTACCTCGGTCCGTCCGAGTGACCCACTCGGACCCTGCAATTCGGACCAGCTGGGCGGAGTGAAAATTTTTATCAAATTCTCCAAAATTTGACCTAATCCGACTGGAGCTCAGCAGCGCAAGCTATCGAAAGTCCTTCTGACGCTCAAAACTTGATTCTGGCACACATGGAATAGACGAAATCGTAGGGAGCAGCCGCTTAGCAGCTTGAAGTGGGCAGCAGCGAGACCCAGAGACCTAGACACAAAACACTGAGCACTTAAAATCTGATTGGCCAAAAACAAATGAGGCAACATATTAGAAAAACCATGAACCCCGAAATTGACCTTAAAGGCAACGTGGAGCTAAAGGCACATCACAGACCCATCACTGGGCTGAAACTTAGAACATTAGTTCAAAATTTGGCTAAACGGTCCTCCAAATTGCGCATGGTGTTTACCGTAATGGCCATGTGGGCCGAGAGGACTGCACTCCCCCCCCTAGACCCCCGCAGAGGGGGCTCTATCCCCTCCACGCCTCCCCCAAGTAGGTTGGAGAGAAAACGCACGCTGTGACAGGTCCCCCAAATTAGACCTTAGTATAGTAATGGCTCTACACGAACGTGGATCCTCACTGACAAAAGAGCACCCAAAAGCCCATACCCGAACCAAGAGAAACAGAGACCCTAGAACCTCAATGGGCCAATCTAGCCAACAAGGGCAAGGAGGCCACACTGCAAAAACACATACGTGTTGCATTCGGACTACATCTAGTCCAGGCGAAAGGCAACAACATCAGGCTACAATAGCGAGAATGACTAGATATGGCAATCCTGACAATAGATGCTCCTTGAATAGCCCTACACTGACGAGCCAAGACATCAGTGGAGAATCCACATCTGGTCGTGCAGTTGGGGACTCAAGGGCATTTATCAGAAGGCTTAAATTTACAAGCCAAGACCCGAAAGATGAAGACATAGTAGTACCTGCTTATCTTAGGGTCAAACTCACCGCGAAAAGAGAGCATACTATCAATGCTCTGATTGATGAAGGAGCAGATTTTAATGTCTTGACCTATGAGGCATGGACCCTACTAGGCCAACCAGAGCTGACACCGACTAATGCAACTCTTAGTCCTTATGGGGGACCTCCACAAGCAGTCATAGGGAAGTGCAATATCCTTGCAACAATTGAAACCGAAAGCTTGCCTATCCTATTTCATGTTCCTCCAAATAGTGCTAAATATGGTAAGGAAACCCTCCTGGAAAGACCCTTCAAAAGGGCGACCAAATGTGAGGCTGACTATGTAGCACAGAGGATACACCTAACACTACCTGGTGTGAGGATAGTCACAACCTTTAGCAAGGGTAACCTCATCGAACCTCGAGGGAACGGCAAGGAAGGTGCTAGCGTAACAGTCAAGCCTACTATTGAGAGCAAGGACTTGTTGGAAGAGCTGATACAAGCATAGGTCGAACAACTAGAACCAATGATGAGTGACGCCATGCTTGAAACAAGAAGGTCAAGAGACAATTCCAAGGACGGGCTTTGGACTTACAAATATCGTAGAAGACCCCACAAGAAGCCTAAGCCTTATAGACGAAGGCATCGATGGAGGGTCAGCACAACACCGCGATGGATATCCAAAGCGTTGCTACGTGCTCAAGGGTATTACACAAGTAACCGATGGATGTGGGTACCAAAATCCCCTGCTAAACCATCTCTATCAGCTGAAGGCAAGATTGCATCAAAAGCAACGAAGCACAGGAGGAAATCTAAGAGAAACTCTAGGTCTCGAGGCAAGAGACCGGACATGAGTGTTCGAAAGACATGGAGCACCTAGGGTAGCTAGCTTGCAAAGATGCTCTCTGCCGGTGCGCTACGTGCCTACCCTCAAAAGGTATGCAAAGAAACGAGGTCCCAAGTGACACCACCCCGGACATAGACCAAAGAATCCCCAGGTCAGGGGAGTAGAAGTTCAAAGAAGCACACAAGGTGTGGCAACACCGGTTGTGCAAGCCCCCAACAGGCACTCATGCACTAGGTGCTCAAAGGCTGAAAAGGCAGCTCGAGATAAGGAAGAATTTGATGCATTGTTCAAAAGCATCTTGGAAACGGTCGCGGCCAGAGACTACACCATTCAGGTCCCGGTCGACATCTTCCCTGCCCAACCTCACAGGAGCCCCTCACCAGCAGAGCCTCAGTCACCTAACCACCCAGACTCACCCCTCCTTGTGCAAATCGAGTAGTCCCTATGATATACAAGTAGCTTAACAAGCTGTCCTGCCATAACTTTTTGTCTTTTGATGATTAAAGGGGCAAGCTCCCCACTTGTACACACTTCCTTTACCTATCGTTGATGTATGCCACGTCTTTAATAAGCAATGGAATAGGCATTGCAATCAGCATCATAGCATTTTGAAAAGTTATATCTTAACATGATTGCATTTTTTCATTGTACTTGATGCAAGCAATCATATACTCTCATGAAGTAACAAGTGGATGCAGGATGACACAGGTCTTCGTGCAAACTTGTTCAATGCCCAAGTCACTGCAAGACCACCAACCGCACAAAGAACTGCAACAAAGCCACGCTACCAAACGCGAAAAATCACCCTTGCGAGTGCCCACATCGCACGAACCAAAGCATAGTCATGGGCTAGGCTCTCTTCTTGGGTCAAGCTCTATAGTGAGCTCACGACGGTTGTTACCTCAATCGTACCAACACCGCAACAATAGCTTCTCTAACAACGAGGCTAGGGCACAATCATCACTATCATATCCAATTCCTGAGCCTTCAAAGCTTGACATTTCCCGGCCCATTGAAACGTTGATAACCTCAACATATTGCAATGGTTGTACTTAGGCAAGTCAAAAAAAAAAGAGATAAAAAGCACCCACGATCACAATACCGCACCTAGGGGTCCTCAAATTAGGTGCGTCCAATGACCTTGGTCAGCTGGCTCAATCCCTAGTCCCCTTGCCCCCTAGCATCACCCACAATAGTTCAGGGCACATCGAGCGCAGGCCAGACCTAAGAGCTTGTCTCGCCTATGGTTAGACTCGTCACCCTGACCCATTCACACAATTCCCTCTTGCACTCTGCCTTAATACCATTGCAATCAATTGTGGTAAGCGATGCACGAAGAGCCATGAGCAGTACATTGTCCTCATCGCACAGGCCCAATGTCTACCAACTACCGATAGTGCAATATCCATGTGTTCTATTCTGTTACGTCATGCAATCACAATGCACAGGATGTCACATATACCTTCACGTGTACTTCTTTCCACCATGGACGACTTTGCTTCATCCACATGTCCTCATGAGAAACCAGCCCGCAGTCTTCTACCTACGTAATATCTAAGTATGCATGAGCACTCACATAATATCTGCACTGAAGTATATACACAGTTTGGGTCCTCAAGTGCAGGACAATACTCTCAGCTTGCTTAGAGTTCGACCTGTCTCCCAAACTAATTAAACTATGTCTTGTGCACGATAAAGAAGACTCGCACTACCCCTAGGGAGAAACCACCTATGAGAGGTTTTCAATTGCAAGTATTGAAGACTCCAACGAGGGTGTCGTTCGCTCTTCATCAACACTCAACTCTGAATTCCTATCCTTATCACCCTGTAAGCCTGCCATTGTACTCCATCAGTGTAACCCCCCCCCAAAGAACAACCCTACCACCAACTCCCATTGCCCTACCACCTACCACTTAACCCACCAATGTGCCCTCAACAACCTTCCTCCCCACCACTACCAACACTTCGCCATGGCAACCACCGACACCCTTTCCACCCACGTCTTCGGTGCATGCTAACGCCTGCTACCTACGATAGTGAGTGCCATGGGACTGACACTCGTCTAGGAGGGGGGTAATGTTAACCCCAACACGAAGAAAGCAAAAGGAAATAAAAAAGACACAGGGAAAAGGCGGAAAAAAGGTAGCCCGACTGAAGAAAGAAGAGGAGAAAATTCCAAAAGTGCAAGGGCAACCTTAAAAAGTCCAAGGCAAATGCAAATGGGGAAAGGTGCATTTTAAAATACAAAGGCGCACCCTGAAATCTTGTAAAAGAGTGCCACGCGGTGGAAAATCCAGAAAGTTAAAACAGAAGGCAAAGACAAAGGCCAAGGCAAAGAGAAACGGAAGACAAAGGCGCACAAGGAAAAGCGCAAGTCAAAACTTTTGTAAAAGAGCACAAGCACATCATGGTTTAATTCAAGGAGCCCCGGGCTCTCACCCGTGCAATTCGTAAATGTAGACAGGCGGTGGAAAGGAAGCTAGGAAGATAGAAGGACAATGGGCAAAAGGGCCTAGGTTACGATCGGCCATGTAAAAAAGGGGAAAAGGGGATGACTGCCCAAAAGGGATTTAGGGTTTTGTATATAAAGTTGAAAAGTGAATGAGAAGCTCATTCTTGTGTGTGGCGAAAAGTGACTCTCTTCTTCTTCTTCTTCTTTCTTGAGCTTGTGCTTGAGAGAGGAGAGGGAGTGTGAGAGTGTGAGGGTGAGGGACCGAGGAGGAGAAGCTCTCCATCTTCTCCTCTCTTCTTCTCTTCTCTTCTCTTCTCTTGCTCGCGGTGATGGAGCTTGGAGCGTGGAGCTTGAGGATGGAGCTTGCTTGAAGCTTGCACTTGGATCATGTGGCTACCAGAGTGCATGGGAGAGGAGGTAACTCGAACAGCATGGAGGTAAGCTCACTACACCCGTAGAGATGGATGGCGCGTCGGCTATGTGAGAGGTAGCCATTAGTGCTCGGCTTGAAACGCTTGAAGCAATAAGCAGTCCATGGGTCTTGTCTGTTGAGCGAAAGCTCCCACAGCACAACATCACTGCACTAGACAAGTAGACACACCCTTAGGAAGAGCACAGTAATATGACAGATACACTAGATCCAAGAAGGGCCCATCGACATTGGTGACCCGGTAAAACTATCCTAACTTCATCCATCAACAATGGCCACCAACCTACTCTTCACCATAACCTATGTAGTTCCACATCACCTACTCATTTCCTTATTCTAGCAAACCCTCCCCATAACAACACCTCTTGCCAGCCACTCAGCTACTTCTAGCATTAGTGTCATGGGACTAGCACTCATCTAGGAGAGGGACAAATATAAACCACACAATTGGCAGAAGACAGGAAAAAAAGAGGAATACCTAAAAATCCCATAATTTTTTGTAAATAAATCATCGTGTTATAATGAGAGCTGAGCTCCCTTCCATATAAGTTGTACTCATGATTAAAAGACACCAAAGCATTATACATGGGCAACATCCTTTGTAGTTAACTAGTCCAAGCATGTAAGAGAAATCTCCGATTACAAAGCCCAAAAAAGGGGTTGGAGGCCCAAGGGGGATGGGAAAACCCTAACCCTAAAAGAATATAGTTAAAGGATGAGTTTGAATAAGACAAGCTATTCATGTATGTACAAACTTCTTGTTCTTGCCTTCTTGCTTTTGCCATTATGAGAGAGAGGGTAAGATTGAGAGTAAGAGAGTGAGTATAAGGGTGAGGGACCAAGTGATGAAGCCTCCTTCCTTCTCTCTAGTGCTCTCACATGCCTATGCCTACATGCTCATCTCTTGCATGTGGTGGATGTAGAGAGTTCGAGAATCGAGGGAGTGCATCGTGGATCGTGGAGCTTGCAACATGCATCTTTCATGCTCAAAGGAAGGGCGTGCATACTCACTACAGATAGATCATAGCATTTGTGACGTGTGAGAGGCTAAGTGAGAAATAGACATTGCTTGTAGAGAGTTCGAGAACCGAGGGTGTGTATCATGTATCATGGAGCTTGCAACATACATCTTTCACACTCAAAGAAAGGGCGTGCATGTTCACTATGAACAGATCGTAGCATTCATGACATCTGAGAGGCTAAGTGAGAAATAGCCATCACACTCTATGATCAAAACTCTTGAAACAATAGGAGTATATCCAACGTCCCATTGTTGAGCATGTGTTGCCAACACGATGGGATGCGAAGTCAATGGAGAGAGAGAGAGAGAGAGAGAGAGAGAGAGAGAGAGAGAGAGAGAGAGAGAGAGAGAGAGTGTGTGTGTGTGTGTGTGTGTGTGTGTGTGTGTGTGTGTGTGTGTGTGTGTGTGTGTGTGTGTGTGTGTTGTTGGGGTAAAAGGCCTCTGGGCCTACCCGTTGTAATGAAAGCAATCAACCATGGAATGAAATCTAACTGAAATTGAAAATTAACTAAGCTACAACAAAGAATTAACAAATCTATTGCACCAAGACATCCTCATCATGTATTAATGGTTGGAGATTCAAGAATACATGACGGCCATGGCTGAGTGCTTCATAGGCTAGAAAGAAGCTAACTCCAAGAAAATGGTAAAGCCAAGATTATTGAATGATCAAAAGATGTCTTGCCTTTGGCCTCTAGTCCCCTTTTATTCTAACCCTCTTTCCAAACTTAAGGGCTATTCACACATGTACACATAGGCTAGGGATGAATTTACAAAGGCTGGAATTAATCCAAGGTGCAAATATTAATGTTGTATTTTCCTTCATGACAAACCATCCCGTCTTGAAGATGGTTTTGTCCTCAAAACCAAGAAGTAATGGACTAAATCCAAGTCAAGGATGATAGTAATCATGCCCATTCATCTTCCAAGTGATAAGAAAGCACTGTCCATGAAAAGAATACCTTTTGCATGCCAAACTGTGAGAAAACTGGCTGCTGTCCAAACAGGGCTGATTCACTAAAACTGCCATAACTTTTGATATATTGGTCCAAATGAGGCGTATGAGGTGTAGAAACAAAGTATACACTCCCAAGCATCACCCCATAACATCAGAATCAAATTTTGATGAAGTCAGGATAGTTTTATTATCTGCAGAGATTTCATACAGCAAGCTGTCTCTGCACAGTCCTGCATACTACATCATATATCATCCTGTAATAACCAAGGAAAGTTACTGACATAAGTGGATGGTTGCCAAGAAGACTCTTAAATGGGCAAATTCTTCCACTTAATGAGATACTCAATGAGAGTACGATTTTTGAGAACTTTCTCTCTCTTTCCAATAATGCTTTCAGGTTCATATATGATCAGTCCTGCCTCATCCAATGGTGGTAACTCTTCCAATACTTGTACATCGGGCCCAACATACTTCTTCAGCTAATACTCAATAGTAGTACTAATCTATACAGGAGGTCAAAATCAGCCTGTAGCCTCCCGGATCAAAAGGAAAAGTTGTATCTTTGCCATGCATTGGTTCAACTTTCATAAGATATGATCATCATGATGGTACTCACTAACAAAGTCTCCATTGCATGATGGTCCTCCTAATCCACATGTTGTCCATAATTTGCCTTCTTGAACTGAACTTCTTGTTGTTGAACTTCTTGTTGTGGACTCATACCAAAATGGTCTTCAACAAGATGTTCTCCATCATTTACATCATAATATTCAAATAGCAAGATTATTTTGGCCGACTTTGCCCTACATGTGGCTTGGTGATTACAAGATAGTGGCTTAGCACAACGATAGCATAAGCCCGCAACATGCAGTTCCCGTATTGTATCACTAGTAAGGTGTCTAACACGTTTAGCCTTAGATAGCAATTTGCACACCTGTTTATCACCATTGGTCAGCTCTATGACAGTTTTGACATGCTGCTCATAGTCATCTTGCTGCTCATGCATAACAGATGGTTGTCCATGCTCATCATGTACAACAGATGGCTGTCCATACTCATAACCATATTGCTCATGCTGTCCATACTGCATATGGTGATAATAGCCCTGCTGCACATCAGAGGGACAGTTAGGTTGAGCATATACAGTTGCTTCCACTGATGTTTGCTGCTCACATTCATAAGCATGCTGCCTTTGATCATTAGTCCCACAGCATTGGTCATAATCACTTGCTTGCTGTTGATCAAAACTAGAAGTGTATTGATAAGCATAACCATTTCTGTTACATCCATAAGAACTATTTTGCTGAAGAGATGGATGCTCATAAGCATAAGCATGTTGACCATAATAACCATTCTGCTGCCAAGGTTCAATGGAATAATACTCTGCACTATGATATGGTACATCATATTTATAAGCGTTAACATGCTGTCCAGGTGTACTAGCATACTGATCATATTCATTTGCATATTGTTGCTGTTCATATTCATAAGATGCATGTAAATCATAATGTGTACCACCAGCATATACATGTTGTCCATAAGCACAAGCATTTGATTCAAGTGTACCATCAGCATATAGATGCTGGCCATGAGCATAAACATTTGATCCAAGTCTTGCTATTCTTTCCATAAATGCCTTTGTAAAAGCAATACTCTGTTCAGTCGAAACTACAAGTTTGTCAATATTAGCTTTTGTTTGAAGCCAACGTTGTTCACTAGAGATGGAGCTATTGTTCTCAGCTACCATTGTAGTCAAGTTGCTTTCAAAATCTTCTTGTTTGATGAGCATCAACAAGGCTGCATTACTTGTCTATTTCTGTTCTTGTCTTCCACAAGGTGAATTGCGTCAATAAACTATATCAACTGCTAAGATCAGCATTGATGCCTCTAGTAGCAGCTGGTTCGTCTCTTCCTTGGAATCACTTCCAGGAGACAGCTGTCTCAAGTAACTTGGCATTCAGGTTTACATCCTTCATCACTGAAGTCATTGCCAGGCTCATCGATGTTTGGATAGGTATGGCCAGAGCTTCTGCAGAGACTGAGCTGCCAACTTGTCTGCTCCCTTTCATACATCTTGGACCCTTCTAGATATGGACTTACTTTTGAGGTTCAAAGAAGTTGAGACCTTGCAAGGTCAATGAGGTCAAGGTGGATTCTGTCTCACGGGAGCTCCACTATGGCACAAGATACTTATGGGGATCTGTTTCCAAAGGCTCCTTCCTGTGAAAACTCTTCCACAATGATGACTTACCAAGATTCTGATTATGAATTGGCCAAACATAACATGGCTGTGTCAATTGTGGAGATGCTTGGAAACTCTTTCACCAAGCTAGTTCATGGAAATGCACTGTACAAGCTTGGGAAGTATGCCAGGGCTTCCAAGAAATATGAGAAGGCAGTGAAGTATATTGAATATGGTAGTTTTTTTCTCAGATGAACAAAAGAAGCAGGCCAAAACTGTTAAAGTGAGCTGCTATCTTAACAATGCTACCTGTAAGTTAAAGCTGAAAGACTACAAGCTGCAAAAGCATGCAGTGAAGTGCTTGAGATGGACTCACAGAATGTTAAAGCTTTATAGAGAAGAGCACAAGCATACATTGAAACTGCTGATCTGGATCTTGCAGAACTGGACATTAAAAAAAAACATTGGAGATAGACCCTCAGAACAGAGATGTGAAGCTGGTGGATTAAGTTTTTCATTTCATTTGAAGCCCAAAGAACAAGTTCTGATGCATATGCTGCTTGATCTCCAAAAACCGACTGGAAATCCTTCACAGTCTGAGACACTGCAGAGAATACAAGTTGTGAAAGGTCCACAGTGTATGCACCACCATATGATGTGCCGGAGATGAACGTGGTCCTTGACTTCCCTTATGTCACCTCTGTATGAAAGCACTTGATGTTGCTGATCACGCTGATCCCATCATTCTAATTAACTTTGACTGTAAATTCTCCATTCTTTCCTCAATTGCTACTTCAGTTTGTGGATCCCAATCGTTGGAGAGATGCCAGTGCAGCTTACCTTGTGATGATACGATGGCAAGCTCAGCAGTTCCCCTTCGATTATCACTCTAGGGAGAAAGACCTTCTGACAACAGCTCTTCTCATCGTACATCGTTGCACAACCATCTTCGCAGCTTCATGTCTGTACATCTTAAGCCAAGTGTGCTGCTTGAACACCCTACTCTCTGAAACAACTTGCGATTCCCTCCTTCTCAGGGAGTTGTAGCACATTTGGGATGAAGTTAAAGAAAAGGGGCTGAGAAGCCTACTACTGTTGTTGCTGATGCAGATGATGATGAAGACAATTAGGAGGATGAAGGAATGAGTGATAAGCTTGTTTATGCTAGATGATTGATATTGCCACACATTTTCATAGCCCCATTTTGTACAGGTGACATTTGCAATCGATGTTCAACAGAAAGCTCATAAGGACTAAAACATGATCTACTGGATGCCACATGTTGGTAACCATAGATGTTAACTTTGATGGAAGCTTGGCCAGAACACTATAATCATCATAAGTGACCAACAATCTGCAGTGCTGGCTTGAGTTGAAAAGAAGCTTCTTGTTCCCTGCAGTCTCACTTGCATCATGGAAAGATCATCATTCTGTTGTCCCAACCGTGTCTTCTTTGCCACGAATTCCTCCTGCTATCATATCTGAAGGACAATCTTTTTTTTACAGTCTTTAGCTCAGATTCGTGGTAGCATGCATTGCGACTAAGAAAACCCAAAAAGTAGCAGGGTCCATGATGAAATTATATTGTTGAGTCAAGCTTTGCGAAGGCCAAGGAAGATGTTGTAATCTGTCGATCTCTGCCTGGGCTGGATCTGCAAGCTGGCAGACAACTGCATAAGGCCTCAGTGACATGATTCATTCTCATGAGAGAGGGTCATCGGTCACATTTGAAAGATTTAATGCTACTGTTTCTGCTCATTCCTCTGCATTAGAGGAGCTTCTTTCAACAGTTGTATCAGAGGGAGAGATAGTACTTAGAGACCCTCAAACGACTCTTCACAACCAAGAGAGGGAAATCTTCGGCTTCACACAGCAACTGCAAAAGGGAGCTTTACAAAGCATTGAAGCCTCAAGGGCCATATCTAATGTGACTGTGGAGTTCTTCATAAATCTCCTTGAATTCCATCAAGAGCAACACGATCATTATCAAATGATCTTGTCAAAAGGTAGATCTACAAAGTTGCTAAAACAGTCCTGCGAAAGACCTCTGACATCAGGGACTGTAGCAAAGACTGAAATAAAGGAGCACTAGCACGTTGAACACCCGGGGCAGCCATATCCGTCATCAAGTCTGTGTAATTGGAAGCTACCCTTTTCAAATTGTTTACCCTCCATATGGCAGCTGCATCATCCGTCGTTACAATGAATCAAAGCAGAGAATCCTGCTTCAAGTTGGGACAAGGCAAGCAACTTCGGCCGAAACCCGCCAAGAAGCCCAAAGTCCCAAAGGCCTCAAGGAATCCCTCCCGACCAGCAGCGCCTCATCTTTTCCGGCAAGCAGCTCAAGGATGGCCACACACTCACCGACTACAATATCCAGAAAGAGAGCATGCACGCTCGTCGACTACAATATCCAGAAAGAGAGCACGCTCCATCTCGTCCTGAGACTTCGTGGTGGCATGCAGATCTTTCTCAAAACCCTCACGGACAAGACCATTACCTTGGAAGTGGAGAGCTCCGACACCATTGACAACGTTAAGGCCAAGATCCATGATAAGGAAGGCATCCTTCCCGACCAGTAGAGGCTTATCTTTGCAGGCAAGCAACTTCAGCCGAAACCCGCCAAGAAGCCTAAAGCCCCGAAGGTCTCAAAGCCGGAGCCTGCTCATCCTTCATACTTGCAGATGAGCTCTGAAGCCATTGTGGCACTGAAGGAGCATAGGGGGTCGAGCCAGTACGCCATAGCCAAGTACATTGAAGACAAGTACAAGGGGTTTCTTCCGGGCAACTTCAAAAAGATCCTGTCAGTGCAACTCAGGAACCTGGTGAAGCAGAACAAACTTCTGAAGGTGAAGGCCTCGTACAGGCTGTCTGAGGAGCTGAAGAAGACGGTGACCAAGTGGCCATGAACCCGATAAACACCGTTTTCGATGAGAAACGGCTTATTGGCAGGAGATTCTCTGAGCTAAAGAAGACGGTGACCAAGTGGCCATGAACCCGATCAACACCGTTTTCAATGCGAAACGGCTTATTGGCAGGAGATTCTCTGAGGAGCTGAAGAAGACGGTGACCAAGTAGCCATGAACCCGACCAAGCCCCCAAAGGTGCCAAGCACAGATTGTAGCGGAAGGAGCTGCAACCATCACATCCCCTATTCTCGAGTTTCTTTTCTTTCACAAAGCCATCCGATCAGAGCTTAGCCATCTTCACAAGGATGTTGGTGCTTCCTTATGACTTCAATGGCCTGTCATTTCCTTCTCTCTCTCTACACACGGAGAGGATTTCCTTTGCTTAAAGAGAGGGAACAGTAATAATGCAGGTTACAAAGTCATCAAGTTCGAGAGCTCCATGGCTGCTCCCTTCAGCAAGATGAAGATCAGTTAGCAAGGAAGATAAAGCTATGAATACTGCTATATGTGGTGCTTGATCTGAAGCTTAGCAAGCAGGGAACTGTCCCATGCTATCCATTATAGCAGAGAGATGAAGCTCGTGACAAGAAATGAAGTAGAGATCTTGGTTGCACAATGAAAGCTTGAAGAGAAGCTTGAAAGTTGAAGAAGAAGAGGACTCACTTTTGGAGAGTAACCCCATTTAAACCTCTGTCAAGTTTTTAGTGACCTCCTTCACCTAAAACCCCTAAAATTTTACCTCAAAGTTGAAAAACGAGCTGCCATTTTGTCTCCATGCCTTCAAATTTGATCAAACCTCCTGGCATAGCTTGTGTGGAGTCCAAGAAAGCTGTCATGTCTAGTACTTCTTGACTGTTGTGGTTCTTCAATACTGTACCTGTGCACAGTAAGGTTTTCTAAAACTGACAAGAAACTAAATGTAAAGAAGGAGAGAGAAAGGAAGGATCTGAAAACTAGGCTCTGATACCAATGTAATGAAAGCAATCAACCATGGAATGAAATCTAACTGAAATTGAAAATTAACTAAGCTACAACAAAGAATTAACAAATCTATTGCACCAAGACATCCTCATCATGTATTAATGGTTGGAGATTCAAGAATACATGACGGCCATGGCTGAGTGCTTCATAGGCTAGAAAGAAGCTAACTCCAAGAAAATGGTAAAGCCAAGATTATTGAATGATCAAAAGATGTCTTGCCTTTGGCCTCTAGTCCCCTTTTATTCTAACCCTCTTTCCAAACTTAAGGGCTATTCACACATGTACACATAGGCTAGGGCTGAATTTACAAAGGCTGGAATTAATCCAAGGTGCAAATATTAATGTTGTATTTTCCTTCATGACACCCCGTGTATACTGTGACCGCCCATTCTTAATTCATATATAATATGATAGCGCAATAAGGCTGTCAGTTCAGTTGGACGACGCCTACATTGTGTATGCTCTTCTCTCCCACATCTTCCTCTTCTCCTTCTCCACTGCCATTGCATCCCCATCAACTAGTATCAAAGCGGGTCTTCAAGAGCTCATCCCGGCGTTCCACACGAGGTATGAGATCTCATTCTCACTCAGTTTTCAGCTCAACAGGGTTTTCACAAGTTGTGGGCAACCATAGCTCACACCTCTTGGAGCTTCCTTCACCTAGATCTTGCTTCCAGCCTATCAAGGCTTGCTGAGGCTTGGTGTAGGCCTTCTTTGGCTCCCATTTGTGCCCCTTTGGGCCCCATTTTTGACACGTGGGACAGCAGACCCCCCCAGCCAGCTCACGTTTTTTTTCCGCCTGTTTCAAAATCTAGCCCAAAAATCACTCTTTTTGTCATATCTCGGGCATTCGAAACCTGATTCAAGCAAGGTAAGAGTCTAAGTTGGGATTTTGGCACGCTCCAGACGCCATGGTGATGTTGGATTTGCCAAATTCTGATGACAAAATATTCTGCAACAAATTTCAAGTCTGAGACAACATGTATTTGTATGCCTATGGCTTATGTGATGCTTCTACTGATGTCTATTGATACTGGATCACTTTGGCTGGTAATGTGCTTGAGAATGACTACTTCCCTGTAAGGCAGAATTAGAACTCCTAGCAACAACGAGCATGCTAATGGCACTTTGCTAGAGTTTGGGAGGGTTGAAGCATCTTTCAATTAGCCTTACACTGACACCTTTTTCATTTTGGAGTAATCAAAACTGTTCTTTGACACCATGAGATTCTTAAGTAATGTGCTTGAGGACGCATGCTTCCCCGTAAGGTAGAATTAGAACTCCTAGCAACAAGCGTGCTAGTGGCATTTTGTTGGAGTTTGGGAGGGTTGAAGCATCTTTCAATTAGCCTTACACTATCACCTTTTTTTGTGAGTACATTGGAACTGTTCTTTGACACCGTGAGATTCTTAGCTGCCACTAAGACCGTGTCTCTAAAATAACAAAACACAAGAGAACCTTTCATAGCTTCATATACCTCATTTACCACCTATTTGAAGAATAGTAACATGGAGCCCCATAGATACTTGGCTAGAAATATAGTATCAACATTATGCATGATGAACCAAAGGGCATGATCAAACCATAGTATGGTATTATTTTTACATTTTGACATATGACCCACTATACCATAGCTACATTTGACAAAGGTTTTAAGAAGTTGAAGACACCATAAAGTGTTTTAGCATCATGTTTAGATTCATTGGGTTTTATAGATTTACTTGCTACATAAACAACATAAAATGATGGGCAACAATTTTCCTTGAACATAGACATGTTTAAAGGGCCATTAAGAATAATAGTTTTCGAAATAGAGGAGGTCCCATCCAAAGCAAGAGATGCAAATTCCCTTCTAGCTGCTTTAGTATTTTCTTCACCAAGAAGGAGAAGCCACATCTCAAAAGGGATAGGGGACATGAGAGTGAAGATTGCATATAGGACCAAGGTTGATGGTTGCATGCTTGAATATATATGTCAAGGAGTCTTGCTGGGATATATACATCCACTATCTTTTTACCCATTTTGGGGTTTCCCATGTCGTGTTCAAGATTTCATCTTTGTCTTCTAAGAAATTCCATAGAACCAACAATATTCATTCTGTCCTATCCTCCGAAGGGGTAGGAGTATCAAAATCCAAGTTTTTCATAGATCTTGGATTTTCATCTTTGAATGGGCTCCAACATGCTAGAATAGATCTCTAGTAATGGACTTAGAGGAGTCCATCTGATTGCTCAAGTTCATTTCATCTTCTTTTGCCAAATTGTCCATATTATCCATCAAGGTCCTTAACCTTGCAAACTGGTGGGATTGAAACTTGTTTGATCGATCAATCAAAGCTTGATGAAAGTCATTGGAATTGATACAAGTCAGAAGTCCTCAAATAAAGATGGATAGTGAAGGGAGAGGGTCTACAAATCCCAAAGCAAGTGATTTCGAATGCCAAGCATTATGCTACAAGAGCATACATCAAAGAAAATTCAAAAAGGAATTTGAAGAAAAAAGACACCAATTACAGAGAATAATTGCATTAGCATTATTCTCACAAGTGTATGTTATAACAAATCATTAGGAGAAATACCAAATTCCATTAATCCAACATTAGGTACATTGAGTCTACAACCAACAAACTCCATAATCGTGGTGATATTACATAGAGCTATAAATTCATCATATATACATGAGCTAAGATTCAATGCATAGCCACACCATAAGCAAGATTAACAAGTACTAGAGGGAAGAGTATCACATGTTACCTACAAAATTGAATAGGTAGATTGTTAGTAAGGACTAGCAAATCTATCCTATGTTGCAAGTGTCAATGGCAATACCTAGTTGTTATCCCTATCACCCTCAAAGAACAAGTTTACCTTGTTCATGTCCATGGTGTTACCAACTATAGGGATATGAAAGGGATGTCCTTTCATGTTGAAGTATGCAAAGTAGTGAATAGTTGAAGAAGAGGGGTGTTGGAAGCCTAGAATATGCTTCGCAAAACAAGGCAGCCACCTGTTACTTCAATTTTATGCTTACAGATCTTGGCATTTGATGCTCGATTATGCCCGGTTGGTGCCTATACATACGAGATGCAGGATACTTACTGATCAGTGGACTTGGATAGTGCTTGGGATTTATAGTTATGGCTTTCTTGCTCCTCTGTTATCTAGCTTCTATGCTAGTTGGGCTCCTGTTGCCCGTCCATGTTAGAGAGCAGATGTTATGTATGCTTACCTGTCTATGCACATAGTCTACTATTGTATACCTTACAGAGCCACTTATTTGGATGTTGTTGTATAGATGTTTGGGCTTCACCTGGAGCTTGACTCTTGCAGGATGCTTTGTCACTTGTCGATCTTTACTTGACTTGGATGTTCCTTGGTGGCATGATGTACTGCAGAGCTATGCGTATGCATATGGTTATAGGCTAATTTCATGGTTGAATATCATATGCTCTTATGACAGATGTCTTATGCTTTACTGTTGGCTATGACTCTTCTTCATGTGGGAGCTTTTGCATCCTTGATTGATGCCTTTATGTCCTCCCATCCATTGATATTTCATGAGCATTTGTAGCATGCTTCTACCACTAATGTACTAGCAGATGATTGTCTTTATGAGCAGGTTCCCTATGTTGGGACAGCCCTCGACTGCTTGAGCTCTGTGGATGCTATGATACCCCTATTCATGATGACTTGGATTCCTTGTCATCTTCTACGGGTTCTTCTTCTTCAGATGTTGTTTGCTTCCATTGTGCGAAGCTTGGGCATGTTCAAAGAAAATGCTTTAGACGGATTAGAGAGCAGCAGAGACAAAGACGGACTCGACATGAGCAAAGAGTCAATGATGCAGCAGGTATTACCACTCTTTCTAGTGGTGAGGTACATACAGTTACCCATGATGATGCAGTTGAGCATGTCCTCCTATCATCTAGTTTCCCTACACCTTACTTGCTCAATGATCAGGCCCATGCCTTTGATTGGCTTTTCGACTCTATGGCATCTTGTCATGTTACCCCTCATAGAGCATGGTTCTCTTCTTTCAGGGAGGTTGATGGATGTATTGATCTAGGCCTTGAGTAGACTTATGCTATTGTTGGTACAAGGAACATACACCTAGCTTTGCCTAATGGAACTTCTCTTATGCTCAGGGATGTTCTACATGTTCCCATGATTAGTAAGAGCTTGATTTCTGTCAGTCAGTTGCATGATGTAGGTTACTTTGTTTCTCTTCAGGATAGGTCATGGAAGATCTGTCATGGTTGCTTGGTTTTGGCCAGAGGTTCTCGAGTTTGTTCTCATTACCCAGTGCATATCTCTCATGTGGGAGATTCTATGGTTGTAGTTATCCGGATACCACATGCATTGTTATGGCATTATCGCCTAGGCCATATGCACCACAAAGAGATGGAGATCTTGTCTCGTTCAGACTCATTGCTGCCTCCTATGTCACTTACAGATCTGGATGCTTGCTCTGATTGTACTCTTGGTCCTTGCAGAGCCCCCTTGGCTTATGGCGATCATATGAGGCATGCTCCTCTAGATCTTATTGATTGTGCAGTATATGGACCTATGCCTTCCCAGTCAGTTGGTGGAGCGTCATACTTTGTGACCTTTGTTGATCATGCTACCCATCGTGTTTGGGCTTTTCCCTTGGTGCAGATTGAGGATGCTACAGTTATGCTTGACAGGTTTATGGATTTTGTTGGTAGCAGGCCTAGATGCTTGCAGATGGATTATGAGAGTCATGCTCTCTCTCCCAGCTTTCGGACCTCTTGTCTCAGCAGTATGGCATTGATTTCTTGTGCCCATGGTATTATGGGATTGCTCATGGCATGTGTCTGATCTTACATGCAAAGGTTGCTTCTATGCTTACCACAGCTAGGTTGTCTTATGGCTTTTGGGTTAAGGCCCTTATGACAGCAGTCTATTTGGTTAACAGGATGACGTGCTTGACCTTGGATGGTATTACACCCCATGAGGCATGGAGTGGCATGCAACCCTCCTATAATTACTTGAGGATGTTTGGCTGCCAAGCATCTGTACATATGCCACATGAGCCTATGTCACATAGATGTATCCTCCTTGGTTATGGAGATGGTGACTTTAAGGCCTACAGATTATGGGATTTGGATGCCCAGCGAGTCATATGCAGCCGTCATGCTGTCTTCTATGAGACGCAGACACCTCTTAGCCCTCTTGATGAGCGTTCAGTGCGCTTTATGGCTGATTTTACAGGAGCTACAATGCCATTACAGCAAGCTGTTTATGCTGAAAATGAGGCACTTATTGGCCCAGATGACGTAGCTATGCATAGCAATCAAGGTCAGGATGTTAATGGTCATTTGCTAGAACCCTTGCAGGCTCATGAGAGCCGTTTTCTTGTAGTTTTGCAGTCTAGACAGCCAACCATATGTCAATCTTCCGCTTCGTTGAGGCCACATGTAGTCTTGAGACCCCGTTGGACGAGTATCCGGGATGTTGGCCCTCTTTCAATGATTGACTCTAGAGTTTGACTGCTCTCCGATGTCTTATATGTGCCACGCTAATGCTATGCGCAACTCTGATGCTTTACAGTCGTGCACTGATGAGTTATGCTTGCTTCATGAGAAGTATTCTTGGATTTCTCGGTTGTAT
This sequence comes from Lygodium microphyllum, assembly GCF_053477565.2. NCBI lineage: Eukaryota > Viridiplantae > Streptophyta > Polypodiopsida > Schizaeales > Lygodiaceae > Lygodium > Lygodium microphyllum. The sequence goes on along the minus strand of NC_141135.1, from coordinate 144,238,221 downwards.
GGAGCTACGGGATCGCTTATCTCCTGGATGTCATGGACTCGGGGATACTTGACTCTTCTTCTGCAAAGGTTCCTGACACTTCTTACACAGCTCACTTTCCGATTGGGCGTTGGGTGAGATGTTATGATTTCTCACCTTGTCTTTTCTTTTCTTTTCTTTTCTTTGTTTTCACTCCCTAGCCATATTGGCCTTTTAGTGGGAGGTTGTTGGGATAAAAGGCATCTAGGCCTACCCGTGTATACTGTGACCGCCCATTCTTTATTCATATATAATATGATAGTGCAATTAGACTGTCAGCTCAGTTGGACAGCACCTACATTGTGTGTGCTCTTCTCTCCCGCATCTTCCTCTTCTCCTTCTCCACTACCATTGCATCCCCTTCATGTGCGTGTGTGTGTGTGTGTGTGAGAGAGCAAACACACAAGAAGTTTTGGTAGGTACTAAAATACCCTTAATATTCATGATCTTCACTTAAATGATTGTAAAGTGTGTAGTTATATAAAGGGTGCTCACCTAGCCTTTAGCCATTGGCCTTTATCCCAACATCTCCTACATTGAAATTTTAGTGACTTTGGTTTATTGGAACCTAGATAGTAGAGAAGTGCTCAAGGAAGTGATGTGTGACACTTTTACAAGAAAGAGAAATGAGCAATGAAGGAGCATGCAATGACTATAGCACTAAGTGGAAGAGGATGCTTCCACATAAGTAGATAGTAGGTAGTAAACACAACTTAAGAAAACCCCAATATGTCAAGTTGACATGCATGCATTGATAAAAGGAAGGGCCCCCTACTCAGCAAAGGGCTAGGCATTGCAATGTTTGCCCACACTCTCATTTGAATCATGGAGACACATAACGAACCCTAGGTTTTTACCAACGAGATGGTTTATAGTATAGATAGGATTTGGCGCTACTATGCAACCATATTGATTGCACTCTCACAATCATGATTTCATTTCATGTGCTTTTTGAAACTCTTTCTGATTATGAGTATCACATGCACATTGCAACTAAGAATTGTACATCAATCATTTCTTTTACATCCTTGTAATTGAAAGTCACAAAATCACAATCTCACAAAATGCAAGTTCGCGATACACATGCATTTGTACATTCTTCATATTCTTTCTCAACTCTTACTTCTTTTACCACTGAATAGGAATTCTATTTGTCTAACTATGATGTTGTAGGAACACATCAAGGAAAAAACAAAGGATATGTTGTATTATGACAACGAAGCTTGATGACATAAAGCAGCTAGCTTCGTGCCTCAAAACGATGCTTGCACATGTAGCTTTTTACATTCCAAATCACTAAAAAAATCACACTACTACTGGTAACGATAACATTAACACTGACAAAAACATTTCATGAAGCAGAGTTACTAGTCCAAGTGTTCAACCAGTGGGAACGTGACTGATTATTAAGAAAGGAAAAAGTAGTAATGAGTTAATAGAAGCAATTTACTCAGGAGTTGGGTAAGAAAGTGGCTGATGGAACCCATGGCATCACTTCTGCATGTGAATTAATTACAAATCTTCAAACTATTTGTTTACCTTGCGCTCATGCTTCATCTACCCGTAACTTGTTGGAATAAACGGCAACAGAAGTGGGATTCATTAAGAGGAAAATTTCTTGTATGAAGACATAGTAGGGCCAAGTATCCTGTTCTGATCACCACGAGGTGTTTAAAGGTGTGGGAGGCTTGGTGGGCTTCGATTGATAAGCCTGGGGGAGGAAGGTGATGCTTTGAGAGCCAAATTGTTTAGGAGATGCCGGGAGCTGGGAGCAGGATGTTCTTTGGGCACAGATTCCAGTGAATTTGCTTCACTGTCAAAATGAGGAATTTCGTAAGGCCACTGGCGCCGCTGCCTGGGATCTAGTAAGAACTTAAGCAATCAAAAAAAACTTCAAGCCTGAGTGGCAAGAGCCCTGTTGAATCACCTGGGGTATTGCGACAATCAGAGATTTAATTACGGCATCACTTCAAATTGACCTGCCATGCTTTCACCACCTCTTAATCCATTTTATTATACCTGGAAGCAATAGCTTTCTTTTCTTAAGGACAATCAAGCCTGATCAGTACTCAGGCAACTCTTTATTACTAAAGCCCAGAGGGCGAAAAGAACAGCGAACTAAACCAATTAAACAGGTATGGATCACTGCATATTTATCAGCATGCAAGTACGGAAGATTCGTATAGAACTGTACATGCAAGATAACTTCACAATAATCATCTCCAAAAGAGATTCTTCCAGCCATAGAGGTTGAGGCACTGTGGCACGGAGAATGCAGCCACGAGCATACCCTTCGTATTGACAAGGCTAACAGGCCAAAAGCTATAGATAATCCACCAGTCAGTAGCTGGTTTGTAATGTTCTCTGCCTCACCTGGAAATAAGATTCTCCAACTGTACCATCCTTGGGGGGCAAAGTTGAGATTGCCGTCTTTACAATAGAAGTCTTTGTGGAGCAAATGATACTGAATTCGGTTGATAAACTGGCTGCAGAGAGCCGCCCAGAGGGTGAACTTCCCCCGGCTCTTCTTTTGGCTTCAACCCCATATCTTGACTGGTAAAGGCCGACCGCTCTAATGATCTCACTCCATTAAAATTTGAACTCGTAGAGTTTATTGCTGTCTGACCAGGTACATCTGGAATGCTTTCTGAGACTGAAGTTGCATTAATCAACCCATTACCACCATATTCCATGCCTGCAACCTGAAGCTTACCAAGTATTTGCTCTTGAAGAGAAGAGGCTGATTTTGGATGGCCACTCACTCCAGAGCCACTAAGCCCTGCAGGCCCAGATGGAAGCAAACCGCCTGTACTTCCATTTGCATCGTGGCTGCTGTTCCTGGCTACAGGCACATCATGATTGTGCTTCCCTTCATACGTTGTTATAACAGCTCTTCTATCTGTGGAAGACCTCTCCACATGCTTCCTTACTGAGCAACCCACATTGGTGCACTTGTAGTAGCTTCTGCAAATTGAAATAGAAACGTCAGGTTCACACATTTTTAAATGAATATATGTCACCTTACTCATTACAATGAAAACTTCACACCCCCCCCCCCCTCTCTCTCTCTCTCTCTCTCTCTGTGTTAGCAGTGTACATTTCAAGTGTAGCTATGCTCTTTATAAGGGTTTGTATTGGGCGACCTTATGGGGAGTTTCTTTTTTGTTTTTTACAGGTTTTCATTGTTTTTTGGTCTCTACAAGAGCCTTCCCAGATCACGCTTTTGTCTCTGCAAGGACCTTCATAACATCAGCAAAGAATTATGCCCCTTTTAGCCATTAAATCATCCATGACACTGCAACAAGTTTTGTTACACTCAAAGCAGCTTGGACGACATCTAAATTCTTCAAGGACTTGTACAATGGCCAAGGTGTAACAGTGTAACTTTTGGACTTCAGGAGAGTCCATGACAACCTTGACTGGAACCTCTTGGAGGGTATTGTGGCTTAATTAGGCTCTCCCTAAGAAACTAGAATGGAACAGTGACATGTCGGCTCTTTATAGGCCTACCACAGTGGGGGTGACCAGAGGACAATGAAAGGGAAAGGATATCCACCTCTAGCTTCTAACTTCCCCTACTATTTGCAAACACAATGTCCTACTTTCTGTGTCCTAGAGGGGTCTCAAGCTGCCAGTAAAGACTAAGACAAAGTTGATGGATTAATGTATGTTGATGACACTATCATTTACATCAAAAATGACATAATGATGCTAGAGAGTATGGGGTTTGGATTAAAAATATATATGCACAGTATATTGATTTTTTTTATATACTCTATTTGGATCCATCTTAATGTTTCTAGCTATTTTATTGAATTTTTCCCCAGCAGGAACTACTGATTCACATGTATTATTAATGACAGGATTTACTCAATGATGTTACATTTTGTTACGGCTTGCCCTTTTTGTCTCTTGTGCTATAAGAGTGCATGTTGTGAAAGATGTGGATCTAGAGCATGGCAGATGCTATGGCGGATGGAAGATGAAGACCAAACTCATGATGACAGAGACAAGTAGAGACAAACTGTTACACAAGTGAATTAGGTTCCAAGATGGCAGCTTGGACTCATAAACACAATCTTGTGTAAGACTAACAAAGGCAAGACACTTAGCTTAAAGTACAAAGCATCATGACATTGTATTCATTTCATATGAAAAGTGGTAGTCAAGTACAATGCTTTATAGTTGTTGGATGGGTAACAATTTTCCCTTTTCTATGCATATGGGATTCAGTCTTGCATGCATGTCCTAAGCTCAAAACTGCCTCATAAAAAGAGGCTACAATAGGTGTGATTGCAAATATCTCGACACCCCTCCTGAATCACAACCAGAAAGTACAAAGTATGTAGAGGCTTTAGTGAAAGCAACACCTGCAAAGTGTGGGCACACCATAAACATGGCAAAACACCAGAGGCTGTCGCAGAAAAGACTGAGTGTGGGTACCACAAACATGATGGACACCCAAAGGCTGTAACAGAGGCCTTACAAAGGCTGTAGTACAAGGCTACATGAGGAGTTTATAAGCTTATGTCACAAGCATTAGGGCTAGGCATTACAAGGCTAAAAAAGTCTAGTAAAAATTTGGATCAAGGACCGGTAGACCCTTGTAGTTTTTAGCATTTGTTTTGACATAGATTTTCAATTCATTGTAGGTCTTCTTGTCGGTGTAGTCCAGCTTGCTCTTTTTGATCATGTACTTGTTTTTCACTTTGCTTGCCACTTTAGAGTCTTCATGATTTTTCTGCTTCTTTTGGTCCTCTTCTTCTAGGTCCTCTTTATCTGCTTCTTCATTGACTTTGCTTGCATATGCATTAGTCTTCATGTCCATAGACTCCCTTAAACAAAGGATCATTTTTTAGGCAATGAAAATGACTTCAAATTTTTGCACTTTCATGTCTTCAAGGTCTTCAAATGGATACATTGATGGCATTTGGATATAGGCAGCTCCATGTCTTCCTGTAGGTGGAGTAACATCTTCTATGTAGTGTAAATGGACCATAAGATACATATTACTCTTCATGAGAAGGACCCACTTAAAAATCTTCATGTTTGGCATTGAAAAGCAAAAAGAGTTGAAACCTAATGTGTCAAAAGACACAAATGAGGGTAGTGCCAAAAGACACTATGAGAGTATCAAGAGACACTATGTTTCAAAGATGATGATTCTTAATGCTTGTTTGTTGCTTGATGTTTGATGTGACCCCTTCAGCTTGAGTCCCCTCCTTGTTGATGTGATAGACAAATCTAATCAACAGATCTTAGTGGCAAGTAGTTGGCTTGGCCAAATGGATTTTAGAATGGAGTAAAGAAAAAAGTTGAAGATATCGTCTTGATGCTACTGCTTGAGGTCTTCAAAACTTCAAAACAAATCTTCAAAATATCTCAAATCTTTCGTGACTCTCAAATCAATGTGACCTTGATTTGTTTGAGTGGCAGGGGAGAGAAGATGAAAGAAAAATAGAGCTTGAAGTTGCAATGGCTATGGAGGGTCTATCTAGGGTTTCCTAACCGACTGGTTTTTTGCTTGGCATAGTGTGTACAGGCAATTAATCTGCGAAACCTCTGAGTTGAAAGTAGCTTACATATGGACCTTTAATAACATTATGATCGCAGGTTGGATCACGTTGTACAAAGAGAGGACGAAGCGTACGACAGTGGAAGAGGTGTAGTTCTGACAACAACGACGAATTTCAGCAGTGCCAATGCATAGAGTATGCAATGTCGAGCTGTAATGTGTCAAGATGATGCGTCTTGACCTGGACAATAACTTCCTAGAAAAAAGCGTATTGAGATGAGGCTTGTAGGAGAAGATCAAGAAGCTCCAAGTGAGCTAGGTATAACCTTGCTATGGAGTCGCACAGGGCAGAAGCTAAGAAAAAAGGCAATGCTGAGCTTGAGTCAAGGCAATGTCAGGGTTCTATGTGATACAGAGAAGCCTTGGGAGTCAAGGAATAAATCTCCAGAAGAGAGCTTGGAGAGATATGCCCTCTACAAAAAGTTATGGAAGCTCAAAGGCATGCAAGTTGGCTATGGCTGCCAAGGTGGAGTAAGTGGAGATGAGTTGAGAGATGAGCTCATTAGTTGTGGACTTGAGCTAACCTGAGGTTAAGAGGGATTGAGAGAGCATGGAAGGGAGTCATGCCATGCCTGACTGTGCTTTGATATCATGTGAAAGATGCCAATCTAGAGCATGGCAAATGCTATGGCAGATGGAAGATGAAGACCAAACTCATGATGACATAGACAAGTAGAAACAAACTGTTACACTAGTGAATTAAGTTCCAAGATGGCAACTTGGACTCATAAACACAATCTTGTGTAGGACTGACAAATGCAAGACACTTAGCTTAAAGTACAAAGCATCATGACATTGTATTCATTTCATATGAAAAGTGGTAGTCAAGTACAAAGCTTTGTAGTTGTTGGATGGGTAACAGTTTTCCCTTTCTATGCATATGGGATTCAATCTGCTTGCATGTCCTAAGCCCACAATTGCCTCATATAAAGAGGCTACAATAGGTGTGATTGCAAATATCTCAACACCTGTGCCACCAATTCATATTTGGTTATTTGAGGCTTATGTAGAGGCACTTACAGCTGGATCAGTAATCTTGGCAAGAATTCTTTTAACATTGGGAGGTGTTCTGCATTGCAAAAATTGAGAAAATCAACAAGTCAATGATTTTATCACAAATTCCAACTCTAGCAAGGGTTGGGATGTTCATTTGGGCTTCAAATAGATCAGCCAAGAACAAATAGTAAGATACCTTAAGTTCCAGATGGACTCCATATCACAGCCACCTAGGAATTCCTCCCAAATGATTTAACCCATCCAACAAAAGTTGGCATAATGGAGCACATGTCTCTTCTAGCAGACAATGGTGATCGATAAGTCTTGTTAGTGGCACCTTGGTATATAGCCTCTTGATGATGTTTCTCAATAGAGTATATAAACAGCTACATTGCCTTGTTTTAGGATTTCTTGTGGGACAAAGGGAATGAATCACAAGGTTCCAAGGTTGAGGTGGCAAGGCAAACCCAAGCTATTAGAGTCGTGTCTATTGAGCAAGCAAGTGATACAAGGTGCCATGCTAGGTGCAAACAAACCCAAAAGCTTTTTTTGGTGTACCTACAAATGTGGCAGCATTTTCCTCAGCAAAAGTACACTTTTGGTGACAAAAAGGGTCAAAAGTTTTGCCAAAGATGTTCCTACACAATACAAACATAATTGGCCAAAGTTCCCGACATTTGCCCTAGACAGTCACTTTAATGGTCAAAAAGTGGAAGTTAATTATTTGGCCAACCTTATAGTCATTTTAAAAATTTGACATCCTTTGCAATTTACTGCAAGAGTTTCACACTATTTTAAGCAACTCTCGGTCCTTAATTGAAGAAACAAAATCCTCAACATCCAATCTTCTCCTCACAAGATTGTGGGTCTTCTCCTAACAAGCCAAGGGCAAGCTTGCGAGCATGGGCAGTGCGAGCGTAAGCAAGTGGTTCAAGGAGTGGACACGAGTTTTTGTGCCTGCACGAGATCAAGCCAAAACTACTCATGATTGATCGAGATTGCCCTAACCTAGGTAGAAAGGTTATACTTCTTGGGCATGGAGGCTATCTAACATTCAAAGAGTATCTTTGTAAATTGTTCCCTGCATTTAGTTGATCAATTTTACCCTCAAGACACATAGCCAATAGCCACCCCACTTGACCCATCTATGAAACTAAGGTCTCTGAGGCAACTCCCTTCAACAACCATATCTATTTTAGCTAGAAGAAAAACTCTTGTGGCTCATTCACACCCGCCAAGATCTTGCTTCTTCAATTTCCATACTAAGCTAGTATTTTAACGAACCTAAGAAATCTCATGGAATTTCACGTATGTGTGTGTTAAGATATGTCACAATCAACTTATGCATATAGTTGTTGGTCAATCAAGGACTAACCTACAACGATTCATTAATTCTGAGTGCACCGAAGACTTGGAAACCTGGAGCTCCCAAGACCATTACTTCTTTTTGGGCTCAACTCTAATCACATGGTAAAGCCAAAAACAAGAGACTTCCATTGAGGTGAAATACGAGGCCTTGTATGATGGTATCACCAAGGCCATCTACTTGAGGAGTTTGATGGCAGAGCTACAGTTTCCATATCAAGCTCCTCCACTGATTTATTGTGATAGGAAGAGTGCCATAGCATTTGCTGGTGGCAACCCTATCATCGACAACAAAATGAAGCATGTAGGAGTATACTATCACTTTACCATAGATCAAATGGAGCTAGGCACCATCCACCTAGAGTTGTGTTGTTTTTAGACAACCATGCTAGCATATTGACAAACCAATCAACCACCCGAACATTGATTACCTTCATCAACCGATCAACATTAGCCCACCCTCCCCTTCAACATTAGCATGATGGAAAGATTGCCAGTAGTCGTGTGTCTTGTGTGGTCATCTCGTAGATATGAGCCTTAGTCTGAGTGAGATGAGGACATTAGGAGCTCTAACATTATCTTTGTTTGTCATTTTATGTGTTTTAGATACTTTAGATGGAGGGCACATTAGTACATTTCTTTTTGTGCACTTTTGGCTATTTTTCAGGGGTTTGACCACATTTAGGGTTTTCCCTCTTTTTTGCCTACATATAGGCGGCCTAACCTCCCGCTTTCATCATCCATCATTATTCCTTCGTGATCAACCAATCCTCCTCATTCTCTCATCCCCCTACTACCGTCTAGCACCCATACTGACACATAGAGTTGCGTGTTGGGGCCAACCGTTGCAGCCTTGTGCCTTCAACCATTGCAATCACATTGTTCCTTCTCTCTCCTACATCTTCTCTTTGTCTCCTCTTCGTGTTCACTTTCCTCTTTCCATTGCGCACTATCACATGTTATCAAAGCTACACGTGGGAACCGGAGATCTTGAAGAGGTGTGTTGTCCGCAACAAAACTTGCCGTGCATCATCGCCACATGTTGCAAACCTTGTGCTTGGAGTCAAACAAGGTAGTGCGGCCTGTTTCGAACTCTTTTTTTAGGCTTTGTTTACCAAGGTAGATTTGTGTTTTACTCCCAAGCGGCCTCTACAAGGCTAGGCAGTACCATTACTATACCCAAGTAGCATCAAGTAGGCTAGGCGATGATTCTATTGGCTGGGTGACACCAAAACAGACCTGCATTTTCTACACGCAGCCCTGCGCACATGTGCTCCAAAACCAAGCCTTGCATTACCTGCGTTTTTGTGCAAGTAGCTCCTCTATCTTTGCATTTTGTGTAGGTAGGTCATCGGTCCTCCTAAGGGGCACATTAGCAAGCTTGGCGATACCTATTTTATGCTAGGTGGCCTGTTTACAAACAAACACATTTCTTTCTTTGTTACGTTCTAATACTAGCTGGTCTTTGCTAACCAAGGTGACTTCTTTTTGGTGCTAGGCGGCCTCCATAGCAAGCTCCAAGAGGTCTTGGTCCTTGACCGACCCCTAGATTGGCTGTGTTTACAAGTTGAAGACATGTTTTCCTCTACATTTATTGCTCCCTTTCTCTACCCAACATTGTGCATTCCCTTCGACATCGCATACTCCCCATCTACCTTCCCTCAATCAATTATCGTCTGTACCATGGCCTGACAGACCCTGATTATCCCAAGGACACCTCTTATTGGTCGCCTTTATTCTAGTGGGAAAGCATCCTCTTTTGCTTTCTTGTAGGTACTTTATTTGAGGACATCTATGGCCAATGTGTATGCTATGGGGAATCGTGTGGTTCACGATCATTCAAACCAACCACCATCTTATTACTCTTTCCCGTTATATTCTTCTAGGGCTTCTAGTCCCCAATTGGTATTGATGGCATCTCCTAAGCACATGCCAATCCTACCCTCTCTCTCCGCATCCGACAAGCTAGATGGGATGAACTATGGCATTGATGGCATCTCCTAAGCACGTGCCAATCCTACCCTCTCTCTCCGCATCCGACAAGCTAGATGGGATGAACTATCCTCTATAGTCATGCCACATGGAGTGTCTCCTTGACAATTGCGACCTTTGAGACTTGTTACTCTCCTTCGGGATTTTGTTATTATCCCTATACACCGATCTATTGTGGATCCTCATGACAATGTGACCTCGGATTCAGCAACTATGGATCCTCATGATGGTGTGTGACTCAATTTCAGTAACTTTATGGGACGATTGAATGCCAAAGCCTGCTCTTCTCTCCTTCTGAGTTGTACAAATTCTATCCTTGTGCACGTTAGACATCTTCACACCGCTACAGAGATTTGGAGAAGATCGGTATCTTTCTTCTGGATCCAAACATTTGGGCATCACTTATCTCTTGAGTTGAAGCTACAACAACTCTCTCTCGTAGATTCCCCTACAATGAGGGATCACATCCACAAGATGGAGGAGATTCACAATGAACTTTCATTCCTTGATACAAACATTTCTTCAAAGGACCTAGCTATGACACTTCTTTCACATCTTCCATCAATGACATATGATGTGTTCTACACCGATCTTCTCACTTCTCATAGCCAGGAGACACACACTTGGGAGGAGCTAGTCCCATGGGTGCTCGAGCACAATGCGAGTCGCATTGAGCCACATTCTTGCAGAACCTGTGCACATGGCCGCGCTTATGCAACTTTATCTACAAGTACAAGGCAAGCCAAGCAAGAGAAATAAGTTGGAGTCATCTTTCAACTCTAATACAACTTTTGTGCGGAAGCGTACAGGATATCCCACGTGTCCTCATTGTGGAAAGACCTTGCACCACGAGAAGAGGTGCTAGAGGATATACCCTCACCTTTATTCGAAAGCAAAGGGTGGATCTATGTCGAAGCCTTCGTCTCTCTACTTCGTCACTCACTATTTCCACCGAGTCATTGTTTCTATGCATTTATCAAGTGGAGAAGCCTTCTTTGACTATCTCTTCTTGTGAGCAGCCTTGGCTCATTGCTAGTGGTGCATCGAGTATCTACAAGTACAAGGCAAGCCAAGCAAGAGCAATAAGTTGGTGTCATCTTCCGACTCTAATACAACTTTTGTGAGGAAGCATATAAGATATCCCACATGTCCTAATTGTGGAAAGGCCTTGCACCACGAGAAGTGCTGGAGAATATACCCTAACCTTTGTTCGAGAGCAAAGGGTGGATCTATATCAAAGCCTTCGTCTGTCCCTACTTTGTCACTCGCTATTTCTACCAAGTCATTGTTTCTATGCATTTATCAAGCAGAGAAGCCTTCTTTGACTGTCTCTTCTTGTGAGCAAGCTTGGCTCATTGCTAGTGGTGCATAGAGTATCTACACGTATAGGGCAAGCCAAGCAAGAGTAATAAGTTGGAGTCATCTTCCGACTCTAATACAGCTTTTATGGGCAAGCATACAAGATATCCCACGTTGTGTGGTTATCTCTTGCCTGTGAGCCTCAGTCTGAGTCATACAAGAACATTAGGAAATTTAACATTGTCTTTATCTATCATTTTATGTGTTTAGGACACTTAAGATGGAGGGCACATTAGTCCATTTCTTTTTGTGTACTTTTGGCTATTTTTTAGGAATTTGACCACATTTAGATTTTTTTCTCTTTTTCGCCTATATACACGCAACCTACCCTCTCACTTTCATTATCCGTCATTGATCCTTTGTGATCAGCCAACCCTCCTCATTCTTTCATCCCCTTGCTACTGTCTAGCACACACACTAACGCACAGAGCTACATGCTCAAGCTAGGTATGGCAGCCTTGTACCTTCAAACATTGCAGTCACATTGTTCATTCTCTTCCACATTCTCTCTATGTCCTCTCTGTGCTCACTTTCCTCTTTCCATTGTGCACTCTCACAAAGAGGGGACCCCTATTGCTTTCCTTTCCACCTTCTAATGGTGAGAGGGGTCAGCTTCTTCTCCAGGTGCTTACAAGATTTTGATTCCCCATCTCATTGATTCCTATATATTTGTAGCATTCTCCATATTGCATCCTGATATCATGCTTGTAAAAGGATGCTTATCGCAAGGTCGTAATCTTCTAACTTCTCTTGGGATTGTTGAATGGGTGCATATATGAGATTAAGTCAAAATGTGAGTCACAATGGCGAGCAAACTCCATTTGGGTAGTGGGGGACATTGATAGAAGTTCTGAAGGATAGGTGTCAATACATGGGGAAGATCTGGGCCAAAGACATCGGATAGCCCCTTGAGGATGACTTTCAATGTCAAAGAGGTTAGTGAATTAAATCATTTAATGTCCTAGACTTAGGTTTGTGAAAGGTTTCAAACACTATCATGTTCATAGTGGTTAAGAATTTAAATTGAGGCTAGGAAGTGCTAAAAAATAGGGCATGGCCAATTATTTTTCAATTTTCTGATTTAAAAGTGGCTGGAGATTCAGTTATAATGGCTAAGTTTACATGGGCAGGTCTGCCACATGGCAATCAGCCATCATCAAGGCCATACAAGGTTGGAAAAGGACTGGGGGGGAAGCAATTTGCAGCCAGCCACAGCAGCTGAATGACCTTCTGGAACAAGCAATAGCTACTGACCACTCCTCACCTTGGGCTGGTGACTGCTGTGAGAAACCCATCTAGGGCAGGCAGCTACCACTGGGCACATTCTAGGGCAGGAAATCAGATTCTCTCTCCCTTACTGCTGATCTCTCTTCCCAATGCCAATTGGAGTCTGAATTCCGGATCTGAAGTGTTTTAATTGAGATTTTGCTGATCTCAAACCTGTAAACAGTGAGAATTGGAGTTTGCATGGCTGTCTTGGGATCTGTGCATGTGAATTCCAGTCATGCATGAAGGATTGCTCCTGTAAATCAGTGAATTGACAGAAAATTGAAAAACATTTTGTCTACAATGAGGCTGCATGGTCATTTGGAGAGACCCTCTCCTATTCTTTCTAGCAGTCAAAGCGTTGTTGCAATAGCACCAAATCCATTTTTTCATACTCATACTAAGCACATTGAGATACATTATCACTATGTCAGAAAGCAATCGCATGCACGGAGATCAGCATGATCTACATTCCCACACAGGAGAATGTTGCAGATATTTTTCACCAAGGCTCTGTTACGTGAAAAGTTGGAGGAATTTTTGGAAATCCTCAAGCTTGATATCTTTTGGTAATGGATGGAGTCACTCCTTGTACATCATCAACATTGGCACTGCAGGAGGGTTCTGAGCAATGCCCAATGTATAAGTGAGTGGTGTTGACAAAACTAAGTCGTGTCACTATCTCTAGATAGTAGAGTCAGTCTGACTCTACTTCATTCTCTCTCTCTCATCTCCATATCCAACAAGTTCGGCCAACGGCACCCTCACTCAGATGCCAAGGCACATGTGCATTGTGAAGGGGATCAATATTCAGCATTCTTTCCTATTTGTTTCAGTCAAATTTGAGTTTTAATTTTCTTTCTTTGCTTCAGCACTATGCACTCACAAAATGCTCAAAAAGAAAGACTGCAGATAAATTGAGGAAAAAGGTGGGGAGATGAACACAAAGATGGCCACCAGTGAGACAATCTTCAACTACTACATACAAGATTACAGCAAACAAACTTGATGTACGATGAAACAAAGACAGTTCTTTCATAGGGCAGTCTCAAGTATAGAGGAGGAAAGTGGAGTAGCACAACCAAATGCCTAGCCACATGTCATGAAGCTGGGCAAATGGAGGGATAGTTGGATGCTTGAATGATAAGAGTGTCCCGACACCGTTCCCCTCTTTATGGCTTTCCTTCTTTCGCTAACTATCAAGGATAGAAACAATCAAATATTACCAAAAATGGCAGGACACAAGCTTATTAGTTTTAGCACAACATTTCTATAGTCTTTATGGTGCATTTTTAGACTCTATGACCTTTAATCCACACTTAGGTAGACATGTAGTACAGTGTGTAGTGTCAAAACACACACACACTCTCTCTCTCTCTCTCTCTCTCTCTCTCTCTCTCTCTCTCTCTCTCTCTCTCCACACGCATGTCTGCCATGCACACACAAAGAGGCTCTGATGGACATTACTCTCTCTCTCTCTCTCTCTCTCTCTCTCTCTCTCTCTCTCTCTCTCACACGCATGTCTGCCATGCACACACAAAGAGGCTCTGATGTGACATAACTACATAAAGATCGGAAGAAAGATACTAGCTGAATGAAAGAAAAGTATGCACAATAGGCCACTTAACTTTTGAGAAACTAGATTTCGATATGCAAAATTATAGTTGAAATAACTCCTCTTGCATACATGTAATAGTCCCATCATATCACTGCCGATATGAGCCCTAGCAACCCTACATTACAAAGCAAGAACTGCCACAACATAACACTACAAGCAAAGAAATGCCACCACACCATATGACATAAAAACAAATGGGCTTTCCATTCCCTTTCAAACTTCTGAAGGCTAAATTCTCTTCATTTCACAACAAGGTAACTCAGCCAAGGCCTAAGTCACAAACCCATGCTCAAGAGCAAGCTCAATGCAGCAAGACTCCTAGAAATGCTAGTCAGTCTTTCAAAACACCCAAAACTTCAAAAAGCTGTCCTGTATAAATAAGAAACTTTAAAGATATTAATGACCAAACAAGGTCACAGGTTCAAACTGCAGACCAGCACTTGTGTTCTTGGAGAAAAGCATTTGAAAGTTCTTGGAAAAACTTAAGGCACAAACCACTGCATCGCAAAAAGATCCAGTGAAAGCACCCACATACGTCCACATTCATCACAAGAAAAACCACATGAGCAAGATAAGGAAAAGGTACAAACCGAGGATAAGGATTTCCCTTGACTACTTTCTGCCCATATTTGCGCCATCGGTAACCATCATCCAAAATATCCACTTCACTTGTTGTCTGTACAACTACTCTAGGCTCCCGTATGGTTCGAAGTGGGAGATTCACCATCTCCCTTGACTTGTCAATTCTCCTAAGCACACACAATTTCAAAAACATCAGCTGACTTTTACAAAAAGCTGGCAAGAAGAAAGTAAATTTGAACCTCCATTACCTCCTTTTAGAATCTGACTCATCTTCACCAACATCATCAGCTCTATTTGCATCACCATCCTCAAGTTCATCATCACTAACTGAGCCCAAAGATGGTTCTGGAGTCACAGACAAGCCACCAGAGTAAGTATGTCCCCTGGTTGAAGCTGATGGTTCTCCTGACGTCTTTTCACCATCAGTCTTTCTAAGCCCAAACAAATTTTCTGCCCTTTCCAGTGGAATGGCACTAGAGGCCTCTCTTCCAGCTCCATCTATCATATGGCCACTGTTTGCGCCCCTTCGAGTAGATTGAGGCTTTGGGTGATTATGCTCTCCTTTGTACACAATTTCAGTGATTTGCCCATCATAAGAACGCTCAACCTTTTTTTTGACAGGACATTTGGGATTCGTACATTTATAATAGCTGCGGGGGTATTCGCTACCTTTCACCTGCTTCTGTCCATATTTCCTCCAGTTGTAACCATCTTCAGAAGGCCTCTCCACCAAGTGTGGAGGTGGGTAGGCCGGGGCTGATAACTGAGATTTTTCTGGAGTCTCGGCTGGCAGAGCTGCTGCAGGTTCGGCAGGTTCTTCAGATTGTACTAGTGCATTTGGAGTAGTAAATGAAGGAACTTCTGATGGTGCCAGTGCAGAGTCGACACACGATGATTCAGCTCCTGAAGAGCTAGATACTAAATGTGATTGAGCTTGAGCATGTACCTGGGCTAAAGCCTGCTGATGGGAAAGCCCAAATGGACCCTGTAAACAGCACAAAATTAATCCATTCCAATCAACTTCTGGTTCTCATGTCAGCACAAAAAATGAAAAAAACATGAGTCCCATTCAATAAAAATTTGACTTCTTAAAATGACATACATGATGAAAAGACCGTAGTGAACTGCTAGTCAGAGTCTTATCACAAAGACTACAGGTCATACCATGCTAGCAAGAGGAGACATTGGTAACTGTGGGTGTGGTTTGAAGACAAAAGCAGGACTTCCATCCTGATCAGGGGTCTTATCCTTTGAACTCTCTTTACGAGGCCCATCATTAGCAAAGGAAGGTAGAGGGAATGTCCCGGTTGTTGGGGATGGTTCAGTCTGCACAAAGAAACACACAATAAATAACTTGGGACACCAAAATTATGAATAAGCAAGACATAAGTAGGAAGGCCCAGCCAAAAACAGAAAGCTACAACTTTTCTTCCATGGGCAGACAATACAACAGCTTACCACATCTACTCACCTGTCCTGTGGCAAAGAGAACCGGTGAGTCCAAGAGTGTGGTGGGACTAAGACCTGGAGGTATGGTAAGGTATGGGGAATGAGGGATGGGAAGCCTGGGGGGCATCATCGACTTGAATCGAGCTGTGTTAGATCTTGTAGACCCTGCGACTGCAGTGTTGCAGCCTGTGCCACCCTGTGTATCAGTTCCCATGCTTCCAGTCCTCCGCATCTCTGATACATCACTACCCTGAGTAGATTCAGTTTGAACACCTGCCTCAGTCACACTACCAACCAGCTGCGCAGTCGGGGAACCCATTGCCCCTGCGAGCAACTGTGAGAATGTTTTGTAGTCAGCATAAGGGTCATGGTCTGAAAAGAGGCTCGAGACAAAGGTCATCGGGCTTGGGGTCGCTGCATCAGGGGCCTTCCAAAGGACATCAGCAGGGTTTCTGGGAGGGAGGGTTAGGGTCGGCCGCGAAGGAGTAGGTTTGGTGAGTACTCCCACCGGACCATCCCCTGACTCAGAGGTGCTTGCAGCAGAGGACTCCATATGAAATGGCTGTTAGGGAAAATAGATGACCGATAGCTCAAAAATACATTACTAAAACCCTGTTCCTGTTCTGCCTCTCTGCAGAGGCGGCTATAGCAGAGAGCCGTGCACGACCAAACCTTCAATTAAAAAACCCCTGTTTAATCTCTCAAGAGCAATTGCTTTAAGCCTGGAGCTGCCTATATACTGAATCTGTCCCTCTAGCAGAGAGCCGTGCACGACCAAACCTTCAATTAAAAAACCCCTGTTTAATCTCTCAAGAGCAATTGCTTTAAGCCTGGAGCTGCCTATATACTGAATCTGTCCCTCTCTCTATCCGCCGTCGCAGAGCTGAAACCCTAAAACCTCAAGCTGTACAGAGCGAACTCGATTGAACAAACTGAGTCGAATTCAGGCATTACCTGCAATCTCTTTTGATCAGTCCATAGACAGAAGGTTGTGAACTGCAGACGGGTGAAGGGGTACCGCCATTATTACAGAACCTCTCTCTCTCTCTCTCTCTCTCTCTCTCTCTCTCTCTGCAGAGCTTGAGAGTTTGAATTGATCACAGAAATGTCAAAAAAAAGGGTTTGCATAGAAAAGCAGCCAATATCCCGTCCATGAAGTAAGTTTACTTTAAGATTCTCCGGGAGGATATAAAAGTCCAGGAAGACAACCACCACCATTCACAAAGGGATGTCTTCTTTTGCCACTTTAATATTCTGCTAACGTATAATCCTAACCTTCGGCTTACGCTTGCTGATTAGTTTCTTCTCATCACCTTGGTTTTTTCTTCCTAGTGGCAAAGTTAATAGGTACATTGATTTTGCCTGCAGAGTGGCAACTTGATAGGCAAATTGGTTTTACCGACATAGTGGCAACTTCAGTCGTATGGCTTCATATTGTGAACACTTCGTGGTCATAGAGTCGAATCCAAGTTTGAGTGTTTCAATGGTGCCTTCAGGAAGTGGTGCTTCTTGAGAAGGGTAGAAATGAAGTTGGGCTTCAAAATAAGGATATACTTGGGCTAAGAACAGTAGCATGCCCTTCCAACAAAGAAACTATGACTAGAGCCTTCAATAACACATTTGCATTAGGTGACCTAACCCTCTCATGGGGTGATGAAGTTGGAATGTGGTAGCCAATAAAAATAGCATGCTACATCATGATATTTTGCATCGCCTTGACCCAAGGGCTCTTTGAATGGTGTGGCCTTTAGATAGTGAATCTGGTAGTTTTGAAATATAACTTGGGCATATACCTTACTTTTGGGGTGGGGGGGCTACTCTTTTGTGGGTGGTGGTGTCTGGGAGAAATGAAGTTGGCCTTCAAAATAAGGATACTTGGGCTACGAATATAGCATGCCCTTCCAACACAGAAACTATGACTAGAGCTCGTCAATAACAAATTTGGGCTACCCTCCAAAATTTGGCATTAAATGACCTCGCCTCTTATGGGTTGATGAAGTTGGGATGTAGTAGCCAAGAAAAATAACATGCTACATTAAGATATTTTGCCTCACCCTAACCCAAGGGTTCCTTGAATGGTTTAGCCTTTAGATGAAGAACCCAGTGGTTTCAAAAGATTAAGTTGGGCATATTCTTGTATGATATGGAGGGTAAGATATGCTAACGTGTTTTGCAACTTTGGAATCGCAATGACAAGGTAAAGCAAATAGGTTTAAGTCATGAATGCACATTCAAAGAATTCCACAAACAATGATTGTAAAATGATCGTTTGGTTTCTCATCATAGGGGCCTTTTATCAACCATAGTTTCACACAAACCCCTTTAGTGATGCAATAATATTGCGTCTATACATTTGTGCAATAAGCAAGCTAAGTGAAAATGATATTGTCACTAGAAATAGCATTTAATACTAACGTTGGTTGCATGTTCCTTTGATGTGGTTTCTCTCTTATCGCATCTCTATGTGTTTTAAATAGCTATGTCGATCCTATAAGATGCAAGCTTGCTTCTTATCATGTAGCATGCCATGGGAGGGTGCAGAACATAGAGAACCTACCCAACAATTCAATCAATGTTGGTACTTCCTCAAGGAAAGATATCCACATAGGCCACTTATGTGCCAAAGTGTTAACAAGAGAAGAGCCACAACCAATGAAGCGGTATTGCTAGAGCAAGGCCCTTGCTGAGTATGTTGACAAAAACCAACCTATATAGTGTTGCTTGAGACATGTGAGTGAGAATGCAACTGCCCTAGGTGCAGCAGCTAATGGTAAGTGGGCTAACCTAGGGTGGGAAGATGCTCTTGCAACTAATATGGAGTTTAAGATCAATATGTCAATGGCTGCTAACTCCCTACTCAAATGTTGGAAAGTGATGATCAAGACTCTTCATTGGCCGGGTAGACTAAAAAGAAGTGGTGATGCATCCCTCACTCACCACCTATGGCTCTCTCCATTCATATTAGTTGATCAAGTGACCCTAGTAAGCAAAAATCTTAAGTTGTCCATGGTTGTGGATAAGAAGGGTACACATAGATGGCATGACCTTTGGGAACCCTCTACCATAGGCTTCATGGAGGTGGAAGATGCCAAATCCAGGTTTAATCTAGGTAACGAGGAGAAAGCCTAGCTCGCAAAATTCATATCTTCCAAGTATGAAGAATGGCCTACATATAAGGTTATCTAAAAGAGATTGCTATCCAAATCTCTAGATATTCCCAATAGAAGCTGGTTAGTGCCTCCAAAAGTAGAAAAGATTTAGAAAAAAAGAAGAATGAAATTTTAATTGTCCGCCATGAGATTTGGAAGCCTATTTTTCTAAGGGGACACTAAAGAATCTAGAAATGTAGGGTTAGAAGAATGTGGAAAAGCACTTATTTGAACACACTCAGCACACTATTATAGAAGGTATGCACTAGAAGTTTAGCACTAAAGACCAGATTGCAAAATTCATGAGGGTCTCACCTCCCTATGCTCGATTTGTTTGAGTAGGGCAACTATCCCACATGCCCTCTAGCATTGCCTATCTGCCCAATGGTTTAGAAATGGACCTAGGTTCAATTAGCATGTTTGAATGCTTCCATTAAACCTAAAATGGCATTCTTTAGCAATAGAGCCAAACTCATCAATAAATAATTTTTGAAGTTCTAGAATATAATTATAGCAATAGTGATTAGAGCTATTTGGTGCAACTGGAACAAAGTTGCCATGAAAAAAGCTATAGGTTGAAGATTGATGTTATCTTTGCAAAGGATATAGGAAGAAAGAGCATGTATTCAAGGTTGCATGTAAGTGCTCTCTCTCTCTCTCTCTCTCTCTCTCTCTCTCTCTCTCTCTCTCTCTCTCTCTCTCTCTCTCTCTCTCTCTCTCTCTCTCTCTCTCTCTCTCTCTCTCTCTCTCTCTCTCTCTCTCTCTCTCTCTCATATTTATGTATGCATGCAAACATTTACCTACATACATGCATGCATGTACACATTTATCCATCATACATGCACATGCGCACGCACGCACGCACGCACACGCACACACACAGACACACACATTTATCTGTATATGTACTTCCATTCAGTTTGTACACATGAGCACGTGCTTGTAAAATTGCACGCATGCACCTTTGGAAGCTAATTGTTGTCGTGGATATAAAATCAACAATAAACATGCTTTGGGCATGCCTTTATGAAGCTTAGGGAGGGCATCAAAGAGACGATGGTGAAGCTAAGAACATGACATGGTGTGTGCCTAGATATTGTTGGTATAAAAGCTCAATTTAAAGAGAAAGAAAGTATATTGTCACGTAGGTCTTCCAAGTCACTTTATCTACTTAAAAGTGTATTTATTGCAATATCTACTAGTATGTGTAATGGAGCCTCTCCATTGCAATATTTACTAGCTTACCTTATCTCCAATTCAATAAGGCAAATGTGCCAAATCAAATGGAGCCATGTAACTCTTTGTTGAAAAAATAATGAAAAAAAGGAGACTAAGCAAATGGTCACGCTAACAAGCAAAGAGACACTTGCCTTAGGGAACAAGTAGAGACAATGTTTTCTTTAATATTGTGATGCCATTAGAAAATTTGTATTTGATCATTTTGAGATGTCACCTAGCCACCAGCGGTAACGGTCATCCCAAAGGACGTAGGCATCATGAAACCACTCGTTGCAAGGAATTGAACAAATGCTAACACAAAACTCGTACACTCACCCCTCCAACTGAGTTGCTAGTTGATCGTGTTGAATATGTGTATTTAGATGTTTAAGAATCGCTCAAAGTGCTCTATTTTTGCCTTTTATGCCAATATACCGCAAGTTAATCTTTTTGCATTTGGTAGTTCGTCTAAAAGCTTCCATTGAGGGCTCAAGAATGATTGCTTTAACAAGCATAAAGATAACATGTGCTAAGTACTCATTCATTTGAGTATCAAGAAAAGTTGATTTTAGGTCCCTTACATTTATAGACTTACCTCTTGGCTAAAAAGAGAAGTCGGTAAGATGAGTTGGTATCCCAATGTCAACACGTCCACGATAGGTCACATGCTTATGATGTTGACCAATAAGTGGCAACTTTATGAAGTGCAAGGAGGGGAATTTGGTAAGAGGAAAGTCAAAGGTAACTAAGAGATTACTTCACCAAACATAGATTTTATGTATAGACAAAAATGAAAATTCCGTATACAAAAAAGCAACAATGTCATGGTAGAATTTGAACTAACTGTAATAAAAAAATAGTATGCCACAAGAACTAGATGTTCAAGGATGACTTTCATGGATTTGATCAATGAAAAAAGTATGGACTCTAAGAGTTGGAACAATCCTATTAAGAATATTATTCATCTTCCATTTTTCTATGATGTCCACTTCACCCCTTGACTTTTGGGACATTATGAGCATGCAATGATGCACAAAAAGTGCTCTCTCTCTCTCTCTCTCTCTCTCTCTCTCTCTCTCTCTCTCTCTCTCTCTCTCTCTCTCTCTCTCTCTCAACATAACAACAAAGGCAAATACAAAGATGATTGTGTGTACAATGACTATTATCCAATTACAGGGCTTATGACTCTTCCCAATAAATCCCTTTTCCAAGTATTGCATGTATAAACAAAACAAATTCACCATGTGTGTTAAGTTTAACATATTTAGTTAGTGCATTGATGGAGGCAACCCTTTCTTGGTTAGTTGAAGTCATAAACTTAGCATTTTAGAAATAAGTTGTTCTATTTTATCAACCTCCTTTAAATTGACAAGCATAAAACAACAAAAAGAAAATTACATTAAAGTGTCTATTGCTTTTTTCCCCCTATCATTATTGTGAAAATGGGGAAATTTAGGTATTTATATGCTCCAATGCAATAAAATACTCCTTAAAGTTTCGCTCTTGACAAACACTTAAATGCAAAACAAAGAAGGGATCAACTTGGAACTTAAATCATGTGGTATTGGAAGGTTTGACATGTTTATAATCATGGAAACAATGGAGTTCCAACTTAAAAGAAGTTGAGTGAGAAGATTAACCTAATCATGAACCATTGGCAACCTTTGAATGAAATATTATACCTCATATGGCTAGGGGTGGTATGATAATTTTGCAATGCATACAAGATCACACACACACACACACTCTCTCTCTCTCTCTCTCTCTGTGTGTGTGTGTGTGTGTGTGTGTGTGTGTGTGTGTGTGTGTGTGTGTGTGTGTGTGTGTGTGTGTGTGTGTGTGTGTGTGTGTGTGTGTGTGTGTGTGTGTGTGTGTGTGTGTGTGTGTGTGTGTGTGTGTGTGTGTGTGTGTGTGTGTGTGTGTGTGTGTGTGTGTGTGTGTGTGTGTGTGTGTGTGTGTGTGTGTGTGTGTGTGTGTGTGTGTGTGTGTGTGTGTGTGTGTGTGTGTGTGTGTGTGTGTGTGTGTGTGTGTGTGTGTGTGTGTGATAGACATCATAGACACACCCAACAACAAGTGACATCTATGTACAAATTGCATGTCCTCAATAAGAACATTGACATCTACGAGGATGCATATACATTACAATGGAAGTTGTGCAAAGTCAAGTCAAGGAAACTTGAACCCCAAACATAATCATTTACTTTACTTAACAATAAGCATTGTCAAAACTAATATAATAAAGCCAAAAGTTTGTGTTGGGAAGAACTCTGATTATGTAAATAAATCATCTACTTGTGTGTGTCTATGCGCACACAGACGTGTGTGTGTTCTTACCACATAAAAACCTCTTCTTCTTATTTCTTTGTGCACGTGCACACTAAGAGTTTGAATATATTTGTAACTTAAGAAAATTCCACATCCTTGATTTATGAAAAAGGAGATAGTTACATCTAACCTTGAGTACCTAAACATATGAAGATTTAAAGTTGAAAAGCATATTGCTCATGTTTAAATCATCCTTGTTAAACTTTACTATAGCACATAAATAAGAAAATGTTAAAAGTTAAAAAGCATCTAACCATTTAGTCCAACTTCATTCTCGCACCTATGAAATTCTTTGTTGAATACTATTGCATAAGTTTATAGGTAAATTCAAATCAAGCATGCACAAGTTGACATGAGCATTGCCTTTGCGGTGTTTGTTTCCTTGTAATTTTGTTTATATCTTGTTGTTTAGCTGAATATACAACAGACAAAAGTTGCATTGCAACAACCAAGTTATCACATGTAAGAATTACCAATGCAAAGCACTAATATTATTAAAGCTAAGAATAGTAATGCAAAATGCATGTGCTGAGAACCAAAAAGGGTTATTCTCAACCAGGGGACATGAATGTCAATAAAAGAGCTAAAGAGTTAGGTAATTTCTTTTTGAATTTCAACATGATATATCATGAATTATGTTGTACTTCAATGCAAGTCTTAAGACTCCACATAAGTTATTCTCCTATCAGCATTCATTATAAAGCATTGAACTAGTGGAAACATTGACTCATATCCCTTGTACCAATAGAATATATTGAGACTTGCTCTTGAACTAACATTAGAAGATTTTTTTTGTGTTAGAAAAAGAGTAGAATTCATAGCCTAAGCTCTTATCGGTCTTGGAGTGTAGATATTCGTTACAACCTCTCTCTCTCTCTCTCTCTCTCTCTCTCTCTCTCTCTCTCTCTCTCTCTCTCTCTCTCTCTCTCTCTCTCTCTCTCTCTCTCACAGTTTGTGTGTGTGTGCACGCTCGTGTGCATGTGCGTGCATGCATGCCAACAAGAAATTTAAATTCTATCTTTCAATTCATTGTTGACAATGATAAAATCACTTCTCAAAGTGATTCTTGAAGCGAGAAACCAAATACCATGAAGAACTAGAATATTAAGGCATGGCAATGCCTAGGGATCAAAGAGAGGATGAGATGAATCAGAGATACTACCAAATAAATCAATAATCAAAAAAGGGATATTCATTTTGCAACTCCATGCATCAAAAGGCTCCAATTAACAAATACCAACCCTAAAACTACAGAATCTTCAACCCTAGAAGGCACCATCACTAAGGGTTGCCTTAGGGTAATGTTAACAAAATGTTTCGATCCTTCATAAATTTACTTAAAAGTGCACGCTTTCCTTGATTATCCCTAGCTATATATGGCAACATTCCATCCATGTAATGGACAAGGGCACAGGTTGTTGCATTACGAATGAAAGCAATGTACTAGCATGCAATAAAATTAATGCACCTTTGCTAGGTGATCATGGAGACCTACCAAAGCCTACTTGGAAGATGTGGACTTTAATTAGAGTCATAGTGATAAAAAAAGTTTGGACAATGAGGAATAAGAGGGTGCATGGGCCCCCTCATTTTTGTGCAAATGCCATTGATAATGCACATGAGAATCGTCTAGTTGAGTTAGAGTATTAAAGGCCATTGATTGCACCTTCAAGATTGCCCATAAAAATTTCACTAAGGTGTAGCCCGCATGGTGTTATAAACTTGTACTTACCTCTTTGATAGAAATCATACTATCTAAACTAATGCACCTCATGTGAGTGACTAAGACTATGCATACTTGTGCGGGATAAATCTAATCATCCTCCCTCACAAAAACTTCCGATATGCCATTTTATGATCTACCCAACACACTTTGATAATAAAATGTTTTTATCCACGTAATTAGGCAATCAAGATGGAGAGCCTTTTAGCCCCCCATACACCATGGGACACATGGATTTTGAGAGCAAAACTGTGTTTCACACAAAACCTTATCAAGAGCATTATATAATCATACAAGTGGTAGTTCAAATCTAGCAAGTGCAGAAGTTTATCCATGGGCTAAATTGGTTATATAATTATAATATCATATTCAAGAAAGCACCAAATAAGGACTAAGATCTACATACCAACACACACACACACGCACACAAAGCTATATTTTTGCTATAGAAAATGCATGCTTAGTAGTACAATTATTATTGAGTTTGAACTGCATTCAAGTCTATATTTCAAACTTAATCTCTAATTGTTGGCGGCTGTCGGGTCCCAACAACTCGTTGGATAGAACTCCCGAGCTGGTCTAAATAAAACTATCCACAACAAATCTTGTATGGCACACAATTCCAAACACCCCTAGAAGATGCAAATAATGAAAATAGTTTTGATCGGTGAAATGTATAAAAAACAAGGTATTTAATTGGATATGATGAAAGGGATGGCAATTGGGTGGTGCCTCTATTGACACCTGCAATACGCATTAGTTGCAAGGTTCCAACCTTCTTCTTTTATATGGATGCAAGTAATAGGCACAACCCCTCCATGTCATTTTAAGTATCAAGTTTGTTTAGCTACCATTCCCAATTTGGCAGCCTACTTCATGGTTCTCTACTCTTTGTCTTGATATATACTTCACATATTGCTTTGATTTATCCAATGACAAGCATTTCTCCCACTTTAAACATATTGTATCTTATAAGGTTTTTATTTCTCTTTTGATATTGGTTTATGATGTTATTGCTTTGTTGTAACACATACTTGTGGGTATGGTGCGAAATGTGGCCATATTCTATAATATATCATGATTACTCCTTGATAAGCTCTAGTGTTGATTCAGTATCTACCACTTTCGGTTATTCCTAGATTAAGGCAAGAACTCAACCCCAAAAAACATTTGTTTTATTACTTGTCGTGCTACTCTTCTTCCCCATGTTGCTCTATGCAATGGTAATAAGTGTACACCATTCCACCCCATCTCCATAGGACATGATCAATGTCTTACGATATCTATGGCCTAGAGTATGGCCATTAAACCTTCTTTCCAATTTGGTTGGCACTCTCCCCTTGATTAACTAAAGCCTTGCATGGATAATTTCCTCTAGAAGGCATCGCAAATCCATGACCATGGTCCCTTGATGGGACAGGAAGACATGACAATCGACTTCACCGGTAACACCTTCCATCCCTTCCTTATGGGTTAACATTCCTGTCTTAATTTAGTAAGGATGTGCCTGGATACTTTCTACTAAAAGACTACACATATCCATAGCTTCAATCATAGTAGGAAACAGGTAGACAAGTTCAATAATAAATCTTGCAACTATTTAGCCTTGTGGCTACAAATAGCAAGCCTACAAACATAAACTACTACAATTGTTTTTAACCTAAACTTTTGAAATTGGTTCAAAATTAATTGAATAAAGGCTCATGGTATAATTATGCTCTCCAAAATCTATGTTGTGGAAGGATGTTTGACTTTATACTACCTACTATGGTACTTTCCTTATAAGATATTAAATGGGGGGTCTACATCTTCATGGACTTGAAGTTTGTAGTTAGCACCACATTGAGTATCTAGCATTGACAACACCAATACTATGGCAATTTACCACTTAACCTTTGCAATATAGTTGGTCACGTACATTGATGCTGCAACGTATATTGTTTTGTTAGCAAAGTCCTCAAATATCTAGCCTTGTAGCCAAGCCAAGTTAATTAATGATGGTATGAGTTATGTGATGGGTCTATTTTTTTTGCATATATTGGTGTCTATGACAATCTTCTTGGATGAAACACTGATTATACCATACTTAGAATGTATTGACCTGTTATAGTTACAAGGCTATTATCCTTCACAATAAAATATAATAATAAGCATTGCCTCTAAAGGTGAGTACTCACTTAGTAACTATTGGCATAATATTGATTGTGTACTACTTTTATCTAGATACAAAACTAGCTATTGTTATAACTATGTTTCCATATTGCTCTAATTTTGGGGTATTCTAGAAATATTACGCTAGAACTTTCCCATAGTCATGTATGCACTCTTGACGTATGGATTCTTCTAGCTTTATTATTTTTCAATGATTGCAATGATTTTAACCCATGATGCAAAGCATTCCATGGGAAGTAACTATAGGCCTTGTGGACTTAAGTTCTCCACAGCCATGGTTATATAGAAAATATTATGTAGATCCCATTGAAAAGCTTCCCTTGCACCCTGATTGAAGTCACAAACCCTTGTGAAGATTACATGGTTGAGGAACTCAAAAGAAAGCTTTAGATAGCAAGGGAAGCTCTTAGCGTCAACAATGGAAAGTATCTCAATTAGAGTCTAGGTTTGCAAAAGTGGAATGATAGTACCTCAACTAGAGTATAGGTTTGCAAAAGTGGAATGTATTCAACAACTTAGGAATGAGGGGCATACAAATGGAGATCAAGTAAATGGGATTTATCTGACAAGAATAGCCACCATTGTCACCTCCACCAATAGATGCAAATGAATGGAAGGTGACATAAGCCCTAGAGTTAACTCCTAAAGAAGAACTACCTAGTGGAGGTTCACCAAATGTGTCTCAAGGTTCCAATGATTACCAACAACTATCCAAGGAGTTAAATGGTATGAATGTGGGGATTGTTGGGGAAATACATTTGCTAAATAAGTCTATGGAAAACATGGACAATAGGTTTGCTAAGTTGGTCACTCTCATTAGTGTTTTGAGTAGTGTAATGCAAGAACCTCAGCCTATTGTTTACCCTATTTCGCCCCCACGTGATTTATTTTCAGCTCCACTACTCGATTTGACTATTTTTGAGGAGGGAGAACCATCTAAACTTAGAGACACATATCATCTCAAAAATAATTCTAGGCCATAATTCAGTCAAAAAATGATTCTAAGCATGAAGAGGATACAAGAGTTGAAGATGACAAACATGGGTGTGATCCCTTTTACAAGTCCTTTGTAATGTGTCCAATTTAGAATTCCTCAGTGACACAATTTAGTGGCCCATCAAGATCTCTCTCTCTCTCTCCCCCACACAGCAATGCCTTGTCCTTCCAAAATAGAATGCTAATAGCCTTCTCAGGCTTATGTTTATGGCTTTATATAGCCTTTGGTTGGGGGGTACCTTTGTTGTTAAAGAATGATTGCTCTCTCACTCTCTTCGTAATAAATATAATCCTCTCTCTCACTGCAATCAATGTTATATCGTGTGTATAGTCTCATGGCCACCACAAGGCTGCAGTTGTGTGGTGTCAGTGTGGTCAATGGTCCATTTGCATAGCAATGCATGGTGATCATGATGATTATTATTATTGCAATCCACAAACAGTTTGGGAGAGTTGGATGTTGATATGTCATGGTAGTAAGAGACAGGATGGTCAATTTGAGAGGTAAGCAAAGTAAGGTTTTAAACTTTTAAATATTTTTTTCCTTAAATATTTTTAACCTTTAAAGTCCCCCCTTTAAGCCCCCCCATTTACGCACGGGTTTTGGGCCTTGGGATCTTACATCCTCTTCCCCTCAGAGGAATTGATATGTCCTCATTTAGAGAGGAATCTAATGGTTATTATTTTGTAGGATAAGTATGTATTGTAGGACTTGTGGGTGATCATTTCCTCCGCACACTTCTACTATACTACTCTAACTATGCATAAGTGTCCAAATTTCAAGATAAATCAATGAAATTAGAGACAGATGTATTGCAACATATTGTAATTCAAATATTATTGCAATAGTAGGGGGGTCATCTTTAAGGATTTCAATGGGCTCTAGGTCTTCATTAGTATGTTTCATTCTTGAGCCAAATGTTGAGCTTGCACTGCTTCCTTTCACTATTGGTTCCTCATCTTCTTGATCCAACTCAAGCCAGTTAGTTTGGATATGCCCTAGCTCATTGCAAAGGAAGTGTCAACAATTGGGGCATGTGTTTTGGATGTGCCTCACTATCTCACCGTACTCATGGCACTTCGTACCTTGGTCCTTTGAGTCATCGTAGTCTTCTTTGATATTTGCTAAAAGCTAGTTATCTTGAAGAAGTTGATCTCCATTAGGCCCAATCAAAGCTTTGGCTCACATAAGAGTGTCTTGAAAATCAGTTAGCCTTAGGGATTCTAGCCAAGTGCCCAACAATTGATTCGATCCATAGCAGAATCACATCCTCACTTAATGCACATTTCTTGCACCATCCCAAGTCTCTTGGCATTGTAGAAGTTCTAAGTCCAATCACACTACCTCATTTGCAAGGCTTATTGCCTCAATCATGTATGCTCCTTTTAGCTTTTATTCCACATTATCTATCCCCTAGTTAAGCATTGGTAGTTGTGTTAAGGAATCTATGATAAGACAAAATGGGGGCTCTATTTTAACTTTTCTGACTCAAAGGTAATAGTAGTTGAAGTAAAAGTAAAAGATATAGCTTGAAGGTCAAGGGATGACTATACATTTTCACGTGATAGCATACATGACATAAATCCATTAAATACACATGCATCTCTAACATTTATGTTTAATGCTCCATAAGGTTATGGGGTGCATGACACCTTAAATTATTTTTAGTTTTATGTTATTTTTAGAGTGCTTTTTCTTATTTAACTCCCAACCACATTTTTCTTGATCTTCTAATTCTTGTTGCACCTTGCTTTTTTAATTTCTTTGAGCTTCATATGCATATCGTCTTCTTTTCTACTTGTAGTGTTAGTCCTCCTTCCCTATTGTGAAGGTGGATGCGCAATTGGGTTGGTCTAACACTAGGCAAGCCAAAACTTCCTAGTATGTCCCACACTTGAGAACCCAATTAATATCAAGTTAGTGTGGTGATAAGCAGTGGCACTTATGGTAATAGCTCTACCAACTTCTTGGATTTTTGTGCCCTTGAGGATCCTGAATGAGTGTGGGGGAAAGGGCTATGAGGTTAGGGGTGGGACTAGCCAATCAAAACCACTCACTTTTTCTTATTCTTATTATTTAGTCCTCTTCCTTTTCCTATGTGTGCAAGATAAGTGGTCTCAAGGATCACTACATGTAGGCCTTGCTTACAGCCTAGTAATATGGTGGCACGAAGGATCAATCTAGCCATTGTAGATATGGTGGCACAAAGGATCTATCTAGCCATTATATACTTATCATTTCATATATCGACATCAAAAAATAGTAAATAAAGTCCCTCTTTTTCTAGTTTCTGCCACTAATTCAATAAGATTATGAGTAGCCTTAGGTAGTTGCATGTGGTGACAACAGCTAGTCTAGGTAGTTTGAGAAATTGGACACAAAGTTCTTGAAAGATGAATCTAGGTCCTACTCTTGAAATGTGAGACTGTTTTCCTCCCTTTGGGATCTATTGTTGAAGATGAGTGGAAAGTCGAACTTGTTATGCTTTTCTCATTTATAATCCACTCCATGCCTTTGCAGGTAAGGAATATAAGTTGGGTCTCCTCTATCCAATGTTGTGGCATTGTAGAAGGTAATGTCCAATATTCCCTTTTGCTACTCAAGATGTTCTTCATACGCATACACTATCCTGGGTACTTCAAAAACCTTACCCACCTAGTGTCCTTCTTATTCAAGTAGTAATGACCATGGGTTCTCTGCCTTTTGGTCGAGCCATCTTCTTCCTAATATTACCCTTGCCTTTATAATTCACTACACATCCTTGGAAGGAGTATTCTTTGAGTTTTTTGGGGAGGTTAAAAGTGGAGATCGGGTTTTGCCTAAAGCTTCCACATCCCTAGGGTCAAGATTTCTCCTTCCCAACTAGTGATTGTGTGCTTTGTAGCATTTAGGATTGGCATTTCTACCACAAACTAGGAGATACTGCAAAATTTTTATTGATTCCTTCTATTTTATCCCTCCTCCTTGGCTTAGGATGACCCATTCTAAAGTAGGATGAGGTGGGGCCCATTCTCATGGTGACTATTTTGAACATTTTTTGCACTTATACCTTCATCATCTTGGTGTTGCTTTAGGCCAAGATTTGATCGTTTGGATTTAATTGATAGGTCTTACATCCTCATTTATAATTTTTAGAATTTGATCATTTATTTTATTTTTAACCATGCTTGATAGATGTTGTCCATTGTGAGAAAATTGCCAATATCTTTTGATATTGGTGTCCTTTTGAGGTGATTTCTAGCTCAATACCTCCTTGATGAAGTCCTCTAGCCAAGTGTAATGTCCTTCTTTTGTTAGAATTGCAATGACCTATTTTGAAACCAATTATTTGTGCTATCTAGAATTGTTCAAAACCCTATTTTTGCCCTATTTTAGTTAGTGAACCTTCCTATAAGTGTTTTTTCACTAGTAGACCCTCTAAGATATTGAATAGACCTTTAGGCGATCTATACAACATGTAATTCACCTCTAAGGATGAAGGTGTACATGCAAATACCTTTAGAAACCCCATAGTGTCTTGTCAAGTGCCACATTTACCTTATTTTGGTCTATAACCCCTATATACCCTATTCAAATGATTGTAACACCTATAATATCTTGTGGAGATTGAGGTATGGTTGAATCTTCAACAACATACTTCATCTTCAATATTCCATATCTTTGTGTCTATTTGAGGGAAGGTGTATAATATGCTCCCTATACGGGATCTCCAAGACTTGAGGGTGTGTGAATTTTCTCCTCAAGCCGAGGGTTGTGTACCCCTTTGGGATTGTTGTTGTGAGGGAGGGTCACTTCTCTTTTGTCTCACATCTCACCTGATATATGATTTTCCTCACAAAAATCATAGACATTGCAAGTACATGCTAAGTCTAATCAAACATGTATGATATACAGGATTGAAATGATTATTTGTGCTGTTCAATAATATGCAATTGATAAGTACAACAGGTTGAAATAAGATGGAAAAAGAGTAGGGAATTACACTTCAATAATGACCCATTGCTTTACAATATTTCTCCACTTAAAATTATGGAAATTTTCCAATCTTAACTATCAATGAATCACACAAACAAAGAAAGATCAATGTTACACACAAAAGTGATACCTACGAATTGATTTGAGCATCAATGGAGCATTGAATTTTGTAGGCAAGATAACTAGATGCAAGCATAATCACATTCAGTACTAGGATAAGCCATACATGCTATTCCAATGTAAATGGATACCTTTTAATCCCTCTCTTCAGCAAGTGGAATAGGCTAAACAAATGGACGGAAAGAGATATTGAGAGAATAGAATTAGATATATCTCTTGATAAGCAATGAAGAGTGTTGATGGAGAACCAATAAAACAATTCTTCTTCTTCAAAAGGGTCTAAACTTTCAATGTTTGCTATTGTGTTTCTCCCTTGTCAAGATTAATCACCTTTTCGATAAAATTTCCAATTCTTCAAGTGCTCTTGAGTGCCATTTACTATCCATTGTTGTCCATAGTAAGAGAAAGCTACAAAACTTGGTAAAATGATCCAAAGTCGATGAAGTAATTTCTCTTGAGCCTTAGCAAGTAAATGTTGAAAAACCCATAAATTTCACAAGAATAGAAAATATTTTAGGCTTGTCTAAATGTCCACAATCTTGAGGACAATAATAATGCTCCCATTCTTAAATATTGTATCGATCTTTACCCCATAATGGTAGGTAATGATGTAGGTACAATTACATCTCGAGCTTCCATGTGAGAATGGGGAGCTTTGGGGGGGGGGGGATGAATGAATGAAAAAAAAGTTTTAATGCAAATCTTTAACTTTAGCCTCACATTTTAGCTTGCTACCTACTATCACCACACGGACCACTCCCTTCACAGCACCACCACCCATTCCTGCCCTTGCCATGCAAACCATTCACTTGCTAAACCACCACCTCCCCACCATAATCATAATCCTTTTTTCCCAACTCACTGTGCTTCTAAATGTCCCTCAGGCATGTAGCTAGACACACAAACCAACCTGTTGTCATCAACAAATGAGGGAGAGAGAGAGGGAGAGGTATGCAACTCCTTGCATCCCCCCCCCCCCCCCCAAGGCAAAAAATATATATAAAAGAGCCACATTAACACAAAGGCTAGGGAGTCATTATTTTGAGCAAAGCACTACAACACACACACACACACACACACACACACACACACACACACACACACACACACACACACACTTCTTTCAGTTTAGTGCTAAAGCCAAAGCCAAAATGACCATGTAAGAGGGAAGAGCCAAAGAGAAGACATGAAGGCAAACCAATAAGGATAGAATATCTTTTTCTCCACGATCTGATCCTCCCACTCCTTCCATTGATGAAGAGCCTATTAGTGCAAATAGCCCAAGAATTCTGGCTACAAAAGGAAAAGCTCATAGAAAGTTGAGGCTTCAAGCTAGGGAATGGTTTTTTTTAAGGACTCCAAACTTAGTCTATTCTCGTACACCATCATTTATTACATTAAAACTAATCAAAGAAGGTTCTCATGGCTTTCCTTACTACCGTTGCTAGTTCACTATTGCATAGAAATGATGGAACGATCACTCATTGAAAGTAGGGGTATTTGTGGAAATAGAATGAAAAAAATTATGCATGGATTGTGCATGATAAAGTGTTGAATTCATGTAGGAAAAAAGCTTGTGATGTAAAGTAAAGGCTAGCAATGTGTTATTTTAATATGTGACCAGCATGTGCCACTTTATGACTACACTCTATGGAAAATAAAGGTGTTGTGGACTGCATCCTCTTTTGCAAAGTCTATAAGGACATTGCCTTGGTGTTTTCATATTTTTAAGATAAGGCTTATTGTTTTGAGAAAGAGTTTGCCTTCCTAACTAGGATAAGTTGGTTGATCCGTATGGAACATTCAAATTGATTCCTTGGTTGATACTATGGAAAAGAAATGTTTTTCCTAGCCATTCATGATAGACTAATTGCCTTGGGTATGCATTAGTACAAAAACTCTTGTGATCTCGTGGGAAATTTTTTGGTTATGCACTAAGCTTTCCCCAAGGTTAATGGCAAGAGCCCTTTACCAAGGGACTAGTTTGATTGTGTTGGAGGCTAGGAATGAACAAGCTCTCTGTTATGTCCTCTATTTCTGTCTCTGTGTCTGTGTCTGTCTCTACTCATGTCCCTGTCTATGGCTTTGTCTCTACGACTACCATGCAACACGGAGAACACTACATTGAAGTTTCTATTTCATCGTCAGAAGTGATTTCAAAAGTCAATTTGGGTTCAAGCATGAGGTATTCACCCATAGACAAAGACTTTACTTCCTTCGGTAATTGGCTTACAGTGTCCACTGTTAGGGACTGTGCCTTTGTTTTCTTGGGAAAGATCTGTTTGATAGCCTCTTTGTCTCCTAATATGCCATCTGTTACTTCATTAGAGGAGTCTGTCACATGACTTTGATGAATGTAGATCCATTGCCTTTTTGTGATCCATACCACTTCAACACCACTGTTGGGTCCTCTGTCTAGGGTTAGGGTCCTTTTGAACCAGTCTACCCTTGCTCTTGCTTCAAAAAGCCAAGGTCTTCCAGATAGCAAAGGGTATGAGGTCCTAGCTAATAGTCTCTTCTTGCAAGGGTTGTCTTTATGTACGGCGGGAGAATACCCAGCGATTTGATTCTACTTTGGTCTGCCAATTTGATAAACCACTATGTAGGTTGCATTCATTGCAATCCTAGATCCTTCATTGTCACATCAGTCATTATGTTTACTAATGATCCTCCATCAATCAATGCATCTGAAATAAAGCACCCTTCAATCCATATGGCAATCTCTGGGGTTCCACGATCCAGGAAGACGTTAGCCATATCAACTTCCTTTACAGGTTCTAAGGCTCTGTTGGACTTGGTTATTGTTGGGGGAACTATCCTTAGGCCGCACCTTCTTGTCAAGATTCTTTTGAATTTTTTTCGGTAACTGGGAGACAACGTCAACAACTATCAGAATGTTAGGTTTGGTTTAAAGGTGTCTAGGTCTTTGACCAAATCATACTCTTTGATAGGATCCATATGCTTTTTCAATCGATTGGGAAATGGGGCCACACCCACTTTTATCTTCCCTTTTTCTTCTAGGAGCAGCAATATCTACGCTTCTTCTACATAAGGAGATACTTCTGCATCCTCTATTTCTTGGACATGGAGTCCTGTCTCTGCAACTGCCTCTGTAGCTCTCTGTGGCTCTATAGTGCTCTATACTTCATTGTTTTGGACTATATTGTTCTACCTTTCTCGAGGAAGATTGAAATTTGCAGTCTTGGCAGAAGGAATATTCTCTTTTGAAACTATGGATTTTCCTTTCTTTGCCCGTGCTATTGAGGCAACTTCCAATTCCACCAAATTGGAAGCGGGTTCTTGGATCTTCTATTGGGTATCAGAAGTAGATTTCATAGGGGCTAGACTTGGATAATCTTTTGCAGTGTGGCCTTCTCCTTGGCATCGATTGCACAAGGGCTTGTAATCCACATACCTTCTAGGGTTTGAACAATTTGGTGAGATATGACCCTTTTCTCCACATCTGTAACACTTCACCTTTGATCTCTGACTACCACCAGACTGTCGTCCTCTGTAACTCTGAGAGAGAAACCTCCTTGGACCAAAATTAGAACCAAAATCCCTAAGCTTTGGTCCAATGTCTTGTGTTGTCATTTTGGATTCCAGCAAGTTGAATCTTGTGTTTTCATCTTTCTTTCTTTGTTCATGCATCTCT
Organism: Lygodium microphyllum; assembly: GCF_053477565.2. Lineage (NCBI taxonomy): Eukaryota > Viridiplantae > Streptophyta > Polypodiopsida > Schizaeales > Lygodiaceae > Lygodium > Lygodium microphyllum. The sequence continues at coordinate 144,202,667 of NC_141135.1, read as the reverse complement.
TTTAGAGAGTAGATATCCTTTGTATGATTCTTCCTCAAATTGTATGAACAGAAGGCTCTAGGAATGGTTGGTTTTTGGGTACATTCAGTGGCTAAATGTCCCACTTGATGGCACTTTCCGCACCATGTATTAGAATGCATCACATCTCTTCCACCTCCCACAGGAGTGGATATATTGGCAGTATTCACCTTCAACGTCTGTAGCTACTCTATAATCACATCCATAACTCTTTCTTGATACTTGCCACTGAATTGGATATGTAGTCCTTCACATTTTCACCTCCTGAAGTACTTGTAGTAGGGTTTTGGGAAGCTTTTGTGATTACTGCATACACTGGTTGGGCTGATCCAGAAGGTCCTCTGTTCTGGTTCTGATTCAGAGCTCCTGTTGAGACTCGAGGTTGTTGATTCTAGTGGGTAGGATTCCACTGCTGTTGAGTGGCCATTGGAGGAACTGTTTAAGACCATTGTTGTTGTGGTTGAACCATCATTTGAGACATTGTCATCTGCGGACCACTGTGGATTAGGTGCGTTGTACTCTGCGGCATTGTTTGCATCTGGGGGTAGGAATAGGGAACTGTCCCTGGAACTTCATTTGGTGGGTATACCATTCCTGGCATGGGAGGAGGTAAGACTCCTCTTCCTGAGATAATTGACAACCTTGCTTCAACTTCGTCATACAGTCTTGCACCTTTCATTGCAGCTTGTAGATTGATTGGTCTTCTCAATTCCACGAACTTGCAAACTTTTGGTTGTAGGCCTCTAAGGAACACTCATTTCTGGATGCCTTCATCCAAATGATGATTGGTCCATCTCTTCAAAATGGATTCCATTTGCGAGACATAAGCTTCTACTCTTTCTCCAGAGGACTGACTTAGGTTCATGAACTCCTCTCGCATCCTCTCTTCAAAACCTTCATGCCTAAATTTAGTGAGGAAGGCCAACTTCAGGTCATCCCATGTGCTAAAAGTTCCTGCTGCTTGTCTCTCATACCACTAAAACATTGCACCCTTGAAAGTGGTAGAGAATATTGCTAACCAATGCTTGGGGGTTCTGGCATTGTTAGCCACACATGCTACCATAAACTTTGCTACATGAATATCAGGATCTTCATTGTATCTCCCTTAAAAATGAGCAATGGGACTACATTTGTTGGTCTGTTCATCAATATTTTCAAGACGAATCTGACTAGGAAGGGGATCTTGAGTCACCATGGGGACTTCTGTAAAGAGTGCTTTTAGGGTATCAAAGGAGGATTTTGCTGCAAGCTCGTTCTCGGCCTTGATTTTTGCCTTCTCTCTTCTCACGTACCTTTGGACTCATTCTAGTGCTTGTCTCTTGACTGCATCATTCATTAGGGGGTTGGCTCCAACCAGTTGGTTTGTACTCAACAGAATAGAATTAGAGGGGGATTCAGTCTCTGGAGGACTCTGGCCAATATCTTTTCTACTTCCTTCTTTTCTACGTCTCTGAATTCAGCCTTCAACCCACTACACAGGAGGAGATATTCTATTCTAAAGGTATCAAAACTCATTCTTTTGAGGATCGTTGTTGTGCCATCATTATAATATTACCAACTTCTGATGGTTTCAATAGTGTATGTTGTAAAGAACACTCTATCTACCAACTTCCAATGGGTTGCTAATTGAACAAATAGGAGATTGTTAGTGCATCAAGCATCCCACGTGTCCTGTTGTTGAGCATCTACGAACAAATTCTAGCTCTTTTCTTTCTTGTTTTTGTGAACCTCCATTGACCATGACTCCTGAAGCTTCTTCACGATCTCCCACTTGATGATGTCCGAAAACTTCTCAATGAATGATAAATCTTCCATGGATGGTCATTCTCTTTGTTTTTGCTCTTCAGTTTGTTCCCAAATAATTTGCCACCAAAATGCAAGTTTATGCTGCTTCAATAGGCAGAGGAAATAGTTCACCACATAGAGCCTACATCATGATGGTAATATGTTTCTACCATTATGGGATGAAATTCTTGTGAAAAGTGGCTTTGGTAATGAGAATCTCCAACTCTTCATTGGAAGAAGGAACTTTGCAACATCCATTAAATTCTTCTTTTCTTGGCCATACCATTTCCTTCATTTTCAACCTCTTCTAATGCTTGTTGATGGCAAGTTTCCCCGACTGCTTCCCCGACTACTACATACAAAAAACATGGAGCTCCAAGAGAGACACCCATGAAAAGGGGTTTCTACTGTAAGAAAATATATCTTGTAACATCAATAAGATTTTGTTTCATTCTTTAGAGAACCACAACAAGGAAAAGAACACCACTAGTAAGAAATCTTTAGGCATCATCATAGAAACAATCTCCCACGGATTTAACTTCATATTGCTCTTCATCTTCTTTATATTTTTTATTGATAGACAAAGAGAACACAAAAGAAACACCACTTTGCATGGAAAAATATCACATAGTATTCATCTTCATTGTCTTCTTAGTTTTCTCTCACAGTCTCTCATAGATAGATGCATTGTTTGGCATAGAATTGGCTATCTCTGACTCTCTCTTTCTCTCTCAATCAATAGTGCATCATATCCTTACTACAATTCTCAATAATCACTCATAATAATCCTTCTTTGATCATGGATGACCCTTCCAAAAGGTGTGTTTGATATGAAAGGTCACTAGAGCCACTATAGTGACTTCTCACAACTCACTATTGTCACTTCACTTCAGTCTTCTCTTGAGTCTTTAGCAACTACTTCTTCCACTTTCTTGATCTATTTTGAACTTATATTCACCTCTTTCCAAAGCTAGAAAACTTTCCCAAAGTCATACATACATTTCACAGAACACTTAATTACAGAAGATCTACAGAAATAGAGTAGGAACAGAGGCTCCACAAAAGCTCAACAAAAGGGCTATAGAAGGTTTCACAGAAAGCATCAGAATCTCATAACTCATACTAAAACCAACCCAAACTATCAAAAAATATTCAATGAGCTTTCAAAAAACCTCAACTTCCATCAATCATTAATCCATGCTTCATATATAAGAAAAACAAAACAAAACAGAACCTATCAGAATATCACAGAGCCTAATATTTCTACTGAATCATCATGAGCTTTCAATATATAATCAATCTCATCCAAAACACTTTCAAACACTTCCAAAATAACTAATCATTACTCAAAATCCATAAAAAATCAACCATTCATACATAAAAAACAACAAAAATTAGCAAAAAAAAAACTAGTCAATTCAGTATTCAACATGAGTTTGGAAGTTTTTTGGAGTGTGTTGAAATAGGTTGAGCAAGTTTAAGAAGCTCATTATGGTTTTTGGTTGAGATATAATGTTCTGATAGATTCTATACAAGTTGTCTATTTGGTTTTGATATGGTATGTTTTGCCTCTAATTTGGTATGCTTTTTTTCTACTTGTGAGATCAAGATTGTGAATGAGTATTTCAAGGACTGATTGAGAGAATATTGAAAGGTTTTTAATGGTCTGAGTTATATGGTTTTTACACCTTTTCTAGACCTTTTGTAGTGTTATGTAGAGCTTCTATATGTGGTATGTAAGCCTCTGCTTGCTTTTGTATGTGTTCTAATGGATAGATGTTTAGCTTGGGGATGTTTTCAATCTTGGAAGAGGAAGAATACAAGCTCAAAATAGCTTGGAAAAGTAGAAGAGGTAGCTGATGAAGACTTAAAAGTGAAGACTGCAATGATAATGACATTAGTGAGCTCCCAAGGGTCACTGTAGTATCTCTTATGACTCTTTATATCAGGCATACCTCTTGAGAGGGGTATCCATGACCAAGAGAGGATTATTGATAGTTATTCTTGGTTATTACTATTGAGAGAGAGCATATGCGAGAGAGATAGTGTATGAGGTATAGCAATTTCTATGAAGAAACATTGTATCTATATGAGAGAAAATGGGAAAAAGACTATGAAGATGATGAAATATGAATACTATTGTGATGAATTCCATTCAAAGTTGATATTTTCTTTGTGTTCTTTTGGTTCTTAGATGGTTTTTATGAAGAATAGGAAGAATATAGTGAAGATTTATTGTGATAAATCAGTGGAAGATTCACTCTATGATGTTGCATGAAGGTTTGTGATTCTTAGTGTTCATTTTCTTCTTATGGTTGATTAAAGTATAAAGAACATGCTTGTTGCTATGACAAGATAGATTTTGTTGTAGTAATTTCCCCATTTTCTTGGTGTTTCTCTTGGGGCTCCAACTGACTAAGCAGGATCTTGTGCCCTACATCTTCATCTTAGGAAGGACATAAAATATAATTAGCACACTCTTGGTTTCTATAGTCACCATTAGTTTGCACTTTCCCAACATCAAGTAAGGCTAGCCTCCATATGTATTGACTTTAACATCAAAGGTTACTAGTGAAGATTGACCCACTTGGTTCTAGAAGTGATAGGGTAGGGTGTTGAAGTTTGAACATTTATCAATGAGGATATCAACACAAGGACATCTTTAGTAGTCATAAGCCTTAGTCAAAGGTAGACTAGTGGTATCATCAATTTCTCCTTCGCATCCAACTCTATGATTGTGATAGCTTTGACCTTGGAATTCCTAGGCTCAATTGGGTTTACGTCATTTGGTTACTAGAAATCCTATTGATTTTTACTAGCAATTGGGATCTTGGTGGATTCTAGGGTTGGTTAATGGCCTGGGTGCCCTACATGACTAGCATTAAACTATCTAATTCTCTCCCTTTCTAGGGTTTTTAATTCTACAATCCCAATCCATCTACAAGATAGGGCCTTTCTCCTCTAAACTTTAGCTTCTACTTATGATCTTTGAGTGAATACAAGAGAACCAAGTCCCCTTTGCCAAAGCTCCATTCTTGCATGAAAGAGTTAAAGAATGTGCTTCATCAAGTTCTTTCATTACAAAGGTAGGCAGAGTTGCCTTAGTTTCCAAAAATCAATAGCATTGTGAAAGATCAAGATAGTAAAAAAGTTTAGAGTTCTTAGACTTGTGTAATGAATCATAGGTTTGGTGAATAGTATAAAAGGCTGAGATGTAACATGGCTCATTATCTTTTTGTCATTAATCAAATCATCTTCTTGAGGACTCTTATTCTTGGACCTCCTACCATAATTAAGGGGTGAGTACCTTGCTCCACCATTGCAAGAGGTGTGTATCTGCTACCAACCATATTTTCCACCATTGTGTTTCTCTCATATGAAATTTGAGTATTAGTTATGTCCACCTTGGTTATGGCTTTTGTCATAGTTATTGGTTCAATTTGATGTATTTCTTGTTATAGAAAGAAATTGTCTTTCTTAGATTGGTATTAGAGCAAGTCTTTGATCCAATCGTAGGAAGCCATTTTCAAGATTTTATGTGGTCTTGTGCCTAAAAGATGGGTTACAATAGTTGAGGATCTAGTACATGTTTGGTTATTTCTTGTAAACCATGACTAGGCAAGCTCTACTACTATAAACCATGGTCATTTTGGAGGGCATTAACAATATTTTGGAAGAAATGGTGGTAGGATTTCCATTATAGTAGGTCATGATCTTTCTTGAGCCCATTTTGGATGGTTCTTGGACACAAATGAGGTTCAATGAGTTTGGAAAAGACTAAAAGTGTGACTACTTTTTAAGTAACCCTAATTTCATCTTTCTTCTTTTGGCTTCCTTCAAAGTTCATGGAAGATTTTGGCTTATATCTCTCTTGTGACTTCTAATGCCTAGGAGGCTTGTCAACCTTGATTCTTAATATCAAATGGAGCTAAACAAGCACCAAATCGGAGGAACAAAGTGCCAGGTGGACTACTAGACATTTAGCACAATTTGCACTGCCCCTACAGGCTAATTTTCTTCATGTTATGTACCATGACTTGATAATACTTAGCTTTGAGCATTTATAATTATTTACAGTACATGAAATTAGGCATTGCAACCTCATCTTGCCACTATTGATGATCATAATGATTCCCATGGACCATTAGCTTTAGTTTTGAAGTTGACATACATAGGATAGCAATGGAGATCTTCATCCTCATCATTGGATCTTAAAATTTGGCTCTTTGTTCTTAAGCATGGGTTCTATTCATTGCTAAGAGCCATAGCAATCTTTCTTTCTCACCATTCAAGGCTTTTTTTCCCTCTTACAACCTATTAAATGCTCTCTTAAAATAGTTAAAAACAATGCAACCATGGTTTATGGATTAAATCTTCAAGTATTCTTGCTCTATGGAAGGGATTTCACTCAAGAAGCTTCATGGGATGTACCATAATATGCTTGATTGTAGTTCCTTCAGTGACACAATTTTAGTGGTCCATAAAGAGAATTTCCCAAGTGACACCACTTGATACTCCTTGGAATAACACACGGCTTGTAACCTAGGTTTGCTTGAGTCCACTTTGCAATGAAAGGTTCCAACTATAACCCATAAGGATCGACTTGAATCTGGGTTCCTAATTTGATACTAAGGTAACCTAAGAGCTTATCTAGCATCAAGTTTGAGCTATTGTGTTTGCAAGTCAACTCAAATCAAAGCAAGTCAATGCTACACTTGATTCATAAAGAGTGAGAAGCAAGGAGAAATTATACATATCAACCCCTCTACTTTTAGGATATATTCTCGACTCCGGTCCCCTAAAACATCATTGATCAGAATTTAAGATGACACACTAGGTAGTTAAGCATTTGGCCTTTTCCTAATTCTAGCACCTTGAAGGAAAACTCTTGGCTCACCAAGCCCACTGATCTATAGGATGGCCATCACTCTTTTTCTTTTCTCAATTGTATTTTTTAGTTATTTAATTAACGACCATGCTTACATTTTCAACATACAAATGTGGATTTCTTAATTAACCCTTTAGGGCACTGGGTTCTTTCACCTAAACTAATCCACTACACAAAGACAATATCAAATATTATTTTGAAAAAAAATTCAAAACAAGAATATGTATTTGCACCTTCCCCAATGTACAATGCCAACCTTGCATTCTATCTCTTAATTTGGGACTCATGTCCAAATCTTATGGCACACAATTCACAAATCCACCCTTATCTAGCATTAGGGCCTTTTTAGAAAGTCCATTTTGGGCTTGTAGAGGGGCAAGGGATTAACGGTTAGAACCCCTTGGTACCCATGTTGCCTCCTAGCCTAACATCTTCCCTACGGAGAGATCTCTCCCCTTCTAGTCTCTAGTGTAGTCAAACAAGCCCCTTGGTGAAGGGCCCCCACCACTAATATTGGGAAAGGTTTAGCGTGTAATCAGAAATTTGCCCATGAGGACATAAGAGATTTTGTCCAAATATACACCCAAGGTAATCATCCTATTGTATCGACAATAAGAAAAAGCATTCCTTTTCCATAATATCAACCAAACAATCACTTTAAATATTCCATACAAATCAACCAACTTATCTTGGTTTGAAAGGCCATCTCTTTCTCAAAACAATAAGTCTTATCTAAAAAATACAAGAAGAAACCAAGGCAATGTCCTTTGGATACTTTGCAAAAGAGGATGTAGTCCACAATAATGTATTTTGCCTTAGAGTGCCATCATAAAGTGGTACATAATGGTAAACTAAGTATATGTAGTCTTTCCTTTATATCACAAACTTTTTCCCTAAACGAATTCAATACTTTGTCATGCATAGTCCATGCACCATTTTCTTCATTTTAATTTGATGAATATCCTTACTTTTAATGAGCGATCATTCCATCATTTCTATGCAATAGTGGACTAGCATCGATAGTAAGAAATTAAAGCCATGAGAACCATAGGACCAAACCTCGAGTCATTTAGAAAAAATTGTCTCCTAGCTTGAAGCCTCGGCTTTCTCTGAGCTTTGTCTTTTGTAGCTAGAATCCTTAGGCTATAGGCACTAATAGGATCTTTATCAATGGAAGGATAAGAGGGCGAGATGTGGCATTCTTATCGATTTGTCTTCATGTCTTTCCTTTGGCCCTTCTCTCTTACTAATACTTTTAATCTCTACCTTTCCCTATTCCTTCTTCTTTTCCTCTCACTTTCACACACACACACACACACACACACACACACACACACACTCTCTCTCTCTCTCTCTCTCTCTCTCTCTCTCTCTCTCTCTCTCTCTCTCTCAATGTTGTACCATTTCACCCAAAATAATGGTTCCCTTGCCTTTGTGTTAATAAGGCTCTTTCATAGCCTTTTGGGGAGGGGGAGAGTGTAACGTGCCTGCTCCTCAAATTGTGAGACACATCTTAGCAGTCCATCGAGAGATATATCTAGAAGACGCCACCTGGCACTCCCAACGAATGACATGGGGTTTGCCAACTAGGGTCTCTCGAGTCTGCCTCACAACGGAACTTATTCGACCGTTCCCACTAGGATCGACATGAAGTCTGGGTTCCTTGTAGTCGGGTCTTCCTAATAGCCTTCTAGCATCGGTCTGCGATTGCTCCACTTTGTGCAGATACAAATGGACCAAAATAGACTTATTCCGCACTTGGTTCAAAGATAATGGGAAACGGGAGGATGCATTGCTCTACCTCTCTGCCCGTAGGGCTTAGTCCTATTCTGGTCCCCTAAAACAGTATGAATTAGGTTTTTTACTTACAAGTTCTAAGGTCCTTGTCTATCTAATGTTCGCATCAAATAAATTCCATTGAGGAAAGCTCTTGGCTGACCGAGACCACTCTTTTGTAGGATAGACCCATTGGTCACATCCACCACGCTTCCCTCGGGGGTTGTTTTAGTTATCTAATTACCTACCACATTATGTTTGACACATAAAAGTAGCTTCCTTAATTAACTTGTTAATCACAGGTTCCTTTACGTAATTTAGGGCATAGACACTAAGACAAGATAAAACAAGATCAAACACTTCCTTTACTTATCTTCAGATTAATGTTTGTCTCCCACCCATACAAGAGAATTAAGTGTCCCTTTCTACTTCCATAGAAAAAAATCCTTCCGTTTCGCGACAATAAAAACCGAAGGTTTATCCTACCAAGATTCTGCCTTGTAACTAGTATCAAGGCCTCAAGATCCCATCTCGAGTCACATAGAATACTTGTGTAGGGTCCGGAGGCATTGGGATTTACGACTAGAGCCCCCTTGGCACCCAAGCGTCCTCCTACGCCAAGTAATTTCCACGGAGAGACCTCTCGCAGAGGGTTCCGTCCATATTCTTGGCGCGGATTCATAACCCTCGTGGTTAGGGTTTGGTGGTTTGTGGGGGTAGCTAGTGCCATCCTTCCTTAATTATCGCTTTAGGAAATCATCCACAGCTGAAGCAACTAGCCTAATAACATTTACTAGGGAAAATATCCCTTTTGTTCCCATGGCAATTTATCCTTATAGTTCCTGCCATGAAAATATAATCACTTGGATATTCATCTAAAACCACAACCAATCCTTAAGTATCCTTTCGGAAACAATCCAACTGAAACAACCAGCCTAACATCCTTTAACTAGGAAAACATCCTTTCCTAATCCAGCAAGTAACCACTCTACTTACTAACCTCTTTTCCATCTCAAACAAGGTCAACCCTCATTAGAAACATCAATGGTAAACCATCTCAATAGTTCCAAGCAACATGCTTAGCATAAATCAACTACCATAAAGTTTGCTCTCCCCCTTGGTTTAGGGCTTTGCAAGGTCAATTTAACAAATTCCTTCTAGATTTTTTAAATGATCTAAGTGGTCTTCCCCTTGATCTTGATTTGATCAAGGCTAACATTGCCCTATTGTTTCAAACATAGACAAGTTTGGTGGTTTGTACAACATTCATGTTAAGGTGAAGTTCCTTTCCTGAATACCCTCAGCATTCTTCCTTAGGTTGATTGCAACCCGCAAGATTCGATACCTTGGGAATTGGGGTTTTCCCTAAGTTCGCCTTTTCCTGTAAGGAATAAGAATCTACATAGTCAAATGCCAATTCAACTCGTGCTTTTTGAGTTATGGACTGGTGATCCGCCCTTTCCAATGACCTTAGCATCGACTAGGTCTTCATAGGAATTTTTCCCTAGATAGTTTACCTATCAACTCCTAAATGTTGTTGCACATTGAGTCCACTAGGACGTCCTTGCCCTAGTATGTAAGTCTCCTTTTCTTGGAAGAACAAGAGAAAATTTCCATCCCAAGTTCTAATGCATTTAAACTATATTTATGAACTTATAATTTACCATAAATGTCGGGTCTTAGAAAAACCTAATTTTGATCCACAGGTGTTGAGACATTAACAGTTCCACTTGATTCGGTTTGCTTGTTTTTCCCTTTTGCAGCTCCCACTCTCATACTTCGATTGCGTCGGACGAGCTCTTGTCCTCCTTCCTCAAAGTGCGAACCTTGCAAGGGACTCCATAGCTTTGATAGGAATTCGACAGCCCTCAATTTGAAGGGGATAGTGGCAATGTTCCTGCAGTTTAAGTGAGGGGGAAGGATGAGTAGGAACAAGGCTTAAGGAGGGGGAGACCTTAGAAGGTTCTAGAACCTTCTCTTTCTCTCTCATTCTCTCTCTCTTCTTCTTCTTCTCCTCTCTCTTCCTCTTCTTCTCCTTCTTCTTCTCCTTCTCTCTCCCTCTTCTTCTCCTTCTTTCTCTCCCTTCCTCTTCTTCTTCTTCTTCTTTTTCTCCTCTCTCTCCCTCTTCTTCTCCTTCTTTCTCTCCCTTCCTCTTCTTCTTCTTCTTCTCCTTCTCTCTCTCTCCCTCTTCTTCTTCTTCTTCTTCTTCTTCTTCTTCTCTCTCCTTCTTCTTCTCCTTCTCTCTCTCCCTCTTCTTCTTCTTCTCCTCTCTCTCCCTCTTCTTCTCCTTCTTCTTCTCCTTCTCTCTCCCTCTTCTTCTCCTTCTTTCTCTCCCTTCCTCTTCTTCTTCTTCTTCTTTTTCTCCTCTCTCTCCCTCTTCTTCTCCTTCTTTCTCTCCCTTCCTCTTCTTCTTCTTCTTCTCCTTCTCTCTCTCTCTCTCTCCCTCTTCTTCTTCTTCTTCTTCTTCTTCTTCTTCTTCTTCTTCTTCTTCTTCTCCTCCTCCTTCTCTCTCTCCCTCTTCTTCTTCTTCTCCTTCTTCTCCTCTCTCTCCCTCTTCCTCTCCTTCTCTCTCTCCCTCTTCTTCTTCTTCTTCTTCTTCTTCTTCTTCTCCTCTCCTCTCCTCTCTCTCTCTCTCTCTCTCTCTCTCTCTCTCTCTCTCTCTCTCTCTCTCTCTCTCTCTCTCTCTCTCTCTCTCTCTCTCTCTCTCTCTCTCTCTCTTCTTCTTCCTCTGGGCAGCATGGCGATGCTATTTTTTATCACGGGGAGGGGGGGTTGCAGGTTGACACGGAGGGGGGGGGGGGGCTGCTGCTGCCTGCGGACGACCAAGGGGGCCACGCTCTTCACTAACGAAGTGGGGGGAGGGCATGCAAACTGATCCCCCTTTATAATGGGGGAGGGGAGAGGTGGTATGGGGGGGGGAGACGGCCGTCTAGCGGCCGCCACCCCTCCCACCTGGGGGGCTGCATGCCCTCTCGTATTACTTACTCTCTCTCTCTCTCTCTCTCTCTCTCTCTCTCTCTCTCTCTCTCTCTCTCTCTCTCCCCCCGCCATGCACATGGCAGGGGGAGAGAGAGGGAGAGTAAAAAAATTGTAATAAATTTTTAAAAAAAGTTAAGGGGGGGTTCTCATGGGGGGAAGGCACGGGGGAGCACGGGGGGGGGGGGGGGGGACATTACATCCTCTCCCCCTTAGAGGAATCGAGATGTCCTCATCTTGAGAAGAAACTGGGGAAGACAAGCACTAGTGGGGCTTATGACCTGTGGGTTAGGACCCATTATGCATATGTTGTGCAGCTCTAATCATGCAGCACTCAGTCCTTTAACGTTTTCGCTCAGATACCAACTGTAACGTGCCAGCTCCTCAAATCGCGGGACACGTCTTAGTAGTTCATCGAGAGATATATCTAGAAGACGCCACCCGGCACTCCCAAGGAATGACACGGGGTTTGCCAACCAGGGTCTCTCGAGTCTGCCTCGCAACGGAACTTATCCGACCGTTCCCACTAGGATCGACCTGAAGTCCGGGCTCCTTGTAGTCGGGTCTTCCTAACAGCCTTCTAGCGTTGGTTTGCAACTGCTCCACTTTGTGCAGATACAACTAGACCAAAGTAGACTCATTCTGCACTTGGTTCAAAGACAATGGGAAATGTGAGAGATGCATCGCTCGACCTCTCTGCTCGTAGGGCATAGTCCCATTCCGGTCCCCTAGAACAGTATGAATCAGGTTTTTTTACTTACAAGTTCTAAGGTCCTTGTTTGTCTAATGTTCTCATCAAATAAATTTCATTGAGGAAAGCTCTCGGCTAGTCAAGACCAACCTTCCGTAGGATAGACCCATTGGTCGCATCCACCATGCTTTCCTTGTGGGTTGTTTTAGTTATCTAATTACCTACCACATTATGTTTGACACATAGAAGCAGCTTTCTTAATTAACCTGTTAATCATAGGTTCCTTTACGTAATTTAGGGCACATACACTAAGACAAGATAAAACAAGATCAAACATTTCCTTAACTTATCTTCAGATTAATGTTTGTCTCCCGCCCATACAAGAGAATTAAGCGTCCCTTTTTGCCTCCACAGAAAAAAATCCTTCCGTCTCCCGGCAATAAAAACCGGAAGGTTTATCCTACCAAGATTCTGCCTTGTAACTAGTATCAAGGCCTCGAGATCCCATCTCGAGTCATGTAGAACACTTGTGTAGGGTTTGGAGGCATTGGGATTTACGGCCAGAGCCCCCATGGCACCCAAGCGTCCTCCTACACCAAGTAATTTCCACAGAGAGACCTCTCGCGGGGTTCGGCCCATATTCCTGGTGCAAATTCATAATCCCCTTGGTCAGGGTTTGGCATGGGGGTAGCTAGCGCCATCCTTTCTTAATTATCCCTTTAGGAAATCATCCACAGCTGAAGCAACCAACCTAATAACATTTACTAGGGAAAATATCCCTTTTGTTCCCATGATAATTTATCCTTACAATTCCCGCCATGAAAATATAATCACTTGGATATTCATCTAAAACCACAACCAATCCTTAAGTATCCTTTCGGAAACAATCAAGCTGAAACAACCAGCCTAACATCCTTTAACTAGGAAAACATCCTTTCCTAATCTAGCAAGTAACCACTCTACTTACTAACCTCTTTTCCATCTCAAACAAGGTCAACCCTCATTAGAAACATCAATGGTAAACCATCTCAATAGTTCCAAGCAACATGCTTAGCATAAATCAACTACCATAAAGTTCGCTCTCCCCCTTGGGTTAGGGCTTCACAAGGTCAATTTAACAAATTCCTTCTAGATCCTTTAAATGATCTAAGTGGTCTTCCCCTTGATCTTGATTTGATCAAGGCTAACATTGCCCTATTGTTTCAAACATAGACAAGTTTGGTGGTTTGTACAACATTCATGTTAAGGTGAAGTTCCTTTCCTGAATACCCTTAGCATTCTTTCTTAGGTCAATTGCAACCCGCAAGATCCGATACCTTGGGAATTGGGGTTTTCCCTAAGTTCACCTTTGCATGTAAGGAACAAGAATCTACATAGTCGAATGCCAATTTAACTCGTGCTTTTCGAGTTATGGACTGGTGATCCGCCCTTTCCAACGGCCTTAGCATCGACTAGGTCTTCATAGGAATTTTCCCCTAGATAGTTTACCTATCTAACTTCTAAATGTTGTTGTGCATTGAGTCCACTAGGAAGTCCTTACCCTAGTATGTAAGTCTCCCCTTCTTGGAAGAACAAGAGAATTTTTCCGTCCCAAGTTCTAATGCATTTAAACTATATTTACGAACTTATAATTTACCATAAATCCCGGGTCTTAGAAAAACCTGATTTTGATCCGCAAGTGTTGAGACATTAACAGTTCCACTTGATTTGGTCTGCTTCTTTTCCCCTTTCGCAGCTCCCACTCTTGTACTTCGATCGTGTTGGACCTCCTTCCTCAAAGTGCGAACCTTGCAAGGAACTCCATAGCTTTGTTAGGAATTCGCCAACCCTCAATTTGAAGGGGATAGTGCCAATGTTCCCGCGGTTTAAGTGAGGGGGAAGGATGAGAAGGAACAAGGCTTAAGGAGGGGGGAGATCTTAGAAGGTTCTAGAACCTTCTCTTTCTCTCTCATTCTCTCTCTTCTTCTTCTTCTTCTTCTTCTTCTTCTCCTTCTCTCTCCCTCTTCTTCTCCTTCTTTCTCTCCCTTCCTCTTCTTCTCCTTCTTCTTCTCCTCTCTCTCCCTCTTCTTCTCCTTCTTTCTCTCCCTTCCTCTTCTTCTTCTTCTTCTTCTTCTCCTTCTCTCTCTCCCTCCTCCTCTTCTTCTTCTTCTCTCTCTCCCTCTTCTTCTTCTCCTTCTTCTCCTCTCTCTCTCCCTCTCCCTCTCCTCTCCCTCTTTCTCTTCTTCTTCTTCTTCTTTTTCTCCTCTCTCTCTCTCTCTCCCTCTCCTCCTTCTTCTTCCTCTGGGCAGCAAGGTGGCATTTTTTTTAATCACGGGGGGGGGGGGGGGGGGGGGGGGGGCGGGGCGCTGTGTTCCAGGACGAGGGGGGCTGATGCTGCCTGCAAACGACCAGGGGGGCGCGCTCTTCACGATGAAGAGGGAGGGAGGGTCTGTTAGTTGATCCCCCTTTATAATGGGGGAGGGAGGGAGGTGGTATTGGGGGGGGGGGGAGATGGCTGTCTAGCGGCCGCCACCCCTCTTACTCTCTCTCTCTCTCTCTCTCTCTCCCCGCCATACACACGGTAGGGGGAGAGAGAGGGAGAGTAAAAAAATTTGCATTAATTTAAAAAAAATTAAGGGGGGGTTCTCATGGGGGGAAGGCACGAGGGGGACATTACAGAGAGGTATCCCTCTCTCTCTCTCTCTCTCTCTCTCCTTCATTGATGACACATTGGTCCTCATGTCTTAGGGACACTTAGAAGTGCAATGAGCTAGGGAAAAGTAACATTGATTCACAATGAGCTAGGAAAAAATGACATTGATTACAATGGGGAGGTGGTGGGGAGTGAGTGGAACCTAGATGGTGGTGGACAGGAGTCGATGGCATCGCTTGATGGTGGGAGTGGTTCATGGTGATGGGAGGTATTGAGATAAAATGCAAGGTTAAAGTTAAATTTTTGCATTTTTTTATTTTTCTTTTATTAATTCTCCCCCTCCCAAGACCCCATTCTCACGTGTAAGCTACTTGATGGGATCAAGGCATTACATCCTCTCTCGCCTTGGAGAAATTGAGATGTCCTTATCTTGAAGCCAAGGAGTAACTTAAATTGTAAGACCCGCCACACTTTTATTGCACTACTCTAACTACACACAAGCACTCAAACTTCAAGATAGCTTAATGAAATCAAACACAAAGTTATTGAAATGTATTATAACTCAATAGTTATTACAATAGTAGGGGATCATGATAAATATTATTACATCTCATGAAGATCTTGCTAGGACTGCTAATCATCCTCAAAGATTTCTCCTCTTGAGAAAAACCAAATGCTGAACTTGTGTGGCTTTACTTTGCTATTGATTCCTCCTCTTCTTGATCCAATTTAAGGCAATGGCTTTGGATATTAGGAGCTCATTGCAATGGAAACATAAGCATCTAGGGCATCTCTTTCAGATATAAATTATCTTACATCCCTCTCATGATACTTCTTTCCTTGGTCCTGCAAGTCATGTCACAAGTCAGTAGGCCTTAAGGATTCTAAATGCCTGCCCTATGCTTGACTCAATCCATGGCAGAATTTGGCCACCTATTGAAAAATATCCATAGGTGGTGCATATTTTTGGAGTGTCATGTACCAAGAAAAAATAGACTCCCAAACTTAATCCTAGCTAATACAAGGAAAATGAATCATTCATCTTGATGATGTGATAGGAAGGCAGCAAGTATCACTATCTTCTGGCCTTCTTATTATGCTCCCAACTTACAAGGGTTTCAATGGTAGCATTGTCTTGGAAACATTGCTTTCACCATAAGCATGCCTCACCTACCAGCTTCAACTTCACAATCATAGCCTTATTAGCTCCACTTATTTCTACCATATCAAAATAATCTTTGAGGGTTTTGATCCACACTTTAGCATTAGTCTCAACATTGGATCCTTTTCTTGTGAATTCTGATGGATTGCTTTGCTTCAAGGGAAATTTCTTTTCTTGGAGTGCACATTCATAGTTGCAGAAGGTGCCTAGGAATCAAGATAATATCATTTAGGTTGGTTCTTTCAAATAGCTACAACTCTTTTTCTCCTAAACTTACATATCAAAATATTAAGATAGCACATGCATAAATTATTGCTAACTTATTCATTTGTCTCACTCTAATACAAGATGTAACACATTTGACTAAAGTTCCTTTGGCAACATGATTTTACTAGTCTATCAAGAGAATTTCCCAACCAGCATTGCGTGGTACTCCTTAGAATAACATAGGGTTTGCCACCTAGGTTTGCTTGAGTCCACTTTATAATAGAAGATTCCAACTATACCCCATAAGGACCCTAGTTTTCTAATTTGATGTTAAGATCACCTAACAACTTATCTGGCATCAATAATGAGCCATTGCATTTATTGCAAGTCAACTTAAATGAAAACATATCAATGCTGAACTTGGTTCATTGAGTGAGAAATGAGCGGGAGTGATATGCGTCGACCCCTCTACTTGTAGGGTATAGTCTCAACTCCAATCCCCTAAAACAACATTGATCATGATCTAAGATAACACACTAGGCAGTCGAGCATTCCACCTTTTCCTAAATCTAGCTCCTTGAAGAAAAACTCTTAGCTCAGTAAGACCATCCATCCATAGGACAAACTCATTGAGCTTTTGCCCTCCTACTTTCATCGTCAATTACGTGTTTGAGTTATTTAAGTAACTATTATACTACTTATGTTTTCAATACATAAAGGTATCTTCATTAATTAACCTTTTAGGGCACTAGATTCCTTCACATGAATTAATCCACTATACAAAGGCAATAGCAAGCATTCTTATGAAAATAGTTACAAGCCAAGAATTTTTTCGCACCTTCTCCAAGGTGCAATGCCAACTCAACATTTCGTCCCTTAATCCAGGACTCATGTCCAAATCTTATGCTGCATGATCTAGCTCTAGTATCAAAGCCTTCCAAGAAGTCCATCCTTGGCTTGTAGGGGTTAGTTGCGGTCCTCACCAAAACCCAAGGGATTTACAACTAGACCCCAGGCACCCTTGTTGCCTCTCTTGTAGAGCTCCCACAGAGATAAAAATAGACTTTGAAGAGGACGGAGGTGATAATGCAGAAGAAGATTATGGATGTGAGCTAGAAGGATCTATTCTACTCATAGAAGGCAAAGATGAGGAAGAAGTTCCTAAAGCCTCAAAAGTAGAAGATCCCTCTTTGATCTCGACAGAATGATTATGGTACCTTTTGGATTGATTAATGAGTCACGTCATGAGCAAAGCCTTTATAAGAAATGGATTAAGAAGAATAGGCCTTCCTTCGACAGTGGCTCAAAGAAGATGATGATGATGCACCTTGCCAACAACCCCCAGCCCTACAAGTCAAACAGAACGTAGAAAGTTCCTGTTATGTGATGTTCTTGGATGCATCTTCAAAAGACGAATCCTTGAGCCAAGAAGTAACTCATCCCGAACCCAAACTCAAAACCTTAATGATACCCTTTTAGCCTCCCAAAGAGCGAGCTACGCCTTCATTAAAAGACAACAATAGTTCTAGTGCATCATCGGAAGATGAAACCACTTTACCCAAAAGCAGTCTATGGGACATTTATCCGTGAAGTGGAAGGTGAAAGGAAATTGATATTTGTGGATGCTGATGGTATTGAACGTCACCTGAAAGTGGGTCTAAATCTTCCAGAAGAGGAACTAGTGGTCAGTGGGAGCTTTCGCTTAACCGCCAAGACCCACGGACCGCTTATTGTTTCAAGCATTCCAAGCGAGCTCTAATAGCTATCTCTCACCTAGCCGATGCGCCGTCGATCCTACGAGTGTAATGAGCTTACCTTGATGCTCGATCGAGTACCCTCCCCTCTCTTGCAATCCGGTAGCTCCACGATTCTTGATGCTAGCTCAAGCATCCTCAAGCCTCCTCCATCTCCAAGCTCCATCCTCCATAGCCGCGCGCGCAAGAGAATAGAAGAGAAGAAGAGAAGAGGAGATGGTGAAGAGCTTCACCCTCTTGATCCCTCACTCTCACACACACTCACTCCCTCACACTCTCACACTCCCTCTCTCAATAGCACACACAAGCAAGAAGGAGAGAAGAAGAGAGGAAGAAGAAGACTCTTTTCGCCACACACCAAAGAATGAGCTTCTCATTCACTTTTCAACTTTATATACAAAGCCCTAAATCCTTTTTGGGCGGTCATCCCCTTTTCCCTCTTTTACATGGCCGACCGTAGCCTAGGCCCTTTTTCCCATTTCCCACCATTCTAATCTATCCTATTCCCAACCAATGCGTACACTTTGCACAGGAGCGAGCCTGGCACTCTTTTACAAAGATCCGGGGGCGCTTCCGCATTTTAATGGTGCGCCCTTTTTCTCTTTTGTTGTCTCGGGCCGACACCAAGGCTTTTTGAGGGTCATGCCTGAACATTTAAATTTTTCAGGGATTGGTTACCGGTCAAGGCGCCTTTTTCTGCTTTTATCCTGTGCCTTTTTTGCTATTTCCCCTTTTTTTCATTTTT
Source organism: Lygodium microphyllum (assembly GCF_053477565.2). Taxonomy (NCBI): domain Eukaryota; kingdom Viridiplantae; phylum Streptophyta; class Polypodiopsida; order Schizaeales; family Lygodiaceae; genus Lygodium; species Lygodium microphyllum. Next base: position 144,184,033 of record NC_141135.1, on the reverse strand, counting down.
CGCTCCTCTGTGCTGTGGGACACACGTAACATTACCCCCTCCTAGCCAAGTGCCAGTCCCATGGCACTACGGTGGGACGTAATGGCTAGTTAGGTCGACTGCTAGGCAAAACAGGGAGGTGGGTGACACTGCTTCCAAGGTGGTTGGGTGAATGATAGGTGATAGAGTTTAAGGACGATGACCAGGAAAGATTTCGGCGTGCTTTAGGCTCCATGAAGATACTTGGCATCTTTCACACTATTGTGGCGCCCCTTATGTAGCCGGTCTTCTTTTGAGTATCCAAAACACTTGAAGCAATAAGCAATCACTTAGGAGGATGGTATTGGAGGGATTTATTCTGGAGAAACCCCCCGAACGCTGTTTGCCTTGAAAATCCGTGGCTTTGATTGAAGATCCTTGTCTTTGAGTTGAAGGTCTTCAGTTTTGAGTTGAAGGTCTTCAGGCTTGTGGAATCAATAAGCGATCCGTAGATCTTGAGGCGTTGGGCATGGATCATTGGACGATGAGGTTCCAAGATCTATGCCAATGGCAGTTCTACCTTGACTTGGTTCAATCAGGGTAGCCATCAGCAACAAGCAGATGGCTGGATGTTGGCACATAAAAAGAAGTTTTGATCATTAAAGGATGCCGTGGGCGATCCTCTTCCGTGGGTAGCCATTTCTTGAAACTCGAACATAACCTGCAAGAAAATTTGTGCACTCCCTAAGGGGTGTGTCTGTCTCGCCGTGTAGTGTGTGGTGCCCGTGGCAGTGGAACAAGGAGATGGGTCTAACCTTGGGCAAGCCCTTGGTAACGTCCCATACTTGAGGACCCAGTTCGTGCTTCATTGGAGATGTCATGCAAGTCTTAGGGTGATAGGTCTGAAAGTCCTGCCCTTGATATGCCCTAAGTGTGAAGTGGGGAGGGGGCTAGGGAGAACCCTAGGTGTGGTGATTGTGGTGCTTCTTTCCTCTTCTTCTTCTTCTTCTTTAAAAAAAAAACAAAAAAAAATAAAGAGGCGTATACATGGAGACAAGCGATACAAGGGCATGACGGGAGTTTACTCCTCGTCATCTGAATGGCAGGTAGGGGATGGTAGAGGGAAGGGGGCCTTGTTAAGGAATCTTCGACTCAACAAGTAGCCCTTGAGGTTGAGGCGGGTTTTGAGAGTGGTGGTAGAAAGGAAGGGGTGGTTGCACTGGGTGAATTTGCTGTCGCTCATATCTTCGAGCAGTGCAATATAGAAAGATGGCAAAAGAGAAGCGCGCATCATGAGGCGAGTCATGGTGTTGCTATCTATGGCGTTGGGGTCGAAATAGAGGGGTGGGAGGTGGCATTCTTGAGGTGTGGGTTCTTGGTGGACTAGGATCCTAATTAGTCTAAGATAATTACAAGTGGTTATGAAGGCGGGGTCAGGCTAGGAGGTGAACTCGCTAAGAAATCTATCTATAGAGCTGTACAAATCGGGGAGGGTGAAGAGAAGGGCGTCCCTATGGGGGGTGCTATTGGTGTTATAGATAATGGGAAAGTCGAGCCTACCGTGGATGGACGGATTAAAGTTGACCCCTACCCTTCGAGGATATGACATGAAAATAGGGTCGTTTCTCTAAAAAGGGAGGGTGTTGCAAAATGCCATCCACACGTCAAGGTTGACGTAAAAAATGCGTCTTCTCCAGGTGGGTTGGTAATTATAGCCTTCCACTGATCTAGGCACCTGGAGGACTTTATCCTGCCAAAATTCGCGGTCCTCAGCTCCCCAAGCAGTTGGGTGGGCCTCGCGCTCCGCTAACCACTTGGTCTTGAGCCTTGCACCCATAGCAATGACATCATTTACAAGTTGAATGGGCAGCACTCTGTTCAAGGCAGTGGGAAACTCAAAGCTCAAGTCGAAGGGGTCGCGGTTATATTCTTGTTGTTCCCAAATAATCAATTCGGCATGGAATTCAACAGGGGGATCTTGAGGGTGCGGTAGGAGAGGGGCAGGTTGTCTTGGAATAGGTCTAACATTCAGCTTTTTCCTTCCCTTCTCTACCATCTCTTTCCTATGGTTGGCCTGGGCTACTCTTCTCTCAGCAAACGTATCAGGGGGTTGCACTTCCGCTTGTTGTGGCTGAGGGGGTGGTGGGACATATTCCTCCTCCTGAGGTCCCAGATCGAACTTCGGTTCACCCCCTTCTGCTTGCTCGTCTTCTTGTGCCTTCGCCTCTATGAAACTGAGTTCATCTATTTCCTGCGCCATCAAGCCTACCTGTGCAAGATATCTTCTTTGCTCCTCTAGGCTCTGCGGCGAGTCTCCTACCTGCTCAGCGGCACGTGCAGGCTTGCTGTTAGCGCTCTGCGTGCAATGATTAGTTTCTTTTGCAGCTGATCATTGGCTTCATTTCCTTCCGGTCTGGTGGAGTGGAGCAGTGTATTGAGGAAGGTGTGTTGCTGGGCTATCATGGAGAGTTGGGCCGCCTTTGCCTGATTCTCAGCCAAGCACCCTGTCTCCTTCGGCTTTGGCTAGCCGACGTGCCAAGTCCCGTATTCTCCCCTCATTGTGATCAGCCCATTCTTTTGCTCTTTTTTCCATATCTTCCAGGCTCTCCCCTTGATGGAGGGTCATAGCCATGAGTTGTTGCTGTTAGGTCTCGAGCTCACGGTGCAGGCAGGACTGCTCTTGGTATTCATCGGCAATCTGTGCATTGAGCTGGTCCAGCTTCACCTGCATCCTTCGCACCTGATCTTCCCTTAATTGGTCCAGCTCTGCAGCCTCCTGTCTGATCTTGTCAAGCTGGCTTTGTGCTTCCAGGTTGACTGCAGATATCTAATCATTCTTGCGCCGAAGGTGAGCATTGGTCTCCCTCTCCCCATTGAGACGCTCCATCAAGATTTTTCTCCTTCCTTCCCAAGCAGTGTCACGTTCCTTCAGGGCCTTTAATTCCTTTGCCTCCTTATTGCTGGCTTCCTCCCTGAGCGCAGCAATCTCCCATTGGTATTCCGTTATTTGCTTTGTTCTCTCCAGCTGGAGAGCGTCTCATGATTCTCGTTCTGCTGCCAGCTCCTCCACGGCTGTCCTCCTTTCTTCCCTGGCCCTTTCTAACTGTGAGAGCAACTCCTCAACATATTTGTCATATTGGCCTACTAGAGGTGGGGGGTGGGGCATGGTGGTGGTGGTGACAACATCTTCTATTTTCTGTCTCTTCAGCTCCCGCCTTGGCTCCAGTTCAGCCGTGGCTGCCCTTTTGGCTCCTGATGCTAGGGTGGCTACGGCCGCTTCTCTTGCCAGCTCCTGTTCCACCAAGAATTGTAGCCAAGTGATCACGTTGCTCTCGTCGACTCTTGGGGTGGAACCTTGGGTGGCGGTGGCAGGGGGTGTCGTCATGATAGGAGTGGTTGGCGTGGAAGGTATGAAGAGGGGGAGAGTTAGCATCATTGGATCTTTTCCTTTTCCTTTTGCTGGGGGCAGGGGTGCGATTTCAGGCACATTGATATTGGAACCAGGTGCCTCCATTCGGCGTGGGCTCTCTGCGCCTTCCTTGTCTCTTTTATGCTGCTCTCCTCGATAGAGCGACGGGTGGCCAGCTCTATTTCTTCCTCTTCCTTCCTTCTCAGCTCCTCTTCGGTCTTCTTTTTTCTCGCCTCCTCATCCTTGACTGATTCCCTTCAAGCCCTCTTCAGATCTTCCTTTTCTTTCTTCTTTCGCTCCTCTTTCCTTTTTCCATGCAGGGCCTTGGTTCGTTGTTCCGCGTGTCTCTGTGGGGTGCTCTGGGATTCTCCCTCTTCGTCTGCGTCTGTCTCTGTTTCATCTGACGACCTTTGCTGCTCCTCTGTGAGAGGTGGGGATTGTGACGGTGATTCGTCACTTCCTTCGTTGCCTCCCTTCTTGTCTCCTTCTTCTCGTCCTTGCCCTAGTGCTTCCTGGATGATGGCTGTAAGGACACCTCCAAACCCTATGGTTGCGGCTTTGGAGGATGATGCCTTGAGGGTTGATTGGGATGACGGGGACTCCCCTCCAACGGCTCTTCCTCCTGTTGCCAGGGCCTTAGTCGAAGCCTCTATTGTCTTCCTCACAAACCCATTAAGGTTCACCTCGTCCAGCAATTGTGCCACAATGCTGTCGAGCAAAGGTACATTGATTCGGGTCATTATGCTGTTGTACCTCTGGCTTGAGAACAAGGCATGCATCATCTTTGCCTGCAGCTGAATTTTTGGGTTGGGGATGTCCGCCAGGCTAATTCCGTCATTGGTATGGACCTTCACTTTGTCCATCCCCAACATGGCATAGATGTCTCTTTTCGGCTTCCTTTCCACCTTATTCGGCAGCCCTAGTGCCCTTTCCATCAACTCGGGGGTCAGCTCGATCTGCACCTGTCTGGTGGCTTCATTGTTGCGCACCATGATGGTGCCTTTGTTCCTATTGAAGGTGCGCAAGAAATCAGCGCACTGGGTGTAATCCACCCTCCGGCCCACTGCATCCAGGTACTTCTGCAGGTGGCACTGCTCTATGATTTGGCGTACTGCTGGCTCTTCGATGGCCACGTCTTCAAGGTTGAAGACGTGGCAGAACTTTAACTGGTTGAAGGATCTCGTTTCCACCGCGAGGCCGTACTTTACTTGTTCCTCCTCTAAGAAGGGGAGCTTGCCCGCTTTGTCTTGGCTTGCCATGATCGCCACCTGTAAGTTCAGCCATTTCCACTTTTAGTGCTTTTGACAACTAATTTGCTGGAAGAATAAAAGCATAGCAGATTTTATTGAACATAGTCTCCCAGACTTTTACCATTACATCTTACCCTTGCTTTTCAAATCTAACTGACGTTTCATACTTGGTTTACTTTTTAGATTCCATTTTGTTTATTTTTTACATTCCACCTTATTACCCCTTCCCCCTTGGGACAAGAAGGATCCGTCCCAGGATTGGAGGTTGAGAGGTTAAGGGCTTTCAAGATAAAGGGTGTTGCTCTATTTGTACAGGAGCCAAGCGTAGAAGTTGGGGTTATATTCTAGTTGAGTGGCGCGGTCCAGATCAAAGGGTCGAATCCCTATGTGTATGATGTATATGAGGACATCTGTGAGGAAGTCACCAGAGTCGACTCGACTTGGGATATGGAGCTCTTCCTCTGTTAAGAGGCGGTCAAGATAGGGATGCCTCGTGATATACTCGTCCATGGATTGGCCCTGAAGAGTGGTTAACACTCTATACGAGGTAGGCACGACGTAGGTGGGATCATACTCTGCCGTTTTGATGGCTCGGCGTTGTTTGGCATTGGTCATTATGTGACATCCATCAACCTCCCATTGCAACCTAAGAGCGTACCACTGCCTCAAGAAGGGTGATCTAGTATTAGCAAGGTGGGATAACCTTGCGATCTCTTGGTTAGTGATAGCAGAAGTGGTCCGTGGATCATATGACGTGATGAGGCGTTGCTTAATGGCTTGCTCTTTGGAGACCTCGCTACCGAGCAACTCAGCAGCTGCAGCAGAGCGAGAAGCCTGTGCAAAGGCAAATTCAAAAGCACCTATGTTGCAAAGGGTTCTACTAATAGACCCAAGTCCAAGCGGTCATAGCTAAGGGCTAGTGACACAAAGGTGGCATAGAGCCATTTGATGCAGTCCACCACATCATCTCCGGTGTCCTCTGCAAGGTCAGCGGGGTAGCACTAGAAATGACTTCCGTTCATAGGAGGGCATAAGGCCGACGGGTGGTTGAGGTTTGCTAGGACTAGAGGCTTTGACAGTATATAGTTGCGGTTGGGAGTCTCCTTGAGCTTGCAATCGGGCTGTTTGGAAGGTGGGTGGATTGGGGTCAGTCGCAGCAGCTGGGTTACTGCAGTCAGCTTTGCTACGGAGAGTTGGGTTGACTTGGTCGGATGATGCCACCTGTGACGATGGCTATTGCTTGGGCCGATAGGTTTGTGCGACTCTCTTGGGCCAAAGTGTAGATGAGGCGGATGGCTAGGGCTTTGGAGAGCACTACAGCCTATGGTCTTGAGGTGTTGGGGGGTGTGGGCTAATCAGGCTTGAGGGTGGCGTATGACTAGTGCCTTTGGCTGCGGGGGCCTTAGGGATCCATAGTGAGGCATTTTTCTCATAGTAGCCTTGCGCATGCAAGAGGGTTTTAGGGACCTATATTTGCTTTATCACTGTGGCACTTTTGGTGATTGCGTCTTGGCCTCCTAGATTTAGAATTCTGGGTCTTATGCGGATAGGTGCGTCGACTCTTAGGCGGTTGTTGCAGCTGTTTAGGCACCCATTGAAAGCGAGGTTGTTGGGTCCTTGCTTTGGTTGTTGCGGCCTACGGTTTATGGGAGTCGGGGAGCGGCAGACGTGCACTACCCCCCTCCTTAATCTTGCCTATGGATGTTTCTATCGGTGGCCCTGTGGACGGTGATGGTGTCGCGCAGCTCTTGTTGAAAGCTGTGACAATGCGCACGTTGCCGATTGCTAGGTGGATGCACTGCGACTCATAATCAACATTGTAGTGAGTCTACTTTTTGAAGGTTCGCCCGAGTAGCGACTCCGTGCTTGTGTCTGTAGCACTGGGTAACATGTAAAACAGCATTGGAACAGTCTCAGACTCGATAGAAACGGCGACTCTGCACTTGCCAAGAAGTGCGTAAGATTGAGCCCCATATGGGCTTAATTTGGCAGTTGTGGGTTGAAGTAATGGTTTGCCAAGTTGGATCCAATGCTTGTGCATTAAGACATTGAAGTCTGCTCCCTCATCAATCAAGGCATTGAAAGCACATGTTTGCTTAGCAGTGACCGTGACAGGAGGTAAGCGGGTTCTACAGCTTCCTCATCATCATCGTTGATTTCAGTTATTGTGGCTGCTCATATTTTGACTGGCGGTTCTAGCATTGGTGGCTCATGCAAAGGATGAGTGGGAGGGAAGTACTTCTTGACAGGACTGCCATTGAAGAAGCCTATTCCTTCACCATCTAGGGTCTCAAGCTCGACATTACCGATTCAGCTGATTGCCCGAACCTTGAAGGGTCCGAGACCTCTGAATTTCATCTTTTGCTTATGTCCTTTAACTGAGTAGAGGAGCACTAAGTCACCCTACTCAAACTCGCACTGCTTGACATGCTTGTCAAACCAACTCTTGCGTTGAGCTTTCTCGTAGATAAGCATGTGGGTGGTTAGAAGACGAGTCTCTGACAGGTGTTCTAGCTCGACCAGGCATTGCGTCCATGCTTCCTTCCCTTCCCATCGTTCTTGGAGTGCTATTCTCAGGCTGGGGACGAAGAATTCTAATGGTAGAATTGCTTCAATCCCATAGGTCAGCCTAAAGGGGGTTTGACCGACAGCCGTTTTATAAGCTGTGCGGTAGGCCCACAAGGCTGCCATCAACTTGTTGTCCCAGTCGCTTCGTGAGACTGAGACTACTTTAGTTAAGATGTTGATAAGAATTTTGTTAGTTGATTCTGCCTGGCCATTAGCCTGAGGGTAATATCGTGAGGATTTGAGATGGATGATGAGAAAGGTGGATAGGAGATGTGCTATCACTTCATTGATGAAGTGTGTGCCTTGGTCGCTAACCAGTTCGATGGGGCACTGAAGCATAAGATCACTTGCTCCCATAAGAACTTGGCAATCGTCCTAGTGTCGTTTTTTCATGTGGCTCTTGCCTTTGCCCATTTCGTGAGGTAATCCGTGGCCACCACGATGTACTTGGCTTGCGAGTATTGCGCCGCAGGACTGATGGGTCCTATGAAGTTAATTCCCCATTTCTCGAAGGGTTGGCGAGCAATGATTGGGGTCACCTCCATTTGATCTTTACGAATCATGACTTTTGTCTGTTGGCACTCGTCACAGTGCTTGACGAATCGCATGGCGTCGCGAAAAAGCGTGGGCCACCATAGTTAAGACTGTAGCACCTTCCATGCTGTCGTGTCTCCGCTAAAGTGTCCTCCCGCGATGCCATTGTGCGCCTCCGATAGCACATCGTGCATCTCATGCTCACAAATGCACCTACGCAGCAATCCATCTTGCCCCAGCCCATAGAGTTGGCCTACAATCAGTTGGTAGGGCTGGATCTTCAGGATCAAGCGCTTAAGTCGTGCCTTTTCTATTAGTTGTTCAGGTAGTCTGTGCTCGAGCACTTGGACTATGTCATCTGCCCAGTATGGCATTAGATCAGCCTTAAATAGATCTCTCTCGCTGGACAGGTGGAATAAGTGGACATCAGGTAACTCGTTAATGTTGCCCTGTCCAGCGGCTTCTCCTGTGGGTATACGGGACATGTGATCAACCATGTAATGCTGTTTTCCCTTTCGTACCACCATGGAGAAATCAAACTCTAGGAGCAGGAGGAGCCATCGAGCTATGCGTCATGTAGCACAAGGTTTGTTCACTAAATAGAGCAGGGCTTGATGGTCCACGAAGAAGATGAAAGGTGTGCCCAATAGATAATGCCGGAATTTCTTCACGGCGAACACCATGGCTAATCCCTCCCTTTCTGTTGTCGAATAATTCATCTCCGCATCAGTGAGTTGTCTCTTGGCAAAGCTCAATGGGTAATCTAAGTTATGCTCACCAGGTTGGCACAACACTGCCCCCACGGCAAACTTAGAAGGACCAAGTACCCATAGGGCTTCTTGACCTGAGTGTTCCCTTTGAGCATAGCAGAGATGGCGTCTAGGTCGATTGGTGAGGTCCTCCAAGTATCCATCTCTATTCTTACGGCATCAGTTCTATTGCCCAGGAAGATCAAGCCGTTACCCCAATCTTCGACGACTCTAGCATTGCACATCCAAGGTCGGCCTAATAGGACATCGTAGTCCACTCCCTTCATGACTATAAAGTCAACAGAGAACTGGACACCTGCGATCTTCACTGGCCAATTCTTCACTACCCTGAATGGCTTCACTCTCATACCGTTTGCTAGCGTGACATTAAACCTAGCAGCTTCAACAGGTGGGTTTCCCCAAGTCTGAAGCACTGCATGGCTAAGCACACTAACCCCCGCTCCCGTATCTACGATTCCCTTCCTTGTTGTGTCACCCAGGGCTAGGACCGCGGCATGACTGTGTGCATCTTAGAGCCTTCCCAAAAGGCGTTGACGTGCAAAGATTTAGGCACGGAGTGCAGCGTCAAACTTGGAAATTGTGTTTCTGCATCTTGGTTTCGAGGGTCTGCCGTGACCTGCTCTTGTGGTCCCTTGACCCACTGCTTAAGGTCTTGCCATAAGGCAGGATGCTGCTTAAGCAGATCTCCCAGGGTAAGTGTTACAGGGGTAGTCACTAGCGTGGTCAGGAGATCGTTAGATACTCATCCTTCCTTTAGCCTAGACTGTCCGGGCCAATGGCCGCGGCTGATCTGCAGCTCTGTTGCCTCTAGGCTTGGTCTCAGCGGCACTGCTTGTGGCACAGTTGCTTCGGCTGACTTAGGTTGAGGCGGTGACATTGGCATGCTTATGCTGGAGAGATCATCAATCTCGTCCTCTATGATGGGTTCAGCATCTTTGAGATGCTATTGAGCCTCCCTCACCCATTCCTTCACCTTTTCTATGGCCTCTAATTGTCGCTTCGGATGTGGGTATTCCCCTACCTTAGCGCTTCTCTTTTTGGCTGTCTTAGGGGCTGAAGTCTCTGCCTCTGCGTCTGAGACTTTCTTCCCCGTGGGTAGAGTCGTAGCACTCTCGGTCTTTAGAGAAACCTTAGCTTCCGATCTCTTCTTTTTCCGCCTGCGGCTTTTCTTTCCTATCGAGACTGCGTCAAGATTGCTAGGTCCTGTGGCAGAGAGATGCCGGCCTGCTTCGTTTGGGCTCGGGTCATAACTCGCAAGGGAATGGGTGTGGCCTCCCCATCGGGGTTTTTGACACCAAACAGCCCCAATGGGATGGATGGCAAATTGGCTGAGCTAGAGGATGGCTTCCTCTTTGGACAGTCTATGAAAAGATGGGTGATTCCGCACTCTGCGCACCTTTGGTCAGTCTTGTCCCTGTTTTGCTACTCTCTTTCAGGGCATCGTGATGAGATATGACCGGGGTGTCCACAAGTCCAACAAGTGACTGGATCCTGCGGCTGCCCTCCTAGGCCTCTACCTCGTCCTTGTCCTAATGCCATCACTGACACGGGTCGATAAGCCATGAGGACTGCGTTGCCCTCGTCGTCATGCAAGACGTAAGTGTATATGTAGGTCTCTTCATCATTTGGCTCCTCCACGTAGTGTACTGGAGCATTGCTTGGTGGGTGGGTCACATAAGGACCATGCGGTCTAGGAATGTCTGTAGGATTTATGTTCATTCTAGGAACGGCTGGTTTCATATCGTTAGGCGCGGGTAGCACCAATGAGGCTCCCCTTCCGAAGAATGGTTGCGGCCTATTAGCTAGATAAGGCTAGTCGTAGGGTTGCGAGTATGGAAGTCTTCTTGGTAGTCTGCAATGTGTGATATTGTGGCCGAACCTACCGTAGTTAGCACAAGGTCTTGACCTAGGGTCTTGACACTCAGCCGGCAAGTGGTTTCCGCCACAGTACACGAATTGGATGTGCGGGCGCGTTGGTCGTCTCAACATGTCTTGTATCTTGGCTAATTCCATCTTGACCTCAACCAAGCCTTGGTCTATCTCGGTGGCCTTTCCCTGATCTTGGGATGATGGGATTGACCGCTCACTAAAGGCTGACGTTCTCTCTAAGCTTCGCGGGTTGGTCTCTTCTAGATTTCAGCTCCTAGAGCTCCGCTCTTTCAGCTGGTCATTGACTCTGATGGCTTCCTCAAAAACTCTAGCCACCACGTCCCGTTGCAAGCTTGAGTTGCATGCCAATGCCTTATATAACTCATCGTCTCGAATTCCGTTGATGAATACAATTGAAACTACTCTATTAGTCAGGCATAGAGGGATTCTCTTAAAGAGACTTCTCACATGGGTCATGTAGTCGCGGATGTCCTCCTTCTCTTTCTGCTTGACATTCATCAAGCGTACTAGCAGGTTATCGGAGTATCCGGGCTCGGTGAACCTCTTGACGAAGAGATCCTTGAGATTATTGAAGTTGGCTCGTTCCATGGCATCCAGACTTGTATACCACGTCCTACCCTTGTCACCTAAGCAAAGCTCGAATGCTTGCGAACGTTGAGTCTGGTCGTTGAGGCTGTTGGCTTCGTAGACTTGCTCAAACTGCTCAACAAAGCTGTATGGATCATCGTGCAGTTGGTACTTATCGAGTTGCTTGGCAACAATCAGTATTTTGGCCTGGCTCTCTGAGCCCTGGTTTGCCCCTAATCCTGCAAGCAGAGACGTCACTAGTGCAATGGCACTCTGCTCTACTGCGGTGTTATCGAGCAGCCGTTTCATGAGGAGCTCGCTCAATGTCAGGTCTCCTTCTTGCGCTCTCTCATGGTCTGTTTGGTTTCGGCCAACCAAGTTCAGCACTCACTGCACCTCATGCAGCTCCATGCTTTGCCTTTGGCTCCTAGCATGTTGATCCCTATTATAATTAGCTATGCCCTGCAATGCCTTACGGGCTAGCCTTCTCTCCTCCTCTAAGTCTACAATGATTGCGTCTGCTGTCCTGCCGCGGTGCTCGTACCGGGTGTGTGTGTCGTAACTGCTCACCATCTGTTGTATAGCATCTGAGAATACACTCAAATCGAGCTCCTCATTAGACTGATGGTCTGAGCTTTCTTCCGTCATGGTCGAATTCTTGCGCCCCACTGCGCTGTCGATCAGGTTGAATAGTCTTGACTGATCCTCGTCGTTGGCACTCCTTGCTTGGTCCTACCCTACGCTTCAATTGTTTGTCTATGTCTTGGGTCCTCTCCTATTGGTGGGTTCCTTGAGTGATTTATCTGAGTGATTTCCTTTGATTATTGAATACAAACCTCAATTTATGGTCACTCAGTGAGTGTGTCGTTTCTCGTGCACTTGTGCCCAATCAGGTTTTCAGTTTTCTTAAGTGTACTTCAAGTGCGGAAATTCAATGTGAGTGCCACAAGCAATTCCTCGGTGTCTTACTCACTCTCGCTCGATTCAGGCCTGATAGGCTTTGTTGCTCAAGTCCTGGCCGTTCTAGTGGGTTCTAGGGTCTGCGCTGCTTCTTACCATTCACGGGGGCATCGATCACGGGTCCTCCGATTGGATTTTCGTTCTCAACGCGTTAGGTCGCTGGGGAGTACTCTAGCACTGTCTCTCTATCCCTTGGTCTTGACTCCTATGTCGGAACTGCCTACAAGGCATTTGCCATGTTGTCCTGGAGCGGGTTGCGCTTCCAATCGCTCGTGGGGGTCAAGTTTTGATATTTTTTCTTTTTAAAATTTTTATAAAAAAAGGTGTGTCCGACTCTGGGAATCGGACGTTCGATTTACCAGTGGTCCGATTCTAGTGGTTTGATTTACCAGTAGTTCGATTTACCAGTGGAATCGGACCAGGTGGGTTTGAGTTTGAGCAGTCCGAGTCTCAGAATCGGACGGGGGTTAGGTGATCGATTTTCGAAAATCGAACAAGTGGTCCAATCGGACGGGGTTGGTCTGAGTGTTCGATTCTGGGTGGTCCGATTATGGACTGGTTCGATTCTTGGAATCGGATCGGGAGGGTGGTTATCCGATTTTCGAAGTGGTCCGATTCTGGGAATTGGACCGGATAGGGTGGTCTGATTGTGCTGATGTGTCCTAATTCGTCCAATCGGACGGGGTTGGTCCGAGTGTCCGAGTTGGACGGGTTGGTCCGATTCTAAAAATCGGACACTGAATCGAGTGTCCAAATCCGCCGGCCCGACGCACTTTTGATCACAAATTTGTTCAAAATCTCAAGACATCGATGATTATAGACTACCAAATTCACCAGGAGTGATGTTGGAGTAATGGGGGAGTGATCTATATACTTGGGGATCGCCGATAGCAACGCCACTCCATGCCCTGATCAATCGAAGGGTCGCCCAAGCTCTCTCTCTCTCTCTCTCACACTCTTAGCTGGTTGCAAATGAGGATTCCCTTGCCCTTCTAGAACTTATAACCCTGCTGGTCATTCCTCGAATGCTATAGATCACTCTCCTAGTGATTCCTACACATTCAAATGCGCATTTCCTCAAATTTTCCCATGTTTTCCCCGATTTTCTCCCTATTTTACAGCAGCAAACCCTATGCCTCTCGGGTGTGATTTCCTACTGTTAACCTACTCTAAACACAACACAAATCGAAAGCAAAATACTGAACTAATTTCTCCATGTTTTCCAATCATCAAACAACCAGAATATCCCAAAATACTTACTTGTTTTGAAGATAAAAAACACCCAACTTCCTACCTATCTCAAGCTCCGTTTCGGGGATGAATACCCTACTTCGATGCTCGATATGAGGCAGGCAAGTGCTAAAGCTTGAATCCGTTGGTCCCGGTAATGGAATCAAAATGTGGGAGCTTTCGCTCAACCACCAAGACCCACGGACTGCTTATTGTTTTAAGCGTTCCAAGCGAGCTCTAATGGCTATCTCTCACCTAGCCGACACGTCGTCGATCCTATGAGTGTAGTGAGCTTACCTTGATGCTCGATCGAGTACCCTCCCCTCTCTTGCAATCCGGTAGCTCCACGATTCTTGATGCTAGCTCAAGCATCCTCAAGCCTCCTCCATCTCCAAGCTCCATCCTCCATAGCCGCGCGCGCAAGAGAATAGAAGAGAAGAAGAGAAGAGGAGATGGTGAAGAGCTTCACCCTCTTGATCCCTCACTCTCACACACACTCACTCCCTCACACTCTCACACTCCCTCTCTCAATAGCACACACAAGCAAGAAGGAGAGAAGAAGACAGGAAGAAGAAGACTCTTTTCGCCACACACCAAAGAATGAGCTTCTCATTCACTTTTCAACTTTATATACAAAGCCCTAAATCCTTTTTGGGCGGTCATCCCCTTTTCCCTCTTTTACATGGCCGGTCGTAGCCTAGGCCCTTTTTCCCATTTCCCACCATTCTAATCTATCCTATTTCCAACCAATGCGTACACTTTGCACACGAGCGAGCCTGGCACTCTTTTACAAAGATCCGAGGGCACTCCCGCATTTTAATGGTGCGCCCTTTTTCTCTTTTGTTGTCTCGGGCCGACACCGAGGCTTTCTGAGGGTTGTGCCCGAACATTTAAATTTTTCAGGGATTGGTTACCGGTCAAGGCGCATTTTTCTGCTTTTATCCTGCGCCTTTTTTGCTATTTCTCCTTTTTTTTTCATTTTCCGCTCCTTTGTGCTGCGAGACACACGTAACATGGTCCTACAAAACTACTGAAGGAGAACTTAGATGTGTTTGCATGATCATACAAAGATCCTAAGGGGATTGATCCTACAGTATGCCAACACCACATCGATCTAGAGCCTGATGCCAAACATGTGAGGCAAAGACAGAGGCGTATGAATCCCAATTATTCTACTCTTGAACTATTGAAGCTCCTTGAAGCTGAGTTCATTTATCCAGTGGCTAATAGTGAATGGGTCTCACCGATTGTGGTAGTACCCAAGAAGAACATGAAACTTCGATTATATGTGGATTTTTGAAAGCTAAATTCCAAGACAAAGAAGGATCATTTCCCTATCCCATTCACAGACCAACTGTTGGACATGGTGGCAGGCCATGAGCTCTATTCCATGTGAATGGATCATCTCTTGATCGGACTCATGTTCTGCAGTGCTCGGATTCTCACGCACCTTCTTCGGCACATTTCTCCTTATTTTCGCACTTTGTTCAGAAGAACGGATTCTCCGATATTAATTTCAATATGTATTTTCGAGCTCGATTTTTACCTTTTTCCCATGTGAACACCCTGCATTCTCCCCGGACCCCTTGTTGCAAATTTCCACTATCTTTCCCCTGCCTTTCGGCACATTATCTATTTTTATGGCATTTCATTCTGATGCACGGTTTGGGTTTTATTATTTTTTCGTGATTTTACGTGTGTACGTGTCTCTCGCGTTGCGCGTGAACATCCACATTTTTTAAATTTCCCATCTTTTGATGTGTCCGATGCACTGTTTGCCCCCATGACGATGTCCTGGCCGGCTACAGGTCCCGCCACTGCAAAAATTTTTTACCCCCACCTTGCGCCTGTGCGCGAGACGAGAGTGAAACTACATTTTTATTTTCTTTTTTATTTTATTTAATTTTTAATTAAAAAATTTACTCCTACCCTCCTCCCTCCTCGATGGTTTCCTCCTCTCTTCTCTCTTCTCTCTCTCTCCCTTCTTTCTTCTTTCTTTCCTTCTTTCTCTCACCTTCTCCCCTCTCTGCGTACCCTCCCCTCTCCCCCATTGCCCCTCTCTTCTCTTTCTCTTTCTCTCCCCTCCTCCTCCTCCTCCTCCTCCTCCCTTCTTCTCCCTTCTTCTTCCTCTTCTTCTTCTCCTTCTTCTTCGCTTTCTTCCACTCCCCCTCCACTTCAACCGGCTGCTGCCATTGCCTTTCCCTCTCAGGCGCCGCACCTCGCCCGGCCATTGCGTTGTCACCGCGCTCGCCCTCCTTCAAAGAGACCCTCCCCCTCCCTTCCCACCCCCCCAGTCCATCTTGCCCATTACCCTCCCAACCCTCCTTTCCTACCCCCCCTTTTTCCCCCCTGCCCATTACCCTCCCAACCCCCCTTTCCTAGCCCCCCTTTTTCCCCCTGCCCTCCCTGCCCACCCTCCCACCCTACCCCCCTACTAGCCCCCCTTGCCACCCTACACCCTTCCCCTACTATCCTCCCCTACTACCCTCCCACCCTACCCCCCTACCCCCCTACTAGCCCCCCTTCCCACCCTACACCCTTCCCCTACTACCCTCCCCTTTCTCCACTTCTTAGCCCCCCCTTCCCCCCTTTTTCTCCCCACCTCTCCCTTAGCCTCCTTTCCCCCCCCCGACACTTCCATCCCCATCCCCAGCCCCAGCCTCGTCCCTAGCCCCCATTACCCCCATCGTTTTTGTGTCTCCATGCAGGTGTTCATTCGATCGCGCGCGTTCGTGGGTACTTTCGTACTGCGCATGAGGGCTGTTTAGCGATTATTCATGTGCGAGGACATGCATCCGGCCTTGTTCGTATGGAGGTGCGGACATTAGCAGCCGTTCACGCGCCGTAGCCGTTCTATGCTAGCAGCTGTTCCCATGTACTTTTCCAACTCGAACCCATTAAAACAATCCATTATTAAAAAAAACCAAAAACCATAAAACAAGTAAAAAAAAGAAAGAAAACATACAAAATCTATCAAAAAATACAAAAAAATATCCGCAAAATTCTTAAGCAATTGCAAAATTTTGGAATTATTTTTCCTTGTTGAACACACATGAATAAATGAATGCAAATATTATAAAAATTTCAAAATCCTTTCACAATAAAAATCATTTCACAATAAAAAAAGTCAAACAGAATCCCTAAACAATTCCGCACACTCTTTCACATGTTTTTCAATATTTCATGAGCTTACATTGCCTATATAAATGCCGAACTCATTTAACAAACAAACAAAACATCACAAAAAAAAAACCCTGAATTCAATATCTACCTCATTCACACTCATTTTGAACTTTCACACATCACTTGAAAAACAAAATGATCCAAACACAAACTCTTTAATGCCTCCCCACATAATTTTAATTAAAAAAAAAAACCAAACTAAACCAAAACCAAACACACAACTTTAAATGCAACACCCCACCCAAAATCCTATTAAATGGTCGATAAATCTTGAAATAGACCCATACAAATTTTCCAATCTCCATTCCTTAACGATGTGATCATCTACATTGCACAAGTCCCCCATCTTTTTCTTTGGTGCATCATGGTATTCGTCTTTTGGTTTGTATTTGACAGGAGGCGGAGACTGTTCCTTAGTTGCCTTGCTATTATCACTTGTGGATTTGTTTTTCTCTTTTGTGCGGATTCTTTGGATACGGAGTACATTTTAGACCCTGCACGGGTGTCCACCCACTGCCAGGTTCCTTTCCTTTTTTCCTCTCCCATGTGCACCATAACACACCATTAATTGTAATTTAAAATCTACCAACCGTTGCACCCACTAAATTAACACACTGCACATCATAAATTGTAATTAAAATGAATCCAATTGTTAATTATAAAAGGAACCCCTACCGTTGCACATGCACTTTAGCACCATAACCCATGTAATTTGTAAATTAAAATCCATTCATAGTGCACACACACACACACACATACGCGCGCTACCAGACACATTTAAATTGTAATTAAAAATAAACCCCCTGAAGTCACGTATGCATGCGCTTTGCGCCAAACATCATATAATTGTAAAAATGAACTGCATTTTTAGAGACCCCCAGTCCAGCTAACTAGTTAATTCGTCAAAGTGGGGTTGGGTCACGAAATCGATCCACCATGCATTAAGGGTTCAATTAAAAATGACTTGCAAACTAATTTTTCATTGATTAAAATGAATGCGATACTGATCACCCACTCACTTCACCGCACTTTAGGTGTACACTCTACGATTACGGGGATTGGGACTCCTTAGTCTAGAGGTCAGTCGTATTTATCCATGATGGTCCGAGTCAGTAATTTTGTTTTTGGTCGAGTCAGTGTCTAGGCTATAGTATGCTGGAACTTATATATTTCTTTTTGCATGCTTAATTACAGGGATCAATGTGCTTGATTGCCATGCATATCACGAAGCTTTCGGTTCCAATTTGCGTAGGTCATGTTGAATTTTTTCGTAGACTGTGGTTTGTTTGGGGAAGTTTGGTCCATTCCTTTTTTTTTTTTGTTGCGATTTTTTCTGATATCCTTTTTAGTGTTGGTTTTGTTTGGGTTTTGCATGAATTTTCCTTACTTTTCCTTGGTTGTATGTGTGTGCGGACATCTTGTATAGTTTGAATGGCATCGTCTTCCTCTACTCCTCCACTTGTGATCCAAAAAACATGCCATTGTCGGTACATGATTATTCCCTCCTTCTCGAGACAGATTGTATTCACCGTGCTGGTCTTCATCCTTTTGTGGCCCCGAAGTTTTCGCCAATGGACAACACGATCTACTACTCCTTGTTGGAGTCATACAAGAACTAGTCTAGCTTGGTTTATAACCGATGCTTGTGCTTATCCACAGCCAACATAATTGATGCATTGTGTTTGCCCCTTTCAGTTTCTTTTGTCCCTAGTGGAAACCAATTATTGACAGCTGAAGAGATCCTTTCCCTTCTTCAAAAGGAGACATCTACCCCGTTGGTGTCTAGCAAGGTTATTACTAGTTTAGGGGTTTCTGTTGCTCCTATCGCCTCCCCAATTTGAAAGAAACTTTCCCAGTTTCTGCAAAGATAGATTTGTGTCGGGGCAAGCTTGCATTTAAATGTCTCTCCAAGGAGCTTTTCACTATTTCTGTTTGGATCCTAGAAGGGGCTAAATTTAATTGGTCAGCCTTCATGTTGGCCAAGATGGATCAACATTTCCAAAGAGTTAGAAAAGGTCAGGGCAGTGATGTGTCTTGTGGTGCTTTCCTTCAGAAGATTATCACTCTTGCCCGTCCTCTTGGTGGTGTGCTAGTGGCTGATCCTGCTCCTCTTTCAAAGCAGCCACTTACAAACATTGATAGTTATGAACCGTTGCTCTCTCAGATAGTTTCTGGTGTCCAGTCCATGTTGGAGACCTCCCTTACATCCTGTCTTTAGTTTATTTACACAGGAGTGTATACTTCCTCGTAAGATAAGGTGGATTCATTGACCAGCCAGTTGAGTAAAGCCTTGGAGGATTTGGCATCAGAAAAAGATACCATGAGTGACATTGATAAGAAGATGACTGAGGCAACTGTTTTGATGGATAACTAGAAAGCCCAAATATAGGAGCTGGAAGCTAAAGTAGCTACATTAGAAGTTGAGAATCTGTCCTTAACAACTGAAAAAAATGCAGCTCTTGAGGACATATTAGAGTTAGCTCATAAATTGGGAACTTGTGAGGGTGAGTTGCAACATTCCCAAGAAACTATTGAGGCTCAAAAGAAGCTTATTGAGGAGCTTAATCGGAAAGTTTCCACTCTTTCTATTCGTCCTCTAGCCCTTGTAGTTTTTTCAGCCGTAGCTTCTAAGCATGAGCTTGATCAATTGCAGCATAAAGCTAAGCTGTGTGATGGATTTGTTGCTAAAGTAGAACACCTCCAATAGTGCATGAATTGTGTATAGGAAGATTTTATTCACTATACTGACTTGGTGTCACCACCTCCTTCCTTTTGAGTTAAATATCATCATCACATATTTGCCTTATATATATCCTTAAGCAATGTGGATTTGGAACCTCCAGAGGATGGATGGTCAAATCTAGAGTTTACAGATTTGTTGAGAGTTATTTTTTATAGATTCGTGGATGAGCTAGTTTCCCATGAAGTTTAGTTATTATCTTTTATATATCCTACATGCCATTTACAGATTCATGATGAGAAAGATCTAAATGTTTATGTGGGAGATGTGATCTTGCAAGCTGTTATGTATGTGCACTCAGTGGAGCTTTTGTTAGCAGAGAGTTTGAAAACTTATCATGAGCAGACATCTTAGTGTAAAGGTCATGCTTGGCATCCACCTTTGGATATTGCTGCTTTGGAACCTCATCATCTCAAGAGTGTATTTCATAAATTTGACAATCTTAGTTATTGTGCTTTCTTGCTCATAATCCATTATTTACTGATTCCTTTTTCCAGGATCTTCTTTTTTGTTGTTCTTTCTATCCATTGGATCCTACAGATCTTTTGTCTTATTCCCTCATATCTTATCGTTTTCCTTTATATGTTTCTCTTCTTTCATCTAAATCTGATACCATTCCTCTTTTATCTTTTATTCCTTCTGGGTCGCCTCACATTCATGTGTTTACCATTTGTCCTTTTATTACTGATCCAACGATATCTCCTACCCCTTATGAACCTCTTCCTACCATTACTATTCCTTTCGTTTTTTCGATAGATTCCCTTCAAACATTTTTGATGAATTCTCCATCTTTTTCACCTTCCTTATCACTTCATTTACCCTCATTCTATGACTTATCTTATCCTCCATTACAATATTCTTCTCTTATTCCATTGCCCTCTCTATCCGATTACATTAATCTTCCTTCCCAAACATTGTTGGATACACCTGGCTATGATCGTGACATTCTTTGTCGACAACAATGGATGCTGCATGAATCTGTGAGACAGGACCGATGTTTAATTGGCCTTTATTCCAGGATCCTGGGATACGGCTGCGGCATGTTTGAATTCTTATCTTCATTTTTCCAAGGTACATGTTACTTTTGAGGATACCACTGTTCGTCTTGCAGCTCATTTTTGTTGGTATATTGCCTTCATGCATCATCAATCACATTTGAATAGTCGGAAGAGTATTCCTCGGTTGATCATAGATCCAAATGTGGATGTAGCTACTGCTCAAATGGATGTATTGTATTACTTTGCACATATTTTTCCCACCAGGTTTATCATCTTACTGGAAAGGACGTGTTGTCTCCAGTTTCTCCAAAATGTACCTCAGTACTTTGTAGATGAGAACAAAACCTTGGAATGTCTTAAATTGAGTATGCAATTTAAGAATAAACATCTTCATCGTGCTTAGTAGAAGAGGGTTTTCATGATTGTATCATTTTTTAATTAATGAAAATCTTTTCATTTGCTCTCCGTTTTTGGGAGCGTATGCCATTTAGACTACCTAATTTTGTGTCAAGTGTTAGTGTATGTGTATGTATTATTTTTTTCTTAAGTGGAGTTGAAGACAAAGATGGACTTGATTGAGATACTGATGGATGGTGGTTTATGATTCTATCTGATCGAAGGATGGAAGTAACCTTTTATATCCTTTACGAATTTGTTATAGTTTTCTATCGATTATAAGATTTGTTCATGGATAAAAGTGTTTTCCTTTCGTTATATTCTTTCTAAGATATAGGTTATAAGTTGGGTTCGTGGTTGGATGGAAAATTCGTGAAGATTGATGTTGAAGATCAACGAGTTGAGCTCTTGAATGAACTTGTATTTCCTTTTTCTTAGTCCGCGAGGACGCACCCTTATTAAGTGTGGGGATATGTTGAATGCTGAATTGACTAGGTTTTTATGGCTGATTTTTGTTGTTTTTATGCCTGAATGGTTGATTTTTGATGGATTTTGAGTGATGATAAGTTGTTTTGGAAGTGTTTGAAAGTGTTTTGGATGAGATTGATTATATTTTGGAAGCTCATGATGATTCTTAGTAGAAATATGAGGCTTTGTGATATTCTGATAGGTTCTATTGAGGTTGTGATTGGTTTTGTTTAGCTTTTGTTTTGTTCTGTTTTTCTTCTGTATGAAGCATGTATTAATGGTTGATGGAAGTTGAGGTTTTCTGAAAGCTCATTGAATAGTTTTTGATAATTTGGATTGGTTTTAGTATGAGTTATGAGATTCTAATGCTTTCTGTGAAACCTTCTGTAACCCTTTTGTTGAGCTTCTGTAGAGCCTCTGTTCCTGATCTGTTTCTGTTTTGTAGATCTTCTTTGTAAGTGTTATGTGGAATGTATGTATGACTTTGGGAAAGTTTTCTATCCTTGGAAAGAGGTGAATATAAGTTCAAAAGAGCTCAAGAAAGTGGACGAAGTAGCTGCTAAAGACTCAAGAGAAGACTGGAGTGAAGTGACAATAGTGAGTTGTGAGAAGTCACTGTAGTGGCTCTGGTGACCTTTCATATCAGACACACCTTTTGGAAGGGGCGTCCATGACCAAAGAAGGATTATTATGAGTGATTATTGAGCATTGTAGTAAGGAGATGTACTATTGATTAAGAGAGAAAAAGAGAGTCAGAGGTAGCCATGCCAAACAATGTATCTATCTATGAGAGATTGTGAGAGAAAACTAAGAAGACAATGAAGATGAATACTATGTGATATTTTTCCATGCAAAGTGGTGTTTATTTTGTGTTCTCTTTGTCTATCAATAAAAAATATGAAGAAGATGAAGAGCAATATGAAGTTAAAGCTGTGGGAGATTGTTTCTATGATGCTGCATGAAGATTTCTTGCTAGTGGTGTTCTTTTCCTTGTTGTGGTTCTCTAAAGAATGAAACAAAAGCTTGTTGATGTTACAAGATAGATTTTATTGCAGTAGAAACCCCTTTTCCTTGGTGTCTCTCTTAGAGCTCCAACTCAATAAAAACCAATCATTACATAAAAACACAACCATTCAACTCACAAAAACAACAAAAATCAACCAAGAAAACAAGTCAATTCAACCCTCAACATTAACCATTCAAATTTCAACCAACTGCCAAGTCAAGTATATGGAACAATGCATTGAGCTAAGCCTTCTTGGGGCTAGAGTGATCTATGCCTTTGACAATGGAAATTAAGATGAGAAAAGACAGTAATTAGCAAAATGCACAACACCAACTATGAAAGAAGCCTTGTTGCACCAATTAGTTGATAGCTTAGGAAAAGGACCCAATGCCCATAAGTAAGTCAAAGACTAGAAACCCAAGCAAAGATCAAGCTAACCTTCAATAGTAAATGAAAATACAAAAGGCCACCACAAACACCTCATTTAGGAGATGTAAGCAATCTTAGGGGCATAAGCAAGGCCATCCTAAGTGATGTGTATCATCTGAATGGGTACCTAGAGCCCTCCTAGTGGCTCAAGGATATTAGAAGGGCAACTACCATATTTGGATACTCAAGAAAAGTACTCAAGCCCCTTGACTGATTGCTTGCAATATATGATGTAGGACATTGGGCAAATACACCATTGTAAAAGAGATAGTTTCTTCCCAATAAAAAATATATCAAACTAAACAAAAAAATATGACAAAAGCCTTGATCAGGGAAACCACAACTAAGGCTCTGATTGTAGTACTCAAGAAATACAACAATGATGGCAAGATACCCAACTCTTGCAATGGTGGAGCAAGGTACTCACCCCCCTTAGCTATGGCGGGAGGTCCAAGAATAGGAGTCCTCAAGAAGATTATTTGATTAATGAAAAAAGATCATGAAGCATGTTATATCTTAGTCTTTTATACTCCCTCCTATTCTAGGCTCTAACTTTATTACAAGGTTAAAATTTCCTCCATTATAATCTATCCCCGCTTAGACAAGTTTTATCCTCAAATTTGAAAATTACAAAGAGTACAAGGATGAGTCATATGGATCTAGAAACTATAAATGACTCGCATACTATCCTGAATAGGATAGTTGTAGAAAATCAGCCATGACTTTGGATGGAGATGTTCGATTGAGGTATACAAGGTACAAAGATAAAGTACGCATGATAAGGTATCCATCTGTGTCATAAAAATGAAGGCAAGAAACTATTTTTAGTGCAAAATATTATAATATCAACTATACCCTATTCCTATGACATCATGAATCATCTAATAGATCAAGATGGATTGAAAGGAATGCCATCATAGAAGTCATCACTCATCCAATGATTGTCATTCTCACTTGGATCGAATGGCATTCCAAAATAATGGCTATCAAAGATGGGAAAACTATCTCCAAACATATGCTTCCAACCACTTAGATCAAATGGGTGCTAAGGAATTGTCCCCATAATCACTTGGATCAAAATGAAACATAGGGCCACCATCATCCTCATATACATCATATGCACCCAAAGCATAATTCCCATAATATAATGGTTGGAATGAAGCATCCAAGGAAGTATGAAACACTTCTCTAGATTGTTTTATGTCTTGGTGCTCATGCATACCATCCATATGCTCATCATGAGGATATCCAAGGTCTTCAATACACTCATCTTCAACATAGCCTCCAAGATAGCCTTATTTGGCCATAAATGACTCATGTGGTTCTTCAGTTGTTATCTCATCCTCTTGGTCAGGTTCCTCTTCATTGTCCTATCCCTCAACTTCTTACTCTTCCTCCTCCTCCTCATTATCATTGTCTTCTTCTTCTTCTTCTTCTTCTTCTTCTTCTTCTTCTTCTTCTTCTTCTTCTTCTTCTTCTTCTTCTTCTTCTTCTTCTTCTTCTTCTTCTTCTTCTTCTTCTTCTTCTTCTTCTTCTTCTTCTAAGTAGTCAAATTAAGTGGTGGAGTTAGAAATGGATCATAGGGTGTGGAATAGGGTCAATAGTAGGTTGATGTTCTTTGTTGGCCAAACCTTTTATGATCAACTCATCAAATCTACTATCCATCTTTGCCATGGTTTTGCTTAATAAATGGATGTCCCCAAGAATCCACACATTCATCCTATTTATTTCCTTGGATAATTGCTAGTAGTCATTGGATGCTCGAGACACATGCACTACTTCATCCTCTTGATGATTGTTTTGAGTATTTAATGTGCTCATGCCTCCATCTTCATGACATGGTGCATGGTATTCATGTTTCCTAAAAGAAATAGCACATCTATATAGCTAGCCATATTCACTAGCATAATGCTTTCCATGTCCATGTCCATGGCCATGTCCATATGCATATGCATGTTGCTGTCCATAGTATGTATGCTACTATCCATGAGAGTAAGCATGACCATTATATGCATGTTGTTATTCAATAGAATTTGTATCACTATCATATGCATCCTCCATAGACCAATGCTCATTGTACCCATTATTATAGTAACCCTATTCATGTAAAGGTGGGATGATCATATCCAAAGTGTAGTTCTTCACTGTTAAAAGGAAATAGTGATATTCATAGTAATGATTGATAGGAAAAAATCAATATCTCTCCCAAAATTGATCCAAACTGAGCACAAGAGGGCTCATATGGAAGGCAGCATCTAAATCTTTCAAGCCATAATATGGTCCAATTTTAACTATGTTTTTGCTAACCAAAAAGTGGCAAATACCACACCTTCCCTATTATAAGAGCAACCTATAAAGCTCACACTTAAATGGAGTATAAGAGTCTAGAATTCAACATAAATAGTTCATGTTACATGGCTAATCTTGTTTCTTAGTAAGCATCTTTAGGATGGTTTTAATCATCAAGCATGTGATCAATGAGTTGAAGAGTAGACTAAGTAATGCTCTCCAACTTGAATCATGGAATGAGAACTAATCTTTCCCAAATTCTCATGTTGCATAAAATTCTCTACAACCTAAGGTCTGAAAATGGATATGAATATGTCTCTAAGGCATTTGAGAAGTTTTATGATGAATGGGATATTAAGCATCAATCAGTCGCCCCATATACCCCACCCCAAAATGGTATTGCATAGCACATGAACATGACTATTCAAGCAAGAGTTCATAGTATCTACATGTATATTCTCTCTCTCTCTTTGTGTTGTGAAAAGAACACACACACACACACACACACACACACACACACACACACACACACACACACACACACACACACACACACACACACACACACACACACACACACACACACACACACACACACACACACACACACACACACATGCTCGGTCGCTTGCTTGCTCACACACACACACACACACTCCCTCTCATTATTATAATGTGAATGCTCATGCGGCCACTCCAGATCATTACAACTTTAATTGCAATGGATTGATATCTCCCTTCTCTTTCTCCCCACCTCTCTCTCTCTCTCTCATATGAATTCAACACAATAAAATTCATACAAGAAATCCAAATATACATTTATATTACTTTAACTTTTGGCAATAGTGCTATTGCTTAACAAATTAAGAGAGAGAAGGTCACCAAAAACTTGTCAAAATTTTGACATAAGCTAATTAAGTGAATTGTATGATAGTATTTTCTCAACAAAATAAAATGTAGCTTTGCTAAAAGGTAGTGTTGGTGTTGCTTGTTAGATATACTCAATGCCCCACCCTCATAAGATGCTACCAATGATCCATGGTGCTCTAAGTTGTAAGGCCCCCATTATGAGGAGAAGCCATGTGTGAGCATGAACATTGGGTGGGTCCTGAGTTGTATGCCAAATGAGGTCTGCGTGATCAGTTGTCAAAAAGGTGACCTTTGTGGATTAGCCTTTAGGTTAGATAGAATAGTTATGCTGGTAGCAATTCGAGGCACAATGCATCAAGTTGCAGGCTACGGGAGTTATTAGGGGCCCCTATTTTAGGGTTCGATGGCTATGGAAGTGGCCCTTGGTTGGGGGGTCTCAAGGAGACCAATGGCCCCCCTAAATGGGGATCCAAAGGCAGCACCCCTGGCCAGACGATAAAGGGAATATTTCCTAAAATATTCCCTGATCGACTAGGAAATGCTCATAATACAGTCAAACATGCCGACTAGACTACCTTCTTGAGCTATAAATAAAAGATCCCTCTAAAGTCATTGTCAATCTATCTTTCACCCAGTCAAAGTTCCTCTAGCTACCCTAAGATCTTCACCTATCATCTGTTTGGATCTCTATCTAAGCTTCACAGTGGAAGCACATAGGTGGACAGAGCCATCTTTGTATTAGTCCGTTTAAAATTAAAGTGGTCTTTATTCTTCTCATATTTGCTGTGTATTCTCTAATCCTTGCGCAGATTGTGTCTACTGTGTTGTGTAAATTCTACATGGTATCAGAGCCCAGGAGGCTTTGAGGAGCGAAGACTACGCGAGGGGTAAGGACTTCAATAGTAAAGAGGAGAAATGTCATTTACTACATTAAGTAGCAATGTTGGTGCATCAAGTGGTGTTGTTGTTATACCAACAATTCAAACACTAAGGATTCGCCCACTAACCTTCAACAAAGGCAAGTTAGATGGTACAAACTGTACTTTGTGGAAGTTTAAAATCACAACTATCATTGATTATTATGACCTTCTAGAGACGGTGCTAGGGACTGACCTAGAACTACAACCCACCCTCGACCTATCAAATTTGAGTGTTATGATCCCTCCAAATGTAGATCTTTTATGAGCTTAGAAACAAAGGAATGCAGATGCACTATGTGCCTTAGTTACAAGATGTTCTATATTTTGATCTTGATTCAACATACAACCAAAGCATCAGAGGCTTGGAACGTACTGAGGAGTTATCATGAAATGCGAAATCAAACAAGGATTTAGAACTTGGAGAATCAACTAGCAGTAGATAAGTTTATTGAAGGAATTTAGTTGAAGCATTCATCACTTAGTTCAAGAATCTATGGGACCAGATGGCTAGCATTAGGATACAAAAGATTAGTGAGAAGCTAGCTCAGAAGTGTCTTCTGATTATCCACAAAATTTTGATGGATTGGTAACTTCCCTAAACGCTCAAGTGAGACCCTAAGCTTTGACGGTCGAGGAGTTTTGTACACTACTATAATGGAGGAGGAGTTTTGGCTTAAAGCCCGAGAAGGTAGTAGTAGTGGAGATGCTACATTCTCCACCAATTCAAAAGGCAAAGGTGGTTCCTCTACCAATGGTGACAAAAAGAAGAAGGATGGTAAGAAAAAGTTTCAATGAGAGTGCTTCTATTGCAAGAAGAAAGGACATGCAATTGCATATTGTCATGTGAAGAAGGCAGATGAAAAGAATGGCACCATGAAGACTAAAGGGAAGGAGATATCCAATACTCAGCCAATACGACTAAAGTAGAGTTGGAGTTATTCATGGCGACCATTGGGAAAGTGTATTCCTCGATGCAAGAAATATTAACACTAACTCATGGGTATTTGATAGTGGTGCCTCCCATTACATGACCAACAAGAAAGGTCTATATAGTTCTATGAAGCCTCTACAAGAATCCATCATTGTGATGGTTGGGAATGATACAAAATGCCTTGTTGAGGGCACATGTACTATTTCCTTTGTTACTGCAAATGGTGAACTAAAAAATCTTTCAAATGTGTTATACATTTTAGAGATTAAGATAACTTTTCTATCAATTGCTTCTATAACTAATCTTGGCCATGAGGTGAGGCTTATTAAGACATGTGCAAAAATTATTGACAGTGCAAAGTTATCAACAAAGGAGAAAGAAGAAACAACCTGTATGAGCTAAGTGCTCTTATAGCCCGACTGCTCACGTCGGCACAAGTAAAATTTGGCATGAAAGATTTGGTTGCATTGGTGTTGCAGTGTTGAAGGAGATGCATAAGCAAGGTATGGTTGCGCACCTATCTATAGCAATTAAAATAAAGGAACCATGTGAAGCTTGCATGATGGATAAACAACAGAGAAATGCATTTCCATACGAAAGCAAGAATAGAGCGAAGGCTCCTCTAGAGTTGGTGCATACTAACTTGGAAGTATATTCCTATTTCATGTTGATCATCGACGACTACAGTAGGAAGATGTGGGTGTACTTCCTTCATGATAAGACTCAAGCTTTTGGTAAGTTTAAAGAATGACTAAAACTTGTTGAGAATGAAAAAAAGAAAAGTGTGAAGAAGTTTAGAATAGATGGTGGTGGTGAGTTCAACTCAAAGGAGTTTGAAGACTTTTGCAAGAGCAAAGGGATTAAGCGTCAATTGATGATGCCTCATACACCTCAGCAGAATGGTATTATTGAACGCTAAAATCACACCATTGTGGAAATGGCAAGGTATATGCTTAAGGGTGAGGGATTTCCTAACTAATTTTGGGCAAAAGCTGTCAATATTGCAGTCTACATTCTCAATCAGAGTTACACAAAGGCTCTTATGGGCAAAATTCCTCATGATAGTAAGAAACCATCTGTCTCATATTTTAGAACTTTTGGATGTGAATGTTATACTCATGTTCCAAAGGATAAAAGAAACAAGTTAAATACAAAAAGCAAAAAATGTATCTTAGGTAATAGTGATGAGCAAAATCCTTACAAATTATATGACCAAGAGTCAAAAAAGATCATAGATGTTCATGATGTGGTGTTTAAGGAGTAGCCACATACAATGGAGGAGAAGAATATGAGTTCGTCCACTTTATCATCCAGTGAAGAAGTGGTGTATTATGAAGCTATTCCAAGAGCTATCCCTACTCTCAAGGAGAAGGAAGCATCATCTTTGGATGACGAGGAAAAAGTTCACCAACATACAATCACACAACTAAAAAAGCCATTGCCGCAATGGGTGAAGCAAATCTATGATCACAACAATCCTATGCCAACCACAACTGAGGAAAATGCAGATGGACCAAGGAAGTCACTGAGAATAGAGAAGCAAAGAAAGACTTCTACTCACATAGTCAATATGGCCTTGAGATGGCTGAGATTATGAGAGAAGTAAAGGAGCCAACATACTTGGAAGAAGCACTTGCTGATCCAACATGGAGAGTAGCTATGCAAGTTGAGTATGACAATATAATGAAGAATGATACTTGGGAGCTAGTGGATTGTCCAGAAAAGAGGAAGATTATTGGCACCAAGTGGATCTGGAAGGTAAAGTACAAAGCTGATGGCAGCTTAGAAGAGTATAAAGCCTGATTAGTTGCACAAGGATTTTAACATATTTGAAGGGTTTGATTTTCAAGAATCATTTGCTTCAACTACTAGAACGTCCACTATTCGCATAGTACTTGCAGTGGCTACTCAAAAGAAGTTTTACCAAATGGAAATTAAATCTACATTCTTGATGAATGGTGACCTCAAGGAGAAGGTGTATATGGCTCAGCCACCAGGGTTTGAGGCCTCCCATTCTAAGAACAAAGTTTGTAAGCTGAAGAAGGTATTGTATGGGCTAAAACAAGCCCCTGCATCATGGTACCAATAGATTGATAAATTCTTTTTAGGATTTCAAAGGATATGTCTCAGATGCTAACTTATATGTTTATAGGGATAATGAAAAGTCTATAGTGATTGTCCTATATATGGACGACCTTTTTATTATAGGTGACTATGAAGATATGATCCATTAGACTCGAAGGATTTGAGCTAAGTTTGAAATGACAAACTTGAGCTTGTTGCACTTTTGTTTGGGAATTGAAGTTTGGCAAGAGCCTAGCAAAATCTTCATCTCTCAAAAGAAGTATACATGGGATATCTTAAAAGCATTTGGCATGACCGAGTGTAAGGAGATAGCTACACCTATGGAGGTCAATGTGAAGTTATCCATTGAGGATACATTAGCACTAGCTAATATTGGGAGGTACAGGAGGTTGTTGGCAGCCTCATCTACTTGTGTAACACCAAGCTAGATATCAGTTTTGTTGTTGGTGTTTTGAGCAGGTTCTCAAACAAACTAGGAGAAAATCATTGGAAAGTTGGGATGCTGAGTGCTCAGATACTTGAAGGGAACTCTTGATTGTGGCATCACATACAGTTCTAGAAGTGCTCTTATGGGGAACTATGACTCAAATTGGGCAGGTGATAGTGATTCTAAGAGATTAATTTTTGTGGATATCGTTTCTCTTTAGGCTCATGAATTTCCTCTTGGATCAATAAGAAGCAACAACTTTGGCATTATCTTCTACAGAAGTAGAGTACAAGATGGCTTGCTTTGATGCATGTAAAGTAGTATGGTTAAGGATGATCCTATGGCATATGGAAGCACAGGATGAAGATCCAACAAGTGCTAAGATGTGACAATTAGAGTTGCATTGCCATTGCCAAAAATCTAGTTTTTTATGCACGCACCAAACATATTGAGATCTACTATCACTATGTGCGTGATTTGATCGAGAATGGGGTAATAGAGTTAGTCTACTATCTAATGGAGGAGAATGGAGTAGATATCTTCACCAAAGCTCTTACGAAGGATCTCTTTTGAATTCATCTTCAAAGACTCGATGTTGGGTTGAGAATGTAGTTCACCTACTACAAGTGGACATTGAAGGAAAATGTTAGATATGCTCAATGCCCCACCCTTGTAAGGTGCCACACTGACGATCCATGGTGCTCTAAGTTGTAAGGCCCCATTATGAGGAGAAGCCATGTGTGAGCATGGGCATTGGGTGGGTCCTGACTTGTATATCAGATGGGGAGAAGCCATGCGTGAACATAGGCATTGGGTGGGTCCTGACTTGTATATCAGATGGGGAGAAGCCATGCATGAACATAGGCATTGGGTGGGTCCTGACTTGTATATCAGATGAGGTCTATATGATCGGATGGCAAAAATGTGACCTTTGTGGATCTAGCCTTTGGGTTAGATAGAGTAGTTATGTTCGTAGCAACTAGAGGCACAATGCATCAAGTTGCAGGGTATGGGAGTTATCAGGGGGCCCTACACCCCCAACCCAATGGTAAATGGAATATTTCCTAATCGACTAGGAAAGGTTCATAATATGGTCGGACATGATGACTAGACTAGCTTCTCATGCTATAAAAGGAAGATCCCTCTAAAGCCATCATCAATCTATCTTTCACCCAATTAGAGTTTTTCCAGCTACCCTAAACTCTTCTTCTATTATCTATCGGGATCACCATCTAAGCTTCATAGTGGAAGCACACATGTGGACATAGCCATCTTTGTATCTATTCGTTTGAAATTAAAGCAGTCTTTATTCTTCTCATATTTGCTATGTGTTCTCTACTCCTTGATCAGATTTTGTCTCTTGTGCTATGCAATTTCTTCTTGGTATCAGAGTTCAAGTTGCTGAGCTTGGATGGCACTAGGGCCTCAACCAAAGTGTGACTTGATGGGGGCATTGGACATGAAATTCACACTTACTAGAGAAAATTAGCTCACTATCAGTGCAACAATGATGAGTTGAGACTAGGTTTGAGTCATAGGTCAAATGGAAAGAGATTTTCATAATTGGATAAACTAAATGCCATCCATCTCCTTAAGGTTTTGGGGGCTAGATGGCTAGCCCAATTATGAGAAACTTCCAATTAAGTGCACATTGGCATGAACAATACTAGAATGGGTGACCTCTCGAGAAGGAGAGGTACAAGCCCCCCCACCCAATTTCTCACTTTGCTTTACTGGTAATAGTATAGGTGGTGCTAGAAAATTTCTTTTGCTTCCAAATACAAGGTGCAAGTTTTCTTCCGTAAGCATGGATTGGTGTATAAACATGTTTATATATGTATCCATTCCAAACACTCAGAGATACACATAGTATATGTGCTTACATGCCAAATATGCTTTTCTTTTTGCTACACGGTCCATGAAATCCTAGCAATTACATATTGGATTCTTTGCAATGTGCACATCATAACACTCTTACAAAAGGCACTTGAGTTAGGTGTCTCTAGTTTGGAAGGCTCATGCTTCAAAGGTTTCACCCCACTGTGTGGACCTTCATAGTTGCATCCAAAGCTAATGCTGAGTCTATCCTTTTCCTTAAAATCTATGAAATGCCTCTTTGATATCTACATTGTTAGCATCCACTTCTTGTGATACCTTTTGTAAAACAAACCCACCACTCTCTAACATGTGGATTTCTTTTGCTATCAAATTTGTGCCTCTTGTTTGGCCATACTTGTGGAACTATGGGTGGCATGTGATGAACGGAAGAACAATTGTTCTATGTATGGTCCACACTATCATTACAAAACCACATGAACTGGCGCCACATTCCATGTTGATTGCTAGCTTCTTCTCTTGAGTTAGACCACTCCATGATGCCCCAAAATCAAAGTGCAGGCATTTACTTCTCTACACTTGGTCATGCACCACGGAACTTTCCGCCAATGAAATTTTTCCCTTTTGTGCTCTATAGTAGAGAATTGGCCAAATTATTGACACCTGCATTATACAAACTGATAGATCCTTTGAATCCCTCATGTGTGCCAACTAGCTTGCATGCATTAGCTCTACTAGGTTTCGTGATTGGCATATGAACAATGTCCTCTACCACGTGGACAAATACTAGCACAAGAGGGTATGGAGCATGAGAAAACAATTGCACTCCACATCACATCCTAATCTTACAAATTAGTCTTATCCTGGTAAAGTGTCCCTCCCAACGTATATATCTGATATGCCACCAACAAAGCCAACAATCCATTGCTAGAATATTATAATTTGCAACTTTTCTTGAGGCCCACCAAACTCGAATGAATTGGTATTGC
The DNA here is from genome assembly GCF_053477565.2 of Lygodium microphyllum. NCBI lineage: Eukaryota > Viridiplantae > Streptophyta > Polypodiopsida > Schizaeales > Lygodiaceae > Lygodium > Lygodium microphyllum. Next base: position 144,151,330 of record NC_141135.1, on the reverse strand, counting down.
ATTGTTGTATCATCTTCCATGGTTGCACACCTCTACATATGGCATAAACACTTATGCTCATCTTGGAAACTCTTGTACACATATTGTGATGTGTGTATTTGGAGACTTTGTCCCCAATGAAATAAGCAAGATCTCTCCATTCCTTACATTATGTTGTTTGGACATTGTGCAGATGGCTCTCTAGTTCACGACTGCCACATCTACCATGAATCTTGGAAAATTAGCGCTTGGGTGGCCACACTTCTCCATCACTTCATTCAACTTTGTTTAGAAAATTACTTGTGCATCTATATCCTCTTCCTTCATCTCGCATATTGCCAGAGTCTCATCAACTCTTATACACTACAAAAATACAAGATAGAAATTGAAGTTTGAGAAGACCTATATTTGTTATGTTTGTGTTGTGATGTTAAAATCGTGTAAGAGAAACTACCTTGGATCATATACATGTTGATATCGTGGTCTAATAATTAATATGATGCGCATGGTCGAAGCATATCCAACTATTGCATAGGTCCCCATGCCATTCCTTTGTATACGATTCACTGAGTCAACCCTTGAGGCTAGCCCAATCGTTGACATTTTGAATATAAATCACCTCCTATCATTGTCAATGGCTTTCTCAGAAATAGGCTACCATGGAAAAATTTGTATGTACAACATTGCTTTAACTTTATTAGACGAGATCCCATCCCCTAATCGCTCTCAGCATGTGCTACACGGACCATGTGTTTGAACCTACATGCACAAAATACTGAACATAATATGCATGGCTTTTTTAATAATATTTATGGGATGCATGGTATCCAGTGAATGGAATAATATGTTACATGTTCCTTTGAATGAGTAGTTGGAGTTTCTCCAGCATTGTCGAGAGTTCAATGTTAGACATGGGAATAGCTTACCTCATGAACCATTGTACTTGTCACTAGTATTCTAGTAGCCACAATCATTTGCAAGTGTTGAGGTCTAGCTATACTAAAGTCTCTTACCATTTCCTCTAGGTCATTCGCACCTCATGGTTATATGTGCCTTGATGGATAAACAGTCTTGATATTGTGCTTGCTGAATCACATAATACACTACACACTCACACTTGGAGAGCAAGATGGGGGGATGCTTCTAATAGAAGCATCCAAGGCTTTTGAGACCATCAGAGTTAGCATTACGACAACTAGTTTGTTGATATTAAGTTTTCTTGCATGGCAAGTAATGGGACTTAATAAATATGATTTACTCGTAATAAAGTACAAAAAACTGGGTCAAGCTATCCCACAATCCTTTTAATGACTTTGCAAATGAAGAGTCTTATACATGTCCATGCCACTGGTTTGGTGAGCTAGAAATTGAGTAGCCAGCACAATTTCTACTTGGACACTCTAGTTCTCCATCGCATTTGCTTTGGCAAATGATACCAAGGAATGCCACCAATGTTGATGTGGCCTTTGTTTAGCAATGGCCATCATACTTTTGCTCCATACCCTCCATTGGACATATTGTCTGTCACACTAATGGAAGCTCGTACGCCACATTACCATAATACAAAATTGGGGTCTCCTCCATTCTCTCTATAACACTTGTACCTTAAGCAAACAATGTAACACTCAGTGTCACTCCCAAAGACATTATGCACTCAACCACGCTTGCAGCATAAGAGGATGGTCGTATCCCCTCCTCTTCCACATCAAGCGTGATTGGGATGGTTTGGATTTTTGCCATGTCCAAGGGGGGAAGGGGGGGTTTCGAGGCTTCCTGAATGATTGTTGTTTTCTGAAAGCTGCAAGGGCTCTAGATAAGGTCTATTGTGGGGGAAGGCTGCAATATAGGCCCATTTCCTTGTTCAATAAGATTGCCTTGCAAGACCAAGGTGTTTAGAACATATACATGGCCAGCCTCATGGTCATTGTTGCAATGGATTGGTGTGCTTTGTATTTGGCCATTCGCATGGGTGATAGTAAGAACACAGTAGCCCATTGCCATTGAAAATATTTCCCTCCTTCAACATCAAGAACCGACTGCTTAAGTAGTGCATAATTGATTTGGCCAAGAGGGAGGCCACATATATACAGACCTCTATATTTTGCATAGCACTTGATGATTGATCCATTTCCCAAGCTATCTATACATGCACTAGTACGCATGTCAGATATGGGTGATAGTAAAAGACGAAGTGGGGGGTGGATGCCATATGAGAGAGAGAGAGAGAGAGAGAGAGAGAGAGAGAGAGAGAGAGAGAGAGAGAGAGAGAGAGAGAGAGAGAGAGAGAGAGAGAGAGAGAGAGAGAGAGAGAGAGAGAGAGAGAGAGAGAGAGAGAGAGAGAGAGAGAGAGAGAGAGAGAGAGAGAGAGAGAGAGAGAGAGTGAGAGAGAGAGAGAGAGAGAGAGAGAGAGAGAGAGAGAGAGAGAGAGAGAGAGAGAGAGAGAGAGAGAGAGAGAGAGAGAGAGAGAGAGAGAGAGAGAGAGAGAGAGAGAGAGAGAGAGAGAGAGAGAGAGAGAGAGAGAGAGAGAGAGAGAGAGAGTGTGTGTGTGTGTGTGTGTGATGTGTAATTTTTTCCACCGGAAAGGGGATTGCTAGCAACCCCTTGTTCGGTGAAGAATGATTCCACAAGTCCCTGCTTTCAAACAAAGGAGATTACATGGAATTATTTTTTGCCAAATAGGAAGTTGCCAGTAGCCCTTCCTTGGCGAACAAAAAAATTGCAGGTCCTTTGAGAGTAGAAGCATGGGACTTGTGAAATTTTTCGTTTGTTGAGAAGGGGTTGCCAATAACCCTTTCCTGGGTTTTGGTTTGTCTCTACCTCTCTCTCCTTCGAGAGATAAAGATTGGCATGGCCGAAATTTTTTTCATTGAGAAGGGGTCATTAGCAACCTCTTCTTGGGTGAAAAATAAAGTCATAAGTGAACTTATGACTTTTTTTCCACCCAAGAAGGGGATGTCGACGACCCCTTCTCGGGTGAAAAATTAAGCCACAAGTGGATTGACCCCTTCTTGGGCGAAAAATAAAAGCCCGACTTATGACATTTTTTCCTACCCAAGAAGGGGCTGCTAGCAACCCCTTCTTTGTGAGAAAAAATTGCACATATCACATGCTGTGTGTGTGTGTGTGTGTGTGTGTGTGTGTGCCTATAAAAGGATCCTTCCCTCCCTTTTAATTCGAGTTCATGATTTCTATCCCCGACCCTCGATATGGTTTTTCACACATACAGACACACACATGTCCCAAGCTTGCTCCGCCCCTTCTCTCTCTCTCTCTCTCTCTCTCTCTCTCTCTTTCTCTTTCTCTTTCTCTGTCTCTCTCTCTCGAAGAGTCTCTACATGGATTTTTTCCTACCCAGATCTACTGTGTTTACATAAATCACATTTGATATTTGATGGTAGGAAATCAAGGAAGCAATATATCTCTAAGAAGTATATATAAACCCCTCCATCATGGTGAGATCAAATTTTAAAAGACAAGATCATGCCACCCTATTTGAGGGTGATGAAAGCATAGGAGAAGATTTCGTCCATTAGACGATCCCCTCACCAAGCTTTCCCCCTGGACGAGTAGGAGTTCTCATCACCAAGCTTTCTCCCTAGATAAGTAGGAGTTCTAATCACCATTGTGCATTAGAGAGATATGAAAGCTTGTGACATATGTAATACTAAGATTAACTTTAAGGAAAATGCAATTGTGCAATGGCCAATTGAATTGATGGTGAGCAATCCCTCTCTTGATTTTTGCTATGGCCACTTTATCTCACCCTCGTATCTTATTTTGGATCGATGTTTGCAGGAAAGAGAGGACAACCTGACGAGTCTCCTGAGGACTCTAACTTGCCTCCTCGACCTAGAGCATGACAAGTTGTTATCACCAATAACATGTAATTGGAAGGGAGGAGCTGCCCTCCAAGAGGAGCGAGGTGGAGAGCAACACAAACACGATCAATGATATCCGCTAAGATGCAAGCAACCATTGCAATTGCATGTAATGAAAGCAATCAACCATGGAATGAAATCTAACTGAAATTGAAAATTAACTAAGCTACAACAAAGAATTAACAAATCTATTGCACCAAGACATCCTCATCATGTATTAATGGTTGGGGATTCAAGAATACATGACGGCCATGGCTGAGTGCTTCATAGGCTAAGAAGAAGCTAACTCCAAGAAATGGTAAAGCCAAGATTATTGAATGATCAAAAGATGTCTTGCCTTTGGCCTCTAGTCCCTTTTATTCTAACCCTCTTCCAAACTTAAGGGCTGTTCACACATGTACACATAGGCTAAAGCTAAATTTACAAAGGCTGGAATTAATCAAAAGTGCAAATATTAATGTTGTATTTTCCTTCATGACAAACCATCCCTTCCTGAAGATGGTTTTGTCCTCAAAACCAAGAAGTAATGGCCTATATCCAAGTCAAGAATGATAGTAATCATGCTCATTCATCTTCCAAATGATAAGAAAGCACTGTCCATGAAAAGAAGACTTTTGCATGCCAAACTGTGAGAAAACTGGTTGCTGTCCAAACAGGGCTGATTCACTAAAACTGCCATAACTTTTGATATATTGGTCCAAATAAGGCGTACGAGGTGTGGAAACGAAGTATACACTCCCAAGCATCACCTCATAACATCAGAATCAAATTTTGATGAAGTCAGGACAGTTTTATTGTCTGCAGAAATTTCATACAGCAAGCTGTCTCTGCACAGTCACTGCATACTGCATCATATATCATCCTGTAATAGCCAAGGAAAGTTACTGACATAAGTGGATGGTTGCCAAGAAGACTCTTCAATGGGCAAATTCTTCCACTTAATAAGATACTCAATGAGAGTACGATTTCTGAGAACTTTCTCTCTCTTTCCAATAATGCTTTCAGGTTCATATATGATCAGTCCTGCCTCATCCAATGGTGGTAACTCTTCCAATACTTGTACATCGGGCCCAACATACTTCTTCAGCTGTGAAATATGGAATACATCATGTATTCTAGTGGAGGATGGTAGCTGAAGTTTATAAGCAAGCTCTCCAATTTTGTCCAGAATCAAATATGGTCCATAAAACCTATGAGCAAGCTTGTTATTCCCACCCTTTAGTGAAGCATAATGCGTATTGGGCACTTTGAGAAATACCCAATCTCCAACCTTGAAGTCTAAATGTCTTCTTTTCTCATCAGCATAGACCTTCATTACGTCTTGTGCTTTCCTTATGCTGTCCTTGCATTGCCTCATGAGCAACTCCATTCTTTCCAACTCTTCCTTTGCTTGTGGGTTGATGTCTTCATGGAATAAAATTGATGGAAGTTGAACTTTATACCCATAAAGAGCTTCAAACGGAGACATCCCAATGCTCATGTGATGTGTGTTATTATAGCAAAATTCAGCAAGGTGGATCCAACGATCCCATGAAGCTTGTGTGTCATGACAATAATGCCTAAGGTACACTTCCACCCAATGATTGACTCTCTCCGTTTGCCCATCAGTCTGAGGGTGATAGGCCGTGCTAGGAGTGAGGAAAGTACCCATAGAGGAGAATAGACTTTTCCAAAAGTTGCCCAAAAAACTTCGAATCACGGTCTGATACTATTCTCATAGGCATACCATGTAGTTTGAACACACATTCCATAAATTGCTCGGCGACTTGTCTTGCTGAATATTGGACTTTAGTTGGGATAAAGTGGGCTGATTTGGTCAATCTATCAACTACCACATAGATACTATTCCATCCATGACTGGTAGTAGGCAATCTCGTTATGAAATCCATGGAAATATCTGTCCATTTGCCCGTAGGTATAGGTAAAGGCTGAAGTAAGCCAGCTCGTAATAGAGTGGAATCCTTATTTTGCTGACACTCCAAGCACTGAGATACATACTCTTTAACATCTTTCCATAGACCTTTCCAATAAAAACTTTGATGAACTCTATCAAACGTCTTGAAAAGGCCCAAGTGACCAGCCATTGGTGATGAATGCATCTCTTGAAGCACCTTCAGCTTGAATTTACTGCTGGGAATCAAGTACACTTTACCCTTAAACCATAAGAGGCCATTATGCACTTTAAAATTAGGAAATTCAGCATCACACCCTTGCTGTAATTTCTGTAAAATATGGGTAGCATGCTCATCAAGCACATATTCCTCTTGAATGTCTTCAATCCACTCCTTATAGATGGTGGACACAGTAGATAGACTGCATGCCCACATTCTTGATAACGCATCAGCCACCACATTATCCTTGCCAGCCATGTATGATATTTCAAAATCATATGATTGCAAAGTAGCCAACCATCTCTTTTGCTTGGGAGAAAGATTGGGCTGCGAGAGAAAATATCTAAAGACCCTATGATCGCTTTTGACTTTGAAGTGTGTCCCATAGAGGTAGTGGTGCCACTTCTTGATTGCATGTAAAATAGCAAGCATCTCCTGCTCATAAACATGCATCTCTCTCTCTTTGTCATCAAATTTTCTGCTCTCAAATGCAATGACACCATGCTCCTGTACCAAAACTGCTCCCAAACCTCTACCACTGGCATCTGCATAAATGGTAAAAGTCTTGGAGAAGTCAGGGCAAACTAGTATGGGTGCTGAAACAAGCAATTCTTTCAGCTCATTAAAGCTCTTGTCAGCGATCTCATCCCAAAAGAAGGCCTCCTTTTTCAGCCGATCGGTAAGAGGAGCTGCAACATGAGCATAGTTCTTCATAAACCGTCGGTAAAAGGATGACAAACCAAGGAACCCTCTTAATGAAGTGGCATTGGTTGGTGTAGGCCATTCTTTGACGCACTGAACCTTCTTAGGATCCACTTTGATTCCATCTTCTCCCACTATATGACCCAAGTACTCCACTTCCTTTGTCATAAAAGAGCATTTAGTGGCCTTGGCAAACAGTTTGTGTATCCTCAATATGTCAAAGACCTCTTTTACATGCTGCAAATGGTCTTCTTTATTCTTGCTATAGATCAAAATGTCATCAAAGAATACCAAAACTGTTTTAAAGAGCAATGGTTGAAGTATCTTATTCATGAGAGACTGGAATGTGGCTGGAGCATTTGATAACCAAAAGGCATAACCATAAACTGATAAAGACCCCTCTCCGTCCTGAAGGCTGTTTTGAATTCATCCCCTTCCTTCATGCGTATTTGATGATATCCCGATCTCAAGTCAATTTTTGAAAACACCTTGGCATCCTTCAATTCATCTAAGAGATCATCTATTCTAGGTATGGGATACCTATTCTTGATAGTGACCTTGTTGAGATCGCGGTAATCAATGCACATTCGAAAGGAGCCATCTTTCTTCTTCACAAGAAGGACTGGAGAAGCAAAAGGTGATTGGCTTGCCTTAATGAGACCCATTTCCAAAAGCTCTTTGACTTGGCGTTCTACCTCTTCTCTTTCCACTTTGGAGAGGTGATATGGTGGTTTGTTGATGGGCTTTGTATTGGGCAGCAAGTCAATAGGATGATCCACTTCTCTTTTGGGAGGAAGAGAAGTAGGTGGCTGAAAAATATCATCATATTCTTTCACGAATTTACAAAGACATGGGTCCATATTGTTGGTAGGAGAAGAGGGCTGATCCTCTTCAATCTTGGAAAGAAGAATGGTGAACATACATGCCTTTGCATTTATCTCTTTCTTAACCTTCTTGGGACTGATCATCTCCATTCTTTTCTTTTCAGCTCCATGTAGTGTTACTTGTTGTCCACACCATTTAAACTCCATTTCCATGTTGTTGAGATCCATGGTAAATCTGCCCAAAGATTTCAGCCAGTTGCAGCCAAGTATTATATCAATGGGACCCATTTCTAATGCAATTAGGCTCACTGATGTAGTGCACAATGGGGAAAGGGTGATAGGTACATTTGGACAGCATTGATTGCTCATCTCAAAATTTCCATTTGCCACTTGGATTTTGAGTGATGTAGGTATTTCATGCGTATTCAATTTCAGCCCATTGAGTGACTTAGCATTAATGAAGCTATGTGTACTTCCCGTATCTATGAGTATATGAGCGGTCCTTCCTTTGATTTGACCTTTAAGGCATAGGGTATTATCCCCTCTTGAACCACTCCATGCATCACTTGATATGGCACATAGCGATGGATGTAAATCAGTCCATGAATCATCCAAATAATGACCACCCGGGTCGAAAGGAAACCCATCCATCGGATCATAGAACTCATCATGGCCATTCTCTTCATTTTCATGTGCCTCTTCTTGAGTTGTTGTGACATCAAGATGAGCCAAGCTTCCTTCAATAGATTCAACATCGGAATCATCCTCGATGATCATGCTAATCTTCATATTTTTGGCCTTGCATTTGGACTTATGATCGGGTGACCATTTCTCTCCACATTTGTAGCATAGACCTTTAGCATACATATCTTTGAGCTTGTCATTCGATACATGTTTGCCTTGAGTAGGGGCCGAAGTTTTGGCATTTATATCAGTCCTCTTTGCATCAAATCTATTTTCAGCATTAGGTCTGAAATTACTGCTTTGTTTTGACCCAAACACAGTAGGAAAAGTGGGTATCTTGCTGTAGGTATTGCTGAAAGTATTTGATGGCTTCCCAATATGCTGAAAATCAGTTTTAGCATGCCCATAATGGCCTGATGTCCTTGGGAACTGCGTAGGCTGAAAAGAATGCCCTGTTTTTGGCTGAAAACCCTTGTATTTCTGCCCATAACGTTCAGCCAATTGAATGGCAGCTTGTAGGGATGTAGGATTCATGGCTCCAACTTCAGAAGAAAGAATAGGTTCCAAACCAAATATGTATTTATTCAACTTGGCACTATCGGAGACCCCATGAACATACATCGAGAGGTTCAAAAACTGATTTGAGTACTCTCTAACCGAGAGACCACGTTGCTCAAGCGCATACCACTTTTTTTCTAACCGCTCTTTTTCAATAGGAGAAACAAAGACTTCAATCATAGCATTTTTCAATGCATCCCAAGACAAGAAGTCATGTCCCATCCTCGCCATATATCTCCACCAAGTGTGAGCATAGCCTTCTAGATGAAGAGCTGCAAATTTTACTTTGGCATTCTCGGGCCTTGGGTAAAGGGAAAAATACATCTCTAACTTGTCAAACCACTCCTCCAACTCCGTGGGTGAAGGGTTCTCTCCCTTGAAGTTTGAGATAATTATTTTCTCCTTATACTCTCTCTCGTATTGAGGAGGTTGTCCATTAGGGTGCTGCTGCCCACTATGGTGTTGTAGCCCAAAAGAATTGCCAAAAGGTCCTTGCCTAGGATATTCATTATTTCCATGCCCTTGCGCATAAGGAGTTTGCTGTCCATAATGCATACCATGACTTTGTGGCTGGAAACAATGTCCTTGAGGATGAAAGTATGTGTTGCTCACATTGGGGGTTTGTCCATGCATCGGTGAATTGAAAGGTGGTTGCTGCCCATTATTTTGCTGATTCCAGCCATGATTTAACATGGGACTTGGCCTATTGGCCTGCACTTGAGAAGAGAAATTATGTTGTGGCTGTCCAAAAGCATTTGGGGCTGAATTCACATGTCCATGTGGCTGCCCATAAGAGTTTGGGGCTGAATTAACATGGACTTGCTCATAGCCACCAACATTTGCTTGAGGGTAAAATTGCTTGTAGAAAGAGTTGCACCCATGGATGTCTTCATCATGCTTTGAGTTTGTTTGCACTCTTTCTTGAAGATCCTGCCCATGTGGCTGAAAGTGACCCTTTTGTTGATGGAATTGTGGTTGAAGTGAAGTGGGATGAACAAAATCCTTAGCTTTAGATGATTCTCCAACTTCAAATTGACCTACCACCTTAGGAGTAAGTGGTTTAGGTGGTTCTTCAGCCCTATGCGGGTGTGGGATATTAAGACCAGCTGTAGGCAACATTTTCTCACCAAGAAGTGCTACAAGCTTGTCAATACCCAACCTCATACCCTCGAAACCTGCTTTTATATCCTTTATGTCATTTGACAATTGTTGAAAACTGTTTGAATTCATTGAGATATGAGACATCTCTATGGGTTGATTGGTAGGGGAGTGAGTGGAGCTTGCATCAACCTCATCGTTCTCATAATGCATTCGGTAAATGGCAACTTGAGAAGTGTCATGATGTTCACCCCTTTCCTATTGATGTTCATCCCTTTCCTGCTGATATTTCTTCAATTCTTCATTGATAGTATCCAAAACAGGGTCTCTCTTCTTATTCCTGGCCATGGGTTGATAACTGTACTGAATTTCCTGCAATAGAAGAACTTGATTATCTTCACTTCTAGAGCTCCAAATTACGAGGTCTTTGGCTCTGTTCAAAGCTTGAAGAACCCTCTATCCAACGATCTATCAAGTGCAGAAAATGGATGAGTATAGAAATTTCTGTAAGGGATTTTCTGTTGCTGTCTGAAAATTCCTGCAGGCAGTGAATACCCTGTTCTAGTCAATTAATGGCTTGTACCATCAATACCAAGCATGTACCAACTTCATAACCTTGTAGGAGAGTCTCATACGTCTGCCCATACTGAAAATGACCTCAGTAACCAGTAAAATGGCTGTCTAACTCAAAGTAGACTGCAATCTTTAATGAGGGTATGTATACATACTCTGTTCCAAACTTTAATGCTGAACCATAGTGTCTTTACCATAGGATGCATACATTTTACTGTAGCCATATGTCTTCATACATTTGCCATACCATACATTTGCCCAAAATCTCAAGAACTCACTGTCCATAACTCATGCTGTAGGCTGATTTCAAGTGCCTTTGAGATTTGTACATGCACCTAAACTTGAAAATACGTGGGATCCGAGACCCGAGGGGTTTGCAAAGTTCCCTCTCGGGCCGGGTTGCGCTCCCCTTCAGGGTCCTCGTCGGTAGGGGAGGGTCACCTCTCTTTTGTCCTACCGACTCGCCTGGCATCCACTTTTCCTCGTGGGCAAGTACATGGCAAGTGAATTCTAGCTCTAAAAATCAGTATGATATGCATGGAATAGGAAGGAAATACAATTGCCTTTCATTTGCCCTTTTCACGATATGCAAGATTGGAATTGAAAAGGCTGAAATGTAAATGAGAAATGGAGAGGTATTTACCTCAGCAGTGACTCACTGCTTACAAAGCTTTTCTCACTTACCAATTGGGTAATGATTTTCTTATGATCAAGAGGCAAAATAGGCAATCAATTTCATGTCAGGGTTAGGCAATAAAGATTGAGTAATGAAGCTCAAGAAATTACTGATTTCAGTGAATGAAAGTAGATAAGTAATGCTCATTCATTATGGAAGAGTTTGAGACATTTAGAGATGGCCATTTCAGTAAATTGAAGAGGTTTAGTAAAGACAATGACTGACATAACCTATAGGCTTCATGTAATGCATTAGGTTATGAATGAAAGCTTCATTAATCCTCTTATTTCTCTTCAACAATTGGAAATGAGATCAGCAATTGGATGTAAAGAGAAATTAAGAGTGATTAGAGTACCTCATTTGATTGATTGGAGAAGAGTATTGTTGATGGAATGACCTCCATAACGCTTGACATAGATGAGTTGAGCTTGATAATCCTTCTAAAATCAGTCCAAGAGATCTTCAATCTTCAAGACTAATCCCTTCCTTGATAAGCTTCAGCATCATTAATCCCATGAAAGCTCCATGACTCCATGAATGCTCCAAATGCTGAGATGTATATGGTTTGAAAAGTCTTTAGGGTTAGGCTTGGATAATGTTGTTCCTGGATACGGGGCCCTCCCAATGGCACTATATTTCTTCTTCCCTGAGAAAGATGCCTTTGGAGAGATTAAGAAGTATCTGGAGAGTTAAAAGTGGATCTCTAATCTTCGTGGATGCGGTCCATGATGATGACCAGGGCGACGATGAAGGCCTGGTCAACATGGGGATTGATGGCGGTCACGAAGGTGTGCTTGTCGAGAAGAACGTTGCCCACGGTGAACTTGCGCTTCAGCTCAGCGATCTAAGGCGTTTCTAACTGTGCTTAGTTCTTCTCTTCTCCTTCTTAAACTATTTGCGTGTGCGTTCAAGCCAGGCACAGGATGAAGGCGTGATTGACTGATTCTAAGTTTTCTTCTTCTGTTGAAGGGACGGTTCCTGCACTCAACGAGAATAATGCCACCTCGATTCTACGAGAGAGCGGTGTCAAGGTTTTCCTGAACCTCAATAAATCACCTACATCTAAGCATTCTCAAAAGCAGGCTCCTGCGGAAGTGAAAAACAGGATAGAACAGAAATCCAATACAACGCAAATCACCATTGCGGAGTCGGTCGCATCAGGGAGTGACCACCAGGTCATGCAGATAGCTCCATTGATATGTGAGGTCATGGATGTCGAAAGCAAAGAAACCGATCTCTTTCTTGGAAAGAAAGCTATGCGGACTCTGCACTTCGATTCTCCTGCCAAGATAATAATGGAGGCCTCTCAGATGGCGATGATTGACGGCGAGAATAGCTCCGTGCGGGAGCTGGAAGACGACGAGGTGTCGGAATGGTCCGTGCTAGTGAACGTAAGCTCTCCTGCTGGAAAGCATGACGCGGAGCTCGTGGATGAGGCGGCGACACGGCAGGTGGTAACCTTTGTGAACACAGAGTCGACCTGCCCGGTTCATGAGCACCTGCAGAAGAACCACGAAGAGAGCAACAAGGTGGACCTGCTCTGGTCCGAGAGAAGGAAAGCGACCCCTTACAGGAAACGCCGAGATGAAGACGAGGAAGAAGACGAAGAAGCGGATAAAGAAGAGGAAGAGGAGGATTATTGCAGCGAGAAGGACGATGGTGAAGGACAAGAGGAGTATGGAGAATGGCAGGAGGAAGAAGAAGATTATGCTGCGGATTGTGATGTTCTCTGTCAGAGCTTCAGCGGCATGAGAATGGAGGAGGAGGATAACGATGATGCAATTGTCGGTCTGCCTCGAGGTGAGGGCAAGCACATCCGCTTCCTGGCGACGGCTGCAGGGTCCTGTCAAATCCTATCACTCAAATTCCTCTCTCTACCTTGGAAATTGAATCTAATAGTTGAAAATGACTTCTGCAAGGATCTAAGCTATGGCTCTGATACCAATGTAATGAAAGCAATCAACCATGGAATGAAATCTAACTGAAATTGAAAATTAACTAAGCTACAACAAAGAATTAACAAATCTATTGCACCAAGACATCCTCATCATGTATTAATGGTTGGGGATTCAAGAATACATTACGGCCATGGCTGAGTGCTTCATAGGCTAAGAAGAAGCTAACTCCAAGAAATGGTAAAGCCAAGATTATTGAATGATCAAAAGATGTCTTGCCTTTGGCCTCTAGTCCCTTTTATTCTAACCCTCTTCCAAACTTAAGGGCTGTTCACACATGTACACATAGGCTAAAGCTAAATTTACAAAGGCTAGAATTAATCCAAAGTGCAAATATTAATGTTGTATTTTCCTTCATGACATTGCATGTGGGGAAGGAGTGATATCAAGAGAAGGTGGAAATGTTTCGATGATGTAGACAAGGAAGGGTAAGAGAAAGCTCATAGTATTAGAGAGTGATATCGACAAGGAGAGTGATGACCAACAAATCATAGAGTCATTTAATGTACAATAGGGGCGTGGCCACACACAAAGCAAGAAGAAGTGAATGGAAAGAACATAAAAGAAGTGCATGATAAAGGCAGCATGTATGCCTCTTGCAGACACTTGCGATAAATGTATTGTGCAAGCTTACATCAAAGACCACTTGGAAATGTTGATAGTGAGTGGTTATAAGAGATGGTGACATGTTATTGAATATGGTTTTTATTTCTTTATGTTGTCGATATTACTTCATCATTTTATATAGATGCATATATTGACCCCTTTGCCACCCATCCCATTATGTCATTTGGTTTCCATGCCTACAATAAGACAAGTTACATCAAGGTACAAGCAACTCTCAAAGACTTTTTTCAACAATGGGTATGTTAGAGGAATGGGTATATTCATAGTATCATTGGAGACTCCAAGGCACCAGTGCAAAGGTTAATGATACAATTACAAAGGAGTAGGATCCCCATTGGCTAAAGAAGCATGAGGAGTTTGAGGCAAAAATTGGCGACACCAATTGGGCCTTTTTGTCAAATTGCATGTTTTATGTTTAGATGGTAATCGTCGGCCCACAACACGAATGAATGAGACACACACATGTGAGTGGCCCTAAACTATAGGCCCTTAATATTTTTCAATGTATTTGTTGCCTCCGTCATCACTAACATCTTTAATCATTTGCAACAGCCTTTTTAGATAACATGAGACAACATGTGCACGTTAATTGTCACCTCGGGAAGGTGACAAGAGTGGCAGAGGGGGAGATTTTATCAGCTATATCTTGTATAAATAGGTATGTAGTGGACCATTTTCTCATATGCTTGGAATGACTTCATGCGCTAAATGTCATGTGGATGAATAAATATGCATGAGACCTTGATATAGTACATATACATGCTAGCACAAAAACGAGGATGTCCATACATTGTATCCTAACCTTGTTTGCAAAGCAAGGATGCTAGGGCAGGTTGACCACACAACTATTTTTGACAAGGTAGCTAATAATGCAAAGACATGGACATAAGTGCACAAAAAGCTAGTACCCATTCCCACATGGTACAAGGCACCATTGATCGCACTTGCCGACGTCATGTGAAAGATAGGCAGTTCTTTAAGCTAATTTAACTCTTCGTTTCACTCTGATGCATTTTTTCTCAATGCAATAATGCTATTCTTAATTACCAAAAAGTGTAGGACGAGTATGATATGGCAGTGTAGCCAATAAAACAAAAATAAACATAGCTCTTTGACTTTGAGTTTAGAACCAAGTGGAGCGAGGCATACTATAGTATTAATGAAAAGCTTGTCAAGAAAACTTGACATTTGCTAAGAGTTGCAGACCCTACCTTGGAGAGAAGTGGTATTGGTAAGTTGCTACCTCTTTGTACTTGCCATTGATATGCATTCAAACTACATTGGTCTGAAGTTACAATGTTTTTATCATTGTAGAACTATCTCATGCTTGGAGTGGGGTTCCAAGATCGAGGGTGTTTTGAATGAGAAGAGTATACACATTGTGTTCTCAAAGCTAAACAAGGCAAATCACATAAGGATATTGAAGGCCATGGAGATTTCTAATAGGAAAATTCGAACGTTTGATGGATATGCCTAAATGTAGGTTATTATTGTTCGTTTATACTATCTACATCGTAAGTTCAACAAGTTATTATTGCATGACATAACTTTGATTTGAGCAAATGAAAATGTACATTTTTGAAGTTGGATGAGACAAGAGACCTTTTGGACCATGTTGCATGATAGTAGAAGGAGACTACTCTCGAGTTGGGAGGACTATTATAGCATTTCAGTGGGATACGATTTGTTCTTCCAAAACATATAGGCGATAAAAGAAAACATAGAGAGAAAATGTTTTGCATTGTCTCCCATGATTTCAAGCCAAATGAAGATATAAAATCACAGATCTAAAGACACCAATAGAACGGTAGTCAAAAGAGGAAAACAAAAGAGCAAGTGAACACCTAGTATTGTCAAAGAAATACCAAGTGGAGATCAACCCTCATCACCAATTAATTTGGTTTCTCCACACCCAAAAGGTTTGATGTTTTAAAGTAATGTGGCCAAGACATCTCTTGTATTTCTATAGTGAAAATATATCATTGAACATGAATCATAACCACTGACCGTGTAGGCCCCTTGATTGATACCATTGAAGAGCACATTGAAATCCCAAGAATGCAATGAACACACTAGAGTAGTAGAGGTAAGACAAGTGGAAGTTGCAAGTTTGCTATCTATTACATATTTATCCAAATTTTTCCAAAGGATCTATATTGTTCCATCCCTTGACATGTTTCCAATGGATTTGATTTGTAGTGGAAGCCACTGAGGAGGTTCACATCATTGGTATGGATAGAAGGATAGAGCAAGTTTGTCCATATCTTGCGATGGAGGGGCTTACCTTAGACACCACTATAGAGAGACACGCGATAGTGACAAAAAGTGGCGAGGGGATAACCAAGGATATAACATCGCATCCCATTGACATGCATATTATAGAGCACTGAGATGGTAAGCTTGCTTGTGTAGAAAACTCATGATGTGAAAGCATGTAAACCTTGTTCATCATTGAAGTAAAAACAACAATGTTTTGTAGTGTGCAAAAGGTGAAAGAACTAAAGGTCTTGAATTTGCAAGTGACTGCAGATATGGCATGTATACGTAGAGGTAAAGAAACAATGCTCACAAATTTCAAATGCCATGATCACATGTCAATAAAGATGATTTATCTTTTTGCAAGGGGGGATATATATCAAGATTATGAACCTCCAATGGTGGAGGATGTGCGAGCCCACACACACAGGTGAACAAACATGCCTCAAGAATATTACCTATAATAACATTATGAAAGAAGAATATATTGCTAATTGTGAGGCCAATGTGCAGAGGGCCATACTGAAAGTCACATGGAAGCCCCCTTACAAGACAATGTCTCCCATGCTACTTCAAGGGGTAGAGGATGTACTAGCTACATACATAGGTGAATAAATGGACCTCAAGGATATTATCTATAGTAACATTTAGAAAGAAGAATATGCTGCTAATTGGAGGTTAATGTGTAGAGGTCCATACTGAAAGTCACATGGAAGACTTCTTGCAAGATATTATCTCCCATGCTACTATGATAGGGAAGGTGGAGTGGCATACTATTCTATACGACCCATTAGAGGCAGGAAATGTATTACGAAGAAATCTACAAAGTGAGGCATTCTCTAGATTGGCAACGGCTTTGAAGGAAGTCAACCAACATAAAATGATTGAGATTGACGAAGAAACTACAAACATAGCATGTGATATCATGGTGGTTCATCTCCCTGAAGATAGTGACGTGTATGGATTAGGGGATGGAATTCTATCATGGAACTCCCATATTGAGGTAGAGTCAATTGATACAATACATCTGGTTGATTGTGTGCTTAGGACACAAGGATGTTACTTTTCCTACCACAACACACTCCATGGTAGAGCTCATTGAGCAAGTTTTGAAGGATGGACACCAATGGATGGAGTCAAGGTAGAAGTGTTGGGCCTTACATGTGGTACAAGTTACTCATTGCGAGACACTTGTCTATGTCATTGGAGGTCAAGAGGTGAGAGTTTTAAAGTCATATATTTACATATCATACTTGCTAGCTCCACTCAGTAACTGTAATTGCTATAATTAGTATTTCATGCTTTAAATGCAAGTACATGTGATATATATTCTCGCGTACATGTGATCGGATGTCACTTACAATTGAATTATTCCTCTAAAATTCACAAAAGATGACATCACTACAAATGAGTGGATGCGAGATACATCAAAATCCCTAGCGAGAGGTTAGTATGAGATCCAATGTTGTTAATCTACTACAAAGATGTTTTGTAGGTATTTAGTAGATTCCTAATTCCTTATATTAATACCATGTACTATACGTGGCATGCAATGTGGCAAGGCTTTTGGAGCTTATTTTTGCAAATATACACAAAAGAAGGGGACACCATTTTAGATTGCAATGGAAGGATGTGGTGACCTTGCATCAATTAGCGCTAAATTCCAATAGAAAAATTACATGTTTGTATCACTTTGCCAAAGATGGAAGATCTCTAAGAACAAAGGTAATATGTTTACATAAACTTATACAATGTTTGACCATAGTGTAGTTCTCTTTTTTGTCACACCAATACATGGGTGCTCACCTTTCAATGTGCACATGTGTAGCTTTCTCCCACAAGTTGATAATTAATTGTGTTTGATGTGAATGGGGTGCTTCTACACAAGCGGCCACAACAAAAGGGATCGTTAATAGTGAAGCTCCTTGAAGTGGGCAGGTATTGGGTGATTTTGTAGCCCAGGGCTCACTAAGTTTTTGAAGGAAATATCCACATTGTTTGACATTGCCATTCGGGGCTTAATAGAGGAAGACAACTTGAGCAAGCTACTCCAATTGGTGTGAAGTTGTCAAAGCAAGTACCAACCTTTGTATTTCAATATGAACAAGGTAGGTACAAAGCAACTCCCACAACCACTTCTTCTAGAAGAAGTTACACAAAGCCCTTTTTCTTGAAATGTTTTGATGGCATTGATTGGCCACACTTTAGCCCAACAATGACACTATTTGTGGATGATAGGATGGAGAAGATGCAGAGGAACCCACCCAATGCCTTTATATGCCCACCTCCATTTGAGGGAAACCCCATGGTGGACACTATCAACTTGGAGCACATGCTTTCCTACTTGACTGAGCTAGTGTGCTTCCATGGTTCAATCCTGGACATTATTAGGGATCACCCATTCCACCCTCCAGCAATGGAACTTGATCGATATTGATGTGCACAATGAATATGTAATTTTATAATTATTTGATTGTGTTGATTTTCAAGTGTAATGAAATGAGGATGAGAGAGAATAGGAGAAAGAGAGAGGAATGTGCAAGTGAAGGAGATTGTGTATAGGCCTTCACTCAATTGCAGGTACTATAAGATGTGTAAATAAGGCACATGCAAAATATTGAGGGAGGGGTGGAATATAGATTCATGTGCCCATGTGAATGTATATTTACACAATTAATTGAGCAACAATGAGATAATAATGTTATCATGACATTAACTATTTGAATAATTTTTAAAAAAATAGATATCGCATGTTTTTACAATAAGTGTAACAAATTGTTTGATATCGTATCCTCTTGTAGTAAGTTCACACAATAATGCTCAATCGGTTGTAGCGAAAACATGTGCAGTGTAGTTTCACTTATGTGTGCACAATTGAAGTGCTGATATATCAAAATATAATTGCAAAACATGCACAAAAAAGAGAGAGCTATGTGAATATATATATACATGTGGGAGTAATAATGTGATATTCTTATTTCCCTGATATTAACTACTAAAGGTGTCAAAGACAATGGATCTCATGCAAACCCTTGACCCTTGCAAAATTAAGAGGATTGTGAAAAACTGATGCATAACATGGATTTGTGTTGGAGACTAAGCAACTGAGAGAGAGAGAGAGAGAGAGAGAGAGAGAGAGAGAGAGAGAGAGAGAGAGAGAGAGAGAGAGAGAGAGAGAGAGAGAGAGAGAGAGAGAGAGAGAGAGAGAGAGAGAGTGTGTGTGTGTGTGTGTGTGTGAGTAAGAGGGAGAGAAATAGAGAAGTTATTGATTGAGAGAGAGATAATGTGTGTGTGTGTGTGTGTGTGTGTGTGTGTGTGTGTGTGTGTGTAAGAGGGGGAGAAAGAAAGAAGTTGCTAATTGAGAGAGAGGGGGGAGAAAGAGGAAATTTGTTAACTTTTGAGAGAGAGAGAGAGAGAGAGAGAGAGAGAGAGAGAGAGAGAGAGAGAGAGAGAGAGAGAGAGAGAGAGAGAGAGAGAGAGAGAGAGAGAGAGGGGGGGGAGAAAGATGAAAATCGTTAACTTTTGAGAGAGAGAGAGAGAGAGAGAGAGAGAGAGAGAGAGAGAGAGTGAGTGTGTGTGTGTGTGTGTGAGTAAGAGGGAGAGAAATAGAGAAGTTATTGATTGAGAGAGAGATAATGTGTGTGTGTGTGTGTGTGTAAGAGGGGGAGAAAGAAAGAAGTTGCTAATTGAGAGAGAGGGGGGAGAAAGAGGAAATTTGTTAACTTTTGAGAGAGAGAGAGAGAGAGAGAGAGAGAGAGAGAGAGAGAGAGAGAGAGAGAGAGAGAGAGAGAGAGAGAGAGAGAGAGTGTGTGTGTGTGTGTGTGTGTAAGAGGGGAGAAAGAGAGAAGTTATGATTAAGAGAGAGATTGTGTGTGTGTGTGTGTAAGAGGGGGAGAAAGAAAGAAGTTTGTAATTGAGAGAGAGAGAGAGAGAGAGAGAGAGAGAGAGAGAGAGAGAGAGAGAGGTGGGAAAGAGAGAGGGAGAGGGAGAGAGTGTATGTGTGTGTGTGTCTCTTTGTGAGTGACACAATGAGAGAGAGAGAGAGAGAGAGAGAGAGAGAGAGAGAGAGAGAGAGAGAGAGAGAGAGAGAGAGAGAGAGAGAGAGATTGCTACATGGGACAAGGAGAGAGGGAGGGGGGAGGAGGAAAAATAGAGAGAGAATAATTTGGAGATGGGAGAGAGAGAGAGACTTATACTTAAGGTACTTAACATGGGAGGAGAAACATGGGTGGGGATGGTGGCAGTGCAAGTGATGGAGGTGGTGGCAATGGAGGTGGTAGTGGCAACGGTGGTGGAGGTGGAGGTGGTGGTGGTGGTAGTGGTAGTGGTGGAGATGGTGGTGATAATGGAGTAGTAGTGATACTTGATATATGTCTAGGAGAAGAGGACGAATAAGTGGACTATGTGGAACAATAAATGGCAGTTGCCCAAAAAAGCTCGCTTCTTGCATGCACTCCTTAGGGAGGCCTCCTATAATACATGAAATGAAATCTTCTTTTGTCATCGTTGGTGAAGGAGAAGCAAGCCATGTATGAAATGTCACAAGGCAACTACATGAGTTTCTTTTATAATAGGAACAACTACATATGGTGATAGAGGAGTAGCATTAACATGGAGGATAAACCCAATTTACTTTGGAGATAAATGATGAATAAGAAAGGTGGTTTTGCCGATGATAATAATAGTATAGGGAGCTCACATCAAATGGATAATTTACTATTATGGAAAGAAATAGCAACAATAATCAACAACTTAACTGATAAGAAAGACATAACTTTTTTGGAAAAAGTAGGTGATCAACCTTTTAGTGAAGAAACAGAGTAGTTGGTGAGCTTTTACATGCAAGAGCTTTAAGGGCATAAAGGCTAATTTTTGTAAGGTTATCATTGATTCTTGAAGAAGGAAAGGAGAAATAAGTCAATCAAGGGTCCTAGCATTGTTGGCTACACATACTACATAGACTATGCTACATGAAGATAGGGGTCTTTATTATATTGTCCCTTAAAAATGGGTAATAAGACTACAATCAATGGCCTGACACATCAAGATTTCCTAGACATACTTGGCTAGGAAGGGAATCTTGATTTGGTTGTGCCATTGGGACTTTTGTAAAGAGTGTTGCAATGGTGTTGAAGGATTCTTCTCTTACTTGTTCATTCTCTACTCTAGCCTTTGCTTTCTACCTTCTCACATGCCTTCAAAGATGCCCTAATGCTTGTCTTTTTATTGACTCATTCATTAGAGACTTGTCTCCACCCAAATTTTTAGTGCTCCAAAGAAGGAACTAGAATAGGTGTAGGATTTAATAAAGAAGAAGGATAGCACAATTGCATGAGAACCAAAAAGGTGAAGTTTAGATGCTGGTAGAACTACAGAAAACAATATTTAACAAAACTGCAAATTTTTTGCTTTGAATAAACCATTCGGACCATCATTTTTAAATTTGCAACATAGAAGTAATTTAAAATCAAGGAGTTGGAGTAGAAATAATAATAAGAAATATCCTCAAAATTATAATCTTTTGATAGAAGGGTAGCATTGAAAATGGAGGAAATGATCAATGTTTTCTAAAATGGGAATGGTGGGTGACCTTCGGTAAAGGGACATGTTGATATTGTGCATAGAAAGAAAGAAAGTTCATCAAGGAAAGTTGCATGGTACTATGTATAATCTAAAGATGAAGCAACAAGCTGCAAAGTTCATTTATTTAAGAGCAAGAGGAAATGTTGTTATGATTCAAAAAGAATATCACAGGTCAAGAGTGCCAAGTTAATACCCAACATGAGAAAGGAAATAATAATTGAATGGCTTGATGACTACATCAAGATATTATGTGATTAAGGGACTCGGATCTCATGCTTGACAAGTTTTGGCTTGACTATCGATAGACAAACTATGAGTTTTGGCTTGACTGTCAGTAGATGAACTACAAGGTCCTTGATTATCACCAAGAGGCATCCTTGGAAGAGCTCAATGTATAATCCAGAATATAGAAATCATGCAAACTAATGGGGAAAGCATGTAAGCCACCTATTTGTATACAGCCCGAACTCAGAACCGCTAGCCTCAAGGATCTTGCCCACAACTATGAGGGCAAGCTAACAATGTCGTTACTAAGCCCAAGCAACCCAACCTCAATACCCTAGAGCATGGCCTCACAACCACATTGGCATGTTGGTAACAATGTTGAGATGTTGAGCTCTACATGAGCTAGTATCCACTACACATCTTGGTGATGTTGTAGGATATTATTCACTGGCATATTAGGTGACCAACATGAGGATACGCTAATGATTCTACAATTGGACTACACCCACATAGTCCATCCTTCATTATGGCATATCCATTGTGCTAGTCTTCTTTTCTTAGTAGGTTCACACTTAGTGATATTGTAGACTTAGTTATTTTGTGATAAACCTTATGTTTGCTTCCTACAAACACCTCAAGAATTACAGATTCGCAATTTGTAACCTGCGCTCCAGAATAAGAAAGAATAAGAAGAAGTAGTAAATTTCAACCCTATCTCTTTGTGTGCTCAAGTCTGCATTGCTTTTGTGTAAGTGCTCTCAATCTCTTCACCTCTCTCCCTCTTATATGCTTTCATAATATTAGAGTTGTCCCATGACTGTGTAGAGCTCAATTGAAGGCTAAGATGAAGGCATTGAAGCATGATAGTGAGCAAGCAAACAACAACAATAAGCTCTTCTACCTTGTTCAATTTGCCTTGGATTATAGTTGTAGAAAGCTCCTAAGGCTGGCAGGCTACGGTGTCTGATTGCAATGAAACTTGGTGAGCAAGAATAACACTATGTATATTGGAGATACACCCTCTTAGGGCCCTCATGGGCTTATCTACTACGATTTTTGGTATTTGAGGTCTATTCAGCCTCCATTCTGGACCCACAAATGGTCTTCACAACACTTTTTGGGTACACTATAATTTTAGCTATGTAGGTTGTTTACAGGTTCACAGGTTATAAATCTCAAATATATAAGGTTTCAAGTGTTTGTCAAGTTGCAGACAAAAAAGATATTTGCATACAAATTGCTGATTGTGGTTATTGTTATGCAGTTAGTGGAAAAGATCATTCGTTTAGTTGTGGTATACTTGGTATCAGCTTGCTTGCATATTACAAATTTTTGCTAGTTATTTGTCTTGTCAAAATGTCTAACAACTTCAATTAGATTGTTAGTGAGAAGCTTGATAAGAACAATTATCCTTCATGGAAGTTTAGGATGACAATTTTCTTGAAGGGAAAAGGTGTTTGGAATTACATTGAAGGAGACATGGCAGTAGCACCCGAAGTTCTTGCATGAAATGTTGCTGCAAAATAGATAAAGGGTAAGAAAGATTGGGAGCAAACATAGAGTAAAGTTATGTATCGGCTATCTGTCCACATAGATAGCATGATGGGCTATTTGCAAGAATTTGATACACCCACTTCTATTGCATAGAAGACTCTAGCAAGATTATTTGAAGTAAACACAAAAGCTAGAAAGCTACAACTCAAGTTACAGCTAAACCAAGTGAAAAGAGGAAACTTGTCCATTAATGATTATGCCTTAAAGATCAAGAGTATTGTGGAAAGTTTGGAACTATTAATGTGGTTGTTGATGAGATGATGTTGTGGTGTATGCTTAGATAGACTTGGAGATGAATACACTAGCTTTAGGTCATCTATGAATGCAAGGGATGATATCCTTGATTTTGCAAACTTGCTTTCTATGTCAATACTTGAGAAGAAGAAGCTTGGCTTGGATTCCTCTTCTTCTCAAGGCAAGAATAAGTCTGAATATGTGTTTTACTCTATTAGGAGAGGTAGAGGAGGTCGGAAGAGGCCAAGGTGGTGGTTGTGGTCAAAGTTATGATGCCCAACAAAATAGAGGAGGACAGTCCCGAGAAAGAGGGAGTCAAAGATGCCAAGTTACATATTCTAATAGGCAATAAAATTCTGGTGATAGTAGGGAATATTGGCATTGTGGTCAAAAAGGTCACATTTCTAAAAATTATTTAAAAAAGAAGGCTAATATTAGAAATGGAAAAAGCAGCAAGGTAATTATGCATCCAACAAACAAAAACAATGATGACAAAAGTGAATAGTTGTTTTCTATGTAGCACTTTATGAATACTATGACTATTGATGGTTCATCAAAGAGTGATGTATGGTATGTAGACTTAGGTGCCTCTAACCACATGAATTCTCACGGAGAGTGTTCTAGAGAGATATGTAGTCCAAAGTTTCCAAGCTATGTGGAGACAAGGGATGATACAACTCACCCCATTACTCATGTAGGACATTCCTTTGAGTATGTAGGATGGAAAAACTAAGTACTTGACTGATGTGTTGTGTGTATCAAATATTACAAAGAACTTGGCTTCTTTTGGTCAAATGTTAGAATAAGGATTGCAATTTTGGTTCACATCTAATGGTTGTTATGTAGAAGATCTAAAAAATGATCACAGTTTGATTGCAAAAGAGAAACATGCTGGCAAATTGTTTACTCTTGATGTAAGTCAGCCTCAAATGGATGCTACCATATTTGTCCAAGGTTCAGGTGTTGTGGCTCATGTTGAAATTTGGCATAAAAGAATTGGTCATGTGAATGTGTAATAGTTGAAAGACATGCAGTCAAAATAGATTGTGGATGGCTTTCCTAAGTTTAGAGTTGATGAGATGGATAAAGTATGTGAAGCATGTCAATTTGGAAAGCAAGCAAGGAATGTGTTTCCATGTGGAAAGCATGTATGCAAGAAGTCACTTGAATTGATACATTTTGATGTGTGGGGTCCTACAAAGATTGAAACTTTAAATACTTGTAAGTATTATGTTTCCTTCATTGATGATCATACTGACAAAGTATGGGTTTACTTTACGCATGAGAAAAGTGAAGCGTTCACTCACTCTAAAAGCTCTAATGCTTTGGTTCAGAAGGAGACATGGTTGCATATTAAATGCCTCTAAGGTTAGATGGAGGGGGAAAATATCTCTCTAATGATTTTTCCAAAATTTTACAAAAAAATGATATACATAGGCAATATACATGTAGATGTACTTGGCAGCAAAATGGAGTTGTTGAGTGGAAAAACATGCATATTGCAGAGGTGGCTTGTGCATTGATGCTAATTAGATCCTACCATGGCAATCACCCATGATTGTGGATTCCCAAATTTGTCCAAACAATTAGAAAAGCACCAATGCAATATGAAGGTAAGACCAAACCCATTATCAAGAAATGGTCTAAAAAGTTGGTAGCAAAGACTGCAATAATAAAATCCATTGCAATTTCATGGAAGCATGTGATCATGACATAATTAGTGACATACAAGTGCAAGGAATTGTTGACCACCATGTAGCCAGAGTAGCAACAATCCTTGTGTATTGCTCAAAACACTCAATCCTAACTAAATGACAAACCTAATAAAGATGCTAAACCCATAATCCCAAATCCATAGCAATAGAAACCTCCATCTGCTACTTATATTACTCCATTTGAATTAATCACACCCAAGGATAGCAATATGCAAAAACCAGTGGATCCACAGCTAAAAATAGAAGCAAATTTCTCCTACTCCTAAGGCTAAGCACACCTCATGGTCAACAAACTAAGGTAAAGCAACCAAGCTCGCTATTGGGAATAAAGGGCAATGTACTTGACCACTAGGCACCCGCCCAACATTGTACTCTATGTACTTTATGCTTATCTAGAAAACAAAAAGTGGTACACTACTGTACGCACACATTGTGTCATTCTCTCTCTCTCTCACTTGTAAAGCATCCACCATTGAAGCTCTGTTCTCTCTTCGATCCACGCACTTCAAACTGGTATAAGAGCTCATTGAGATTTGCCTTGATCTCATTTGCTTTGGCATCTATCAAGGCACCTTTGAACCTCATCAGGGCATAGCTAGGGCATTATTGAGTGTGTCTTGAGCTCTTTTGGAAGAGCACTTAAAGCTGGAAATAGGACAACTATGTCTCTTTGCTTATTGTGAAGCATAAGTATTACCATTGCCTCTTAGCTTCAAGAGGGAGCTTGGAAGGGTCATTTGAGACCCCCCTCACATTAGCATTGAATCATTGTAGCCTTCTAGCCCTCCCAACTAGTCAGGCGCCATCACATCAACAACCATGAGTTTGTCTCAATTTTGAATAGAATGACCACAAGTCATTATTTTGCTCATAACTTGAGCTGGAAAACTCGAATTCAATTTTTTTAAAATGAAAACGAAGCTCGCTTTGAGCTCTACGACTTTGTAGAAGAGCTTGTGAGCTGATTTGGAGTGCAAGTATGTCTAAAATTGAAAACATAGAGACTGTTTTTTTAGGACAATGTATATAGATTTTGGCTACAAGCAAATCAACCCACTATCTTGATCATCTCCTTCATCATTGGCAACTCTAGGACCATCATTGGATACTTCAAAGCTCACTCTTGAGCTTGGCATGGGCATTGGGAGTGTTTTACTTAGTTTCTTCAACTATTCATAATAGTTTACAAGGCAGCATTGACAGTTCATGCATATGCTTGAATAGCATTGGTTGTTTGATGCTTATACATGCCCAAATGGATGCCTACTTGTCATGGGATATTGTGCCTACCATTTGGTATTGATTTGGAGCAGACTTTGGCACTAGCATTGCTCATTTCGATAGTGAATTTAGTGTTGTAATAGTAGGGGCCAAATGCAAATTTGCCACTTGAATGACATGTCTATTGGTTGCAGGCACTATCTCGGGTACTCAAAGTGATATCTAGATGCTTATCTTGGATGTCATATACATGGGAACAACTTTGGGGATGCTTTGAGCTTGGTTTTGAGCTTGGGAAATTTTGTCTTGGCTAGAAAATTACAGTTTGCAATTACCATAACATAGAGGGTATTTTGCACAGTTGGATGGTTCCCATTGAGGTCCTTATGTACTGGTTTTGGTTATTCTTGGACGTTTGGTGGTGCACATGCTTTATGCCTCAATTTTAGGATGAAACGGATCATTCGATGCATACATTTTGGTGTTGTTTACAATGAACAATAGATCTTGTTGGTCAATTTGTATCTCTTCTTGGTCACTTGTTTTTTGATAGATTTGGAATGTCTTCTTGTCATCTGAGCTGGAATTATGGCTGGCAACAATGACATTAGTCATCTTATGCACATCAAGAAGCTTGAAGGGGCACATAACTTTGAAATTTGGCAAAAGCAATGCTATAATGTCTTGGTGCAAAAGAAATAGGTAAAGCCTATCAAGTTGAAAGGAGCATGACCAATGGACATAAAGCAAGAGGATTGGGATGAGCTGGCTCATTTGACCATTGAGCTTTCCGTTTTTGATGCTTTTTTGTTCAACATAGAAGGGATCAATTTTTCCTATGCCATTTGGAAGCGACTAAAGGAAGTCTATGCTCTCAGAAGAATGTTGCAAGTAAAGTCTATTGGCTAAAGAAATTGATGGATTTACGCATGAAGGAGGGGACATCCATGTTTGTACACCTCAGTAAGTTTAATTCCATTTTCAGCTAGCTGGTTGTCTTGAAGTTCAATATCGATGATTAGTTCAAGGCTACTTTTTTGCTATGCACTCTACCTGAAAGCCGCGATACTTTCAAGACAGCCATGAGCAACTCGAATGCTATGCTGTTGTACTTTGATGTAGAGAGTTCTCTGCTTATGAAAGAGATGAATTGACAGAACAATGCATCTAACAAGTCATCCAATGCTTTGTATACTAGAGGTAGGCCTTAGCAAAGGGGGAAATCTGAAAGCAAAGGATGTAGTAAATCTCATGGGAAAGATGTGGAGTGCCACCATTGTGGCAAGAAAGGACACTTTAAGCCAGAATGCTTTAAGTGGAAGAAAGAGAAAGGAAAGAGTAAGAAGACCGATGATAGCAAGGATGAGAAGAAGGACAGTCAACCAGCTAAGAAGAACTATGTCAAGATTGAAGAAGTCAATATAGTCAACCATGAGAGCAAAAGTGGTCATGATGCACTCCTTGTCTCTTCTTGCTTTAGTGCACATACCTTGGTAGCAGATACAAATGATGACATGCATACTTGGATCTTGGATTTAGGTACCTCATTTCATGTCACTCCTCATCATGAGTGGTTCTCAGACTACACTGGGGATATGGTGTTGTCCACGTGGGGGACAACTATGCATGTGACATTGCAGGCATTGGCAGTGCGTAGCTACAATTTCAACATGGATCTGTCTTTACTCTTCAAAATGTACGGCATGTATCCCAGCTCAAGAAGAGCTTGATCAATATTGGGTAGCTAGACGATAATGGTTTTCATACCACCTTTGGTGATGGGAAATGGAAGATTTGTAAGGGATCTAGAGTTATTGCCAGAAGCTCAAAGAATGATACTTTGTATCCACTACATGTATCTAGTGTGTGTGACCATCTTGTTGCCGTGATCGAGCAACCAAGTGTTTCCTTGTGCCATGACCACTTGGGACACATGAGTCAAAATGGAATGGAAGTACTTACTCGTTTGGGTTATTTGCCGTGCCTTCGATATGCTGATTTTGAGCACTGTGCTCATTGTGTTTATGGTAAACATGCACATACTTCACATAAAAAGTCTCTTTCATTGAAATCTTTGCCTTTAGAGTTAGTACATTTAGATGTATGTCAAATGCCAGGGTTATCTCTAGGAGGGAAGAAATGCTTTGTCACCTTTGTTGACGACACTACACAAAAAGTCTAGGTGTACCCTATTGGTAGTAAGACTAAGGTTCTTAACAAAGTTAAGAAATTCCTGACATTGGTTGAGAACATGACTGGTAAGACACTTAAGTGTCTTTGCTCTAATAATGGTGGGGAATATGTGTCCAAAGTCTTTTAGGACTTTTGTGACAGCAATGGGATAAAGAGGGAGCTCATTGCTCCTCATAATCCACCCTAGAATGGAGTTGCAAAGCGTATGAATCAGACCATTCAGGATAAGGTTCGTACTATGCTGTCTCATGATGCTGCATTACCCCATGGTTTTTGGGCAAAAGCTGTTATGGCAGCCATTCACTTGATTAATCGATCACCAAATGGGTCTTTGGGGGGGGAGAGTTCCTCAAGAAGAGTGGTCGAGAAAGCCACCTTCATATTCTTATCTAAGAGTGTTTGGCTCTACGAGGCCTTTGTGCATGTCTGTAAAGAGGAATGTAACAAACTTTAGCCAAAGTCTTGTAAATGCATTTTTCTAGGATACAGTGATGAGGGTGAAATAGGGTATAGGTTATGGGATCCCGAGAGAAAAGGAAAATAGTATGCAATAATGATGTAATCTTTCGTGAAGATCATAAGCATAAGGAACCTGAAAAGACAGAGGAGGTCAAAAGGATTATTTTCAAGGAAGATATACCTATTGGACAACATATTATGCCCAATAGTAGACAATAGCAAATACTTGTTATAAATGACCTTGAAAATGCCTGAGGGCATGATGTTGAAAATGGTCAACAAGCTATTGCCCATGATGCCTCACTGTCTCAATATGAAAACATGCAATTTAGACAGCCATATGTGGAAAGACAATATGCTGAAATTTTAGAACATCAAGCTACAAATGCAGATTTGCAGGTCCCACAGCCCGCAAATGCTAAACCTTCACTTTGCAGGTTGACCCGACCTTCAAGACCACTTGATAGGTTGTTCCTAGTGCTCAGTATGCTGTTGATTATGTCATGGAATTGATCACGGTGATCCGTTATGCTTCAACGAAGCAATGACTAGACATGACAAAAAGAAATGGTTCAAAGCTATGCTATCAAAGATGGAATCTCTTGAAAATAATGGTACTTGGATTTAGTGCTTCTGCCTAAAGGGCGGAATATTCTTCCGTGCAAGTGGGTTTATAAGATGAAAGTCACTTCTGGTTCCTCGCCAAAGTACAAAGCACAACTAGTTACAAAGGGGTACAAGTAGGAACATGGGATTCACTTTGATGAGATCTTCTCTCCTGTAGTCAAGATGACTACTTTCATGAGATCTTCTCTCCTATAGTCAAGATGACTACTTTGAGAACCATCTTGGGCTTGGTTGTAGCCGAGGATATGGAACTCATCCAGATGGATGTAAAGACTACATTCTTACATGGTGATCTATATGAGGACATATATATGCAACAGCCTGAGGGTTTTGTGGCAAAGGGCAAAGAGAAGATGGCATGTAAACTCAAGAGGAGTTTGTATGGGCTGAAAGAGGCACCTCAATAATGGTATCACGAGTTTGATACATTCATGCAGTCCCAGGGCTTTCACAGGAGTCAAGTGGATCACTGCTTATATACCAAGAAGGCAGGAGATGGCAACTTGATTATCTTGGTCTTGTATGTGGATGGCATGCTGATTGTAGGCAAGGATGTTCATGCCTTGGACTCTCTGAAGCAAAATCTACATGGCAGCTTTGACATGAAGGATCTTGGTGATGCAAATCATATTCTTGGGATGCGAATACTCAGGGATAGACCAAAGGGGCTTCTCTATCTGTCCCAATAGGAGTATGTATCCAAAGTTTTGCAGTGGGGAAAGCAATTGGGATTCCATTGCCTCCATATGTGAAGCTCAATGGCCAAGATTTTGTATGCTTTAGCTATTGGTAGTTTGATGTGTGCTATGGTTGCTACACATCCTGACATTGCCTTTTGCACAGTGGGAGTGGTTAGTAGGTACATGGCAAAACTTGGCAAGAAGCACTGGGAAGCAGTGAAAGGTATTATGAGATACCTCAAAAACACAAAGTATTTGTGCATCTACTTTGGTAAGCATAAGGCATTTGTTGTTGGCTTTACGGATGCAGACTATGCTACATGCAGACTACAGGAAGTCCACCTCAGGGTATGTATTTACCTTCACAGGGGGATCAGTCTCTTGGATATCCAGGTTGCAGAAGTGTGTTGCATTGTGTCTACTACAGAGGCAAAGTATGTGGCTGCACAACTGAGGCATGCAAAGAGGCAAAGTATGTCATATTTGATTGCTGAGCTTGATATTACTCAGGTTCATGTCCTTTATGTGATAGTCAGAGTGCTATCATGTTAGCATGGAACCCTGCTATCTTTCATGCAAAGAAAAGGCACATACATGTGAAGTGTCATTTCATCAGGGAGGTACTTGACAACAAGAGCATGGAGCTGGTCAAGGTTCACACTAATGATAACCCTATAGACCTTCTCACAAAGGGTCTTCCAGTAGAGCGGTTTGCCCATTGTTGACAAATGATGGGGATTGGATAGGTATAGTCTCTTCAACTTTTACATACTTAGACTTAGCTAATTCTTTTTTCTCCACCTTTGGGCACATTGCCTTTAGGGGGGAGGTTGTTGTGGGAATAAAGGGCAATGTACCTGACCACTGTGCTTGCCTACTCGGCATTGTACTCTCTATGTACTCTCTCTCTCTCTCTCTCTCTCTCTCTCTCTCTCTCTCTCTCTCTCTCTCTCTCTCTCTCTCTCTCTCTCTCTCTCTCTCTCTCTCTCTCTCTCTCTCTCTCTCTCTCTCTCTCTCTCTCTCTCTCCCCTGTATATAGCATCCACCATTGAAGCTCCATTCTCTCTTTGATCCGCGCACTTCACAAGCCAAAGTAGATATTGGATAATATTGAAAGGTAAAGGACCAAACTCACTATTAGGTGAGTACATTTAAACAATAGCCCCATAGCTAACATGAAATCTAGTTACATTTGATGCTCCATTTGCAAGATGGCTAAAGAACTTATGATAGGTACAAAACTCAATGTGATAGAATGCTTCATTCAACTCAATACAACAATTAGAAAGCTGGCAAGAGGCTACAAGATTATCAATTAGATATTGCCAATGACGATGTTGAGGAGGCCATGTCTCACTAGCATACGACCTGCAAAGACCACAAACACATATTTCTAAAAAGCATGTTGATCCAAGAGGAATTCCTAAAGACCCTAACAAAGGATGTGACAACTCTTAAACTCATACCACCTTACATACCCATGACAAAGATTAAGGGTGAGTTTGAAATCAAGCAACTAAAACAAAAATCAATTCATAAAGCCCCTTCTTGAGAAAGTGATACCAACATTTATTATTGCATTGCAAATTATCTCATGACTAATGCTAAACAAGAAATAGCTATTAAGACACTCCTATATGACCCTATATATTGTAAAACTAGTTCCCTAAGGTTGATTATCCTTGTTCACCATCTAAACTCTCCAGCAAAACTTTAACACCATCGTCTATTAGATAAGGTTTTTAGGAGATGTCAATAGTCAATTTGGTACACCTAACTTGTTGTTAAACATTATAATGTATATTTTTCTATTGGTGGGCCAACCATTTGATTTAGACTCCTTTAGTAGAACTAGAATATAACCCTAAGTTTTATGACTAATGGTGTCCAAACCCCTTAGGCTAAAACTTTTGAATATTCATAAATAAAAACATTCTTTCCATTATATGTAGATAATTTTTCAATATAAGGAACACACAAAAATACAAGCAAGTGCTCCAACCCATCAACCACATCCCCTATAATGTTTGGAAGCATTGCAACTCTTCTTGAGTGACAAAGAGAGTGGTGAAACTATATAACTTGATGCTACACAATGGACCCAAAAAAAGGAGTATTGCCTTATTGACACTAGTCAATTTGCCTACCTAGATACCAACTTGAAGTGCATTCGCTAAATGGAGGATTTGAAGATTGGTGTAGCTATTCTTGTTTGAGGAAGCAAGGGTTGACTCCACCTTGCTCCTCGATGGCCAACCTATCCACCAGCACCTACATTTACAATTATGTTATCGAGGCTATTAGTCTGAAAAGATAGCATTCTTGGGAAGGTCTAAGTGGAATAACTACACAAAAGGAGACTTCATGAGGTGCCAATATAAAGTCACAAACATCAACAATGAGCCCCCAACTTATCATATGATTGATGTTAAAGGATATTGAATTGTTAAAACACCAAGTAACGTGAGTTGCTGCCAATATTATTGATGTGGAAAAAAAGAAGTTCGTCCTAAAGTGTGAATATAAGAGGTCATATTAAACTAATAGGTTATGTACATCCACAAACAACTAGACTACATCAAATGAGAGTACATACCAAGTTAGGGTCAAGAAAACAAAATCTCTTAATTATTAGAGGAATGTAATAAAACAATTTTGTATCCTTCAGCTTAGGGAAAATTAGCTTAATTGGGGTTGTAGTATAAAAGACAAGAGTGTGCCATTTTAAACATCTTTTAGCACATTTGCAAACTTCTCCATCTCTTGGAACTTGAGGGCTATTGCCTTCCCCCACTAACATTGAGAGGGAATACTCAATGCCCACCATAGCAAGAGGCGGATTTCTTCTTGCAGCAACCTCTCATCCATGATTCTCATTGTGCTTTTGATTTCTTCTAGCTATGGCTTCATTGTATTGTAAATTTAATACATTTTCATCTATGGCATGGTTATGGCTAGTTGATTCATTTATTATTTCTTGATTTTCTTGTCATTTTAATTCAGACGAGGCTAAGTTCATTTCAATGGTATCAGATCCTTGAGTTTGATTCTTGGCAAGGTCACTTTCAAGCCTAGATCTAGTTACTAGCACCATCCAAGGTAATTGGTGTTCAATATTTGGTTACAAGACTTGGTGCAGTCTAAATTGTAACTAGTTGGGGTTTCCTACAGTTAATCTTCACTATTTTTGGAGCTCTTGGAGAATATATAAAGAAGAAATGGAGGGATCTTGGATATTTTGGTAGCTCATGGGCCCATTTTGAAGTTTCCAGGACTAACTGAGTTTAATAAAGTTTAGGAAAAGCTTAAACTGGATTACTTTTTGCTAATCAAGGGTTTTCCTCTTCTCTGTCAAGCTATCCCAAGCTTCCATAGCTAAAATCTTGCTTAGATATTTCTTCCATGCCAATATCTTCTTCCTTTGAGTTAACAACATCATTCTTCACATCCTCTGGAGCATTTTGAGCAGCATTATGACCATCAAATAGCTCAAACCAACCACATGGAATCATAAGCAAAATTGGTGAAAAATGCGTCGCAAATTTTGAGCAACAAGCAAGCAATCGTCTCCAACATGAAACTCTTCTTTGATGCTTCAAGGTTGGTCCCTAGCACTCCCTAAAGGTACTCCAACAAGTTGAGGATATTCTTTCAATGATTCATCAAGTTTCAAGGTCAGCCATGGATTCGCTCTCCTCACCGTGCTAAGTGATTAGGATAGCAATGAATCTTCATCAAAATTTTCAAGATTCCATGGGGTTTTCACTTAAGCTGAGGATATTCTTTCAATGATTTATCAAGTTTCAAGGTCAACCATGGATTATTTCTCCTCCCCTTGCTAATTGTTTAGGATAGCAATGAATCTTCATAAAAATTTTCAAGATTCCATGGGGTTTTCACTTAAGCTCTTGGAAGCATTATCTTACACTATACTTCAAACATTGAGCCATATCCTCCTCTTGAAGCTTCTTTCAAACCCTAGCAAAGGAGTTTATGGATATCAAACTAAATCTTGCTTAATTCTTATAAATTCCATGGTGCTTTTACTCAAATATCTCTTGAATACCATTATTAATCTTCAGCATGTAAAGAGGAAGCAAGACTGAAGCATTTGGACAAGATTTAGAGGATTCTTAGTCTCTAATTTGTAAAAAAACTAGGTAGCCACAAAAAATTTCAAAATTTTGATCAATTTATGGTCTAAACATGGGGATTATAAAGTGTTTTACTTTAGAATATCAAGTAGAAGGCCATTCCATCAAGATTGATCCAATATTGGAGCAATAGACGTTGGTTCATAGCATTTCCTCCTTCTTGAATGCTTGGGCAGTTATGGATTTCTAAAAACACTTGGATTCTTGTTTCTAATTAAGAATTGAAGCATTTCTTGAAGCTTTGGATTTTCTTTAGCTTTAGTTGAAGGCATTGGTTCACATTAATGAGTATTTGATCAATCTTTAGTCAATGCAAGCAAGCATGGTTCAAGATTGGCATTCTTAAAGCTTTTTGAAGACTTAACATGGACTCTTAATCAATGGAAGGCTTATACAAAGTTCCTATCAACTATTTTGAAGACATTTGATATATTTCAGCAAGCTACATCAACCTCAAGCATTAAACAGGGTATCATCTACTCATTTCTAATATTTTCAATTCCAATTGTTGAGGCTTAGCCAATTGCTGAAGGAGGGGTTGAATTGGGTATATCCTCTTTGCTTGATTGATAAATTCAGTCTCCTGATGTTGAAACTTAATGCCTATTCATTGTTGATTGAATCTCTATGATGAAATGATGGATAATTCACCCTTTCAACTTGATTTCCATCATTGACATATTTCATGATTGAAACATACATGACTAACATTCCAATCTGAAAATTTCAATGAATTTTTGCTCATGTGATTGCTTAATCTTTGAATTTTGATTTCTTGTAATCCTATACATTGAAATACCCAAGAATATTGTAAAAAGTGAGTTTCGTAAGTGAGTCCACTGTTTACTAAAGATAAACCTTTCTCAACCCTCTTCATTTCATTCAACTTTCAAATTCTTACATCTCATTGAATGTCCAAAGCTTTATTTCAGTCATTCAAAGCATTCTTGTTTTCTAGAACACCAGCTTTGCCATATATACATACTGACCACTCAAGGAAAAAGATCATAGCCGGATAAGATAGCAAGACAAAAGAGAGGTGACCCTCCCTTGCTATTTAGGACTCCGTAGAGGTGCACAACCTAGCCCAGAAGGAGCTTTGCACACCTTTTCACCATAGGTGGAGACTATGTAATACCACTCATGATAAAGTGGACGAAGATTGAAGATTATTGAAAAAAGGGCACTAAAATAGGGTAAAACAGGGCAGTAAGCACAAGGAAATTGCAGGTCATTACAAGTTTACTGATCTTTTACAAGTGGCTATATGGTATTTGAAGGGTACACATATTGTACTTTAGTGGACATAGGTGCATGATGCATATCCATGATGAAAATTGACAAAATATGGCAATTACAAGGTCAAACAGGTTACTGACACTGTCTCGACAGTCACAGAAAAGTGAATTCAAAATTAGATATTTTAACTTTGACATAGAAATTGTGTACTCCACACATAGAAGACAAAGCAAGCTTTGATTCTAACTAAGAAGTTTGCCAATCAAAGTTGTGGAGAAAAAGTTATGCCCATTTTTTAAATATTTGGTCACTAAAAATAGCTGCTAGATAGCTAGGCAAGGTATACTATTTTGGTCTAGAACTATCCCTTACCCAATTGCAACTTGTAATTTCAGCAAATTTCACCTACCCACACATACTAAGCTTCATTTTGAGCTCATAAACACAAGGATTTAAGGGATACAAATCTTGTTATAGCCCATTTATTGATAGCCACTCTTCTTTTACTACAAATAAGAAAAAAGAGCAAATGCCGGAGAGAATAAGTAAAGACTTAGCTGAGTATTAATAAGCAGAGATAAACTCATCCATTATAGCTACAAAAGGCTAGATCCACAAAGGTTACCTTTTTGCCATCGGATCACATAGACCTCATTTGACATACAAGTCAAGGTCCACCCAATGTCTATGCTCACACATGGGTTCTCCTCATAATGAGGGCCTTACAACTTAGAGCACCATGGATCATTGGTGGCATCTTGCAAGGGTGGGGCATTGAGCATATCCAACACTACCTTGTTTATCAACAATCTTAGGTTACTATTATGTGCATCATTCTATGAGCCAGTAGAGTAGTGGCATGCTTCATAGAGTGATTCTGAAGATGATGAGGCCCTACAAAAGGATGGGAATAATGGCAACATACATGAAGAATCACAATGGCCAAGAGACCCTATTGATGAGATACATATGTCTAAAGGTAATGGCTCACATGACTCAAATGAGTTCCAACAACTTTCTTATAGGATTGAATGCATAAATGAGGGTATCTTTCAATTGAACAAAAAGATATATGATAAGTTTGGACAAATGGTCAATCATTTTGAGAAGTTTGGGTAGCATAATCAATGATTGGACACTAAGTTTGATCAAATGATCACCATTCTCAGCAACTTGGGTAATAATTGGGAAAGCCCTCCACCTTTCAATGATACTAGGGCATCAATTCCAAATGACAATGTGAAGTCAAGGGCATCCCATTAGTTTATACACTCAACCTATGAACAAGGTGGTCCATCAAGAGTTAAGGAAGCATTTCAACCTCCTGTAGCTCTTAGAATAGGGAAAGACTAAATTTTGACTCTTCAAGTGATCATGGAAATCATGAAAAAGCTCAACATGCTGAAAAAAGAAGAAGACATTCGTGGGTCTGGACACTTCTATAAATAGTTTTATTCACAAAACTTGCAAATGCCTAATGTAAGAAATAGATAAGGTCAACACCTTCATGAAGATTCAAGAAGAGAGAATAGAATTCAACATAATGATGATATTGAGGAAATCATTTCATTTATTCAGCCCCCTCATAATCATCAACCACATGGAACTAACCCACTTGGTCATTACTCTTTTGATAATAAGAAAAATGGTCATCAATCCTTTAACAATAACCATGGACAACTAATATGGGATAATCTCTCTCCAAGACAGCAATCAAGTGGTTTACCCAACAACAATGGCCATCAATACCACTATGATAGAGAGTACAAAGAGAAAATTAGCATACCACAGTTCAAAGGGGACGATCCATTACCAACGGAGCTTGAAGAATAGATTGATAACTTGGAAATATATTTTACTCTCTATCCACGCCATGATGAGGCAAAGATTTGCTATGTAGCTTTACACTTAGAGGGATGGACAAGATTTTTATACATGGAAGGACTTTAAATTAGCCATGACACTGGTTTTCGTATCTCCAATGGAAAAAGAAAGATTGGAAAGGAAGCAATATGATCTTAGATAGCCAGGCTCTACGATTAGGGAGTATTACAGCTAGTTCTAAACCTTTCTGTTTATGTTGAGGGCATTTCTGATTCAACAAAGTTGAATAGGTATATTTTTAGATGAGATCCAAACCTTTCAACAGAGGTTGGAGGGGCAACAAAGCTTGCAGATGTACATGCAATCATTCAGCATGTTAAATGCTATAGAGAGAAATATAGAAGAGAAGTGAGCTCTTTTCAGCCCAAGATAGGAGCCACTTATCATTCAAATCTACCAACAAGTATTGGATAGCAATTAAACCAACAAAGAGAGGCTTATAGACATGAGAATAGGGCTTCAAACACTTTCAACAAGATTACTATGTACACTACAACCTATACTTTAAAACAAGGAAACAACTTTAGGTATACTGTTGATCCAAAAGGGGATTTTAAGAGAGGTGAAAATGGAGCTAAACAATCACCCAATACCATTAACAATAAGTCCTTCTCTAATGACAAGCTAAAATGATTATCTTTCAAATGTGGAGAAAAATGATTGCCTGATCATAAATAAAAGTGCAAATCTAATAGTGCAAAGTTTAATATGGTAATCATAGAAGATTCAAATGAATATGAAACCCATGAGAAAGATAGATTGCAAGATGAGATAGCTCTTACTCATGAGGTGGATAACCACGATGATCAATTTGTACAAGAGGATTTAGGGCTGATTAACAGGTTTCATTTCCATCCATGTGGTCCATTTAATCCGGGTGGATTACTAGTGGATAATTCTTTAGCTCTTACATACTCACCCATGCTATGTTCTATATTCCAAGATGCTTGGATGGGTTGTAAAGGAGAGAATACACTTCAGCTCAAAGACATGATTAATTCTAAGGTTGCTCATATTCTTATTAATATGAGCAACGCACATAGATTTGTCAGTGCTAATCATTATTTGAGTTGAACTCATTACCCCAAGAGATGGATACCCCATTGAAGGTACAAGTGGCAAATGAAGCTCAAGAGTTGAGCAAGGAGATATACCTACAAACACCCATTGAGCTATCACAATCTTGTAACATTATGACAAACTTGATTGTCCTGGATATGGATCCTATAAACATCATCATAGATTGTGATTGGCTTAGAAATATTAGAAAGTTTTCCTTGGATCTTAATTGGATGTTTATGGAGTTTACTTGGAAAGGGCAGCAAGTAACACTTAATGGCATAAAGAAAAAACAAGTTGAAGTAATCAAGGAAAAAGAAGATGAAGAGAGAAATCAATGCGATGTCTTGTATTTTCACAGTTTTTCTCTCAAAGGTGGCTAAAAATCAACAATCTTCTACACCTAAAGAGTGTGATCCATGTCTTTAAACTTTTGAAAGAGTTTAAAGACATATTTCAACCTCCTACATCATTACCACCTAAGAGAGAAATTGACTATTCTATTGATTTGACACCTGACACTTAACCTATCAACAAATCTCCTTATAGGTTATCAAAATAAAAAAGAGAATAAGTGGAGAAATAGGATAAAGACTTGCTAGAAATGGGGTTTATTCAACCTCGTCAATCACCCTTTTTTTCTCCCATACTACTTGTTAAGAAGAAAGATGGATCCTACAAGATATGCATTGTTTATAGGGACCTCAACAATAGCACAAATTAAGATGAAGGAAGGTGATGAATACAAGACGGCTTTTAGAACAAAAAGAGGTATTTACCACTTCTTGGTTGTGCCATTTGGACTTTCCAATACACCTACTACTTTCTAGGCTTTTATGATAAGGTTTTACAGCCATTTTTGTATTGATTGGATATTCTTTGATGATATTCTCATATACAATAGGAATAGAGTGAATCATTTATAACATGTCCGTGTAATCCTTACATTAAGACGACATAAGCTTTTTGATAAGAAGAACGAGTGTACTTTTATGGCCAATGAGACAGAATATTTGGATCATATTGTGGACGAGAAAGGGATCAAGGTGGATCCAAAAAACATACAATTCGTTAAAGATTGACCTATACCACAAAATTCTACTTTATTGAGAGGATTTCTAGGACTATACTCTTTCTATGGGAGATTCATCAACAATTATGCCTATATAGCAACTCCTCTCGCACAGATAGATTGAAGAAAGATGCTTTCTTTTGGGATGCTAAAGCCAAAAAGAGCTTTGATGAGTTGAAAAGTTTTCTTATTTCAACACCTAATTTAGTGTCCTAAGACTTTTTCAAAGAATTTACGATCTATGATGATGCTAGTGGTTGTGGTTTTGGGATTGTTCTATGCCAAGAACATGATATTATTGCCTATGGAAGTAGAAATTTGAATGACAAAGAAAGGAAATTCCATGTCTATGAGCAATAAATATTAGCTATACTTCATGCTATTAAGAAGTGGCATCACTACATTGATGGCAATGATTTCAAAGTCAAAAGTAATCACCAAGTGCTGAAGTATTTTATTTCACAACCTAACCTATCTCTTAAGCAAAGAAAACAGTTAGCTACATTACAAGGTTATGACTTTGAGATCTCTTATATGTCATGAAAGGATAATGTAGTGGCAAATACATTATTTAAGATATGGGCATGTTTCGTTTCTACTCTATAAAGCTTAGATCCAAGACATACAGTAAAAATATTTGTTATATAAGCAAGCAACCAACATTATAAAGAATTTACAACAAGGCAATGAATATGAACTTTCAATTTCATGTGATAGAATGGACTTCTTTGGTTCAAAGGCGAAGTATATTCCACTCCTTAGATATCTTTCAACCAAAGGATTTTACAAGAGATGCATTCTTATCCTTTGATAGGGCATACTGGTTTGTTTAAAACCTTTGATACAATCCATAAATACTTTTATTGAAAATGACTTTGAAAAGGCGTCAAAGAATATGTGATGCAATGTTTACTATGCCAATAGAATAAAGATTCCAACTTGTTGCCTAGTGATCTACGTCAACCATTATTCATTCCACATGGTAAATGAACTAACATCAATATGGACTTTATTACCAGATTACTTACCACTATGTAGGGTTGGAATAGTAGTTTGGTTTTGTTGTGGTTGATCATCTTACTGAATCAGCCCATTTTATACCCACCAAAGTCAAATATTAATCCAAACAAGTGGCATATCAACTCATAAAAGGAGTTTTTAGACTTCATGGTTTACCTATGAAGATTGTTTATGATAGAGATACAAAATTTATGAATTTTTTTTAAAAAAGCCTTTACTTTCATATGAACAAAATTAACTCCAAGTACCATTTACCACCCACAAACAGATGGTCCAACTGAAAGAGTCAACAAGTGGTTGAAAGTCTACTTATGACACTTTTTCCATGACATACAAAATGCATGGAATTATTGAATTCATCTTACAGATTTTTATTACATCAATACATACCACATAAACATGTCACCATTTGAGACTTTATATAGCTATACAGTTCAAGTATCTTCAACATTGTTTTATGATGAAGTGAATCTTCTTGCTAAGGAAAAATGCTCTCAGTTAAGAAATTATATCAATATATCTTTATACAATGAGATGAAATCAAGTAGTGATGATAGCTCTCGATATGAACATTCACATGAAAATGAAAAAAATACAATGCTTGATCTTGTGAAAATGCAATGCTTGATCGATCATTTTTTGTTTAAGATTATTAGGATAATGTGTGCATTTTAATTTATACCTAATTATTAATTGCTAATTTTTAATCTTTGAATAAGATGATAAAACTTGATCAAACACTTCATCTTCAAATAGGATAGTAGAACTTGATTAAGCACTTAATTATAATAATTCATAATTAAGCATGCACTAAAATATACATATTACCTTAGCAATCTTAAATAGTAAACACCCTATTGGTCCCAAAATTAGTGTCACTTTTTATATTTTTTAACTTTGATTGCTAATTAATAATATACAAGTTGAGATTTCACAATCTCTTTTAATAATTCAAAAGCCCCTTGCTATACATACAATCAAAAAAATAACGTGAGTTAATTGCCCCTTGATTTTCACCCAAGACTTGCACAAATAAAACCACCAAACTGGCCAAATGCTACCCCAATTTACAATGGATAGATTGGCATCTAAAATCCCTGTCAATTCCAAGAATTTCAAATGTCGATGCCTTCTCTTGTTGATACTATCCCAAGGTGGTTGTCAAATCCTAATTTTATAGAAATTTAGGATTTGTAGTAGAAATCCTCCTACTGTCCATGAAATCTGGTTAAGATCTTTGAAGGTGAAGTTGGACAAAGCTCTTTAGCTTTTGTTCTCTTTGTGCACCTGTCTTCATGAAGATAACAACTGTATGGAAAATAGGTTGCCATTAAAAGTTGATACGCAATGTTTTGAGAAAATCCCTGAATTTTTAATTGGAAAGAATATTTCCCAAGATAAATTAGATTGCCTACAATACTTGTAATTGATATAAAATGTGTTAAATATCATGCTTGCTCTAGCAAAATGAAAATTTATATCAACCATTATATCTACCCCTAAGTCTTTGCTAAGATTCCCTTACTCACCAAGAGCTAAGGTTACCCAATGCAATGATTGGTGTATAAGGCGAGAGGATGTTCACGAAGACAAGATTCACTCCTATGGTAGCATCCAAACCAAAGCAACTCCAATGGTGGTAATTACCAAAACCAACCCTACAATGGACACAAAAACTATATGAATCTAGTGTATAGGCATTGAGAAGAACAATTCTAAAATGCTACTAGACAAGGATCACTATGATTCTCGAAAAATATTACCATAACCGATGGTCAAATATATATCTTGAATAGAACATGTTGTACAAGCAACATAAGATGATTCCAAAATGTGCTCTCTTCAAGAATCATTTTTAATTGTTTTCATCTATATACTTAAGAATATATGAAAGAACAAGTATAATAGATAATTAAGAAAGTTTTCATATCCAAACAATATAATAGTTATAGAGCTAAAAAGTAGCTTGAATTCACAAGTGACAAGCAGTGTGCTATCCTCAATAAGTGTTCTATGGAAGGATAGGCCCAATTAGTCATGTGGCTTTCTAAAGTGCACTAAAAACGTGATCAAGCTATATAAATTTGAAAATGTCAATGCTTTAGAAATACTAATGTATTGAGAACTAAGTAAAAGCCATGCTAGAGATGTATCCCACTATTGAGTGGACTTGTGTACCCTTAATCATAATAGATTAAGCTGTCGTGAGACACACTGTATACAAATTTGAAAAGATCAATGATTTAGAAAGACCAAAATTGTGAAATCTACATATGGGGTTAACCACATCATACTGATGCATTGGGCACGCTAGAGATGTGTCCCACAGTTGAGAGAACTGTTCACATACCCTTAATAATAGATCTAGTTGTGACAAGACACATTGCATACAGATTTGAAAAGATGATGCAGAAAGACCAAAATTTTGAATTCTAAATATGGAGTTAAGCACTTAAAATGACTAGTGCATTAAGAACTAAGTAGAGGCACGGTAGAGATTTGTTCCTTACGCCTCCACAAATTGAGGGCTAATAACTAGACATTCAAAACCATCAACGCTTGCCCAAATTGAGGGCTTCTAAAGCGACCAGAAATTAACAGAGAAACTTGTTCTTCAACTCTCACATAATGCCACTAACAGAAAGGGCTACTAAATAGAGGTATTCAACACTTGCCCAAATCACTTTCAAGTCTCCATGAAAGGGCCTTTACACTGACCAGAAACTAACAGAGAAACTTGATTCTTCAGCTCTCACATAATGCCACCTGCATTGCAGCGCCCAAAGCAAGTCAGCAGGCATGTTCTATTGCAGACTTTTTAGAGGTTGCTAAAGGTTGTACCATTTGGTGGGTATATAAATCATCTCCCCTGCCTCTAAGGTGCACTCAAAATATGGCACGCTTGCCAGGTTGGGCCATCTTTCATACACATCTGGCGCATCAACATCCACCTGGAATATGAAACGCCAAAGAATTCATATTTGTCCAATCTATTTGATTCAACATCCACCTGGAATATTACGCTGTCAAGGCAAGTGCCACGAAGCTACACGTTCAGCTACAACCACATCCAACACACCAACAGTGCAGACATGTGACATGTATGTACATGCACAGAGAGAGAGAGAGAGAGAGAGAGAGAGAGAGAGAATCACCTGAGATGTGTTGCGTAGATAGAGATTATAATCAAATGGATATAGGTTTGAATTTTCCTTTGCAGAATACAGGCGTACGTATTTCTTTCCCCAAACCTGCACACAAGTGGCCTTGTAAGAAGAAAGAAGCAAACATATTTGCTTATGACCATCACAATTATGAGCTGTGTCACCCTTGCCGCAATTTGTTGGTTCCTTGTCTATAACTTATGCAAATCCACAATGCATAAATCATAGTTACAACACCTCTTGGTCATCTCAAGTGGAACAATTTGTACTCAGCAGCTTTCCAGCTGAGAAAGATGAGACTTACCATGGCCACAAAAATGCCTGCCTCTGTCTAACTCAGCACACACTTACCTTTTCAGCTTGTCTATATACCTTGCACAAACTACAACCGTAATTATGCTATCTCTTCATGACCTCAACTTTGAAGATTTACTGTTCAGCAAAACCCCTCACTAGATTCCATTTGCCTCAGGTTCATCTAAAGAGCTGCTCCAAACCAGATTCAATTAAAAATGTGTATACTTGCAATGGATTGAAACACCCTTAGTACCTGAGCCAACACATTGTAGTAGGGGTCTCGATGCAATGGAGTAATTGTTCCAGCAGGTCCAAGCCAGACATTTCTTTGGTACAATCCTTTGCCTAATTTCACATACTCTGGATTTCTGGCAGTTGATTAAGATAACTCAATAACTAAAACAAAATAGTCCACGGGATACAACCATTTAAAGAGTACAGAAAGGACTCTCACTCTTACAAAATCCCTTCAGCCATGGATGGCAAATCATCCAAAAGCTGCTGTTGTGCTAGGTAACCTCTAATCGGCTGGTCTTGACAGTTTCTACAGAACATTTCTATAAAATCTTCCAGCAGCACTGCAGTACAAACTAACAAATGTGTCAATAATTTATCATTTCCCTGGCACACCAAATATACCAGTAATTCCATCATATTACCAAACAA
Source organism: Lygodium microphyllum (assembly GCF_053477565.2). Taxonomy (NCBI): domain Eukaryota; kingdom Viridiplantae; phylum Streptophyta; class Polypodiopsida; order Schizaeales; family Lygodiaceae; genus Lygodium; species Lygodium microphyllum. The sequence continues at coordinate 144,106,363 of NC_141135.1, read as the reverse complement.
AAACTAGAGGCCAAAGGTCAAATCTTACTGGGGTGTTGAGGTATGAAAAGCTCTTCCTCTGGTACTGGACTCTTTGCCTTGTAAAGATCACGGAAATCTGCCCATCGCTTTTCCCCATCATTCCAACGAGATAGCTCTACATGGACTGTAGCCTGTCCAAAATCTGTAACCAGGGTATCAAGAGTCCAATTTCTAGCACTCCAATTTTCCATCGCTGCTTCAATTACAACTGGTCGTTGTGCCTGTCAGATTAAGCGGCAATCCAAACACCATCATTTTAATACATAAAGACCTTAGTGAGCTCATCATTTTGACATACCAGTCCAACCACAAGCTTACTGACGTATGAAAGCATTATGTATTCAAGGAGTATTTTTTCCGAGTCAGATGAATCTCCTTTAAGAGTTCAGGTTCTTATGCTCTATGCAAACAGCCTCCTTTGTTTAATTCAAACTCTAAATAATGTTTTTGTGTGGCATAATCTGTAGAGATGAATTTTTATGGCACAATATATCTTCCAATGTGCACAAGATCACTTGAACCCTAGTGTAACAAGGACCTAGTGCTACTGTCACAAGCTAGAACATGTTTATTGCTGATTTCATGATTTAATTGTCAAAGTGTGTGCAAGAGTAAGAAATAGCAAACAGAAGATAACAACCAGTATCAAACGTGCTGAAATGCACTCGTGCCAAAGAGAGACATCAGGGACCAAACGGCACAAAATGGGAAACTAGCAACTGTCATGGGGTTGTGAATTTTTTAAACTTATTTCTCTTGGAACAATTAAGGCACATGTAAATTAAGTCTTGAAATGGAGTCACCATGACAAACAAAACCAATTTGGGCAGTAAGGGTCATTGGCAACAGTTGCGAAAGACAAGTGCCACCGTGCACTTGAGACAGATCTGGGTCGGAGAGATATGTCTGTAAAGGCCCAAGGGTTAGGAAGTTTCAAACACTTCAGGTTCAAAGAGGTCAGGAAGTTGAAATTGAGGCTGGGCACTAGTCAAGATTGGGCAGGGCCCAATTAATTTTCATTTTTTCTGAATAAAAACTGGCTGCAAATTCAGTTCTGGGCTGGAGATTGCATGGGCCGGTCTGCCAACCATCAGAAGCTGAGCTGCCACATGGCAATCAGCCCCTTTCAAGACTATGCAGAGCAGGTCTAGGTAGGAGAGAGAAGTTGGACAGCAGGCAAGAGCAGCTCTTTGGCCTTTTGGGGCTGGCGATTGCTAGATACTCCTCAGGAGCAGGCACCTGCTGCTGGACACTATCCAGGGGCATGTTACTGCTGTTGAGGACTGCTTATGGGCAGCAAAATGGAGATCTGTCTCCCCTTCTACTATTAGCAATCAGTGTGTCTTGTGTGGTCATCTCCTACCTGTGAACCTCAGTTTGAGTCAGAAGAGGACATTGGGAGCTCTAACATTGTATTTGTTTGTCATTTTAAGTTTTAGACACTTTAGATGGAGGGCACATGAGTGCACTTCTTTTTGGGCACTTTTAGCCATTTTTTGGGGTGACCATATTTAGGTTTTTGCCTCTTTTTTGCCTATATACAAGCGGCCTGCCCTTGCACTTTTATTATCCATTATCCATCATTGATTGTTCATAATCAACCAACCCTCTTCATTCTCTCATCCCCCTGCTATCATCTGGTGTCTACACAAACACATAGAGCTGCATGTTGGGGCTAACTGTTGCAGCTCAGCCATTGTAGTCACATTGTTCCTTCTCTCTCCTACCTTCTCTCTGCATTCACTTTCCTCTTTCTGTTGCACACTCTCACATGGTATTAGAGCCACATGTGGGACTGCTGCTTTTACCAGGGCAGATTTTCATTTTTGACCTCGGGCAGCTTCTGACAGGCTGGACGGCGTTATTTCTGCACCCGGGTGGCTCCTGCAGGCTGGGCAGCCTGTTTTCTGCCCATTCAGGCCTACATGTCTAAAGGCAAATCCCCTGTCTACTGCGTTTTGGGTCTGCTGGAATAAGTGCATGTATCACCTGCGTTTTTATGCAGGCAGCACACCTATCTTTGTGTTTCATGCAGCACTGTCATCAACCTTGCGTTGGCGGACCCTTTCCTAGCTAGGCAACAAGTTTTTGACCTGTTTGACTACATTAATTGCAGCCATATCTGCATTTTGGCAGATCTGCCCCAGTCTGCTCAGCATCGAATCCTCTTTCTTACCTCGGCTACTCCCTATCTACATTGCTCTCTGATAAACATACCGACGAACCTTGTACAAGTGGAGAACATTCCAGTAACAGCATCTTCTTTGTTTTCTTGCAGGTACTTTATTGAATGACATCTATGGCCGACGTGTATGCTTTGGGGGATCGTGTGGTTCAAGATCATTCATACCGACCATCCTATCTCTCTTTCCTACTATATTCCTCTGGGGTTTGCAGTCCCCAATTGGCATTGATGGCATCTCCTAGGCATGTGTCAATCCTACCCTCTCTACCAACATCTGAAAAGCTAAATGGAGCAAACTACCCTCTACCATCATGTCGCATGGAGTCTCCTTGATGGCTGTGACCTTTGGGATTTTTCTTATATCCCAACCTACTATGGATCCTCATGACAATGTGACTGCAGATTCAACAACTTTATGGGATCGGTTGAATGCCAGAGCCCGCTCTTTTCTCTTTTTGAGTAGTACAAATTCTGTGCTCGTGCATGTTAGACGTATCTGCACTACTACAAAGGTTTGGAGGAGATTGGCATCTCTCTTTCGAATCGAGACATTTGGGCATCAATTATCTCTTGAGTTGAAGCTACGATAGCTTTCTGTCTTGCAAATTCCCTTATGATGAGGGATCTGTCAGAGTGCAGCGGTGCGGAAGCGTAGGACTGAGAGAGAGAGAACGCAGAGAGAAAAGGGAGAGAAAGAGACAGTGTACAATGAAGATCTGCTGTATAAAGAATGCTGAATACAAAGATATACACGGGCGCAGTGCGCTGGACTGCGTGTCTCCACCTTGACGATGCGACCTGCTGTCCACCTCGAAGTCTGCTGCAGTCTGCACTGTCTGCTGTCTGAAATCTGTGAACAGAGACAGAAATCTGCACGGCACCGGACTGTAATCTGCGACAGAGAAGAATGTACAGACTGCTGAAAACGTCGGCAATATATAGCCGAAAAACTGCCTGGAATGGGGCGCCAGAAATAGGGCGCAGCCTGGAATAAATCCGCTGCAGGCAGTCGGACTGCCACGTGGCAGTCCGACTGCTGCTGGTCCGACTGCAGCAGGTCCGACTGCTGCTGCTGGTCCGACTGCCCTCCAAAACAGGCTATGATCTCTGACAAGATCACATCCATAGGATGGGGGAGATTTGAGATGAGCTTTCATTCCTTGGTACAAGCATTTCTTCGGAGGACCTAGCTGTGACACTTCTCTTGCATCTTCCATCACCGAAATACGATATGTTCTACATAAGTCTTCTCACTTCTCGTAGCCGGGAGACTCTCACTTGGGAGGAGCTAGTTCCATTGGTGCTTGAGCAAGATGTGCATCAAAATAAGTCAAATTCTTACGAATAATGTGCACATGGCCATGCTTATACAGCTTTATCTCTAGGTACATGACAACTCAAGCTGAAGAAAGGAAAAAGGTATTGGAGTCATCTTCCAAATCTAATACAAATTTTGTGGGAATGCATCGAGGATATTCCACGTGTCCTCATTGTGGGAAGACCTTGCACCCTGAGGAAAGTGCTAGAGGATATACCCTCACCTTCGTCCCAGAGCGAAGGGTGGATCTACATTGGAGCCTTCATCTACCTCTTTTTTGTCACCCCATATTACCGCTGAGTCAATGTTTCTATACATTTATTAGGTGGAGGAGCCTTCTTCAACTATTGATAGTGATGCATCAAGTCATATGACTCCCTGAGGTGATTTGCTGCAAGATCTCCATCAAAGGGTATTACCACTGCTAGTGACATCTCTTTGATACCTATTAGTGGTACTGGCACCTTGCCTCTATTGTCTGACCGTCCCTCGAGCTCCATTTCTGAGGCCCTACATCTTCTAGACTTGGGCTTCCATCTTCTCTCAATTCTTGGCCTTCCTAGACTCATGACCTACATTGCCTTCCCCAAGTCGGCCAAGATTCTTCTACAGGAGCCACTTTTTTAACAGGTTGGCAAGAGAGGGGCCTATCTATGCTCCATTCCCCTTTCATTATGCAAGGCCCTTCAAGGCAACTATAACCGCACCCATTCCCAATTGTGCACCATTTATCCCACAGGTTCCATCCCATCCCCTTGTAAAGAAATACTCTAACACAGAAACACAAATAGAAACCGTACAACAAAGCACAAATTGATAAAAGAACATAGTTAGGGTTAGGGTAACTCAAAGACAATGAACACAAAAAATAAATGAATTGGTATGACTATTGCATATACAATGCTCATGCAACAAACACACTATGCAGTGAATGAATACTGACCCTCAAACTCCTGTATCTCAAGGATCAAGGCAAGGGTAATGAGCTGGAGAGTGTATCGTACTTTGAATGGATCCCAAATCGCAGCAAGGCAATCTCCAATTGTCGAAACAACAGTAAACACAGCCTGTGTATAGCTGGACCTGAAGCAAACGGCAATCTAGAGTACTATAAATGCAAGCTAAAGAGAGAAAAACAGCAAACGCAAGCAAAGGAGAGAAAAAAACCGCAACAACAACAAGGAGAGAGAAAACTGAGTAGGCGGCAGCTGGAGAGTGATTAGCAACAGTTGCTCTGCTGAAACAACTACAAGCTGCGAGTGGAAGGCTGGAAACAGGCGCCAGACTGTAGATGACAACAAGGGACACCTAAGACTGCGATATCCTCCGTGAAAGGGATGAGGGCAACAAGCTGAAAACACCTGAAACCTGCAAAAACGAGATATGTATTTCTGAATGGAGGGCAACATACCTATTTTTAGAAAGTTTGGGCCCTCCCAAGTGGGTTTATGCTTATGGATACAGACACTCTCTAGGAATGCATTTCTTTTAAATAAACAAGGTTACTTTATTAATTAAGCATGTTTTGGGACTGTTTAAGTGAAGCTAATGCATTTTTAGCTCAACATCCCCTCTCAAGCCCAACAACAGTGCCTCGAGAATGAAGGCCAATCAAGCCCTTTTTCTTTTCTTTTACCCCAAGGCATCCCAGCCCAAAGCAACCAAAGCATAGGACAAAGGGTACGTGTCGGCTGCCCAATGGTCTACTAAGACTACAACGGCAATGATTATCTTACCAAGAGAGCCCAAGTGATCACCCCAAAGAGGACAAGGCATCGGCCAAAGGGTACATATCGGCTGCCTAGTGGCTGACCAAGCCCTACAAGGGCCGATGGAATCAGCTATGGACTTTTTTTTTTTAAGGCTTTTTAGATTTGATAGATTTAGCATTAAATGAGGGTTGCAAATCAATTTTCGTCCTATTGAGTATCAATATCCCAATATGAGAGAGTGATAAAGGGATGGTTGAACCCAAGACCTTCACAAAACAAGCATACTATCCCTACCATTACTGGGTATCGATGAAGAAGAAAAATGACTAAGGTGTGGGTATAGCAAATAAGTAAAGCAAGCAAGACAAGCAAAGCAAGCAAACAAGCTAGGAAAAAACTGCCTTGAAGATAGTCATTTGCAATGCCACGAATATGGTGGATTTAGAGTTGACCACTCCAAAAGACCGAAAAGGGATAAATGCACACAGATGCATGTTTACATGAATAGAATGCCAATGCATGAGGTAATGAAAAGGGAGATGCAAGATGTCATGCTCACGTAAAATGCTATGAACTAATGCCACTTGGACAGTGTCCTCGCAAGGGAATTGTTCACTTGCCCAAGCACCCTTTTATAATCATATCATCTTGGCAATGCGGATGAAGTTATAAATGTCCATAATACAATACAAAAGAATAAATTAATGTCTAAAAACTGTAAGCATCATCACTGTCACTATAAAGAGAAGAAGATATCTCCTCTCAAACTGAAAGGAAAAGCAAAAGGAAAGCACCCTCTCCCCGTCAATCTGAAGAAGCAAGGGAGGGTATACCCAAGCCGATCCTAGGTAGCAAGTACTAAAGAACCGGCTGATTGACCGCTTTGGTCAAGATGTCTGCAAAATTATTTGATGAAAGCACAAACTCTAGCGGATAGTGCCTAGCTCAACTTGCTCTCCAGAAAAGTGAAAGTGGACTCCCACATGCCGCATCCGTGGTGTGACGATCGGATTGTCCGCAAGGGCAATGAGACTCTTATTGTTGTAGTAGACAATGGTGGAAGAGTCACAAGGAAAATGAAGCACCACCAGTAAACTCCTCAGGTAGATGGCCTCGGTGGTGCCATCAAAGAGAGCCCTATACTCAACCTCGGTCCTCGATCAAGGAAGCCGCCATCATCTCCTGTTTGTGGCTAGGCCAGGAAATGGGAGCCGTGCCCAAGGTAAAGAGGTAACCGCCATGGGGACATCGGATGTCAAGCTCTCCTACCCAATCAAAATCAATGTACCCCCGCAAGCATAAACCAGAACCATATGTCAAGCCATAAAAATGAGTACACCATAAATAATGCAACACACGAAGACATGCAATCCCATGTAACATCCTAAGTGATGTGAAATACTGACTGAGTATGCTAACTAGGTAAGCTAAATCTGGCCTAGTATGAATCAACCAAAGAGATTTCCCTACAACAGACCAATAGGTGTGTGCAGCAAAGGGCTGACCTATGGTATCCTTTGAGAAGTGGACAGTAGGATCAAGAGGCATGGCCATTGGCCATGTCTGATCCGTAGTGTACTGCTCCACAAGCTAAAGTGCATACTCCTACTGTGATAGAAAAATACAACCCCTAGATCAAACTACCTCCATCCCCAAGAAATAAGACAACAAACCAAGGTCTATCATCTCAAAGATAGCACTAAGCTTTGCCTTAATTTTTGCGATGGCAGCAAAATCTAAAGCCTATGATGAGTAAGTCATCAACGTAGACCAAGATATAGCTAACCCCCTTTGCGGTAGATCGAACATATAAGTTCGAGTCATAAGGGGTAGAATGGTATCCGTGAGTCTGTAAGAACTCATCCATCCTATGGAACCAAGACTGTGGTGCTTGCTTCAGCTCATAAAGAGCTTTCTGCAAGCGGAATACCTTATCCCGCGGGTTCCTAGAAGGAAAGCCCGGTGCCTGCTCCACATAGACTTTCTCCTCGAGATAACCATTCAAGAAGGCACTCTTGACATTCATGTTGGGAATAAAGGCCTCGTGCCTTTAAATGTGCTTGGGTATGAACACACCCTTAGCACTTCTACTTACACATATACATCTATCTAAAAATCTAAAGATGCTGTCTCTCATCATTGTACCTATAAACGGGCTCACTCTCGGCTCTGCTCTATCTCACTCTCTCTGTCTCTCACTGTGCGTAACGATTGTCTGTCTCGATCTCCGTGCCCAACCCATCACTACAAACTGGTATCAAAGCCATCAAGTTCTGCACACTTCTCGAGATGTCAAGCGTAAGCTAGGTGAGGAGACAACTGCCAAGGTGACAATTCCAGGTCGCGAGCAAGTAGGCGAGACAAGTCAAACGCAAGCTTGTGTGCAAGAGAGGCAGTCGACCGGCTCGACAAGAAGGAACAGTGTTGACGGGACAGTTGCCGTCATGCGACAGTTAACTGAGTGTAGGCGACGTGACAGTGACTAGATACAAGCGGTGACAAGTGGGTGACTTCAGCCACGCATGCAACACGACATGGTTACCAAGCAACGACCTGCACGGCAGGTCCATTGACCCGCCGTTCAATATTTTTTTTCTTCTTCATTTTTTTTTTTTAAGTTTCCCTACCGAGGGTTCACGCATGGAGGCACAATACAAATTTCCGTGAAATTCAAGCCCATAAATTTGGGCCTTTTCTCGAATTTAGGGATCTCAACACAGAATTGGACAATTTGACTAAGAAATTGCAAAGTCGGTGCACATTTGCTCGGGAATTTTGGAGCTTTTCACATTTTAGTGAAATTCTTTCAATTTCACTGAAATTAGTGCACGCAGGACTTGAAAATTTTGGGGATTTATCCAGATTTAGTGTGAGCAAGATGCAACAGTAATATCTGTCTCAGAAATTGCAGGAATTTGTGACATTTTGTTCCTAACATTTGGGGCTTTTCATGTACATGCACAAATTGGGCTGAAATTTATCCAATTTCTCAGCATTGATGCACATTAGACCCCGTGCAATTGGGGGCTTTTGCAGTTTGGGCAAAATCTGTGCAGCATTTGGTCATTTTATTTACATGCAGATTGAATTCCACACAATTTGGACATCAACACTTGGTAAAATTTGGGGTTTTTGCTGAAATTGCTCTATTTTGGCAAAATTGACCTGTCCTATGCATGACAGAGAAAATGCGAATGTGTGTTTGATGCTTTGAGCACAAAATTTTGGGGCCTTTGAACGTTCGTGTCAAATTTTATGCCCGTGGGTACATGTATAACAGAAATCGCAGCTAAAATCTGGGATTTCTCATGTAATGTGATGCATATGCCCTTGGAACAGCTGTAATCAGTTGTGGAATGTTGTAGCACATGGTTTGGTGTTTCTAAAAATTTAATTACAGATCTGAAATCTGTGCTTCTGCGTGGTCATTTATTGCTGATTGGTACTTGTTTGTACCTTGGTTGGTACTTGTTTGTACCTTGGTCACTTGAGTGATAGTTTTGGGCTTGCATTTGCTGCTTTTTGGTCACATTTGGGCTGAAAATCATGGCTGGCAGCAATGACAGCAGTAATCTGATGCACATAAAGAAGCTTGAAGGCACACATAACTTTGCAGTTTGGCAAAAGTAGTATTACAATATCCTATCGCAAAAGAAGTAGGCAAAGCAGATCAAAACCAAGGGGGCAAAGCCCACAGACATGGAATAGGACAATTGGGATGAGTTAAATGAGCCAGCACGCTCAACCATAGAGCTATCAATTTCTAATGCCTTGCTATTCAACATTGAAGGTTTGGATTTTGCATATGCTATATGGATTAGAATGGAAGAACTGTATGCACAAAAGAGTGCTGCAAGCAAAGTATATTGGCTGAAATAGCTTATGGATTTGCGTATGAAAGAGGGTACAGCAATGTCTACTCATTTGAGTGAATTTAACTCCATTTTCAGCCAGCTGGTTGCCTTGAAGTTCATGATTGATGAGAAATTCAAGGCTACTTTCTTGCTTTGCACTCTACCAGAGAGTTGGGATACATTCAGGACTGCTATGAGCAATTCTAATGTGATCCTTTTGTATGCTGATGTAGAGAGTGCTCTACTTATAGAAGAGATGAATCAGCAAAACAATGCATCCAGTAAGTCTTCCAATGCTTTGCATACTAGGGGCAGATCACAGCAAAAGGGCAAATATGATAACAAGGGACGTAATAAATCATGTGGCAAAGATGTTGAATGTCATCATTGTGGCAAGAAGGGTCACTTTAAACGTGATTGCTACAATTGGAAGAAAGAGAAAGGAAAAGGCAAGAAGACAGATGATAGCGAGGAAGAGAAGAAGGACACCCACCCTAAGAAGAGCAATGTAAAAATTGAAGAGGTGAATGTAGTCACTCATGACAGTAATAGTGGGCGTGATGTACTTTTTGTCTCTTCACACTTTGGTGAACATGCTTTACTTACAAATACGGATGATGACATGCATACCTAAATTCTCGATTCAGGTGCTTCATTTCATGTCACCCCTCATCGTGAGTGGTTCTCCGTCTATACAGGGGGTCGACATGGTGTTGTCCATCTTGGGGACAACTATACATGTGACATTTCAAGTATTGGCAGTGTGCAATTACTCTTTCAACATCGCTTTGTCTTTACACTTCAGCATGTACGGCATGTACCTCACCTCAAGAAGAGCTTGATTAGCACAGAACAACTAGATGATGATGGTTTTCGTACCACCTTTGGTGATGGAAAATTGAAGATCTGTAAGGGATCTAGGGTTATTGCCAGAGGTTGCAAGAGTGATACTTTATATACACTTCATGTATCTAGTGTACGTGACTAAGTTGTTACCATGACCGAGCAGCCAGGCGTTTCTTTGTGGCATGGCCGATTAGGACACATAAGTCAAACAAGAATGAAAGTGCTTTCTCGTTTGGGTTACTTGCCTTGTCTTCGTAATGCTGATTTTGAGCATTGTGATCATTGTATTTATAGCAAACATGCACAGACGTCTCACAAAAAGTCTCTTTCTTTGAAATCTTTTCCTTTAGAGTTAGTATATTCAAATGTATATCAAATGCCAGGATTATCTTTAGGAGGAAAGAAATATCTTGTCACCTTTGTCGATGATGCTACACGGAAAGTATAGGTTTACCCTATTCGTAGCAAGGATGAAGTGCTTGACAAGTTTAAATTTTTTTTGTAAAGGCTGAAAATCAAACAGATAAGACACTTAAGTGTCTTCGCTCTGATAATGGTGGGGAATATGTGTCCAAGGCCTTTCAGGCATTTTCTAACAGCAAAGAAATAAAGAGGGAGCTCATTGCCCCTCATAATCCGCCCCAAAATGGAGTTGCAAAGCGTATGAATCGAACTATACAGGATAAGGTCTGTAGGATGTTGTCTCATGCTGCATTAACCCATGGGTTTTGGGCAAAGGCTGTTATAACAACCGTTCACTTAATTAATAAGTCACCAAACAGGTCTTTGGGGGACGGGGGGAAGGAAGTTTCCCAAGAAGCGTGGTTGGGCAAGCCACCTTCATATGCTCATCTGAAAGTATTTGGCTACGAGGCTTTTGTGCACATTCGTAAAGACAAACGCAGCAAACTTGAGCCAAAGTCCTGTGAATGCATTTTCCTAGGATATGGTGACGAGGGTGAAATGGGATATAAATTGTGGGATCCCGAGAAAAGAAAAGTAGTACGCAGCAATGACATTATTTTCCGGGAAGATCGCATGCACAAACAGCCCGAAAAGACTGAGGAGGTCTGTAGATGTAAACGCCCCGAATAATGTAGTATGCTTAACAATTATGATATTCGCTTGTTTTCAAGATTTAATTTAAAAGAGAATGAACACTTAAAGTTGAAAATGAAAATTCCTCACAAAATTACAGCCAAAATATAAAAGTAATGGAGACAGGATTGAGGGTTGAAGATGCGCAACCCCCCCCCCCCCCCCCTCCCCCTCTCCCCCACGAAGGAATGTATTTCTGCTCAACCCAAGTCCCTTAGGGAAGAGCTTAGTTACAATCAACCTGAGAGTGAGGAGAAGTAATTCTCACTCTCACAAGATCATGCAAAGATGTACAAACACACATGCATTATCTATTATGCAACGATAAGAACTGATTTCTTTACAGTATGAGAGAAGAAAGAGGGAAAATCAGCCTTTCTTCATCGTTGATCACCAGTACATGGATAGGGCTTGCTTCTTGTTGCTAAAAGGGAAGAAAGAGCTCCAGAAGGAGGTGTTGTAATGAATTTACATGCTTGCTGTCATGTAAAACAGTAGTGATAGAAGAGGGAATATGGAGGAATTTCATAATGGAGAAGTGGGGGATGATGATGGGGATGGATGGGGCCAGTTTCTGGCTATCTGTGGGTGTTGTATATGAGTTTACAGCAAAGAAAAATGATGCCGAATGAAGAAAAACGAGCTCTTATTTATAGAAGAGGGAAGAGCTAGTACAAAAGGGGAAAGTGGAGTAGCATAAAACAAGTGTCCAACCACATGTCATGAGATGTGATAAGTGGTGGGACACTTGGAAGCTTGTGTGACAAGTATCTTAACACTTGTCTCTTCTCTAAGGCCTTCCTTTTTGGGCTGAATAATGTCAAGAATAGAAACAACCAAATTTAGTAAGCACAGTCAGAGTACAGAATTTACTATTTTTAGAATGACATCCCTATTTTTTAGAACTAGCATTTTTAGGCTAATTCGAGGCTCCTAAAATTTAGGGGCCTCCCAAAATTTAGGGACCCCCCCAATATGAGTGTCATATGAAAGCTTTTTCCGTGTACATCACAAAAATGGTATCAGAATCCTCATGTGACTTTCCTATGCAACGAAATGTGCATTTCAAGCTTTCAGCCCACACATGCACATTGTACAAGCATTTCATGATCATGCCATCTTGTTGATTGTAACTGTCTGTTCTGGCGGATCTAGCCCACACTTCAAGGCATCAATCCTTTCTGTGTGCGAGTCTAACCCAGATATGCGTGAGTTCTGGTCACAGCCCGATTCTCCCCAATATGAGTGTCATATGAAAGCTTTTTCCGTGTACATCACAAAAATGGTATCAGAATCCTCATGTGACTTTCCTATGCAACGAAATGTGCATTTCAAGCTTTCAGCCCACACATGCACATTGTACAAGCATTTCATGATCATGCCATCTTGTTGATTGTAACTGTCTGTTCTGGCGGATCTAGCCCACACTTCAAGGCATCAATCCTTTCTGTGTGCGAGTCTAACCCAGATATGCGTGAGTTCTGGTCACAGGCACCCAATCGGGCCATATAGGTGAAAGTGTGAACTATCTTTTCTCTAACCCACCGCATGGGTCCACCATAACCTGTGACCACTCATCAGTGGCCAGCTCCAATGCACTTTTCTTTATATCTAATTAGTACAAAGGAAACAAATTTAATAATTCATTATATAGACAAATTAATGAAAAAGGATACAAATTCTGTTTCTATAGAGTTGTGATAGCCCTCTGGCTTTTATTCAGCTGTCCTCAGCTGAAAAGCTTCTTGATATGGCTGAAGAATATCTGGGTAATCCTTCATGAATTTTTCATCTACCCACTGTGCATCTGTTGTGGGTAGATTCTTGAAATTTAGTAAGAATTTTCGTGTCACAAGGCCACTTCTCGTGGTTCGATCCTTGTGAAACAAAATCTGTTCAGGTTCCAAGAGTTGCTCTATTTCTTCAACTTCTGGGGGATCTTCAGTAATGGGTTCCTTTGGTTCTGGTCCTATGTAAGGTTTTAGCAAACTTACATGAAAAGCATTGTGTATTTTCCAATGAGCAGGAAGCTTAAGTCGATAAGAAACTTCATTTATTTTCTCAATCACTTTGAAGGGTCCAAAGTATCTACTGGAGAGCTTTGGAAAAGATGAATATTGACCGGAATCTTGTTTGAGCCTGCTTTTATCAAACTTTAGCAAGACATATTGACCTTTTTCAAAAGCCAAAGGTCGTCTTCGTTTATCTACTTGCTTCTTTTGTCGCTCTTGGGCAACTTTGATAGTGGCTCGAACTTGATCCATTGCTGTTTTTAAATCTGAAGCAAACTCATCAGCAGCAAAAATCTTATCTTTAGTGCGAATAATTGGAGGAGGAATCACTTTACCCTGTACTATTTCATTTGGAGCTTTCCCTGTGGATGAGTGTACTGTATTATTGTAAGCAAACTCCAATAATGGAAGATATTTCTCCCATTGTGACTTATGTTCACTAACATAAGCTTTCAATATATCCAAAAGAGTGAGATTCATCACCTCTGTTTGGCCGTCAATTTGAGGATGAAAAGCTGAGAAGAACTTTAAAGTGGTTCCCAAATTCTCAAATAAAGCACCCCAAAAGTTACTTGTGAATTTGGAGTCTCTATCTGAAATGATCTCAAAAGGCATACCATGTAATCTAAAGATATGTTGAATGAAAAGTCTTGCAGCTTGTGCGGATTTCAATGGTTTATAACATGGAATAAAATGTGATTGCTTGCTGAATCGATCAATTATGACCCAAATCATATCACAACCTTGAGGTGTTCTTGGAATACCTGAGATGAAATCCATTGGGATAGATTCCCATGGATCTTTGGGCACTGGAAGAGGTTGCAACAATCCTGGAGTCTTCTGCCTATCATACTTGGATTTTTGGCATACTAGACAAGCCTCAATGAAGTTATGTGTATCTCTTCGTAATGTTGGCCAATAAAAGTAGGGCTCAATTGCACTTAGAGTGGCTGCCCTCCCTCTATGCCTTGCATAAGGGGGTTCATGACTTTCTTTAAGCACCTTTTGTCGAACAAGAAGAGTGACACAAAGGCGATTGTTCATGAGAAGGTAACCGTCTTTGATGGAATAATCTGAATGAGAACCTCCTTGCTGTAAATTTGACCAAATTGCTGCAAAATCAGTATCTTCATCATAAGTATTCTTCATCGTTTGAAAATCTTCATGATGAGCCACTGTAATAGTTGCAATGCGAGGCACTCTAGAAAGTGCATCAACAACTACATTTTGTTTTCCTGGAGTGTACATAATTTGAAAATGAAACATAGACAAGAAATTTTCCCATCTTGCATGTTTCTCCTGCACATGCTTTTGAGTCTTGAAATACTTTAAGCTCTGATGATCAGTTTTAATAAGGAATTCATTGCCTAAAAGATAATGTTTCCATATCTTCAAAGCATGAACCACTGCTAAGAGCTCCTTTTCATAAATATCATACATTTTCTCCACATCATTTAGACGGCGGCTTTTAAAGGCTACAGCATGGCCTTCTTGATTTAGCACTGCACCAATACAATCACCGCAAGCATCTGCTTCCACCACAAATGGTTTTACCAAATCTGGAATGATAATAACAGGTCCAGAAGTAAGAGCTGTTTTCAGCCTTGTGAAGGCTGCCTTCTCTTTTTCCTTCCATTGGAAAGAGGTATTCTTCTTTGTAAGGTCATGAAGTGGAGAAGCCATATGTGCCAAATGCTTAATGAAGCGGTGGTAATAAGAGCATAAGCCAAGAAACGATCGCACCTCATGTACATCATGAAGATGAGGCCATTTCAAGATCCATCTGAATCCCTTTAGAAGAGATGACATGCCCAAGGTAATTTATTTTATGCATGAAAAATTCACTCTTTTTACCATTTACCAAGAGTTGATTTTGTTGAAGTAATTGTAGAACAATCTCCAAGTGTTGATAATGCTCCTCTTCATTCTTGCTAAAGACAAGAATATCATCAAAGAAAGTACCAACATATTGTCGATGCTCTCTAAAGATGCGCTCCATCATTCGATTAAAGGTGGCTGGTGCATTGATTAATCCAAAAGGAACCACCAAGAATTCATAAAGACCGTATGAAGTGCGGAAAGCAATTTTGTGTATATCTTGTGATATTACCCTAATTTGATAATAACCACTCTTTAGATTAATGCGGCTGAAAATCTTTGAGCCTCTTAGACGATCCAAAATGTCGTCAATTCTGAGAATAGGAAACCGATTCTTCACAGTGATTTTGTTGAGGGCTCGATAATCAATGCACATCCTGAATGTGCCATCTTTCTTTTGAACAAGAAGAATCGGTGAACAAAATGGTGAGCTACTTGGCCTAATTAGCCCACGGTTGAGTAGGTCTTCGACTTGCTTTCTGATTTCTTCTTATTGAGGACGGCTCACACGGTATGGTGCTATATAAGGAGGAGAACTGCCCGGAATAATATCAATATTATGGTCTTCTGGCCTTTCTGGGGGAAGTTGATAAGGAAGATCTTCCGAAAAACAATCTTTATACTTTTCCAAGAGCTGAAGTCGCTCTTGGTTTTCAGCATTCATATTATCTTTTACATCACTGACATAAGGCAAACAACATTGAACACAATCCTTAATTGCTCTAGAGACTTGCATATGGCTTACCATAGGTATGGTGTCTCCAGAAACTCTAGCTTGGATCTCGTACTTGTTGCCTTTATTGGTGAGTTCTACCTTCTTTTTCTGAGAGAAGATGGTTGAAATTACTATATGATTCCAGGGCATGCCAAGAATCACATCGCAACCATCAAGGTCTCCGATACAGAAGGTATCTTCGTCACTGTAGCCTTGAATTTGAAACTTGAGCTTGCCAATGTAGGGTGTCACAGTCTTCACTGTGTCACCTTCATTGGCATTTAAAGCTTAGCGAACTTCTGCCGAAGTGTCCATCTCTTTATTCTTTAATCCAAGCTCTTTAGCTGATTGCAAGGAAATGACATTTTCATTCGCCCCAAGATCTATCAAGAATAGTGCTTGCTTACCTTGCAACTGTCCCCAAGCTTTTAATAATTTGCACATCTCTGGAGTATGAGTTGTGTTTGCAACTACATCACTGATAGCATTGATTTTCACTGGCGACTTAGGCTTGTTGTCAGAAACCTTGCTTTGTACTTTGTTTGGACATTGCTTCGCTATGTGGCCTGTTTATCCACATTTAAAGCACTTCCCTTCTTTCATGAAGCGCTGCTTTTCTTCTTCGGAAAGTTGCTTTGCTTGTGGGTATAGATTGGAGCGAATTTGAGGAGCATTAGGAGACGCATAGGGCTTCATCTTCTTTTGATTTGATGGCTGCTTTTGCCGCTGTTTTTGTCCTTCATTTGGGGCTGAATACTCCTCATCATCAGCTACTCTCTTCTTATCATTCTTTTGGAATGATTTGTTGCCATTGTGCTCCATTTCCCATGTCTCAGCATGGTCAATGAGTTCCCTGAGACTAAAACAATGATAATGATTAAGAGCAGTATGAAGTTTAAAATGCAAACCTCCTTGAAACTTCCTAAGCTTTTCCGAACTGCTGATCTTCTTGAAATGTTGGACCTTCAAAAGTAGCTCCCAAAATCTCTTCATATAGTCACCAAGTGACTCATTTTTCCTTTGCCAAAGCCGATCCCATTCCATTTTTACATCTCTTTTGAAATGAACAGGAAGAAATTGGCTTTGTATCATGCGAACAAAGGACCGCCATGATTTTGGGGCAGCATGATCATATTCCAATCCCGTCCACCAAGTATGGGCTAAGTCGGTCAAACATAAAGCTGCAAACTTAATCTTTTCTTTTTCTTTATACTTGTTACGACCATACAAAATTTGAAGTTGACGAATAAACTTCAGAAGAAGATTAGGATTTCGGGAACCATCATACATACTGAACTTGATCTTCTTTTCAAGTTGAGAAAGTGACTTAGTCTTCTTCTTCTTCTTATGCCTTTGTCCATGCCCGCATCTTGAGGTTGAAGATGATGAAGTGCTTGATGGGGATAAAGATGGAGACGAGTGTGAAGAATGTCGACGCCTTTGACGATGATGAGATCTTCCACGAGAAGGGTGTGACTCTTCGTCACTAGAAGAGGGTCCATCAGAGTAGGCGCCAGATGACTTTGAAGAAGAGGATGAGCTTCGACGCGATCTCTTCCTTTGTCTTGAAGTACAATGGGACTGCCTCTTAGAAGTAGTTGGACTTCTTGATCGCCTCCTTTCATTGGTATGGCTTTGTCTCCTTGAAGCAGATGGGCTTCTTTCCTTGAATTCTTTGGGATTCTCAACTTTTTCTAGTTTGAGAAGTTGCTCACGAATTTGTTGATTCTCCTCTCTAAGACTTTGAATGGCTTGAAGCATAGCACTCGACTGATCCATTGAGACTCTTAAGAAAAATATGCTCAAGCACTCAATGCAAGGGCTAAAAACAAACAAACTTATAATTGTAAGTACTACCAGTGTTGGGGTCAAGACCGAGCCAAAGCTCTGATACCATTGTAAACGCCCCAAACAACGTAGTATGCTTAACAATTATGATATTCGCTTGTTTTCAAGATTTAATTTAAAAGAGAATGAACACTTAAAGCTGAAAATGAAAATTACTCACAAAATTACAGCCAAAATATAAAAGTAATGGAGACAGGATTGAGGGTTGAAGATGCGCAAAACCCCCCCCCCTCCCCCCCCCCCCCCCCGAAGGAATGTATTTCTGCTCAACCCAAGTCCCTTAGGGAAGAGCTTAGTTACAATCAACCTGAGAGTGAGGAGAAGTAATTCTCACTCTCACAAGATCATGCAAAGATGTACAAACACACATGCATTATCTATTATGCAATGATAAGAACTGATTTCTTTACAGTATGAGAGAAGAAAGAGGAGAAATCAGCCTTTCTTCATCATTGATCAGCAGTACATGGATAGGGCTTGCTTCTTGATGCTAAAATGGAAGAAAGAGCTCCAGAAGGAGGTGTTGTAATGAATTTACAGGCTTGTTGTCCTGTAAAACAGTAGTGATAGAAGAGGGAATATGGAGGAATTTCATAATGGAGAAGTGAGGGATGATGATGGGGATGGATGGGGCCAGTTTCTGGCTATCTGTGGGTGTTGTACATGAGTTTACAGCAAAGAAAAATGATGTCGAATGAAGAAAAACGGGCTCTTATTTATAGGGGAGGGAAGAGCTAGTACAAAAGGGAAAAGTGGAGTAGCACAAGACAAGTGTCCAGCCACATGTCATGAGATGTGACAAGTGGTGGGACACTTGGAAGCTTGTGTGACAAGTGTCTTGACACTTGTCTCTTCTCTATGGCCTTCCTTTTTGGGCTGAATACTGTCAAGAATAGAAACAACCAAATTTAGCAAGCACAGTCAGAGTACAGAATTTACTATTTTTAGAATGACATCCCTATTTTTTAGGACTAGTATTTTTAGGCTAATTCGAGGCTCCTAAAATTTAGGGTTCTCCTAAAATTTAGGGACCCCCCCAATATGGGTATCATATGAAAGCTTTTTCCGTGTACATCGCAAAAACGGTATCAGACTCTTCATGTGACTTTCCTATGCAAAGAAATGTGCATTTCAAGATTTCAACCCACACATGCACATTGTACAAGCATTTCATGATCATGCCATCTTGTTGATTGTAACTGTCTGTTCTGGCGGATCTAGCCCACACTTCAAGGCATCAATCCTTTCTGTGTGCAACTCTAACCCTGATATGCGTGAGTTCTGGTCACAGGCGCCCAATCGAGCCATATAGGTGGAAGTGTGAACTATCTTTTCTCTAACCCACCACGTGGGTCCACCATAACCTGTGACCACTCATCAGTGGCCAGCTCCAATGCACTTTTCTTTATATCTAATTAGTGCAAAGGAAACAAATTTAATAAATCATTATATAGACAAATTAATGAAAAAGGATACAAATTCTGTTTCTATAGAGTTGTGACAGTAGGGTTGTATTCCACGAAGAGATACCCTTTGAACAGCAAAATGTGCCTGCTGTACAGCAGCAAATACCTGCTGTAAATAAACCTGTAAATGCAGGAAATGATGCTGGAAATAATCAGCCAGCTATTGCCCATGATAATGAGCCATTACATGTGCAGGAACACCTTTGACAGGAAGCTGTTAATACTGATTTGCAAGCTAAAAAGCTAGGACAGTATGCTGAAAATGGAAATTTGCAAGAACAGCCAGCAAACAATGATCATTGGGTTAGGAGATCGTCTAGGGCTACTAGACAACATAATAGATTTGTTCCTGGTGCAAACAATATGGCTGATTATGTCATGTTGACAGACTGTGGTGAACCATGTTGCTTTAAGGAAGCAATGGACAAACAAGACAGCAAGAAATGGTATAAAGCCATGTTGTCAGAGATGGAATCTCTTGAGAAAAATGGCAATTGGGA
Organism: Lygodium microphyllum; assembly: GCF_053477565.2. Classification (NCBI taxonomy): domain Eukaryota; kingdom Viridiplantae; phylum Streptophyta; class Polypodiopsida; order Schizaeales; family Lygodiaceae; genus Lygodium; species Lygodium microphyllum. Next base: position 144,086,910 of record NC_141135.1, on the reverse strand, counting down.
CTCGGTGCAGTTGCATAAGGGGCAGAAAACACTTCCATGCAAATGGGTTTACAAGATGGTCACTTCTGGTTCCTCACCAAAGTGCAAAGTAGGATTGGTTGCAAAGGGGTACAAGCAGGAGCATGGAATTGACTTTGATGAGATTTTCTCTCTTGTAGTCAAGATGACTACATTGAGAACCATTTTGGGCTTGGTTGTGTTGGAATGTAAAGATCCTTTATTCACTCTGTGTATTTTACACGTGTATTGTTATGTTGTACATGTGAATGCACCCTTACGGGCCCTAAGTATAAATACATTCTATTCTTTGTGTACCAACACATTGTTGGTATACCCAAATCTGTTCGTCACTCTTACTCTCACTCTCACCCACCTGTTCACTTCCTCTACTGTAAATCTTCACGCTTCCGCTACCCGCACGCTCCAACAACTGGTATCAGAGCTGAGGTTCAGGTGCTCGCGCTCCTCGAAGTCCGCGTGAGACATCACCATCTCTTTGCTCGCGAGAAATCAGTAAGTCGTCACTCATACAAGCCAGGTCGTCACTGTTTTCAGGCACGTGTATGTGCTGGACAGTCAGGCGACGGTGTTGCAGGTCACGTTTTGTGCAACGACAATCTGATAGATAGGTGACAGGTCAATTTTTGACCAGGCAGGCAGTCACGAACAGGTCACGAGCAGCCAGGCGCAGGCTGCACAGGTCAACGCAGGCCACGAAACTGCAACGATAGGCTGCGTGGCACCAGGCGCAAACTGCACAGGTCACGCGATGCAGTTTCTTCACGTTTTTTGAGCAAGCGACAGCTCACGCAAGGCTGCGTGGCATCTGACGGGCAACGCAGGTCAACGGCTGCAGTTCAACACATTTTTTCTTCCAGAAATTTTTGAAATTTTCTAAGGTTTACTGCAAGCAACCCTTTGCCACTGACGGGAGTTTGCATGCGCAAGCACAGTTCTCAGATTTGGTCAAATTTGAACCTGGAAATTTGGGGCTTTTCCCAGATTTGATGCTGTTTATGCTTGACAGTGACATCTGTGTTAGAAATTGCAGACATTATGCGCATTGACCTCAATTAATTTGGGGATTTTTCAAAATTTGTTGAAATTTTGCTCATCCGAGTAAAATTTCTTGGCATTGGACCAAGGAAAATTGGGGCTTTTCATGTATTGATGTAATTTTGCTCAGCTGAGTCAGTTTGGCTGACATTTGCACACATTTGGACCTGGAAATTTGGGATTTTGTGCAGAATTTGATAAATTTCTGCATTATTTGCCTGTGCAGTGGCTGGTTTATGTCAAAACAGCAGAGGATTATTGCTGGTTATGCAAGAACAGCAGTGTATTTGCTGATTTAGCTTGTGCTCTTGCAGTTTAGTGCTTTTACACTTGTACTTGTGATAAAATGGCTGCAACTTCTTCCAGTTCTGACATTAAAAGTTTGATGGAAATCAAGCGATTTGATGGTCAGGGCTTTGATCTTTGGAAAGATCGTATGCAGGGCATACTGTTCTTAAAGGATTGTGAGGATGCTTTGCAAATGGATAAACCCGCACAAATGTCTGAGGCGGATTGGGCCAAAGCCAATAAAAGGGCTGTGGCTTATATAAAGATGGGTGTCACTGATGACATTTTGATAGACATTAAGGGTTTAGACACTGGTTATGCAATATGGGAGAAGTTGAAGACTACCTATGAGATCACCACACCTGTTAATCGGGTGCATTTAATGCGTAAGTTGGTGAATATGCGGCTGGATGAGTCCAAGCCTGCAACTGAGCACTTGAGTGCATTTACTGGCATTTTAAATCAGCTCAAGGATGCAAGTTTGGATTTTGATGATAAGTTGAGGGCGATCTTTTTGATCATGACATTGCCTGACTCTTGGGAGACTTTGGTTGTTTCTCTCAGCAATAACCCCAATCTCACATATGATGGTGTGAGGGATTCGATCTTGAATGAAGAAATTAGACGTAAGTCTAGTGGAGAAGGCAGTAACTCAGCTTATAATGTTAGAGGCAGGGCTGAAAAGAAAAATGCAAATACTGGACAGAGAAGCAGAAGCAAGAGCAAAGGAAAAGAAAAGAGTGATGTTACATGCTATCAGTGTGGTCGGAAGGGCCACAAGAAGCCTAATTGCAGGTATTACAAGAAGGAACAAGAGAGAAAGAAGAATGCAGGGGACAAAAAGAAGAAAGAGGAAAAGACAGATGCATCTGAGGCAGGTAAAGGCAAGGAAAAGGCCAATGTGGCCTCTAGTGTTGTCATAGAGGAGCTCTCAGATGCAGAGGCTGATATATTATGTCCAGTGGATTATGATGCCCTTGTATGTCACATGCAGGATATGCAGATCACCAAGGCTGATGTGATTGATGCACTTTTGTCAGTTGATGATTGTGTCACTCAGACTTGGATTGTAGACTCTAGTGCCTCTTTCCATGTGACTCCATGCTTGGAGTGTTTTGCTACTTTTGATGCCGGCGGTTATGGCAAGGTTTACCTTGGAAGTAATCATGCTTGCAGCATTGATGGGATTGGCACCATACACTTGTCTTTGGATAATGGGCAATAACTTGTGTTGAAAGATGTCAGATATGTGCCTGGCATCAAGAAGAGTTTACTATCTGTTGGATAGCTTGACTTGCATGATTACACCACACTATTTGGTGGTGGTTTGTGGAAATTAAAAAGGGGTTCCATGCTGATTGCTAAAGGAACCAAGAAGGGCACTCTGTATTGTCTGCACTGTAAAGCTTTGAATGGCAAGTTTCTTGCAGTTGCTGAAATTGGCTGTCATTTGGAGTTATGGCATAAGAGATTAGGCCATATGAGCCAAAAAGGACTTGATGTTCTTACCTCTTTGAAAAGGGTTGATGGAAAAGGCTCTAAACTTGATTTTTGTAATGACTGTCAGTTTGGAAAGCAAATGAAAAATTCATTTTACTCTGGTGTCTCCCGTAAGTCAAATGTATTGGACTTAGTGCATTCTGATGTATGTAGCATGCCTTTGAAATCGTTGGGTGGTGCTGCATACTTTGCCTCTTTTATTGATGATTGTTCCAGGAAGATTTGGATTTATTTGTTGAAAAAGAAAAGTGAAGTGTTTGTTGTTTTTAAAACTTTTTATGCATTCGTGATCACTCAAACAGGTAGAAAGTTGAAATGCCTGAGAACTGATAATGGAGGTGAGTTCACGTCTAATGAATTTAAGTCCTTTTGTGACTTGCATGGGATCAAGAGGGAGCTTACAGCCCCTTACAGCCCTTCTTCAAATGGTGTGGCTGAAAGATACAATAGGACTCTACGTGAGAGAGTGCGGTGCATGCTGTCCACTGCTAATCTCCCTCATGAATTTTGGGGAGAGGCACTTAAAACCGCGGTTCACATTTGCAACCGCTCTCCAAACAGGTCCCTAAATAATGGCATCCCTGAGGAGATTTGGTCTGGCAAACCGGCCTCATATGACCATTTACGAATATTTGGCTATGATGCTTTTGTGCATGTTAGAAATGAGCTGAGAAATAAACTTGACCCGAAATCCACCAAAGGCATTTTCATGGGCTATGGTGATGAGGGTGAATTTGGCTATAGAGTGTGGCTACCTCAGTCCAAGAAAATTGTTTGCAGCCGTAATGTTGTGTTTAATGAGGCAAAGTTGCTAAAAGGTACTTTAGCCTCTGATGAAGACATGAAAAAGGTCAAATTTCAGAATTCGCAGCCACCTATTACTTCAAATGATGAGCCTCATGGTGCTGTACCACAGGCTGAAACTGATGATCAGCCGGTTATCTTTGAGCCAGATGATGATGGACAGCAAATAGAAGCACAGGGAGGTCATGGACAGCAAGATAGACTTGTTGATTATGAAAATGCAGGTGCTGGAAATGAAAATGAAGGTGCTGTACAGCATGAACAGCATGCTGAAAATGGCTTACAGCAGCCAATAAATGCTGAAAATAACATGCCTCCAGATGTAGATCCGATTCCTGAGAATGTAAATCATTGGGTACGCAGGTCTACACGCCCAAGAAGGCAGCCACATAGGTATGACCCCTCTTTGCATTATGTGATGCTTACTGATGAGGGTGAGCCTCTGACATATAAAGAGGCTAAGTCATGCAAATTCAGCAATAAGTGGGAGCTAGCTATGCAAGAAGAGATTAAATCTCTGTATGCTAATGATACTTGGGATCTTGTGTCGTTGCCCAAAGGAAGAAAGCCTCTTCCAAACAAATGGGTTTACAAAGTAAAGACAGTTGATGGGAAACCCAAGTACAAAGCAAGATTGGTTGCCAAAGGGTATGCACAGAAGGAAGGGATTGACTTCCAGGAGGTCTTCTCACCTGTCATGAAGATGACCACACTATGTGTGCTTTTTGCTCTCACTGCTGTATTGGATTTAGAGCTGTACCAAATGGATGTGAAAACAGCTTTTCTGCATGGTGACATTGATGAGGAGATCTACATGAAACAGCCCGAGGGTTTTGTAGTTCCTGGAAAAGAGCAGTTGGTGTGTAAACTAAAACGCAGCTTATATGGGCTGAAACAAGCACCACGGCAGTGGTACAAAAAGTTTGACACTTTTATGCTCTCTCATGGGTTTACGCGCAGCCATGCAAATCATTGTTTGTATATGAAAAAGGATACAGATGGCAGCCCTATCATACTTGTTTTGTAGGTGGATGATATGTTGCTAGCTGGAAAGAGAAAGACTAGCTTGGATGCTCTCAAAGATCAGCTGAAATCAGCTTTTTCCATGAAAGATTTGGGGAATGCAGAGCATATATTGGGCATGAGGATTCGTAGGGACAAAACACAGAAATTGTTGTTCTTATCTCAAGAAAAGTACATTGAAAAGGTACTGGACAGATTTAACATGGCTGAAGCTAAGCCTCTCGGAGTACCCTTACCTCCATACCTTAAGCTTAGTAAAGCCAACAGCCCAAAAGATGACATGGAAGCCAATGCTATGAAGAGAGTCCCTTATGCATCAGCTTGTGGCTCTCTTATGTATGCTATGGTGGCTACTCGTCCAGACATTGCTCATGCAATGAGAGTTGTCAGCAGGTTTATGTCAAATCCTGGCAAACCACATTGGGAGGCTGTCAAGACTATTCTTAGATATCTGAAGGGTACACAAAGAAAGTGTATTTCCTATGGGCAGGGTGCACTTAATTTGCAAGGTTATTGTGATGCAGACATGGCAGGTGACTTAGACACTCGCAAGTCCACTAGCGGGTATGTCTTTACAGTTGCTGGAGGGGCCGTCTCTTGGTGCTCCAGGTTGCAGAACATTGTCGCACCGAGTACTACTAAAGCTAAATACATATCAGCTACTGAAGCTTCTAAGGAAGCTATATGGTTGAGCAGACTCGCAGAGGATCTCGGCATGTCTATGAGTACTCCAGTGTTGGGATGTGATAGCCAGAGTGTTGTGTATCTGGCTAAAAATGCCATGTATCATTCACGCACAAAGCATATTGATGTGCGATATCACTTTATCATACAGATTCTGGAGGATGGTCTAATCACATTGACCAAGATCCAAACACAGGACAACCCTCCAGATGTTCTCACTAAAAGTCTAGGCAAGGCTCAGCATGAGCTTTGCATACGACTAGTGGGAGTTGGTTAAAAATTCACTCCGGACCTTTAAGTGGGAGGTTGTTGGGATGTAAAGGTCATTTATTCACCTCCGTGTATTTTACACGTGTATTGTTATGTTGTACATGTGAATGCACCCTTACCGGCCCTAAGTATAAATACATTCTATTCTTTGTGTACCAACACATTGTTGTTACACCCAAATCTGTTCGTCACTCTTACTCTCACTCTCACTCACCTGTTCACTTCCTCTGCTGAAATCTTCACACTTCCGCTACCCGCGCGCTCCAACAGGTTGCAGTTGAGGATATGGAGCTCATATAGATGGATGTACAGACTGCGTTTTTACATGGTGATCTACATGAAGACATCTATATGCAACAGCCTGAAGAGTTTGTTGAACAAGAGAAAGAAAAGATGGTATGTAAACTCAAAAGGAGTTTGTATGGGCTGAAACAAGCACCAAGAGAATGGTATCATAAGTTTGATACATTCATGTAATCCCAAGGCTTTCATAGAAGTCAAGTGGATCACTACTTGTACAACAAGAAGGCAACAGATGGCAGCTTGATTATCTTGGTTTTGTATGTTGATGACATGTTGATTGCTGACAGCAATACTCATGCCTTGGATTCATTGAAGCAAAGTCTTCATGGTAGCTTTGACATGAAGGATCTTGGTAATGCAAATCACATTCTTGGCATGCAAATACTCAAAGATAGATCGAAAGGCTTACTCTATCTATCTCAGCAGGAGTATATCTCCAAAGTTTTGCAGCATTTCAATATGGAGGGGGGGAAAACAATTGGGGTTCCATTGCCTCCATATGTGAAACTCAGTGCAGAGGACAGCCCTACATCTGATGATGAGAAGGCTGAAATGGCCAAGATACCATATGCTTCAACTGTTGGCAGTTTGACGTATGCTATGGTTGCTACACGTCCTAACATTGCCTTTGCAGTAGGAGTGGTTAGCAGATACATGGCAACCCCTGGCAAGAAGCATTGGGATGCAGTGAAAGGTATTATGAGATACCTCAAAGGCACAAAGGAGTTGTGCATCTACTTTGGAAAGCAGAAGGCATCTGTTGTTGGCTTTACGAATGCAGACTATGCTGGTCATGCGGACTGCAAGAAGTCCACTTTTGGGTATATGTTTACTTTCACACGAGGAGCAATCTCCTGGATCTCCAGGCTACAAAAGTATGTTGCATTGTCTACTACAGAGGCAGAGTATGTGGCTGCCACTAAGGCATGCAATGAGGCTTTATGGCTTTCACGTCTGGTGGAAGAGCTTGGCATCTCAGAGTTACCTCTTCTCCATTGTGATAGTCAAAGTGCTATCATGCTAGCATGGAATCCTATCTTTCATGCAAAGACAAAGCACATACAGGTGAAGTACCACTTCATTAGAGATGTACTTGACAGCAAGAGCTTTGAGCTTGTCAAAGTGCAAATCGATGATAATCCTCCAGACATTCTCACAAAGGGTCTTCCAAACCTCATTGCCTACAGATGATGGAAGTTGGATAGATATATGTATTTCAGCTTTGTACATACCTAGAGTTAGCTGATTCTTTTCTCCTCTTCAGGCACATTGCCTTTAAGTGGGAGGTTGTTGGGAATAAAGGCCTTGTGCCTTTAAATGTGCTCGGGTGTGAACACACCCTTAGCACATATACTTACACATATATATCTATCTAAAAACCTAACAGTACTCTCTCTTGTCGTTGTACCTACAAACAGGCTCACTCTCGACTCTGCTCTATCTCACTCTCTCTATCTCACACCACGTATAACGACTGTCTGTCTCAATCTCCATGCCCAACCCATCACTACAATTCATCTGATGTATCAAACAACCGTAGTGAGCGGCTACCGAGAGAAGTAACCAGAAAGATATCAATCATGAAGTAGGGGCAAAGGTCTCTTCATAATCAATGCCATGCTTCTGTCAACACCCTTGTACTATAAGGCAAGCCTTGTAGTGTCTAAAGTCCCATCAACTTCTAGTTTGATCCTAAAAATCCACTTTGTCTCGATGACTTTCTTGTGGCTCGAATGATCCATCAATGTCCAAGTCTCATTTCGGTTAATACACTCTAGCTCCTTCTCCGTGGCCTCTCGCCATTGAGGGTGCTGAAGAGCCTCCTGCCATGTATCCAGCTCAAAATAAGCTATGTAATCAGCTATAAACAACAATGCAAATGATGCTTGAGAAGCAAGTCGGGCAGATCTTCTAGGTCCCTCCGAAGTGGAATCCGATGGTAAGATCCCCAAATTCCGCATGGTTTGTTGGTACCAACGAGGTAACGGGTCTCGCAGAGGGGGCCTAGGAGCTGAAGAATCTACAGGAATGTCAAGAGGGAGAGGTAGACCAAGCTTAGTAGACACAATCTCTGATGATGTGGAAGGAGGAATCGGATCGGAATCCGGTATAAAGGATTGCATGATATCCCTCTTGTCAAAAACAATGTCCCTCCGAACGATCACCTTATTTGTCCGAGGATCGAATAAGCAATAGGCTTTCGCTTCATAGGAATATTCAACAAAAATAAGGAAATCATCTCAAGGAGTGAGCTTTCCTATCTTATCATAAGGCGTGTGTGTGTAGGCATGATACCCGAAGACTCTAAAGTGGGAAATTAACAGGCCGAGAGCTAAAGAATGCCTCATATGGGGTCTTTTGAGGAAGAGCCACAGTCGAGCACCAGTTGAGGATGTACACCGCTGCGTTAACAACCTCGACCCAAAGGCACTCAGAGAACTCTACTGCGAACAGCATAGAGCATGCCATTTCCATGACTGTCCAATTCCTACGCTCTACGACTCCATTTTGAGAGGGGAAGTTAGAAGAGGTGAGCTTGGTGGCGAGAGATACCATGCTACTGTAGAAACTCAGAAAACTCGTGGGAGATAAACTCACCACCACTATCACTCCTCATGCTACCAACACGACGTCCAGTCTGGTTATGGACAAACAGCACCCAAGCAAAAAAATATATAAAAGCATCTAACTTGTGCTTGAGAAAGTACACCCACATGCATCTAGAATGATCATCCACTATCAAAAAGAAGTACAACGCGCCGTTCAAGGCGGCAGTGAATGTCGGCCCACAAAGATCAACATGAATCAATCTACGAGGCATCTCAACACGATGTGTGGACTACTGAGGGAAAGGGGTACGGTGTTGCTTCCCGAGCTGATAGGCTTTACAAACATCACGAACTGGCTTCAGGCAGGAAAGGCCCTCAACCACCTCACAGCGCAACAACTCATAAAGACAGTCATAACCAAGATGCCCTAAGCAAAAATGTCAAAGACACTCATTGTTCGTAGGCTCCCGAGATATGGCAAATGCCTGGAAGCTATGGAACACGCAACGCTTGATTGTCGGCTCAATCAAAAAGTGTGTCATGTGGTATAGGCCATTAGGTTGTGTCTCATCGCGAGCAATTACTAAATTAGTCTGAGAATCAAGGACCTCGACTATGGTCGCTATAAAGAAAATTACTCGCCCTAACCGGCAAAGCTGCTGAACAGATAACAAGTCACCCCAAGCTGAGAAACATGATATACATTGTCCAACGAAGCCAGATCCGAACCCTTGTTAGTGGTAAAACCAACGCAACCTTGAGCCTGAATCTTGACCAAGGAGTTGTTTCCTACACGAATCCATTCGGCTGCAGGGGCTCGAGTACAGAAGATGTCCTCTATAGGAGTCATGTGATGTGTAGCTCCACTGTCCACAATCCAAATAGGAGTTCAAGTGCTCAGCTGTGACGAGTGGGCCTCTGCGGAAACCTCATCAGGAGGCAACTCACAGATATGGATGAGACTCGCATCTAATGTCTCTACGGAGACAATGTCGACCACTGCAGACTAGTTACACAAGCCCTCTGGAGTTGAAAACGTTGTCGACTAAGATGGCGGACCGGTGGCAGTGTGAGTCTGAGCTTTAAACTACTCCTTGCAATCACCTTGCCTCCCCTGCTGGGGGTTGCCTGACTGAAGGGCTAGGATCTAAGACTTAGGTTTTGGTGTTGTGTCTCTTACCTTTGATCGACACTTATCGTTAAAATGGCCAGTTTTTTAGCAATGTCGACAATATCTATTCTTTGTAGATACATTCTGCCACCCTGGTTTAAGTTGTAATTGGGAGTTTCCTTGTGATTCCCCGAATTGATTTTGTTTTTGAGTTTGATTGGAAGTTTGATTTTGTTTGTCCTTCCCTTGTTGCCCCTTTTGAGAATGAGCAACAAGAGCCCCCTCTAAGGGATTATTCATATGAAATTAATCAAACAATGCAACAACTGACACTCAAATTCATAGAAAGTAGGCATGGTAGGCTTTGAAGTTATACCTTCCACAAAATTAAAGTATTTCTTGGGGAGTTTGTTTAGAAACAATGTGAACTGATCGTAAGAGGACTTGGGAGTCCCCGTAGTGGAGAATTTGGCAAGACGCCGATACTCAACCAACTTGACATTCAAGTTGTCCCAGTCAAAGATTTTGAAATTTTGAAACTCATGGTCAAGATTGATACGACGGGTCGTATCTCGAGCTCTAACTCTAAGTCAAAATGCTGAAGCTGAGAATGAAACTCAAGCAATAAGCCCTACATCAGCTCGACAATAGCGGAGACATTCGTAGCCTTCTATGAGTGGACAACCTCATATGGAACAAGTGCGGGATCGGGTTGGGGTTCCAATCCTTGCACAAGATCCCATAGATTTTGTAAATCAAGGACATGTCTCATCAAGTTCAACCAAGTGGTAAAGTTTGACCCGTTGAAACGAGTCTTGTCATTGAATGCATGCTTGGTTGAAGATGAGGTAGAACCATAAGGTGTCGAGAAAGTGGGGTAAGATGGATGGGTGAAATAAGATGGCGGTGGTGGTGGTGGTGAAGGGGTCTGATAAGAAGAAGGAGAGAAAAGAGATGGGTAGAAAAAAATGGGCTGTGAATGTCCAATGAGTGCCGATTGAGGCAGAGGAACTGGAACATGAATGTTTCCATAAGGTGGCGGTGTAGCTAGAGGCACTAGGATATGGAAGCTGTGACATTAATGTGATATTTAATGTAACATTAAGGTCACAAATATTGAATGTGACATTAAAGTGACATTTAATGTGACATTAAGGTAAATCTAGGGGAACATGCACGAGGATGACCGTCCGGGCTCTTGGGCACCCGAACGGGGTTAAGGGGAGCCTAGAAATAAAGAGAGTCCAAGAATAGTAGGACTCACCAAGGTTTGACGGCCGGCAATCGGATCACGATGGTCTGGCCAGCAACATACTAGGCAAGGCTAGGAGGTGAAGGAAATGACTCGTGCTCACGGATTAGGACTGTTTTCTTTTGGCTTCACCGTCTTTTTCTGGGTCATCGGACATTGGTATGAGAGCTAACAGGTTTAGTCGTGTGGATTTGTGGCATCCTTCAACGAAAAGGCAGTCGATGGATTTTCAGTAGTCCCGCTATCCATTCAATCGACGGGTCAGTCGACAGGTTTCATACGTCACGCAGGAAATTTCAATCGACAGGTTTTCCTTCGTCGACCCGTCACGGATCCGTGAAGTCGTTGGTCAAAGGTGCTGGGTGACACGTCACGTAAAGTTTGACGTGACGTGTATGTACGTCACGTAACTTATCGAGGGGGAAGCTACCTTTTCACGGAACGCCGTAGGCTGAATCGTGGGCCACCGAATCCTGGTTCATGCCCGTCCGTGAACGCCCCTCCGTGAACACACCAACGAAACACACATTCTTTTCCTTTTTCGCAGGCTGAAGCTGAAGTTATTTTCTGATGCGTGTCTGATCAGTCGACTGCACATTTGGAATTTTTCTCATCAGCCTCGACTGCATTTACATCACAAGTACAAGCTCAGCAGAGAGCAAGTTCAGGAAAGGGGCATTGATGGCTTGCGTGATTATTAAAGAAGGGGGCTGAATACTAGTCGTTTCTGCAAAGAAGCTCCATTTCCTGCGTAACCGACTTTGTTCGGGTGATAAAATTTGTTCCTTACTCTTCGGGTTTATTCACAAACCAGCAACAACTACCTACCATTAAAATCAGGGAAGTACTTTACTTTGTATGCAAATTTCTTATCTTTGCTTTCCAATTCCAGTGTATTAATGGCAGAAAAAGGGAAAGAGAGAGTAATGGAAGGTTCTAGTTCTAGGGACCACCCTATGGTAGATCCTCATGAACCAGAAATTCAAAAAGAACAGTGGGAAGAATTTTTTGCTACACGAGAGCAATTTGATGATCTTACTGCTCATGTGCAAGCTCAGGGGGTTCAAATGGAATTTTTAACCCAAACACTCACTGAAATAAAATCTCAATTAACTTTATTGTTAAAAAGAGATAAAAATAAAATAGAAACCTCGGATGTCCCATCTTCATCGAAAGATTTAGATGTGACTATGCGAGATCCTAAGGAACCCCACCATAAATTGAGGGATAATCCAGTTCTAAAGGATATGAAACCATCTCAATTTCATGGGGAGGAAAAAGATAGAAATAAAGATACAATCTTTAATTTCCTCCAAAAATGGGAAGATTTACATAAATTTAAGAATACCCCACCACATCTCCAAGCATTGGAGGCTAGTTTAACTTTGGGGCCCAAAGCATATAAGTGGTGGCGAACTTTAAAGGAGGCAAATAAAATACCTGAAACTTGGGCTCAATTTGAATCCGTCTTTTTGAAAGAATTCCTTCCTAAAAATGAAATGGAAAGAAATTGGGAAGATTGGGATTATGTCAGACAAAAGGGAAGACCCTTGCTGACATATCTGGAGGAATATCGTGAGATAATCCTCAAATTGGAAGGAATAGATGAATTCCAAAAAACAAGAGGATTCATTAGGGGACTAGATAAAGCCTGCAAAAAGGAAGTAAAAAGGAGTTCACCTAAGACGCTGAAAGAGGCAATTAAATTTGCATTAATTTATAAAGATAGTATGCGTCCAGGTACACTCACTAGTCTCACTGATACGGAGCCTAAGTCTAAGAAATTGGAAACCTCAAAATTTGTGGGCAAATTTAAAAGGAAAATGCCATTCTTTAAGGATAAAAAACAACCTTTTGAAAAGAAACCATATGTGAGGCCAAAGTTAAGTCCTGATAACTTAGATAAGGCCAAAAAAGAAAAGTTGTGCTTCAATTGCCTATCCCCTAACCATGCTGCTTGGAATTGCCCTCAAAAGAAAAAGGGGGAAGACAAAGGAAAAGATAAGGACAAGGGCAAGGGAAAAGAAAAACAAATCCATGTAGTGCAGACCTTAGAATTAAAGGGGCATGAAAAGTACAAATCTTCAGAGATCTTGCACATGGATGTACAACATAAGTGTTGTATGTCAACTTCTATGTGGCAGCCTACTTTTGGGCCACATGATTTACTTAGAGTACATGGATTGATAGCTGGAAAGAGGGTTAGAGTCATGATTGATGACTCTGCCACACATAATTTTATAAACTATGCACTTGTCAAAAAATTGAAACTTCCCCAACAAAGGAGTGGCCATCAATATGTTGTTCGTATGATGCAAGGCCAAGACAATAAAATATGAGATACAATGGTATCCAATTTGAAAATTGAGATTCAAGGATATAAAGATAAACTTGATTTCCAAATTATGAACATGGAAAGAGCTGATATTGCTCTAGGGAGGGAGTGGCTATGGGGATTGGAACCATCCTTAAAACGTAGTTATCACCATAATACACTGGCATTTGAAAGGGATGGTAAAACTTTTGTCATTCAAGGTGAACATGAAGTATCTGATAATCCTTTGCTGTGTTCTACTGAAGTTCAAAAGCTGATAAAGAAGGAAGTTTGTGAGGTATATATGTTATGGTCTCTTCCTGTACAGAACACTTTTACTTTCTGTAATATAAAGCAACAATTTTCTTATGTTTATGAGTTGAATGTTAATAATGAATTAAGTAGTTTGTTAGATGATTTTAAAGATGTGTTTCCTTCTGATTTACCAAGTGGCCTTCCACCAAATAGGGATGATATAAATCACCCAATTGACATAAATAAGGATACACACCCTATTTCTAAACCACCGTATAGGTTAAGTGAAACACAGCATCAAGAAGTTGAAAGACAAATTATGGATTACCTTGATAAAGAGTTTATTCAACCCAGTAATTCACCTTGGGCTTCACCAATTTTATTGGTAAAGAAAAAAGATGGTTCTATGCGACTTTGTGTTGACTATAGAGCACTTAATAAAATAACGGTGAAGAATAAATTTCCTATGCCCAGAATGGAAGACCTTTTTGATCAATTACAAGGGGCAAAATTCTTCACAAAGATAGATTTAAGATCAGGTTATCACCAAGTAAGAATTATGGCACAAGATGTTCCCAAGACAGCATTTCGTACTAGATACGGGCATTATGATTTTTTGGTGATGGCTTTTGGCCTCATTAATGTACCAGCTACCTTTATGAAGCTGATGAATAGTGTTTTACGGCCCTATCTAGGACATTTTGTAGTAGTCTTCTTGGATAATATCTTGATCTTTAGAAAATCAAGAGAAGAACATTTGGAACACTTACAATTAGTATTCCAACTGTTAAGAACACATTCCCTTTATGCGAAGAAAACTAAATGTGAATTCTTTGCACAAGAGGTCAAATATTTGGGGCTTATTATCTCAAAAGAGGGAATCAACATGGATCCAAAAAATGTAAGGGCAATTATTGAATGGCCACCTCCAAGGAATCTGGAAGAGCTGCAGATCTTCCTAGGTTTATCTGGATTTTATCGTAGATTCATTCGAGATTATGCCAAAATAGCTGTTCCAATGACTGACCAACTTAAAGAGAAAGGAAAAAGTTTTAATTGGGGAACAGACCAAAATGAAAGTTTTCAAAAACTTAAGATAGCTATTGCTACAGCTCCAGTACTATTAATTGTGGATCCCAATAAACCGTTTGTGGTTGAAGCTGATGCCAGTGATAAGGCGATAGGCGCGGTCTTATTACAAGAAGGTCGACCAGTTGCTTTTGAAAGCAAGAAATTAGACCGTGCAAAACAGAATTATTCTGTTTATGAGAGGGAGCTGTATGCAATAGTACATGCAATGAAGAAATGGAGGCACTATCTGTACGGTGCCAAACTTTTGATTTTATCGGATCATGAAAGCATTAAGTGGCTTAATGATCAACCGGATTTACACGGGCGTAAAGCCAGATGGGCCGAACTCCTTCAAGAGTTCGACTATGAGATAAGATATAGAAAAGGAAAGTATAATATAGTAGCTGATGCACTCAGCAGAATGCCTATCATTAATGAATTGAGTTTTACTCAGTTCACTTCCAACTTGCTTGAATCTTTAAAAGGAAAATGCCAGGTTGATCCGGCATATTCCAACATATGGGAAGCAATAAAAAATGGGGATCCAAATGAAAGTGCTTCTACTGAGGAAGGAATATCTGACGATGTTCAACAAGGAAATGGAGCATCAGGGGTTGCTCAAACTGGATTCAAGTTGAAGAATTTTACCATTGATAATGGTTATTTACTCTACAAGGGTAGGGTATGTGTCCCGAAAGATACAGAAATAAGGCGCCAGATACTCTTTGAGTGTCATGATACCCCTAGTGCGGGACATCCAGGAGTTAATAAGACTTATAGTCTTATTAAAAGGCAGTTCTTTTGGCCTGGAATGAATAAGGACGTCCTTGACTATGTGGTCAAATGTAATAAATGCCAAGTTAATAAAGCTGAAAGATTGAAAATGGAACGACTTCTCCATCCACTAGAAATTCCTTCAGGAAAATGGAAGAGTATCTCCATGGACTTTATTGTTGCTTTACCTAGAACACAGAGGGGGCACGACTCTGTGTGGGTGATTGTGGATAGGTTAACCAAAATGGCTAGGTTCATTCCAACTTCAACTGATGTTAAAACACCAGAATTGGCTAGATTGTTCGTAGAGAACATATACCGATTGTATGGCCTTCCGGCAAATATAGTTTCTGATCGGGATAGAAAATTTGATAGCCAATTTTGGCGTGCGGTATTTAGGAAATTGGATACTAAACTTAGCATGAGTACGGCGGATCATCCGCAAACAGATGGGCAAACTAAAAGGGTTAACTAAATTCTTGAAGATATGCTTAGGGCATATGTAAGTAAAAGGCAAACTAATTGGAAAGAGTATCTACCGATAGCAGAGTTTGCATATAACAGTACCAAGCACTCTTCCACTGGATATAGTCCATTTATGTTAATGTATGGGTTTCAGCCCAGAGCTCCTTTTGCAGTAGGACTGCATAAGGAAAAGGTTCAGGCAGCTAAAGACTTTTTGGAGGATATGAATAGTATGTTAAAATTTGCTCAAGAAAATATTAAAAAAGCTCAAAATCGAGCTAGAGTATATGCAGATCCTCACCGAAGAGACATCTCCTTTGAAGAAGGAGAATTGATCTATCTTAAGGTGCCTGAACAGACTAAAACTATGAAAAAGGGACAATATCCAAAGCTTTCACCAAGGTATTGTGGTCCTTTCATAATACTTAAAAAGGTGGGAGAATTGGCTTACAAGCTCCAACTACCTGCTGGTAGTAAAATACATCCAGTTTTTCATATAAGTAAATTAAGGAAGAAGCTGGGTGATTTGGATAATCTAATCTTAAATGATGACATTGAGGAGCTATTCAATGACCAATCTAATCCACATGAACCAGAAAGGATATTAAATGTTCATAATAGACGAACGAGGAATACTATTTATCAAGAATGTTTGGTTAAGTGGAAAGATTGTTCAAAAGAAAGCTCAACATGGGAGCGAGTAAGTACTTTAAAAAAAAGGTTTTCCGATTTACAGTTAGACCTTCCAAGTATCGTTTTCGAGGACAAAACCGATTCTTAAGGGGAAGGAAATGTAACATTAATGTGACATTAAAGTGATATTTAATGTAACATTAAGGTCACAAATATTGAATGTGATATTAAAGTGACATTTAATGTGACATTAAGGTAAATCTAAGGAAACACGCACGAGGATGACCGTCCGGGCTCTTGGGCGCCCAAACGGGTTAAGCAGAGCCTAGAAATAAAGAGAGTCCAAGAATAGTAGGACTCACCAAGGTTTGACAGCTGGCAATCGGATCACGATGGTCTGGCCAGCAACATACTAGACAAGGCTGGGAGGTGAAGGAAATGACTCGTGCTCACGGATTAGGACTGTTTTCTTCTGGCTTCATCGTCTTCTTCTGGGTCATCGGACAGAAGCCCTGTCCAAAGTTCGGCTGGGGCACAGCAAGATGACTAGAAAGTCCACTAGGTAAGGCATGGAGGCAAACTGTGGTACCAACTAATCCACACTCAGGAGAGACTGGGAGGGATACCCAAGCTGTAATGATCCCGAAAGTGTGTAAGAAGAAGGTGGAACACCACCCGATTGAGGCAAGGATGAGGTTCTAAAAGGTGTGCCAGTGCTTCCATAACCCCCCAATGTGATGTGCAGTGCAACATGAGGTGTCTGAAATGGAAATATAAATGGTGTAAATGAAAGTGACAAGCAACGGAAGAAGATGGTGGGATGGGTGGGTTTGAATTTGTTGAGTGAAAGGTAAAGATGCATTTTGTTCATTATTTTCATTTAATGATTGAAAATAAAAAGATGATTATGAAGATGTACCATGTAATGAAGGAATAGGAACACCAAATTCATTCTAATTTTGAGAAGTAAACTGAAAAGAAGAAAGAATAGAAGAAGAAATACCTGGCTTTTTCTTATAATCCCCACAACGTGTGTTAACATACAAGAATTGGTCCTCAAGAGAACCTTTTCCGTAGTCAATAGACTGTACTCTTTCTTCTTCATGATTTCTATCAATATATTGCAAAACAGAAGAGATAAAAGACAAAGAAACAAAAGATGAATCTAAAGTACCTTGCACCGGAGTAGACAGAAGAGAATGAAAGAATGGAATATACTCCGGATCTCTATCTCCAACAAGAGGGCCCCATCCCTAATGGAGGTCTCGATGGCCCTACCACATCATCAGACTTACGTGCAAAATATGAAGAGAGAAAATCATGTATACCTTCATAGAGTAGCTTTTCTTGAAGAGAAATCCTTCGGTCGAGCTCCTCAATCTTCTTTTGTCTGTAAGCGGTAATCATGTGATATTCTTCATCGGACAGCTTACATAACTTTATTTCTTCCCTGTGGTCAGAAGTGTCTTCCACCATGTCGAAACTTTGTGAAGCAAGCTGATCTACCCACTCTCACTCAATTCTCGGCATAGATGTTTCTGGAGACTGAACTAGTATTGTTATATTCGAAGTCATCTAAACCTACTGTTGTTCTTGCTTCTACAAAGAGCTTTCAAATCAAGGCCTAGGTTTCTCTCAGAGAACCCTGCTCTAATACCATGTAAAGAAATACCCTAACATATAAACACAAATAAAAACCGTACGACAAAGCACAAATTGATAAAGGAACATAGTTAGGGTTAGGGTAACTCAAAGACAATGAACACAAAAAATAAATGAAGTGATATGACTATTGAATATACGATACTCATGTAACAAACACACTATGCAGTGAATGAATATTGAACCCTGAACTCCTGTATCTCAAGGATCAAGGCAGGGGTAATGAGCTGGAGAGTGTGACATACTTCGAACTCATCCCGAATCACAGCAAGGCAATCTCCGGTTGTCGAACAACAGTAAACACAGCCTATGTATGACTGGACCTGAAGTAGACAGCAATCTAGAGTGCAGTAAATGCAGGCTATAGAGATAGAAAAACAGCAAACGTAGGCTGTGGAGAGAGAAAATCATTTGAACGCAAAGGAGAGAAAATCTGCAAATGGAGGCAATGGAGAGAGAAAATCTGCTGCAACAGGCTGAGGAGAGAGAAAAACAGCAGCGACAGCAAGGAGGACAAAGAAATTTGAGCAAGCGACAGCTGGAGAGTGATCAACCACAATCGCTCTGCTGTAAACAGCTGCAAACTGCAGGTGGAAGGCTGGAAACAAGCATCAGACTATAGATGACAGCAAGGGACAGCTGAGACTGCGATGTCCTCCGCGAAAGGAGTGTGGGCAACAAGTTGAAAACACCTAAAAGCAAAAACGAGATATGTATTTTTGAATGGAGGGCACCATACCTATTTATAGAAAGTTTGGGCCCTCCCAAGTGGGTTTGTGCTTATGGGGCACAAACACTCTCTAAGAATGCATTTCTTTTAAATAAACAAGGTTACTTCATTAATTAAGCATGTTTTGGGGCTATTTAAGTAAAGCTAATGCATTTTTAGCTCAACACCCCCACCATCTCCTCTGATGGTTCCCTTGTACCTCCCATCCCTTTCAGAAGGGGACGATATTGGTGATGCAACCGTGGATTTCAGAGGAGGCTTCCCAGGATCACGAGGAGTTTCTTCAAGATTTCCACTCTCCTTTGGGCCTCTCCTTCCCTTCTCTTCATCATCAAGCCACCATCCCCTACCCCTTGGTGCTTGGTTCCTGATGTTTCTATGCAGCTTATGGCACCTTCGATAATTCCTCACTATTGTCTCATAGTTGGGTTAGAGGCTTGGCTCACCCATCCCTGACTAGAGTTTTCAGCAGTGATCCGAGACCTCTCTGTTTCCTTTGCTCTTTGGTGGCCTTCCATTTGGTCAAATTTCTCTATGGAGAGGGGGTCTTGCTCCTTGGTTGGCTTTCTTCACCAACGGACAGACTACATTGGCATTGGCACTCTTCCTACCACCCTTGGATCTCCATCTCCTTTGGACTTCCAGCACATCTAGGATCTTAGAGGGGGTGTTAGTAATCATGTGTGTCTTGTGTGGTCATCTCGTCTGTGAGTCTCAAACGAGCACATCAGGAGCTCTAACATTGTATTCGTCTGTCATTTTATGTGTTTTAGACACTTTACATGGAGGGCACATTAGTGCATTTCTTTTTGGAAACTTTTGGTCATTTTTAGGGGGTTTGACCATATTTAGGATTTTGCCTCTTTTTTGCCTATATGCAAGCGACCTGCCCTCCCACTTTCATTATCCGTTATCCATCATTGATCCTTCATGATCAACCAGCCCTCCTCATTGTCTCATCCCCCCTGTTACCGCATGGCACCCACAATGATACGTAGAGATACATGTTGGGGCTGATTGTTGCAGCCTTGTACCTTCAACCATTGCAGTCACATTGTTCTTTCTGTCTCCTGTATTGTCTCCTCCTCTCCGTGTTCACTTTCCTCTTTCCGTTGCGCATTCTCACATCTACTCTCCCTCTTTTGTTACAAAATATGGTTGAGCAAGGAAAGAATAATGGACTACGAGGGAAATATGAAGAAGAACAAGAATGAAACCATAATGGCATGAAAGCGCTTAATGAATTGATAGTTGAGCCAATTCTTTTATAGTATTTCAATTTTCAACTAGGATACACTCCCTTCACTTGGCTCGTGGAATACAACGCTTTGTAATGCATTGCATATCCCTTTAGCACTCCATCTCGCACCATGCATACGCTATAAACTAGCACAGCGAGGGTTTCACCTTCTTCAATATCTTTATTAATAGAAGACAATTGCACCTTCAAGCTTTTAAATTTATTTATCAGTGAAATCAAGGAATCATAATTGTTTAAGTTCAGTCTGACAATTTCCATTAAAAGATTTATCTTTGAGTTATTTGCTTGGGAGCCAAAGGTTTTGTCTTGAGCTTCTTTTGCATTTGTGATTCCCGATAAAGGGCATCCTTTGACAAGCCTCATGCTATTATCCCGAGTGCTTTATTTATTTTTCTTTTCCACGTGGAATCATCAAGAGCCTCAGGTTCCTCAAATATTCCCCAAAGATCTTTTCGTATTCAATGATGCATGGTTTTTATTTTCTAGGTCTGAAAACCATTTCCATTGAATTTTTTCCACCACTTCTATTTCAAACATTTTGAGAATGGAGAGGTCTTACAAGAGACTCACACAATAGTGTCTAATTCCTTTTACAATTTTATGCCCACATTCACTCGTTTTTATTTCTCACTTGCACACCAGCTATGATTGCATAAATCGAGTATCTAACCAATGCTAGAGAGTTATAGTTGGAGTTAGATCAGCTCTATAACAAGATGACTATCATGAAGAGGATTTCTTTGGAGGTGCAAATGCAGACTTTAAACCCTAACAAGTCCACTTTCATACAGGAGCCTGTGAACAAGTTTTGATAGTCACAGATGTAAGTTTAGACTATAGGTAAGGTAATCACCTCCAAGGGCATGGCGATTACTCTGTTGTCATAGTTGCCCCCTAGATTCAATGCATTCTACTCCAACTTGATTGCCTCAAGGCGGACAAAGACCATTTAAGGGGAGGAAGCTAGTTCCTATGGTCTCGGATCAAGAGGAACAATTAAAGGGTACAAGTTCTCAAAATCTGAGGCTCTTATAAGCCAAGCTTTCCAAAAGAAGGGAAAGAAGAAGCAGAAGAAGGATGACAAGAACAAGAACAAGGAGACCACTTGCCACATCTATGGTAAGACAAGTCACTGGAAGAAAGATTGCCCTAATAAGGATAAGAAGAACACCGAGGAGGAGGAGGAGAATACTATAAAGGACTCATCAATAGTAGCTGGTCCTTCATTAGCAGCTTTTCTACATCTAGAAATTATCAGGCCTTCTACATAGGATCCGTGTGATGCAACTGTGATGGCCCCACAGTCTTGAGAGTGGATTGTGGACGAACAATGGCGCTCTCAACCACATGACCCCTCCTATAGATGGCATTGCCTATATGATTATGATACATGGGTATATTTTGATTGGTGATAGTTCTTCAATTTTGATAAAAGAGAAGGGTGATACGCAACTCATTGTGGATGGACATAGTGATGTATGTTTAAGCTTGGGCTACCATTTACTTTCGGTGAGTAAGATTTGTGGACTTGGCCTCACAATTGAACCTGATAGGGATCTCTTTCAAGTTTCTGATGGAAAGACTAGGCAACTGCTTTGCCATGAGCATGAGGAGAATGGTGTCGTCAACCCTTACTTCTCTTCTTCCCACTTCCCAATCTCAAACAAAGCTATGGTATGCTCAGTTCAGCCACCCCAACTACGAGTAGCTTCAGAAGCCAACTCATGATCAGCTTATGCGTGTATTGCCAAATGTTGGGATAAGCCATTCACTGTGTCTATCTTGCATCCGAGATAAATAGCATAGAGATGTGATTCATAGCAAGGCTTCAAGACAAGCAAAGGAGCCCTTGGTTCTTGTTTCTACACATCTTTGTGGACCCATGCAAACGGAGTCTCTTAAGAGGAGACTTTACTTCATGTTGATTATGGATGATTATAACAGAACATGGGCTTACTTTCTAGCATATTGAAATCTGAAGCTCTCTCTCACTTTAAGAATTGGCCCATCTTCAAGAAGAACCGTTTAGGATGAGAGCTTAAGAAAGTGAGGGCCGACAAGGATGTAAGTGTTTGTCTCCAAAGAATTATCTTGTTTCTATATAGATCAAGGGATTCATCAAGAGTAAGCAAACACCAATACTCCTTAGGAGAATGGCATATTAGAGCAGAAGAATATTAGTGTGATTGAGATAGCTCGAACCATGATGAAGCATCGAACAAACACTTCAGTGTCTATGGCTTGAAGCGATGGCCACCACAATTCATATCCTAAATTAGTCATCTGCATCTATCGTAGCTAGTATGACTCTTTTTTAGGCATATTTTGTACGAAAGCCAAATGTTTCTTATTTCAAGCTAGTCGAGTGTGATGTTTATGCTCACATCCCCAAACAACAAAGGGATAAATTTTAGCCGGCTTCCAAAAAACAAGTGTTTGTTGACTGCAGCTCTCTATCACAAAAGGGTATAAGATTTGCAATCCCATCTCACGAGATGTCTAGACAAGCGGAGATGCACGGTTTGTTGAGTTTCCAACTGCAAAGGAGAGTAAGAACACCCTATTCTTGAAGATCCAAGTAATAGTTGGGTACCTCAACTAGTAGCTATGGAACCTATGCATCTTGAGGCTCCATCTATAGACAAGGAGATTGTTTCTCTATCAGATTCCCCACTGGTGGATGTTTCAGAGTCTTTGGCAAAGGCAGCGCAACCAAGGAAGTATCTTAGTATTGACCTCCTCATTGGACTCACGAGATACTCCATGATCAAGGATTGAGGGGCTTCTTGAGGAGTGGTAGCCGCAGGATGGCCCATAGCAATCTTGAAGTAACCAAGCACATTCCACCACTAACTATGATTTGATTAACTATGCCATTCAAGATAGGGAGCCAACATCGATAAACAAGGCTTCATAGTCTGATCATTGATGAAAGGCCATGTAGCAAGAGTTGGACTCCATTGGGCAAAATGGCACTTGGCCCCTTGTGCATCATCCCACTCATCGAAAGAAGGTGATTGGAATCAAGTGGGTCTTTAAGACCAAGGATCTCAACAATTAAATTGGCTAAGCCAATTTGTTTTCCAAATATCCTTAAGCAATTATTAGTAGCTCTTAGACCGGCATTAATTTAAAAAAGTAATTAATACCTAGTCTCTAATGTCACCCCTGACATTAGTGACCAATGAATTGATCTAGGCCAATATCTAACACTAGGTACCACCTAGAACCTATCAGACATGACTTATTACAACTTTTGTCTTTGGCATCAACTGATATTTAGAGGTCTTGGGTCCCACATGATGAAATAATTAACTTGCACCTCACATGTACAAGTCACCTTTGTATATTTGATTAACTTTTAATCAAATGCTAAATAAAGCATTAAAATTTTAGATCCTCGTAACAAACCACTCCCTTGAAATTCTTGCAATCGTCCTCGATTGCACGGGAATGTGCCAAAGCAATCATTGCCACTACTACGAATACATGCTGGTATTGCAATCAAACAACATGTGCATCTATTGCTCAACCGTGCTCATACCCGCTACATGTGAAATTTCAATCACTTAAACCAGTTACAATCCACACCCATGAATCATTAACCACTGTCAAAACCATAAGGGGCGCATCCACATGTCAAAACTCGACACTATTCTAACCGCTAAGGCATTGCAGTGCATAAACAATGCCTCACAGCAATGATTTACTACATGATAGTCATGTAAAGCATACATCACTTTGCAAACCACATGTAATCTATGCAATTATTCTTCTTTTGCATCACCTACAAATGTACATCACATATCATCCATGTATTCCATACATACCTTGTAAATATACATCACATCAGGGCACTCCCACCTACACTTCCGGCATCCACAACTCAAGCTCGGCTTGTCCTCAGCTTACTCTCAACTGTCACAAGTATATTTTATCTTTTTATTCAAAATATCAGAGCTATAGTAAGGGGCTTCTACAAGGAAATGTCTATTTCTGCTACAGCAGGTGCTTTCGTGCAAAAATTGCAGAAATTTGTTGAAATTTGGGTCAAAATTTTGGGCTTTCGCATGTTTGGCAGACATTGCATATGTACTGAACTTTCAATCTGAAATTGATTGACATTGTGCACATTGGACAATCAAATTTTGGGCCTTTTGTTTTTTCAGTGCTACTGATCACCGTTCTTGCATTGGACAGTGTGCTACTTGCTGAAATCTGTAAAATTTTCAACACATTGAAACAATAGTGGTCAAGTTTGACACGGTTTAGTTAATTACAGCTTGACATTTGCTGTAATTTCTGGAAATTTGCAGATTTCCAGGTTAAGCCAGCTTTGGTTATTGCTCTTGCACATTTTGGAAGAGTGACATTTATCATGGCCAATCAAGGACAAAGTGATGTCTTCACTTATGTATCTAAAGAGGATAGATTGGATGGCAATAACTATTCTCTATGGTCCTTCATGATGAAGAATGTACTTGTTGCAAAAAATCTTTGGGATGATGTCAATGGGGAAGAAGTTCATCCTAGAGATATGGCTCTCTTGCTGCCCCTCCACAAGGAGGTCTTGGTCAAAGGCACAAGCTCTGGTTTAGTCACCACCCCAAAGAATAGTTGCACAAAAGGCTTGGGACACTAAGGATGCCCAAGCATTGTCACTTATTGCATTGCCAATTCAGCGGTCTATAATCCCACATATTTGGTCTACAGCTACTTTACGAGTAGCATGACTTACACTTGATACTCGCATTTCTTTCTTAAAGAAGGAGCTTGAAAATGTGAAGTTGGAAGAAGGTGATGCTATGTAGGATCATCTTAATAAAATTCACGACTTGTGCAAGTAGTTGATGAATGTAGATGAGTATTATTCTAATGCTCAAATGATCTCTACTACTTTGAATTCTTCGCCACCTTCTTATTTGGCCTTTCACACAACATTGAATCTCACGATGTGAATTCCTCTACAGCCACTTACCTTTCTTCAATGGGTTAGTTTGTTGCTAAAAGAATAGCAAACAAGAAAGAATAGTGGGGTGGATGTTGCAGCCTCTGAACAAGCTTTTATGGCAAGACAAAAGGGCGATGGCAATCAGTCCAGGAATGCTCTATAAAGTTCTGGAAGTTCATGAACTTCACAAAACAACAAGAAGCAAGGGGGTACACAAGCCAAGAAGGGAAAGTGCCATTATTGTAAAGAACTAGGTCATTACATCACAGAATGCAAGAAACGCATTGCCAAGGAGAAAAAGAAAAAGTCTGGGATCTCTATTTCAAATGCAACTTCTACTGCTATTGCTACAGAGTCCGCACCGTTTGTCAATGACTGTGACTACTATTTTTACACTTGCAGTTATGATTCTTCTTCGGCAAATAGAGCATTCAACTCTACAAAGAATGCCAGCACTTGGTTCTTTGACAGTGGTGCTTCTAAGCACATTACATCCCGTAGGGATTTGTTTACCTCTGTTGTTGTAGCTCCTATTGGCAAATCAGTGCAATGTGCCAACAATGCATCTTATCTTGTTAGAGGTGTTAGAGAGATTGTCTTGAAAGCCATTGATGGCTCTACTCTCCGTTTGCACGATGCATTAAATGTGCCAAGAATAAAGAAGAATTTGTTATCCATTTCTTCTTTAGCAATGTGTGGAATGCAAGTCACATTTGATGATGATACATGCATGGTCAGGGATACGGAATTCTTGACTTTGGTACTTATTGGCACATTATGTTTGGACTTTATGAGTTGGATGCTCATTCCATTGATCAATCAATATATTTGGCATCTACTATTACTCCTAATATGTCACAGAAAAAGTTGTGGCATGCTCGTATGGGGCATGTTCACTATAGTAGTTTGATGCTTATGCAGTGCGCTCAAATGTTGCAAGGTTTACCTCTGTTGAAGAGACCTCCTATGTACATTTGCAAGGGATGTATTTTGGAAAAAAATGCATTGATTTTCTTTTCCTCGTGATGTTGCTTTTAGAGCTACGACCAAGTTGCAAATTGTGCATTTGGATGTGTGTGGACCCATGCAAACAAAGTCATTGGGTGGATTACTTTGTCACCTTCATTGATGACTTTACTCGTTTTTGTTGAGTCTATTCATTGGTGAAAAAGTCAGAAGTGTATGATGCATTTTTGGCTTTTACTGCACTTATGGAAAATAAATTTGCTTGTCAAATTAAGACTCTCCATTCGAACCAAGGGGGAAATACATGTCTTCCTTGCTAAATAATTTTTTGAAGTAAAAAGGCATTGCACATTAGTATACTATGCCATATACTCCACAGCAGAATAGGGTTGTAGAAAGGAAGAATCGGTCACTTATGGAGATGGCCAAATGTATGTTGAGAGCTAAAAATTTGCAACATGGATTTTGAATAGAAGCTATTATATGTGCTTGTCACATTTTGAATAGGTGCCCTACAAAGGCATTGAAAAATATAACGCCTTTTGAGGCTTGGAACAGTCGTAACCCTTCACTTAGTCACTTCCGTACTTTGGGGTATCTTGCATATGCTCATATTCCCAAAGTATTGAGAAAAAAGTTGGATAATAAGGCTGTCAAGTGTATATTGAAAGCAAAGGATACAGATTGTACAATCTTGTTTCCAAGAAAGTTTTTGTTAATAGAGATGTGATTTTTTATGAAAAATCAGAGTTATCTCTTGCTGGTTATGACACATATCAGGCTGCAAATTATGTGTTTGAAGGGCTGCTATCTATTTCTTTTGGTGATACAACTGGAGCTTCATTAAATGAACAAAATGTTCAGCCAGTTGCTCCATAATGCAGAAATTTTACCTATGGCTAATCTGAATATTTAGCAAGATGCTGAACTTGAGGTTCATTAAGAGCATGTACATAATCAAACAAATACCTAGATAGTACTTGCAAACTCTACAAGACAGTCATTTGGATGCTCCTCTTGCTGGTCATATCGAAGACAAGCACATATGCATGATCATGCTAATACTATGGAGTCTGTTATGGCCGCAAACACACTTGATGAGCCTGATTCTTTTGAGGATGCACAACAAAGTGTGCATTGGATGGCAGCAATGCAAGCTGAATTTGATTCTATCATGAAGAATCAAACATGGTATTTAGTTACATTGCCTATTGGAAAGAAAGCCATTGGTACTAAATGGGTCTACAAGCTAAAACGAAAAGCGGATGGATCCATTGACAAGTACAAGGCCATGTTAGTGGCAAAAGGCTATGTGCAAAAGAAAGGCATTGATTATAAGGAGACATTTGCTCCTACATCCCGTATGACTACTATGAAGTGTTTCAAGCCTAAGGTCAATCAACAAGGAAAAATGTAGGCCAACACTTGTTAAAGATGCCACAAATAGATGATGGTTGTCAACCATAGGCCCAACAAATCATCATTGAGAGCCTCCATGTGAAGATCATCAACAAGCTTGTGGGGACAACCAAGGGAGGAGAGGACAACAGCCACAAAAACACAACATTAATCTCTCATATGGATAAGCAAAAACATGACTGAGAGAGAGAGAGAGAGAGAGAGAGAGAGAGAGAGAGAAAGAATGTAGAGAAAATAGAACAATAAAGCTAAAAATAAACTTGATTGAATACAAGACCAAAAACAAATTGAGGCCCCAAGGACAACAAAATTAGGGTGCCAGATGGAGCAATAGAAGATGGAGAAGATACTAATGATTATGGCCACAAAGGGAAAAAAGAGAGAGAGACGCAAGCTAAAGAATGAGATGATCACAATTAGACAATGATGAGCATGGCCCAGAGAAGAGGCAGCAATACACGGTGGATGCCCAACAAAACCAATGAAATTGCTCTGAATGCATGCCGAACATAACAATGTTGGGAATAAAGGGCCACCGTGCCTTTTATAAGTGCTCGGGTGTGAACACACCTTTGCACTCGTACCTTAGTCCTTTACATATAACTATCAAAAACCTAAAGAGTGGTGCATCTTTCCATATCCACATATCATGCATCACACTCTACTACTACTACTCTCTCTCTCTCTCTCTCTCTCTCTCTCTCTCTCTCTCTCTCTCTCTCTCTCTCTCTCTCTCTCTCTCGCCATTGCCTAGCATTGAACCTCCACTACACATCAATCACCGCAAACTGGTATCAAAGCTAAAGGTTGCATTGCTAAAGGCTACATCACTAAAGGTTGCACGTTGTCAGTCCTAGTCAAGTGTGCTACAACTGACACGCCCTCGATAGAGTGAATAGGTCAACGCAGAGTAGATCGGTCCTCAACAGGGGCACAATGTGACAGGTCATCCAAGCGGCAACTCCATTAGCAAATCGTCCGGCAAACAAACCAACAGGGGCAATGCGAGCACGTCACTCGGGATCAGCATGGAGACGGGCAATT
This sequence comes from Lygodium microphyllum, assembly GCF_053477565.2. Taxonomy (NCBI): domain Eukaryota; kingdom Viridiplantae; phylum Streptophyta; class Polypodiopsida; order Schizaeales; family Lygodiaceae; genus Lygodium; species Lygodium microphyllum. The sequence goes on along the minus strand of NC_141135.1, from coordinate 144,058,525 downwards.
AGTCGTCGCCCATCACGCTCTTCCTTTTTTTAAGGAAATATTTTCTTTAATGAAATGTTTATCCTTTGTTTGAAATTTGTGGGCCTTCGTACGCACACAAGCATAGTTCAACGAATCTCAGAGATTGGATATGCTTTCAACCCCGAAATCCAGGGATTTTGGCATACACCAAAGATTTTGCTCGTTAGAGCAAAATTTGTGCATTCTTGAATACTCTCAAATCTCAAAATTTTGGGTTTTTTGTGCATGTGCAGAAATTGCAATGGGACACATGCAATTCTTGAAATTTTGACACATTGAATCCCATACAATTTGGGGCTTTTGCAAAATTTGTGAAATTTGGGTCAACTCTGGTCTTGATATGTAGTTGCAATGAATTTCTATGCAAATTAAGCACATAGGACCCTAGACAAATTTGGGGCTTTTGCAAAATTTGTGAAAATTTTGGCAAAATTGGCTTGTGCAATCCATTCGAGAGTTATGTTTAATGTCATTTTAGTAGTTTGAGCATAGAAATTTTGGGCCTTTTGACCATGAGAGTCAAATTGGTGCCCATGGATGCGTTTGGAGCAAAAATTGCGGTTAAAATTTGGGGCTTTCTCATGTAATTGATGTATTAGCCCATGATACGGTTGCAATTGCTTGTGGCGTGCTGTAGCACACATTTTGTACCTCTGGAAATTAATTTGAGAATCTGAAATTTCTGCAATTACTTCTTTTTTCATTGTTGGTTGGTACTTACTTTGTACCGTGGTCATTTGTGTGACATTTGGGCTCACATTTGCTGACCTTTGAGTCACTGTTGAGCTGTAAATCATGGTTGGTAGCAATGATAGCAGCAATCTTTTGCGCATCAAGAAGCTTGAAGGTGCACACAACTTTGCAATATGGCAAAAGCAATACTATAATGTCTTGGTGTAGAAGAAATAGGTGAAGCCCATCAAAACAAAAGGAGCAAAACCAGCAACTATGGATCAAGAGGAATGGGATGATTTAGATGAGCTTGCATGCTCTACCATAGAGCTTTCAATGTGAAACACACTGCTTTTCAACATCAAGAAACTGAAATTTGCCTATGATATGTGGCAAAGACTTCAGGAGTTATATGCTTAAAAAAGTGCAGCTAGCAAGGTTTATTGGTTGAAAATTTTGATGGACCTTCGTATGAAGGAAGGTACAGTTATGTCTGTACATTTGAATGAGTTTAACTCTATTTTCAGCCACCAGATTGCCTTGGAATTTCACATTCATGAGGAGTTCAAGGCAAAATTTTTGTTGTGCACCTTGCCTGAAAGTTGGGATACTTTTAGGACAGCAATGAGTAACTCGAATGCTATGCTATTATATTCAGATGTGGAGAGTTCTTTATTCATGGAGGAGCTCAAAGGCAAAATATTTCAGCAAACAAGCCTTCCAATGCACTACATACTAGAGGCAAATCCCAACTAAAGGGCAATTCTGACAACAAAGCACGTAGCAAGTCTTGTGGGGAAAATGTGAAGTGCCATAATTGTGGCAAGACAGGGCACTTCAAGCGGGATTGCTTTAAGTGGAAGAAAGAAAAGGGCAAAGGCAAAAACACTAATGATAACAAAGATGAGAAAAATGACAGCCAACATACAAAGGAGAGCAATGTGAAGATAGAGTAAGTCAATGTAGTTAGTCATAAGAGTGACAGTGGCAATGATGTACTCTTTGCCTCTTCTTTTAGTGCACATTCATTGACTGCAGATTCTAATGATGAAATACATACCTAGATTCTTGATTCAGCTACCTCATTCATGTAACACCACACCATGAGTGGCTTTCTGACTATAGTGGTGGTAGACATGTTGTTGTCCACTTGGGGGACAATTATGGATGTGACATTGCAAGGATTGGCAATGTGCAATTGGCATTTCAGCATGGTTCAGTGTTCACTTTGCAAATTGTAAGGCATGTACCCCAACTCAAGAAGAATTTGATAAGCACAAGACAGTTGGATGATACAAACTATCATACCACTTTTGGGGATAGCAAATGGAAAATATATAAGGGCCCTAGAATTGTTGCCAAAGGCTCTAAAAGTGTATTCTTTACATGTATCTAGTGCGTGTGATCATGTTGTCATCATAACCGAGCAGCCAAGTATGTCTTTGTAGCACAGCCGGTTGGGGCACATGAGTCAAACTGGAATGAAAGCACATTCTCGTTTGGGTTTTTTGCTGTGTTTGAGGTATGCTGATTTTGACCACTGTGATCTTTGTATTTATGGCAAGCATGCTCAAACATCACATAAAAAGCCTCTTTCACTAAAATCTTCACCCGTAGAGTTGGTACATTTAGAGTCCAGATGTATGTGAAATGCCAAGGTTGTCTCTAGGAAAAAAGAAATATTTTGTCGCTTTTGTTCATGATGCCACATGTAAAGTATGGGTTTATCCGATCCGTCGTAAAGACAAGTCCTTGGATAAGTTTAAATAATTCCTAGCACTTACTGAAAATATAACCAGCAAGACATTAAAGTATCTTCGCTTTGACAATGATGGAAAATATGTGTCTAAAACCTTCTAGGTTTTCTGTGACAGTAAAGAGATAAAAAGGGAGCTCATTGCCCCTCGTAATCCGCCCCAAAATGGTATCACAGTGTATGAATAGGACTATTTAGAAGACGGTCCGTACCATGATGTCTCATGCTACATTACCTCATGGTTTTTGGGTAGAGGTTGTTATGATAGCTATTCGCTTCATAAATCGGTCACCAAACAAGCCTTCGGGGAGGAGTTTCTCAAGAAGTGTGGTCAAGCAAGCCCCCTTCATATACACACTTGAGAGTGTTTAGCTACAAGGCATTTGTGCACTTATACAAAGAACAATGCAGTAAATTGAAGCCAAAGTCTTGCAAATGCATTTTCCTAGGAGATGCTAACGAGGGAGAAATGGAATATAAGTTATAGGATCCCAAAAAAAGGAAAATTGTACGCAACAATGATGTAGTCTCCCGGGAAGATCGGATGCATAAACAACCAAAAAGACAGAAGAAGTGAAAAGAGTTGTGTTCCGAGAAGAAACACCTGTAGGACAGCAAAGAGTGCCCACTGTACAGCAGCAATACCTACTGTAAATGACCCTTTAAATGCAAGGAATGATACTGAAATAGATTGGCAAGAAGTTGCCCATGATATACCCCAGTTTCAACAAGAAAATGTGCCTTTGGAACAGCCAAAACAGGTAGTACAACATGTTGAACCTTTAAAACAACAAGCTATTCATGCAAATTTGCAGGCTAAACAACCAACAATCACTAATCATTGGGTCCGTAGGTCAACCAAAAATACCAAACAGCCAAATAGGTTTGTTCCTGGTGCGAATTATGTTGTTGATTATGTCATATTGATAGATTGCGGTGAATCATTATGCTTCAAGGAAGCAATGGACAAAAAGGACAGCAAGAAACGGCATAAAGCTATGCTCTCAGAGATGGAATCTCTTTAAAAAAATGGTACTTGAAATTTGGTGCATTTACTAAAGAGGCAAAAATTCCTACCATACAAATGGGTTTACAAAATGAAGGTCACCTCTGCTTCCTCACCAAAGTACAAAGCACCGCCGGTTGCCAAAGGGTACAAGCAAAAACATAGAATTGACTTTGATGAGATCTTTTCTCCTATAGTCAAAATGACTGCTTTGCAAACCATATTGGGCTTGGTTGCATGCGAGGATATGAAACTCATACAAATGGATATAAAGATTGCTTTCTTACATGGTGATCTGCATGAGGACATATATATGCAACAGCCAGAAGTTTTTATGGCTAAGAGACAAGAAAAGCTGATGTGTAAACTCAACAAAAGCTTGTATGGGCGTGAAACAAGCACCATGTAAATGGTATCATAAGTTTAATACATTCACGCAATCTCAAGGTTTTCAAAGAAGTCAAGTGGATCACTGCTTATATACCAAGAAGGCGGCAAATGGCAGCCTTATTATATTGATTTTATATGTGGATGACATGCTAATTGGTGGTAGGGATATTCGTGCATTAAACACATTCAAGTAGAACTTACAGAGTAGTTTTGATATGAAGGATCTTGGTAAAGCCAATCATATTCTTGGGATGCATATACTCAAAAATAGATCAAAAGGTCTTCTTTATCTATCATAGCAAGAGTATGTATCTAAGATTTTGCAGCATTTCAATATGAAGGGGAAAAAAGCAATTAGTATACCATTACCTCCATATGTGAAACTCGGTGCAGAGAACAGCCCTACATCTAATGATGAAAAGGCTGAAATAACTAAGATCCCATATGCTTCAGTTGTCGGTAGCTTGATATATGTTATGGTTGCTACACGTCCTGACATAGCATTTGCAGTGGGAGTGGTTAGCAGATACATAGCACATCCTAGTAAAAAGCATTGGGAAGCAATGAAAAGGTATCATGAGATATCTTAAGGACACTAAGGAAGTGTGCATCTGTTTTGGAAAGCAAAAAGCATCTATCTTTGGCTTTACGGATACAAACTATGCTAGTCATGCTGACTGCAGGAAATCTACTTCAGGATATATATTCACCTTCACAAGGGAAGCAATTTCTTGGTTCTCTAGGCTACAAAAGTGTGTTGCATTGTCTACTAAAGAGGTAGAGTATGTGGCTGCCACTGAGGTATGCAATGAGGCTTTATGGCTTTCACGTCTAGTAGGAGAGCTTGATATTACTAACACTCCTATCCTCCACTATTGTGATAGCCAGAGTGCTATCATGCTAGCACAAAATCCCATCTCTCATGCAAAAACAAAGCACATACAAGTGAAGTATCACTTTATCAAGGATGTATTTGACAGCAAAAGCATTGAGCTCGTCAAGGTACATGCAGATGATAATCCTGCACGTCTACTCACAAAGGGACTTCCAACAGTGCAGTTTGCTCATTGCCAACAAATGATGGGAGTTAGATAGTATATGTATTTCAGCTTTATATATACTTAGACTGAGCTAATTATTTCCTCGACCTTCAAGCACACTACCTTTAGGTGGGAGGTTGTTACAAATAAAGGGCCACCGTACCTTTTACATGCTCGGATGTAAACACACCCTTGCACTTGTACTTTAGTCCTTTACATATAACTATCAAAAACCTAAAGAGTGGTACATCTTTTCGTACCCACATATCGTGCATCACACTCCTCATTCTCTCTCTCTCTCTCTCTCTCTCTCTCTCTCTCTCTCTCTCTCTCTCTCTCTCTCTCTCTCCACCATCGCCATTGCCTAGCATTGAACCTCCACTACGCATCGATCACCACAAATAACTACCCTAATATCTAGCAAACTACCTAAAAAGAACCAAATAGAGGGGAAAATGCCAAGGGATAACTACTTAGAAAAATGGGCAGTTGAGGCAACCAAACAAGCTACAACAAGGTACCCCACTACAATTGACTCCTACCATCGAATGTTTCAAGGATACACAATCTTGAGGAAAAAAAAGAAACAACATACATGACTAATGCTAGAGCTTCAAACATCTTCATCTGCCCTAGAATGAGGCTCACAACCAAAAGATGGACATCAAGAGAGACATGGAATGGCATGATTCCTAAAGCTAACAAGAAAGGTTCAAGCATAATTGTCCCTAAACATGCCATTTCGTTATAATCTACTCTTTGAGACCTGTAATCCTTTGTTAACATCAAAGAGCTCATATGAGCCACTCTCTCTATAACATATATCTATGAGAGACTCTTGTCCCTATAGTCCTTACGAATGATATCCATCCCTAGTGTACTTTGGGATGATATTAACCAATCCATGTCCATGAACTACTAGAGGTAAAATGGCACAAGATCTCCAAATACCTCTCTAAAAGATCATTAAAGACAGCTCTCTATAAGCACCTCCTTTTTGGGAGTGCATGATGTGATGTTAGTAGCTCCGCATTGTTGAATGAAGCTATGAGAAAAATATGATAAGATGGGGAATGATTACTCACCCATAATGTCTTGAAATTGAAGTTCCATACTTGCCACTCTAAACATCTTTGTAGTAGCTATCAAGAGGCCTCTGGCCTAATCAAAATCCAACTCTTTCATGACATACCTTTGGTTACCCAATTTTGACCTTATTTGAAAAAGGAGACTCTATAGAGAGACCAATCTAGATTGAGCTTGCTCACATTTGATGTATACATACTATCATTTTTGCATAAGCATAATTTTTTCTTTTAGACATGACGAAAAGCAAAATAGTCCATCACAAGTTGAGTGCATGTCCAATCAACAATACCCATCCACTGCACGATTCTCTTGTGAGACCCTCTGACTGGCAGATCAAATTGCTAAATGAAAGATACAACGATATCCAAAACGATGAAAACAGTTTGCCATTTACAGATGCTATTATAGTCTTATTAGGCACAGCCAATAAGATATTAGGAATTCATAGGTCTTTGACGCATGGACCACTTGCATCCCCAAATTTATTTGTGAGCATACTCAAATGTATCAAATGCAGCAGACACGCCGTCATTGCACCATTTAGCCATGTTACTGGATCATAAACACTGGACGTACCTCATGCCAATTACGCTTGAAGTCTTCTAGCGAGGGACATCGAACTCGAGCAACTGGAGAAGAGGAGGACGCTCCGGCAGCTGCTGCACTCGAGCTTGAGGAATCAGCCGCGAGCGACCGTCTGTAAACCACCCGACAATAGGAGAACAGGCTGCGCGGTACAGCCAGCAGAGAGCGCCCGCCCGAAGCCCCTCGGGCCATACCAATGGCGCTGTTCTGAACCAAAAACCAAGGTTTAATCCAAGTGAATAATGCACAAATCTCCCACGCCTCAGACCGCTATCAAGCGTTTTCATGTTCATACGAACTATTATATTTGAGATTTCTACATACTCTAGTCTACTTCAGATAGTTTGTGAATAGTGTTCTTGCAAAATAAACGCTAGGTTGCTTCGCGGTAATTTCACCCTGTGCAACGAAGCAACCTTGCAAGGGAAGCGAAGTACCACATGGCAACTTCATTTCCCTCGCTTCTTCCACTATCCTCTCCCTCCTCTTCTTTCTTCTCTCTCTTATTCTCTCTCTCTCCCTCCCTTTTTGTTAGCAATGGTCATGACCTACTACTTAGTCTAATTTCAGGCCTCTCAATCCGCAGATGTTGATGCTTGTAGACAATGACCTCTATCAATGCCTACAACATACACAACACTTGCAACAATCATGTCTAGGTCTCCTAACGAATGCAAGTTTGATGTAGGTTTTAGAAAGCACTTGTGTGATGATGTAGGCTTGTATTAGATTGTGGTCGTGAGGTAGATTGAGCTACAATTGTGATACATGCTAGATAGTGATTTGATGCAACTGACTTAAATTGCATTTTACTGAAACTTGGACAGTAGTTTGTACTTCACTCAAATACTGGTCTAATGCAAGTTGTATGAAACTATCATGATGTAGGTTGGACTGTGATGATGCAAGTAGGACTATAACTATGACACAAGTTGGGCAGTGATCTTAAAGTTAATGAGGGCGGAAAACTATTACATGGCATTCTCACTGTGATGTGATGCAGGCACTAGAACAATGATTGACTCTCTTGAAAGTGATGCAGGCACTAGAACAATGATTGACTCTCTTGAAAGTGATAGTTACTGTGATAGTGATAGCAATTGTTGAGTGTCTTCGGGGCTGTGGTGCTATAGTGTGTGAATACAATTCATTGTGGGGATGGATGATGCAAACAAATGAAAACATCAAACCATGGAAAATGAATATATTGGGAGATGAATATGATCAAGGACTAACGCAACTAGCCATGGAAGCAATGTTCCACACCCCTTCTGAGAACACATGGTACAAGACATATGGCCATAGGGTCTGTGACTAGACCATCTCCTTAGGATCTATAGGCATGGAAAGACCTCACACACCATTAATGAAAGGAAATATGAAGAAATTGACCATATGTGGGAACGCCAATAGTCACAATGTGTGAGTAGCCTTCCCTTATTCAATAGTTGTTGGAAGAAAAATAAAGAATAAAGTGACAGTGATTAGCACTCACCACCTGCAATATACATGTGGCTCGATGTGGAAGAGGAGGGGATAGGGCCATCCTCTTATACTACAAGTGTGGTTGAGTACATAATGTCTTCAGGAGGGCAACACTAAGTATTATGTTGTTTGCTTCAAAATACGAGTGTTACAAAGGAGTGGAAGAGATCCTAGTTCCGTATGACACAGCAGCATACGAACTTTCCATCGGTAGTGGACAATATGCATCCTATGGAGGATATGAAGGATATGGAGCAAAAGTATGATGGGCATTTCTAGACAAAGCCCACGTCAACATTGATGGCATTCCTTAGTAGTGTTTGCCAAAGCAAATGCATCAAAGAATTAGAGTGTCCCAATAGAAATTGTGCTGGCCACTCAAATTTTGGATCACCAAACCAAGTGGCATGGACAAGTCTCTTCATTTGCAAAGTCATAAAAATAATTGTGGGATAGCATGTCCTAGTTTTTGTACCCTACTACAAGTAAATTATACTAATTGAGTACAATAACATGCCATGTAGGAAAACTTAATGCCAGCATACCGGTTGTCGAAATGTCAATGATTATTGGGATGATCTTGTTTTTCGCCATGTTTGAGGGGGGAGAGGTGAGGCTTCCACAGTCATTGTTATTTTCTCAAAGTTGCAAGGGCTCTAGGTGAGGTCTACTGTGGGGAAAGGGTGCAACGTAGGCCCATTTCCTTGTTTGACAATATAGTCTTACGAGACCAAGTCATTGTTATTTTCTCAAAGTTGCAAGGACTCTAGGTGAGGTCTACTGTGGGGAAAGGGTGCAACGTAGGCCCATTTCCTTGTTTGACAATACAGTCTTACAAGACCAAGGTGTCTAGAATATATACCTAGCCAATCTCATGGTCATTGCTACAATGGATCAGTGTGCTTTGTATTCAACCATTTGCATGGATGATAGCAAGAACATGGTAGCTATTGTCATTGCAAATGTATTTCTCCTTCAACATCAAGAATTGACTGCTTATGTAGTGCATGATAAGTTTGGCAAAGAGGGATGCCACATATATGCAAACCTTTGTCTCGGTATTTGGTGTAGCACTTGATGATGGGTCCATTTTCGAAGCTATCTACACATCTATGGGTATGCATGTTGGATATGGTAATGGTGAAAGACTTAGGGTGAGAGTGGGTGTCAAATATGAGAGAGAGAGAGAGAGAGAGAGAGAGAGAGAGAGAGAGAGAGAGAGAGAGAGAGAGAGAGAGAGGAGGAGGAGGAGGAGGAGGATATATAAAGCATGTGTGCATGAGAGAGAGAGGGGATGGGGGGAGATAGAGAGAGAGTGTGCATGTGTGGATGTGGATACCACATATGAGAGAGAGGGGAGGCTAGATGGATAGAGAGAGAGAGAGGAGGGAAGGGAGATGGATAGAGAGAGAGGGGGGATGGGTAGACAGAGAGGGGGAAAGAGAGAGAGAGAGAGAGAGAGGGCGAGGAGAAAAGAGATGAATAGAGAGGGGGGAGACAGAGAGAGAGGCCAAGAGGAGGGAGGCAAGGGAGAGCAACATACGTACTTGCGGGATTAAGTAAATATTTCATAACTTGGGGGAAAGGGGGGGCAATTTCATAGGGGGTGGATGGCCTTACATAACTACTTTGAGATAGTGGAGCATTAAATGAATATCAAAGATAGAGATAGAGATAGAGAGAGACTTAGATACATATAAGGTATGAAGAGAGAGCCGAGAGGGGAGGGTGTTCAACATATTTTTCTTCACTAAATATGGGGGCATTGGCGACCCCTTCTTTAGCAATAAAATGATCTTAGTCCACACACACTCTCTCTCCCATCCCCTCTAATAAAAAAAACCCAAATAACTGTGGATCACATTCTCTCTATATCTCTCTCCCTCTCTTGCATACCACCTCAATTCCCAACATTCCATAAATCTCTCCGATTGTTGATTGCCCCCTTTTGTAAGGTATGAAGAGAGAGAGAGAGAGAGAGAGAGAGAGAGAGAGAGAGAGAGAGAGAGAGAGAGAGAGAGAGATGGCTAAGGTGTGTGTTAGACATATTTTCCTTCACCAAATATGTGGGCACCAACGACCTCTTCTTTCGCAATAAAACGATCTTAGCCTACACGCACTCTCTCTCCCATTCCCCCTACAGAAAACCCATATAACCAATATATTAATTTATACTAACATAATAATTAATATCATACTAATTACTATTGTAATAATTGGTATATATCAATATCAATTATTTAATATAATAATATTAATATCAATATTGATATATAAATTAGTATAATAAATATTAATTATCCATATTAATATTAATCTTATATCAATATTAATTAGTATATCAAATAATCATTGTAATTCACTAATATACATGTTAATTAATTAATATCAACTAATTATTATTATATTTCTTAATTAGTCAATGAATCAACTAATATAATAATACTTTTTAAATTAATAAACTAATAAATATATATCAAATGTAATTAAGATACAAATTAACATCAAATAATATTAATATATTAAACAAGTTTCTAATTAACTAATTTATATTAATTCATATAATTGATATTAATAAAATAATTAAATAATATTTCAATTTATTTTTATTAATTAATATTAGTATTAATAGTGATGAATATTAGCATTACTATCAATTTTTAGTTAGTGAATTAATACAAAATAATATTAATTAATTAATTTACCATTAACACATTAATTAATTTCATAATTAATATATACAAATTAATTATAATAAAATTCCTAAAAGAAAAAAGCAACAAAAAAGCATTTTTCTTGGTACTCAAATGAGAGAGAGAGAGAGGAGGGACGATTGAGTTTTTTGGGGGGCAAAAAATTCTACCCCCAAAAGGTGGCGATTTGTCCCCTCCAAAAATTAATTAATATTATCATTAATTAATTGATAATAAATAATATTAATAATACTAACCAATTAATACTAATAACTATTTAGTTAATATATTAATTAATACAAATTAATATTAATAGTATTATCAATTAGTTCTTTAATTATTTCATATAGTAATATTAACTAATATACTAATATTAGTCTAATTAATTAATAACCACTTAACTAATATTAATATACTAACATTACTACAATTAATTAGTAAAGTAACTAATATTGATATTAATTAATATACTAATAACTTATTAATACTAATACTAACTAATTAAGATATAAATTATTAATATGCTAATAAATTTGTAATACTAATACTAACTAAGTAAGTAATTATTAATATATTAATTAAGTAATATCGATTAAAATACTAATTAAGTACTAATAATATCTAATCTCTACCTAATTAATTAATTAATTCAAACTAATATTAATTTCTAATTAGCAAATTATTATTAATTGATATAAATTAATCTACACTAGCAAATTGTACTAACTAATCCTCAACTAATAAATTAATTAATTGATTTTTAATTAGTTAATATTAATAAATAGTAACTAATTAAGTAATTAGTACTAATTAAAGCTTAGAGAGAGAGAGAGAGAGAGAGAGAGAGAGAGAGAGAGAGAGAGAGAGAGAGAGAGAGAGAGAGAGGTTTTTTTCTCCTAGGAAGGGGTTGTCGACAGTCCCTTATTGGGTGAAGAATGATTCCACAAGTCCCCTCTCCTAGACAAAGGAGGTTATGTGGAATTATTTTTTGCCAAATAGGAAGTTGCTGACAACCCCTTCTCGGCAAATTTTTTTTGCATAGTTCCTTTGAGAGTAGAAGGATGGGACTTGTGGAAATTTTCTTCACTAAGAAGGGATTGCTGGCAATCCCCTTCCATATGGAAAATAAATCCATATGCATCCTCTTTTATCTGGGAGGGGACTTGTGGAATCATTCTTCACTAGAGAAGGGGCTATCTTCCTGGTGGGAAAAAAAAAACATGTATCACATACACTCTCTGTCCCCTTTCCTCTCCCCCAAGAGATGAATGATTGGTTTAACGAAAATTTTTTTGCCAAGAGTTCTCCGACATCCCCTTCTCAAGCAAAAAATAAACTCTCCTTTGCCCATAAAAGCGCCCCCTATCCACATTGCAATTCATTTTCATGACTCTTGGTATGTGGCTCTCTTTCTCTCTCTCCCCCTTTCTCTCTCCTTTGTCTATAAAAGAACCCCTCCCCCTTCCAATTCTAGTTTGTGATTTCTGTCTCAAACCCTCGGTATAGTTATCGTACGCACACACACACACACACACACACACACACACACTCTCTCTCTCTCTCTCTCTCTCTCTCTCTCTCTCTCTCTCTCTCTCTCTCTCTCTCTCTCTCTCTCTCTCTCTCTCCTTTTCACACTCTCTCTTGAAGGGAGGTGAGCCCTGAAGAAACACAAGCGGGAGCAAGAGGTATGGTGCAAGAAGCAAGAGCAAGAGAGAGAAACACACACAATGTGGGAACTCCATCAATCATAATGTGTGATTGGCCTTCCCTTTATTCAAATGTCACCGAAAGAATAAAGAATGAAGTGAGAGTGATGGATGTCTGTTGTCTGCAGTGTGTAGGTGCGGGTACTGTCAATGTGTAGTAATACATAGGCGACTAAGCAGAGGCGCCTTTACTCCCAACGACCTCCCGCTTATCAAAGGTGAATCTACCTTAGTGAGAGAAGTGAAAAGAAACAAGAAAATGCATTACAATGTATACATAGATACAACATGATGAGGAAATATGTCATCTCATCCAATGCCCATCAATCTTCTAAGGAAGGCAAAGCACTCTGTAGAGTGGCTTTTCATGAGCAATCTGAAGGATTCTAGTCAGTTGATATCTTGACAAGGTTAATAGACCTATCCTCAATGACCTCACGAATGAAGTCATACCTCACCTCAATGTGTTCCGTCTTTGCATGGAAGACCGGATTCTTGGCTAACTGGATAGCACTCATAGAATCGAATGTAGTGTAGGGATAGCATCCGCAATACCAAGGTCAGCAACCAAATGACCTCACCAAATGGCCTCTTTCCAAGCCTCAGTGGTGGCTGCAATAAACTCAGCCTCTATAGTAGAAAGGGCCATGCATTTCTGTACTTGGACATTCACGAAATAACACCTCCAACAAAAGTGAACACATAGCCAGAAGTGGACTTTCTACTATCTGTATGTCCAGCATAATTAGAGTCAGTGTATCCCATGACTCCTATATCCTGGCTACCATAATATATACACATATCAGCAATGCCCTTCACGTAGCTCATGATACCCTTCATGGCATCCCAATGCCTCTTTCCAGGTGTAGCTATATAACATGCCACAACACCAACTACAAAGGCTATATCTAGACGGGTGGCTATCATGGCATACATAAAACTGCCCACTGTGGATGCATAGGGAATCTTGGCTATCTCGGCCCTCTGCTCATCTATTCGTGGACAATCGGCTATGATACTGTCACATGAGAAGGCAATGGACAACTAATAGGCTTCACATCTTGCATACAAAAGCAGTCAGGGACTTTATGGATATACTCCTTCTGTGACAAATAGAGAAGTTCCTATTGAGACCTGTCACACGTGTAATGCGCATACTAAGTATATGAGAGGCATGTCCTAGATCTTTCATCTTAAAGTTCTTCTTGAGCTGAGCCTTAAGAGCATCTAGCTCATCATGAGCTTTCCCTACTAAAAGCATGTAATCCACATAGAGTACCAAAATCAGTAATGAACCATTATTGACTTTCTTCGTGTACAAGCACGGGTCCATATCACTATGGTTGTAGCCCTATGATTGCATGAATGCATCAAATTTGTGGTACCATTCCCTAGGTGCTTGCTTCAAGCCATAAAAACTCTTCCTCAATGTGCACACTAGGAGTACTTAAACCCTTTGCTACCAATCTGGCCTTGTATGCCAACCTAGAGTGTCTAGGGGTACTTTTCAACTTGTACACCCACTTGCAAGGCAAAGCCCTCTTGCCACCAGGCAAGGAAACCAAATCCCACGTACGATTCTTATGCAACAAGTTAATCTCAAACTACATAGCCCTCTCCCAGGAGTGATTGTCACCCATGTGTATAGCCTCATCATAGGTGAGAGGCTCTCCTATATCTATTTTAAGAGCATCGGTTTGCACAGGCTCTCACCCATGCAAATTGTAAAGGTAGATGAGCGGTAGGAAGGAAGCTAGGAAGATAGGAGAACAATGGAAAAAAAGGACCTAGGCCATGTAAAAAGGGGATGACTACCCAAGGGAAAGAGGGTTTTGTATATAAAGTTCAAAAAGTGAATGAGAGCTCATTCTTTGGTGTGTGGCAAAGTGGACTCTTCTTCTTCTCTCCTTCTCTTCTCTTGTCTTGCTTGCTTGTAAGTGCTTGAGGGAGGGAGTGTGAGTGAGTGAGAGAGTGAGTGTGTGAGGGTGAGGGATCTTGGAGGTGAAGCCCTCCACCATCTCCTCTCCTCTTCTTTTTCTCTTCTCTTCTCTCGTCTCGCCCGTAGCTATGGAGGATGAAGCTTGGAAGAAGAGGCTTGAGGATGCTTGAGCATGCATCATGAATCGTGGAGCTATCGAAGTGCTTGAGAGAGAAAGTAACTCAATCGAGCATCAAGGTAATCTCACTACACTTGTAGAGAGGGATAGTGCGCTGATTATGTGAGCGGTGGCCATTAGTGCTCGCTTGAAACACTTGAACAATAAGCGGTCCATGACCCCGTGGCGATTGATGCCTCTACACTCCTCCTAAAACATGAAGATTGATTGCTAGTGTAGGCTGTCTAGCTGGCTGTGCGGGAGCAAGGGGACTCCTCCTGAAAGATAACCCTATGTATCTCAACAACTTTCTCAGGCTACATATGTAGTTTGTTCTCATGGAACACAACATCATGGCATGTGAATCACTTTCTACACCTACGGATCCCAAAGACGATATCCCATCTCACTTGCATCTCCATAGCTAAGGAAAATGCATTTCACACTTTTAGGATCTGGCTTATTGTGTTTGTCCTTGGGCACATGGTAGAAGGCCTCGCATCGAAAGACATGCAAATGAGCATATGAGGGAGGCTTTTCTATCTATACCTCCTCTGCAGCAAAACCGGGAAGTCAATACCACTACAAGGTGACCTGCTAATGAGATGCACGACAATAGAGATTGCCTCATCCCAAAAATGATGTGGTAAGCTTGCTTGGCTAGGATCCTCTCATGGATAGTCCTATTTATACACTCATCCATACCATTTTGGGAAGAGGTGTAAGGGATGGTCATTTGATGCTTAATATCTCGCTCATCACAAAACTACTCAAAGGCATGTGAGACGTATTCACCCTTGTTATTGGTCCTTAGGCATTTCAGCCTATGCCCAGATTGGTTCTTTGCTAAAGCAAGCCAATGCTAAATGACTACCAAGATATCAAAATTCTACTTTATGGGATAAGCCCAAACCTTACGTGAACCCTAATGAGTGATAGGGCATGGGTCCACATACATTTGAATGCACAAGAGCCAAAGGCTTACCCATGTGTGGAATACCAGACTTTTTATGCGAATTCCTATTTTGCCTGCCATATAAACAATGATCACACAACTTAAAATGCAAGTAGTCAAAAGGTGGAAGATACTGCAAAGCACTAAGCATTTTCATTCCCTTAAGTGATATATGCCCAAGATGACCGGGTAAAGGCTGCCAAAGACTTGGCACCTCTTGCAAGAACAAGTGTGCCACGAGTTATCTTCCATGCAGAATCACCAAAGCATATATAATAACCTGCACCATCAAGCTACTGCCGAAAAGACATAAGACTTTTAGTCATTGTAGGTACATGACACACGTTATGTAGAACAAAAGTGCTACCAGAGGGAAACTGTAGAGTGACATCACCAATGCCAACAATAGCAAGAGACCAATCACATCACCTAAGCACACAATACTAGATACATTGCAATAGGTATGAAACCACTCACGATAGGGGGTCACGTGAAAAGATGCATGTGAATCCAAGAGCCAACACTATGTATGCATAGACTAAGCCTCGGTCAGCTATAAGAGGCATCACATGAAGAGGTTGCTAAGATATAGTCACCATCGGACTCCTCAGACTGCATGGCATTTATCTCCTCAATCTTTACATTGGACTTTGTAGGTATAATGTTGCAATCATTGGTTTTCTCCTGCACTTTTTCTTTCCCCTTTTCTTTGCGCTTGTCATCGCACATCTTGTGGCATTGCGGTCATATGTGTCCTGCTTTTCCACAATAATGGCATGTAAGATCAGACTTACGTTCACGGGACTTGCTGCATCCATGTGACTTAGACCGAGACTTCTGAGAGTCCTTCCCATGATGATCATTATCTTACTTGCCACTTTTGCCACCTCTAGCATGTGAACTGTGGGAAGCATCATTGCTTTTCCTGTTAAATTTTTCAATCAAAAGAGCACTCTCTACATCTTTTAATTTCAGCCTATCAAGTTTGTAGGTATAGATCACAATGCAAAATACATCCCAAGACTTAGGTAAAGTGCTAAGCAGAAACAAAGGATGTAGATTATCCTGAAACTCAAAACTCTGTTGTAGCAGATTCTTTATGATAGAATGAAACTGACTAAAGTGAGCAGATAATGGGGCCCCCTCCTTCATGCAGAGATCCATCAATTGTTTAAGCCAACACATTTGCAAAGTAGGGATCTATTTTGCATAAATTTCTTGAATCTTTTCCCATAGATTGCATGCACTCTGATCTTCATCTTCAAAAACATTATTGTGAACCTCTTCAGAGAGTTATAAAATGATAGTGGACTTGTATAGTGCATCAAAATCAGCCCAATCATCATCATCCACATTCTCAAGTTTAATACCTTTGTTTTTTATTGGCTTAGTCTGTAATTTTTGCACCAAAACTTGCCATATTTGAGACTTCCAATAGCTATAGTTGGTGCCATCCAACTTGGCAATGTTAAACAAAGCTGTATCTTTGAGATAAGTAGCCATAATGAGTCAAATAGAGACAGACTATGTAGAAAAAAACTTGTTGTAATTAGCAGTAAATAGGCTAAAACCACTACCAAAATAAGCTGAAAATAAGAGAAAATGCTAAAATGACTAGTTGTCCACTAAATAGTACCAAATGTACATCAAAATGACATGATTAAGCTTAGTAAATATATCATAGTCCGCATAAAATAACTTGCTGTAATAAATCATAGTAGTGAGAAAAAGAGGGCAAACAATGGGCTAATAGTGATCCAAAGTCAAGTATGATTGCCATGTCAGATCTTGCATGAAGCGGGTATGTAAGAAACACTATAGTAGCCAAGAACCATGAGCCAAACACCCAAATGTGTCAGAGCAATCAATGTCATTAAGGAGGATACAAGCCCTATCACAAAGAACTCAAAAAGTAAGCCAAGCTAGGTGTATGCCTAACTGATAGGACCTGACAAAGGTTGGTGTATGCTCAAAGAGAAGATAGATCAAATCAGCCCAAATGCATCCAATGCAGACAAGTATCTATGAAGAGCATAGACATGTAAGAGATCTTAGTCTCATCTACTCAAGAAGCTCAACTGCACAAACCACAAGCTCTGCAATATCCAAAGATAGCATGAAGCTCCCAACCACCACTGCAAAAAGATCAATGCCAATCAAGCAACAAAGCTCAAAGATAGCATGTGAATACATAAGCATCATGGAGCCAAGATCATATATCAATGGAGCATCGAGATCAAGGGATCGGTCAAGCATCACCTATAACATCCACTACATCATGTAACAGTCAATGTCAAATCTCTAACAACCCAAATAAGCATCAAAGAGCTAAAAAGTATGCAAATGAACAGCCTTGAAGCTCCAAGTGGCAATCAAACAACACAGACAATGTAAGGAGCATTCATTTCTGACATATACATCAAAGCATGTATCGAAGGGTCAAGCATAGAGACCACATGCATAATGACTGTTAGAAAGCATGCCACTATAGACCAATGTCAATCAAATGCCAACCAAGATGGAGCTTGATCAAAGCTCAAAAGGAATTCTAGAGAGCAATACAAGACATGCGCCAACCTCCATATACATTTGTGTAGTCATATGAGTCACTTAGGAAACCACCTGTGTATCAATAGGTATAGCATACACTAACCTAATAGGCTTCAGCCCTGGTTATTACAACAATAAATTCACTATCAAAACTGAGTAAATCAGTCCTCAAATCAAGCTCAAAGCCACCTCAAATCATGTGCATATGATATACCAATGTACTAGCATCAATGGTATGCACCAATAGTGCATATAGAACACCCCAATCATAGCCAGAAGGAATAGGTATATAAAATCCCTGTTAAAAGAGGTTCAGCCCTACTATATGCAACAATGAATATGCTACCAAACCAAGCTATTTTAGTACCAAAATCAACTCCAAATCCAATCTATAACACAAGCATAGCATTCCCATACATGTAGGCGTCACCTTAGCATAATCGGACATCATAAGACTAACAAAGCTGACCATAGAAGCATCAAATAGAGTACTGCACTGTATTTCTAGACTCTAATCACGGGACTTACTGCAAGACTATCCACGCGACTAAGAGTGAGATTATTGAGAGTCTCTCCCATGGGGGGCATTACTGTTCCTATCATTATTGTCTCTAACTGTCAAAGCTTGAGAGGTGTAGGAAGCATAGATATTCTTTTTGTTAACCTCTTTAGTCAAGAGTGAACCCTCTATATCCTACAACTGTACCCCATCAGTAGGCATGTTGGCACACATAACACTACAAAATGTATTCCATGATTCAAGCAATGTAACTAAGAGGAACAAGGGAAGAAGAGTACCTATGAATTCAATCTCTTGTAAAGATAAATGATTGATAATGGAATGAAACTCATTTAAGTGAGCTGACATAGAAGTGCCCTCCTTCATGCAAAGGTCATTGAGTTGCTTCAACCAATACATTTGAGAAGTGGGGCTCTACTGGGGTCATAGACATAGAACACCTGCTTGGAGAGGGACACTATGATGGTGAACTTACATAGCTCATCTAATTCAGCGCAATCCTCTATATCAATAAGTTTGGGCTTGACATCCTTACTTTTTAAAGGCCTAACCTGTAGTTTTTGCACTAAAACTTGCCAGATTTGGGTCTTTCAGTAGTTGTAGTTGGTGCCATCCATCTTGTCAAGATTAAAGATAGTACTATCACTTGAGCCACCAACTATAATGAAGGTAAACAAGTGCACAAATTTTCAAAGCATATTGCTATACAAATAGTCCTAAAACCACTACTAAATCAAGCTAAAAACAAGGGGTATTGATCAAGTAATGAACTGTCCACAAACTCAATGCAAAGAGCTATCGAATGGAGGTGATTACTTGCATAAATAGTGAGGTAAACTGCAATTATAGCATGGTAAAAATGAAGTATACAAGAAATCAATGCTAAAGATGGCAAATTAGTGATACCAGACAAAATGCAAGGAATAGATCCAACTAGAAGTGAGTGAATATGTGATTGGCACCAAGAATTGTTAAAGAATTAGTGTGTCAGATTGAGGGCATAACCATCATGGATAGCCTGGGTCTCACAGATAATAGAAGAGACCAACTAAAGGCACAACGAACTAAGAAATGTAATGGAAGCTCCATACATAACGAACCAAGATGCATACATCACTGACAACATCATAATAGAGATAGGTGCTAGCCCAAGAGGAATGTCAGATCAGCCCACAAAGGATGAACTGCATATATAAATCATGATAAGAGCATGTACATGTCACCAAGTCCCACGGTCTCATCAGAAAACCCTCAAGCTCAACTGCATAACTAAATGCTAAATGTAATATCCAAGTGTCAAGTAATGGCTCCCATTGGAGCAAAAGTTGAATGGAAAATGAGCAGACAAAGCTCAAAACATCATATAGAAGGCATCCAAACATCCAAGATCCAAGTAGCATATATCCGGGAGTATCCGATCAGAGGAACTTGGAAAGCTCTTTATTGGAGCATCAAATATCCATACATAATAGTAAATGACAAACAATGTCAAGATTCAAAGCTCCAATCTCAACTCAAAATCAATATGGAAGCATAACCAAGCATGTGAGTTCAATGGTATACCTCAATGTAGCATTCAAAATGCCCGAGAAGCATCTAAGAGCGATAGACATACAAGATCTTTAATAAAATAGTATGCTTCCCTTTTATTCTAGCAATGAAACAACCATTGTAAATTGATCCAAATGATCTCAATAGAAGCCCAAGATGTATCCCAAGCATTAAGCTAGCATATGGGCATCCATGTCAAGCCGTGAAGAGTATCAAATAGGTAGAGATAAGCTTAATAATTGCTGTTCATAGGCAGTATACAACAGACTACTTTGAGTACATAGTCAAGAACTAAAATAGGAAGGCTCAAATCCAACTCTAGGAGCTAGTAACCAATGTTGGGGTGCCAAAGGGTGAATGCCTAGGATTTAGCCAAGTAGTAGAGGCCAAACGGGAGGCAAGATAAGTGCTAGATGAGGCAGGGACTGCAAGTGCAAACACACTTCTTGTAACCCCTTTTTCTGTAGCTAATGCTGCCGACAATGGGACCCAAGGCAATGATTATTGGGGATTAGAGCAAGCCTCAATAAGTCTTCTATCACAGAGAAGGAGAAGAGTACTAAATCGTACCCCCAATAAGAGAGAGAGATAAGAACAACAAAGGGTAAAAAAAAGTGAGAAAAGAGATAGAGGAGGAGTTACTAAGATAGAGAGAGTGCAAGATAAGGCAAAGATAAGGGAGAGATAGAGAGAGATGATAGTTAGGGACTTGTGGTCAAGGATGGTGAAGACCATACACCAATTCTCAATCAATATTGTGGAGAACCCCTACTCCATTCAAAATTATGTTGCCATTCTCTTCACCCCATTTGTCTATCCCAAAGCAACCCATCTACCTCCAACATCCCTCTTCACTCATCATCACTCACATCAACACCTTAATCTATCCCAGTCCATATTCATAGAATTATGCCTCAAACCCCCCGAGATTCTACCATAATCTCATTACTCAACCCACTCATCTAAACCAAATTTCTTGATCTCTTAAACCCTATTTACACTTCCCTTGTATGTGCTCTCTTGCTTGTACAAATCCTGATTTGAAGTGCAAGTCTTTAACAAAGGTTGATAGAAGAAGGATATCCAAATGTTGACAAAGACGACTCCTAAATGGAGAAGTTTGGGAGCTAGATGTGAGATAGCATAGGTAAACGACACCCCCATTTAGCAATTCCAAGTCTAGGTTACTCTCTTGTTTTTCGTGATAATATTATTAATAAAAATTATGGGTAAAATGGTAATTTTGTTAAGTAACATAGGCTATTACACCATTCGGGATTCTTGTGGAAACCCAAGATTCTGAATAGGAGGACAAACACCAGGTGCTTAAGATGAAATTCGAATGGAATTATCCTCTCGTAATGGCATTTTAGTCCTCACATCACCCAACCTTAAATAAATGGGATATTTTCTACTAGAGAAAGGAGTTACGATCTTAGATAATTCAATTGCTTCTTTAGTAGTGATGGGTTATGGGAGATCTAGTTATTGAGAAATATTTAATCAACATTACTAGGATAGCTAAGCATCTTACTAAGACTAAAAGCATAAGGACCAGACCCTACTACTCAAAACAAGGCATCAGTACTACCTAGATGGGGCTAAAAAGACTCGAAATTCATGACTTGTGACTATGGAACCTATGTTTGTAAATCTCAAGACCTATATAAGCACTTATGCACAAGAGCATTTTCTTGTTGCATTGAAAGACTATTTGAACACATGTTTGTGATTTTTCTAAAAAGAGGAATACTTAAATGCAAGTTAAACCTATGATTGAATGCATATGCATCCCCAAGGATAGTTGCATGGGCTTTCGACCAAGGGAGCTAGATTTTTCTACTCTAGTGTGATATCCGGAATTAAATTAAAAAAATTTCCAACTTCTCACAAAATGGAACTCTAAAATCATTAAATAGAGAAGATCTCGAGCAAAAAGACGTGAGGATCATAACCCAACATTTTTTGGATTGACAAGGACTGTAGCCACCCATCATGGAAGTCACAGCGTGAACAAGAGTTATGAGTCATATTAGTTATATTAGTCATTAGTGGTCCAAAAATACTAGTTTTTTGGACAAAACTAGTATATTTTTTATATTTTGGATATGATTTATTATAAATATCCTAAAAAGTTATGTAAATTTCTAGAATAGGGTGTCATATAAAAAAAGCAAGTGGTTTTCTTAGCCAATTTTGGAGATTTAATACAAAAAAGTAAGGATTAGCAAAATCACGCACATCACGATCACAGTTTACAGGCAGTAAATAGCACTTCGAATAGGGAAAAGGAGAAGGAGTGATCTGGAAGATTTCTAACCAAGTGTCTTGCAGTTTTACCCCCCTTTTAGAGCCAACGGAACCATCAGATTTGTGATTTGAGCATTAGATTGCTGATTTTGCCAAGATCCCCTCCATAAAGACATCTTCTTCTTAGCCACAACCCTTTCTCTCTAATTTAGCTATAAATAAGAGGCACGGGGAGCCATTGAGAGTAGTTTGAGCAAGAGGGGAGAGACTCTTCTCAGGAGTATAGAACAAGAGGGAGTGAGACAAGAGAAGTACGAGCATAGGAATTTCTTATCAAGAAGACAATGAAGATATTTTGTGAGCTCTCAAATTCAATTCCTCCACCCCTTCTATCCTATTCCTTCCTATTGAATCAAGAATCTTCTCGATTTCTCGAAATCTTTGGTGATCATTTCCCCCCTATAAATCAAAATTCCGTCAATCTAATTACCCCCAAGCTTCTTCGCCAAATTCCCCTTTGTTTTGCGGTCTTGCGATTAAAGACCATGGCTCCAAAGAAGAAAGCTATGAAAGTTGTGGAGACAGGAGTTGCCAATAACGCTGTGAACACAATTACTACAAACAAAATGGTGAGCATGGGGATTACAAATGAAGTTGCGAATACCATCAACCAAGCACCCGTCACAGATTTTTAGGTACTAATTTTCTTAAATAAAAGTAGCTAGCATGCCTTTATTCCATGAATAGGCAATAGAAGCTACATACAAAATATAAGCTTTTATTCGATTCATGCATATAATTTCTTTGAGGAATTCTTAACCCCACGAATTCCAAGGTGTACAAGATGTACCTATGCGAGTTCAAGGAAGGTAATGTGTCCCTGAAAGATTTAATATTTCTAATTTTTGTGTTGATCAAATAAAATCTCTAAATCATAAAAGTTAATCCTCAGTATATAAGAGACTTTGAGATGCAATTGCCAAATGATACTGTTCATAATTAAACTAATCAAGATTGTCTTTTATTGCGAGCAAAGACCCATGAAACTCCAAGGGAGTTATCCTCAAGTACGAAATTCTTGCTTAAATTCAATCCAAACTAATCCCCAAGGAAGAGGGAATCCAGGAAGACTATTAGAAGGTATTGCCACTTATGCTGATTTGTCTTGAAGTTATTTTGCCACTTATGATGATTTGTCTTGAAGTGATTTTGCCACTTATGCCGATTTGTCTCAAAGTTATTTTGCCACTTATGCTGATTTTCCTCAATGTTATTAATTTTAGAAAGAAAATATTTGTCTTGGAAATAAACATGTTTAAAGTTTACGTATAATGCATTTGAAGTAAGATGTTTGTGATTGTAAGCTAGGCATTGATCTTTCCTAAAATCATCAGGCTAAAAGATGGATGACTGAATACAGATCGTCGACTGAGGTAGTATTATGTACTGAGTACAAATTGTTGACTGAGACAGTATTTTGGTAAACACAGAACATCGAATGAGGCAGTATTCTGGTGAATACAGAACATCGACTGAGGCAGTGTTCTTGATAGTGCTAGACCTCCCCAAGGCCAGCGTGAATAAAACCTACTCCAAGGGGTTTTTCTTTTTGTTACACGTTAGTGAGTTTATACCAATCGTGATGCGAAAGGTCTTGTCGTAGGGAACTCTAGTCGGCAAGAGGAGGTGAGGATACCAAGGGGCTTTGGTCATAAACTCCTTAAGGCTCTTACGAAACTGCCAGCTACCCTTCGATTTCTAGACTTTGCTCTGGAGGTTCCAATATACTAGTTGGGAACTTGGAGAGAATAATAATTCAAATGGAATACATTGTAAAAGTTAAGAAGGAATTGCTTTACTCTGTTTTTGTGTTGTAAATTAAAGGTGTGTAACGAATTTGTATCAAGAGATAATTCAAGGAAGCTGATTTTATATGTTGAACTTAAAGTGGTAGGTAATTAAATAACTAAAACTACTCTCTCGAGGGAAGTGGGAGGATGGACCCCTGACCCCGACGGATCCAGACCTATGGCTAGGTGGTCTCGGTAAGCTGATATCTTTTCTAAGAAGGAATAAAAATTGCACTTGATGGATCATTAGAAATGAGAAAGACCGATTTGCATCACTTTAGAATTTTTTAATATTAACTAGCCACTAGTAATAGATTTGACCAGAAAAACTCAAGTCGATCCTTGTGGGAGCAGCCTGAACTTCCACTGCAGGGTAGACTAAAGCAAGCCTAGTTATCAAACTCTGAGGGTTTTATTAAAATCTTGGATGGTGCTTCCTAGGACATCTCTTGATGGACTACTAAGAACGTACCATCGAGGAATAGCTCGGGTGGGCATGTTACATCTGGATTGCTAGGACCAAGGCTAGGCAATACCAAAGATCTAGGGGGGCTATGGTCATAATTCCTTGGGTGTTTTAGGATTGGCCTACCCCTTCCGAGCTGGGTGGATCTCCTAGAAGGCTTGGTGTAGGTATGGGCAAATTTGGTAGTTTTATTTTGGCCTTTAAGTAGAGTATGTTGGAATGATTAAATAAATATATTATTCTTTTTGAAATGGTTGAATTCTTATTTGTGCTTAATTTATGTGAGGGAATGTTGTTTTAAGAGGTTGATTAAGGAAACTAATTGCTACGTATCAAACTAAATTGTGCTAGGAATAATTAGCAAACTAAAGAAAGTCCTTAGAGGAAAGGTGGTGGCTAGATGCCCAATGGGACTTGCCAAAGGTAGAGTGGTCATAGTTCACTGAGAGGCTTCCATCACAACTTAAGCATTAGTTTAGGTAATCTAGGAAGAGCTAAAAAATGACTATCCTATTATGTTATTAATAGAATCCAACCAGTGCCATTTTAGGGGGATGGAGTTGAGATTTTACCATATAGGTAGAGCGGTTGATATGCATCATCCCCCCTCATTTCTCACTTTCTTTGAACCAAGTGTGGCAATGGTTCACTTCAACTCAAGGGATGATAGCAATGCTGTCACCTTAGAAGCCAATGCTAGATGGCTGATAGTAGACTTTAGCATTTAAATTAGGTTCTTATTTTAGGTCAATCCTTGTGGGGTTGAAGTGGAGCTTTCCATATAGGGTAGACTCAAGTTATGACTAGTTGTTCTAGTGAGTTCTGAGTGGAAGTACTCTTGATTACTCCTTTATGGGCTATAGAAATATGTGCTATCATTGATGCTCATTTATGTAGGCACGTTATAATTTAATTTCTATCTATTAAGATATTTAGAGACTCTCTTGATATTTTCACTTCATATGAGTGAGTTAGAACTTTCTTTTCACTAGAGAAAATTGGCAAGTTACATTTACGAGATTAGCCTGAGTGAATGCCATCACCATTACATCCAACAAACTACCATCCATGAAACAAGTTGCCCCATTTTAATTGTCTAAGCATGCCAAGATCTAGCCTTCATAGCATCCCATGTCACCTCTTGCCTTAGAAACAATGAAAATTTAGCCTTCCAATATCCTGACATTTTGTAATAGAAAGGCATTCCATCTAGAACTATTGACTCACTACAATTGTTATGGCCTTGGCCAAATACACTCTCATGCTAGCCATCTTACTAAAAGGTCATTGATATTTCATGTTTAAGAAAACAAATGTAGTTGAAGAAATGAATCGAATGGATCATTGACATAAGCCATTGTAAAGATAACACTTCATCTTCTAGATGCTTCTTTGGTGCAAGTCGGACCACAAGTTGTTCAGGACAATCATCAGCCAAGTAACATATAAGTCACGATACAAGTTGTTCAAGGCACAATCACCAGCCAAGTAACATAGAAATCGATACTTCATGCATCATGAGCGAATCACCCACCACTCCTCAAAATGTCTTGGGAATCTCTACATTTCAAAGATCAAAAGTTTTGGCTTGCTTCTCACTCTTGAGTTATTTGTCATCTTGCTACTTGTCTTCTTCTCACACTTTTCCTTTAGAACTCAATGAAACAAATTCTATGTAATCCTATTCAAAATTGAACTCCCTTTATTCAAGGATGAATCCAAAATCTTTCTTGGACTTGTGAAACATCTTAGATTTAGACATATACTTGTAGATTTTTGGCTTACTGATCACAACTTGGCATATGTTTGCTAGGTCCACTTAGGCTGATGAATCACTTGTTGTAATCGTAGAGTTTCTAACTCCATTAGAGAGTGACAAAGTTCCTTGTGTAGACCACAAATAAAATACGGATAAAAAGGCTCCTAATCATAACTCTAATAAACTTCTAATGAGCAAATGAGCTTTTTGAATTTCACACCAGAATCATCAATAGGAAGCTTCCTTTGCTTGATGTTGGTGATATGCTCCAAGACACGAGTAGGCACTTTTTCTCACTAACAATTATGTAAAAATGTCAATTTGAAGTCATTATGGGTAGTCAATTGTGCATCCTCAAACAGGGACACCCATGAAGTAACATATCTCCTCAAAGTACTAAGAACAATCCTCAACTTCTCCACCTAATCAATTGGAGAGTTGGAATTATGAACATCATAGGCTTTAATGAATGATCAACTCCAAGAATCCTAATCCTTTGACTTGTTGCCGTAAAACTTAGGAAACTTTGATGCCATGGCAAACTGAGAATAAATTATCGATCCAATCCCCAATGTAGAATAAGGATGATCAAATGGAAAATTATGAGTCACTAAATGAACGTTTGTCTTTGGTAGAGTAGTACATGATGCATAATCATCTAAACTTTTGAGTTTATGAATCGTGTCATGAACCAAACATAGATCCCAAGGCACATTAGAAATGGTGAAAACACTAGACATAATTCAACTCAAGATCAGGCCATAGTGGCCTCTAACCTTGAGATCACATCCACAACCTTGTTTGTAAGGATTGTTCGAACAAACATTGCAACTTGGATTGCAACTTGAATTTCCATGTGGATGAATTGAAGGACACATGATAGTCACGATGAATTAAAAATTAATAGACATCTTGCATTTCTAGGTCATCAATTGTTAATGGTAAATTACTACCAGTAAAAATATTTCCAACACATAAAATAGAAATTATGCTTATATTCAAAATAGACAACATAAATAATTGTGTGTAGAACAATAGGGGAAAGACACCATTAAAATAATTATACTACATCAAAGATTACAACAAAAGGATGACATAATGACATATTGATTTGCGTGTTAGAGTAATGCTAATATACAATGATACATTTTGTGACCATGCCCTTAACAAACAAGAGCTTTAGATAGACATTTTTATAGCTTATATCAATGTGCTACACATTGCTAGAACTTGTTAAGGCAAAGAGCTTGAACTTGCAAAAGACATGCCTAAAGTTGGAGATGAAGAACATGAAAGGCCAATCAAAGGTGTTAGAGGTATTTTTTAATCAAAATCAAGTCATGTTTGATAATTTTTTTGTAATTTGGGAATCTCTCATCCCCATAAGGTGCATTTGTACTTTTTCCCATCTATTGCTTGCAAATGTAAGAACATTAGTAAGAGCTAGGTTGACCCCAATGCAAATTGTAATATCACATGAGGTTAAACTAGACGACCAATGAGAGTGGCTAGTAGCTGAGCCTAAAGCTATATTCAGCCAAGAACATAGAAAGCTGCATTTTCCATTTTGCATTGCACCCCACATTGTTTGACACTTGAAGTGCACTTAAAAAAACTAAAAGCTTGATTTCGCACCGTGCACAGAAAGAGAACCATGCACACACTTAGTGAACATAAATTGAGGGTTGTCTATAAATAAGAAGGAACCCACTTAGACTTAACAATCATAACAAACCCACCAATGGGAGACGACCCTTAGACATAGATGGGTGATTGAGAACCCCAATTTGTAGGACTAGAAGAGAGTTTCGACAATGGAAAGCCAAACACATAGAAGGATCAACACCATTGGAGATGCAACACTACTCAACTTAATCAACCTCATTGACAACTTGGTGGAGCAAGAGATCGTAGACATGGTAGAAACTCGTATGAACCACAGAAACAAAGAGCTCAACTTGGGAGATTTCCCAGTCGAAATCCAGTAGATGGTGAATAAATATGATTCACACACACAGATGGACCACCACAGTAGGCCATCAGAGGACATCATAGCAGACCTTGAAGAGGAGAGGAAACTAGTGCGTAAAAGCACATCGGCGTACAACTAGGAGCAGCAAGCTAGGAAATTGCACCAGGGCATAGAGATGCGGGAAGTCCAGCCCTAGCGAATAGGAACCAAACATGATCGAACATAGAGAGAGAGAGAGAGAGAGAGAGAGAGAGAGAGAGAGAGAGAGAGAGAGAGAGAGAGAGAGAGAGAGAGAGAGAGAGAGAGAGAGAGAGAGAGAGAGAGAGAGAGAGAGAGAGAGAGAGAGAGAGAGAGAGAGAGAGAGAGAATGGTAGAGGTAGACCTAACGGAGCTTCTCATAGATAATATGTTGGCAAAACAAAGTGCAGCAGCACTAGCAACCTCATTGCTTGTAGGATTAGGAGTTACCCAGGGCTCCAAGAGCCAATCGAAAATCCCTATAGTTGCAAAGCAGTTAGATAAATACTAGTCAAACAATGACCCTTATAGCTTCGTGGAGCAATTTGAGCAGGTTTGCGAGGCCAATGGCCTCATTGATCTCGCTCAGCGCTCGTAAGCTTTTGGCCTATGCCTAGGTGATAAGGGTAGGACATGGTACACAATCTAGATATTGCAAAGCACAACAACTTCAACAACCTCAAGAGTCTCTTCATTAAGAGATTCTCTGAGGCTGGGTACTCTGATAATCTCATAGTGCAACTGATGAATGTTAAGTAGAAGGACAAAGAAGACATCGTGGACTACATTACCCGTGTGTGGAGTCTCTTTAAGAGAATCCCTCCCACTAATGAACGACCCATTGAGAGAGCGGTGTCCATAGTCTTTATCAATGGAATTCGTAGTGAGGAACTCTACAAGGCCTTGGCAAGCAACTCGAGCTTGTAGAGAGATGCATCAACTAGGGTCTTTGAAGAGGCCATACGAGTGGACAACCAGTTGAAGGAGAGGAGCTCCAGGAGCTCAAATAGAGACAAGGCCAACTCTGGAACCTTAGAAAGGGAAACAACATCTAGCGAATGATAACTTCTAAGCACTCACAATAAGGGAAAAAGTGTTGACCAGAGCCCCATTGGCTCTTTTAGCACCGAACGTCATGAGACCAGCCATTCTTTGGATGGAGATCAATCCTATAGGCATACCTAAGTCACTCGGACCTTTTGTAACCCATCCACTAAGTGACACTCTAGTCCACTTTGCGGAGGAGCCGAATGATGAGGAGCCTTATGTGAACCCTTACATCTCATATGACAAAGAGGGCAATCCAATTCTCATGGACTATCGACAAGTGCCGGTGATGGCATTAAGAAGAGAAAGAGGTAGAGTCTTAGGAGGGCAGACCCAAGAGTCGATTTCATGTTGGACTTGCGGTCACCCAAGACACATCTCTTTGCGATGCCTTGAGAGGGAGCAAGCCAACCGAGATAAGACTAACCTCGGATGTGCAAACTTTGGAATCACTCACCTCTTTGCCGATTGCCCTAGATGGAAACCACCCTCTAGTTCAGAAATGGTACCTTCAGTACCTTTGGGTTGTTTGGAGTCGAGACACTCGATGGATAGGTCATGTCCATCTTGTTGCATGTTATGATTCGAGCACAGACAAAGAGAGCTGGCATATCACTGCCAGGGCCCAGTAATCTAGATGCAGTCTCAATAGGGAAGAAAAGCCATAACTAAAGGAAGAAGAAAATTGACGCAAAGGGCACACTTAAAATCGAGAGCGCAATGACACTACATGTTGGAAAGAAAGTCACGGATGCAGAGGCAAAAACATCCGCTCCAAAGAGTGCTGAGAAAGGGAGTGCTAAGGTAGGGGAGTACCCCAATTCGAAGTGCCAACTCATAACCATAGAAAAGGTCAAGGAGTGGGTGAGAGAAGCCCAATAACACC
Source organism: Lygodium microphyllum (assembly GCF_053477565.2). Lineage (NCBI taxonomy): Eukaryota > Viridiplantae > Streptophyta > Polypodiopsida > Schizaeales > Lygodiaceae > Lygodium > Lygodium microphyllum. Next base: position 144,028,162 of record NC_141135.1, on the reverse strand, counting down.
TAAAGGATACTGAGCCCATCTTGGAGGACAAGATCAATGATCTCTCTAGCATAAGCATGCCATTCTCTCCCACACAATTGAGAGATGCATTTGCACCTCAAGTAGTGCCACCTAGACAGAGCTTGAATTCAACGGGCTAGCAAACTAGTCAAGGCCATTGGCCATGGAGCGTGGAATTAGGAGAGAAACAAGCAATCAAAAATCTTATGAAAATGCTAGTGGCCACCCCTATAACTCTAAGCTTAGGAGACTTGCTTAGGTAGTATTCGATGCTATGGCAAGAGTTAAAGTAGTGGGTAGAAGGATTGCTAGAGCAAATGACAATTGACTTGCAAGACCATGACGTAGTAACACAAATACTGAGCCTAACACTGCACTCAATGCCCAAGTCCTTGCACGTTAATGCTTTCTGGGGAGGCACAGAGATGCACACAATCTTGGTGGTCCTAGCTCTAGGTGATACCATGAGGAAATGGATTTTAGACATGGGGGCAGGAGTCAATGTGCTTAGCCATGCAGTACTCCAAGCTTGGGGTGACCTGCCTCTTGAGAATGCTAGGTTCAATGTCACACTGGCTAACATAATGAAAGTAAAGCCATTTGGAGTACTGAAAAATTGGCCATTGAAGATTGTAGGTGTCCAGTTCTATGTAGACTTCATAGTCATGAAAGGAGTGAACTACAACATCTTGTTAGGCTGACCTTGGATACGCAATGCATGAGTCATAGAAGACTGGGACGGTCTGAACTTCCTAGCCAATCGAATAGAAGCACACGGACTGGGTTTTGCCCATCGTGATTGTACTGAAGAAGAATGGAAAGATCAGAGTGTGCGTCAATTATGAGAAAGTCAATGTTGCTACAAAGAGAGACAATTATCCGCGCTAATGTACACTGAGCATATGCTCGAGAGAGTAGTTGGTAAGAAGGCCTATAGTTTTTTGGACAGCTTCTTAGGGTACAATTAGGTGCAAATACATATTGATGATAGGCATAAGACTGCATTCGCTACCGAGTGGGGTGTCTTTGCCTACATAGTCATGCCCTTTAGGTTGACAAATGCATCGGGCCACTTTTCAACAGCTCATGTGTGCTATATTCAAGGACATGCTTAGGCAAGAGTTAGAAGTGTTTGTTGATGATCTGTGTGTCCACTCAAGTTGGAAGGAACACCTAGACAACAGTCTTTGAATGGTGCAGATTATATCATCTCTCATTGAACCCCTTGAAGTGCCAATTCTGGGTGATGCATGGATGTATCCTAGGGCATGTGGTGTCCAAGAACAACATTGCCACCAACTTGTCAAAAGTTAGGGTTGTCAACTTGCCACCACCAAACCGATTACAAGGGAGTTTAGTGCTTCATAGGCCATACAAGATACTATCGATGATTCATGTTGAACTATGCATTAATTGCTAGACCTCTATACAAACTGCTGATAATATTCTAATGGACTAAGGAATGCCAATGCACATATGAAGAATTGAAGAAGGTTCTAACCACTGCAACAATCCTAAGAGCCCTAAATTGGACCATAACCTTTCACATTCACATTGATGCCTTGAATTTTGTCATGGGAGCTGTGTTGTGCCAGCCTAGTGAACCTAATCTAGACTATCCAGTGGGGTTTAGCCATGGTGTTTGCTGTAAAGAAATTTTGACACTATCTTTTAACAAACCTTGTGCTACTAGACACATTGCTTGATGGTTACTTTTGCTATTAGAATTCAACTTCTGCGTGGTTGTACACAAAGGGAAGCAACACTAGATGGCTGATCATATGTCTCGCATACCCACATGAGAAGCTATTGGACAAGGCATCATGGATGATTTGCTAGGCGTGTATCTGTTTAACCTGTCTAGCGATAGGGATTTTCTTAGAGCCAATTTGATGCCATACTGGGCAAATGACATAGTCCAAGTTTGACTTAGCTCCCAGTTCCACTAGCACGAGCACAATGCACCACACAGTGAGATAGACACCCCCCATGTAGTGCACCTTCTTTTCTTTTCTAGTAAATACAAATGTTGCAAACCACCAACTTCAAAAACCCTGTCATCATCATCATCATTAACTCAAATGACCAGCCTTTAGATCACTGAACCCTCATCAACACAGACCCACAAGTGCTATGGGACTGGCACTCGTCTAGGAGGGGGTAAACCAAGTGCAGTGATTGACTTGCTCTCATCAGTCCTTCTACTCCTATTCTAATAGACTTTTTAAGCCTTGTTTTGCCTAGCCCTAATGCTTTTTCACAATAGTTTTATCATGGTTTGCTTCATCTTTTTGTACACAATTTAATCCATAGCTTTTATTATTGTTGAATCTAGAATGGCTAATTACTTGGCTATCTAATTTTCTTCTAAGTCTACCTTAAACACAAATTTAAATATAGTTATCTCATGGGAATTCCTAACATGACTAAAGCTTAATTATCATTGAAGGGTTTCTATCTATCTTAATGTTATGATAATTGATCTAATCTAGTTCAAGTGTTCTTTATCAATGAAGCTTAAGGTGCTTAATTCATTGGAAAAAATAAGATGATGAAGCAAAGAAAGAGGGTGTTGATTTTCATGATTCTTTGTGAGTGTTGTAAGAATTCTCATGGGTTGAAGAAAATAATGAACATTAATGTTTTTAAAAAGGAAGATTAAGATTTTATCAAGTTTATGAAAAATCTTGCTTGACCTGCATGGCACCTCATTTTTCTACATAGCATAGCACCTTCTTTCTAGGAGGAGAAATGGAATCAAAAGAAATTGTGATAATTGATCAATAGACTTGGGGGATTTTGAGGAATGAGAGACACAAGCATGGCTTTTCTTTGTAGCAAATTTCCTTATAGATGTTCCTTCCTCTAGGGTTCTCACCTTCAAATAAGATGCCAAATTATTGGAAGCTTCAAGCATAGCCAAGCTTTGATACCATTGATGTGTAGATCAAATATATTAAGGCAGAAATGTAGCAATCAATTTAATTTCTCTCTCTATCCTCCCTCCCTTTCTCCCCCCTTCTCTCTCTATATATCTCTCCCTCCCATGTCCATGATCTCATAATATCCCAACACCCCATTGGAGTTGCAATTGTTCATGCTTACCTTGCTTTCACAATGGATCTTCGATATACATAAAGTAGTGCCCCCATGCAATTCCTAGACACTTAAGATACTACTTTTCTAATGAGATAGTAGGCATCTACTTAGGGGAGGTTTTTAGGGTAGGATATGAGATGGACTCTCACATTTCACTACTCGAGCTTATATTATATGAAATCGACTGCCACATTCTACTATCCAAGCTTACTCATCAACATTTTACTGAGGCTTTATATACAACACAATAGGTATAGCTTTTCCTCACTCGTGGCCCACACAACAATCTCCTTCTGAGGTGATACCTTGGAATAGTCATTATGATGAACAATGTCAAGAGACTAGAGCACATCTACAAATGGAGGCATCACTAGAGATACTAATCATAGATGAGTAAATGTTTAGACACCTCATATTGTAGAGTACAACCTTTCTCACCAAGTTGGAGAGAGATTTGTACTGGTTATTCTTGAGCCAGGATTTGATGCATGCTTCAAAGAGCATGTCTAGCCATGCCCGTCACATCCCTTGACACATGGAAAAAATCTACATCTAGCTTATACATCATAGCATATCAGTCCCATCTCTAAGATCCACCAACATCTTGCTCACAAGCAACTATTTTTTTCACAATGCACATGGTATAAGAGGCCATTGATAGGTGTTGGGGGTGAAGGCATCTATGCCTATGCTACCCTATATTTACTTCACACACCGTGGTCACACACTTTTACACTACAAGTGATGGGTGTCTATCACTACCACTTTATTCTTTATTCTTTTAGTGACTATTCAATAAGAGAAGGCCTATGCCTAGGAAGCTGTCACCTGTAGAAAGCTGTCCCTATGCCTAGGAAGCTATCACCTACAACAAGATGCTATCGTTTGCACCATGGAGAGGTCACCTGCAAAATGCAGAAAGATGGGGCCACCTAATGCCTCCACAAAGCTGCTTGGTCCTAGAGCACCTATACAAGCCATAAACGTAGGAAAAACATGCTAAAATTTTACATCTTGAAGATTTGGGCTGCTGCTTCGTGGTGAAAAATCACTCTTTTGCAAGAAATCTCTAGACTAGGTCCTCATTAAGGCAATGATACCATGTGAGAGTGCACAATAGAAGAGAAACATGAACACAAAAAGGAGAGAGAGAGAGAGAGAGAGAGAGAGAGAGAGAGAGAGAGAGAGAGAGAGAGAGAGAGAGAGAGAGAGAGAGAGAGAGAGAGAGAGAGAGAGAGAGAGAGAGAGAGAGAGAGAGAGAGAGAGAGAGAGAGAGAGAGAGAGAGAGAGAGAGAGAGAGAGAGAGAGAGGATGAAGAAAGAATATTGCATTGACTAAAGAAGAATGCTAATACAATGATGATGGACTGATAAGTCCCTGCACATAGCCCAAAGTATTAGTGAGGGCACCAAATTAGGCTAATGATGATGGCAACACCAAGCACAGAGAGTCGGAGTGTGCACTTGCAAAGGAAAGATTGAAGATTGAAGAGTTTATGTTTTTGCTAAGTGGGGGAGGCTAGTTATAAATAGTCGAATCCCAAAAAATTTGGCTGACCTACTCCTGTAGAGGCCACAAATGCTAGCCAACCAGCACTTAATGCTGGTCACTTAAGAAAAAATGCTAGGAAAAATAGGGATGACCTCGAAAAAATCCTAGATGACAATGACCATGTCCAATAGGTGTAGGCAAACTATGGAAAGCAGTAAACTAGCCTAGGAATGCATGTAGGAAGCCAATAAATAAAGAAAATACACCTAAACTGTCGGATCTCCTATGTCTTCATCAAACTTTGATGATAGGAGACCAAGAGATGATTGACATACATAACTAGCATAGGCACGCTAACATGCCAGTCAAACATTGTGACTATTGGAGTTCCCATATCTTGAGTCTCTTTCTCTAACTCTCTTGCTTCATTTGCCATAACTCACACCTCCGGCGCTTCCACTTGCTTGTGCTCTCACTCAGGCTTCTCCCTTTAACTGATATCAAAGAAGACACCAAGGAGCTTCACCCAATATTGTCGCAGCCCAAATTTGAAAGCTTCAACTCTCGACCAATGGCAACCATGGCTTCAACTTGAAGAGGTAAGCCTTCATGCTTTGCTTCTTCCCAACTACTCAAGTCTCTAAACACTCATTGGGCATTGCTAGGCCACGCTCCCCAGCATTAGTAATCAACTTGTAGCACTATTTTTGAGCCACTATGCTTCAACCATTTATTATATAAACAGGGTAGTATGATGTCATACACACAATGACATCATACACTTCATTGTTTGGAGCTCTACTCATGCTTGTATGCCTACATATTGATGTTGGATCATTGGGGGTTGTTTGTTGATGTCTTGGAATGCTTTTGGGATTGATTTGAGTTCAAAATAGCTCAATTTTCACTATCATTTGAGTGCAATAATAATAGATCAACACACTATTTTACCAATGTACTCTTGTGCCTCTTGCTCTTGGAACATATTTGGACACTCTATTGGATGCATTGATATCTACATGGATGCTACATTCTTGATTATACTTATTGAGAGCTCCTAAGCTCTGATTTGGGCTTGGTTATACCGACATTAGTTGTGATTTATGCTATTGGCTGCTACAATAAGAGTTTGAAGAAGGTATTAGCTCTTATCCTCTTGGACATATGTCATATGTATCTCAAATGTTTGGATGCTATACACATGATATATTGAGCTTCTTTTGTTCATCTAGCATTCACTCTTTTTTCTAGTTGGAGCTTGCTTGATACTTGGATGTTACATAGAAGTTTGGATATTTGCAATTGAGCTTGAGGTTACTTTAGTGAGACCATTGAACTCAGTTGAGTTGTATCTATATCTTTGAATGTGCTTTGACTGAAATTGTTGTCTAGTGGGCCGATTTGATCCTTGCATTGAGCCCAACACCTACCTCTATCAAGTTGTTATCAATGATGTGCATACACCTCATTTGGTTATGTATTGAGCTTTTGTTACACTTGCTTAGTCGATTGTGTATTTGGTAGTTCTATTTTGTTATCTTGAGACCTACTATATGCATTAAAATTTTGCCTATTTGATGTATCCCACATTGAGTTTGATAGTTCTTGGTACCTATTGCATGCTCCGTAAGAGTGCTAGTTGTTTATACATACCCTACTTCTTGCAAGATATGCTTGGCAGTACAAATTGGATTCTATTAGTTGTGATTGCTCACCCGTGGCTTTGATTTTATTCATAATTTTCAACATGTTGCAGTTGTAGTTTTATGCGTTATTTATGAGGGTAGATGCTTTAACTTGATCATCACTCATGGGTAGTTAGTGGATAGCCCTACTCTTTGTAGTATTTTGGACTATTTTGATGTCATTTACAATAACATGTTTGTCTTGGACTATGCTTTCATTTATTGCATTATGTCCAATGGATCAAATACAATGCTATCTTTAACATTGACAAATTGGGGCACTAATTGCAACTATTGGAAGATGTAGATATGGCAAGTCTTAGTGTAGAAATTGCAAATTAAGCCATTGAGTCGTGAGGGTGCAAAGCCCAAATACTTTGATGCAGAGGAATGGGATGATTTGGATGAATTATGTAAATCTACAATCATTTTGTCAATCTCTAGGTAAGTTTTCTATAATGTAGTCTATGAAGGGTGAACCGCCTAAGGAGTAATGGGACAAGATTTCGAATGTCTATGACAAGTAGAGCCATGCATCTAAGATGTATGGGTTAAAGCAACTCATGGACTTGTGTATGAAAGAGAGGACTTTCATGTTTGCTCACTTAAATGAGTTTCATTCTATTTTTAGCCACTTTTCTTCACAAGGGATTGACTTTAAGGATAATCTTTCCCCCTTTTTCTTGGTGATTACATTACTTGAGTCATGGGACACATTTCATACTGTTATGTATGCGAATATGCATGTTGATGGGCTAAAATTATAGGATGTAGAGGGTGCATTATTGAATAAAGAGGTTAATAGAAATAATGTTGATGCTTTCCATAGTTCTTATGCTTTGACAATCAAAGGTAATAATGGTAGGAGCACGAATGATCGCCGTGGGAGAGACTCTGATAAGTCTCATTCTCAGTCACATGGATAGTCTTGTAGTAAGTCCCATGGCCATAAGTTCGCATTGACTTGCCATTATTGTGGGAAGCATGGTCAAAAGGGACAACCAGATATAAAGGGAGTAAAACATAGTCCTCTAAGGCCGTAGGAATCAAGAAAGAAGATCATCGTTACTTATGCATACTCCAAAGAGTGAAGAAGATAGGGCAACCTACCATTTAAAAAAATCCAATCCTAAATGGAGCAAGACCTGCAAAATTTAACCTATTGGGATAACAGTTGCCTATCAAAGCCAATGTTGATGTTAGAAAGATGTCTAGACAACAAAACATACCCCAAATACTAATGCCTAATGGAAAGAAAGATTGCTAGGTAAAGAAGGAGCCACTTGACTACAAAATGCAGTCAAAGTGCTGATGTCATATGGAAAGAGAATGCGATTAGATGGAGAAAATTCTATCCAGAGACTACAAATGCGGCCAGCCCTATAGGTGAAAAAAGTGGAGAGGGACTAACCTGTGATAAAGAAAAGCTTCTTAGACTACAAATGCATCCCTAAAGATGATAGCAAGTGGAATGAAAGCGGACATAAAATGCTATAATGCCCTCTTGAGGGGTATGAGCATTAGTGGAGGGGATGGAAAGAGGAGAGACAAATGTGGGAGAGAGTGACAAAGTGTCACAATGATGATGAAGTGGGTATGCAAATGGGTGGAGTCAGTGTCGTATTTATAGGCATAGAATGCATCGAGTGGCACCTCAACTCTCTCAAGTGGCACCTAATCAAATCTCTCAGATGGTACCCATTGAAGTCTATCATCTAGCATCCACTTGTTGGGGGTAAAGGCGCCTCTGCCTAGCCGCTCGTGTATTACTACACTGACAGTCACCGCCACTACACACTGCAGGTGGTGGGCGCCCATCACCGTCACTTTATTCTTTATTCTTTTAGTAACAATTTGAATAAAGGAAGGCCCGGTCACACATTGTGATTGTTGGAGTTCTCATTTCTTGTCTCTCTCTTTCTTGCTATTGCTCTCCCACCATAGCTCTCGAGTCCAAGCTTCAATCCGTCTCTCCCTTTCAACTGGTATCAGAGCTTGGCTTCCTGACTCTTGAGCTTGGTTCATGGCATTCTCAGCTTCCCATCGACACCCTACTCGCATTGGGTCTCCTTCCCGGCAGCCATATCCAACTCCTTCGAGCTCCCGTCGCTCCCTGGCTTCCCGAGCACCTTTGTGGCATTGTTGGGCACCTTCAGGGCATTACATCAGAGGTACTTGATTATTTTCTTCAGGGTTTACTTCAGTTCTCTGGTCACATAGGCTGTGAACAGTTTGGGGCATCCACCATTGAAGCTCCATTACTTCATATCTTCATTGCTTCTGCTCAAGAACCCTTGAGGCTTGGTGTGTACCCCCTTGGGCACCTACTTGAGCCCCTACTCCACCCTAGTTGTGCCATGTGGGTTGCAGGCCCCCGAGGATAGCATCATGCTATTTGTGCCCGTTTCCAGGCTGATCTACATCTGCTTCACACCAGTCCTCCTCAAGCTCCAAGCCATTGGGCACTTCCACAGGCTTCATTTGAGGCATTTGCACATGCTTTGATGCTTGGTATTGAAGGCTGAGCATTGACATTGCTTCTGGGATGATTTAGAACTATTTTGGGACTTTCATAATAGTCCAAGATAGTTTATAACAATGCTACAGTAACATTTGATGCTTATGCTTGCCCGACATTGTCATTTGATGCCCGGTTGGTCCCGTATGATGCCTACATGTTAAGGGAATGTATGCCTATTGTTTGGCAACCATTTGGCACTGATTTGGGACTGAAATTTCTCAATTTTTGACAGTCATTTCATGCTATAATAAAAGCGGGCTGAAGCCATTCGACATGCTTTGGGTTATGCCTATTTGTTTTGGCCTATGTCTTGGATATATGCCATGAAGTATTGATCTTTGAAGTACAACTTCGAGCTTGGATTTCATTCCAGATTCTTTTGGAAGAGATTTGACATTATGCACTCATTGACGTGGTTCGTGCTTGATAGTGGTATATGCTTTGACAGTGATGCTCCTTGGGTTTATGCATACCCGTTGCCTACGGCTTGATGCTCATGTTACGGTTGATTACCCTATGTATACATTGAGCTTGAGTGCTCATTGAAGCTCTACCTTGGATGCATTTTTGATTATTTGGAGTAGTCTTGGATGTTACTCGGCTTGTTAGAGTTTTGATTGGGATGTATTTGATGTCTTACATGCTTATGGATGCTATATACGGATGCTCTACCGCCTACATGTTCGGGATGTACTATTGATGTATTGTCTTGGACTTATGTCATTGGAACTGTGTCTTACCTTGGCTTGAGCTCTTGAGCTTGTACATATGGCTTTTGTGCCAGTGGGAGCATTCTTGAATGCTTATCAGACATTGAGCAGGCGGTACTTTTATGCATTGAGTTGTTACATGCTATTGAGCAGTTATAGACACTTGAGACTTTGAGATTTCTTATCCTTTGAAATAATACATTATATGTCTTGGTTCCCTCTATGCTTATGAGCTGAGTCTCAGTTTTGGATCTGTATCTTTGTGAACTGACACCTACTTGTGTCAAGTATTGGTAGTGGCAGAAACACTTTGCCCCGTTGATTGGGGGGTGTGCCTACTCACTGGCAGATGTTTGTATGACATACTTGAGTGTTGGATTCATGCTTATCAACCATCATATGCTTATGCTATGCCCCCATGATACCGGCTTTGGTCTTGGCAGTATCTGATTGCCTTGGGATCCAATTTTGGCACTGTTAGCTCTCTTTTACTGAAATCTAAAATTTATTACAGTAAGCATATATGTATGGACTGACATGGATTTTTCATGCTAAAACATTCTGAAATGATGTATTTTCACTAGTACTTGGTGGGCAGCAGCTTTGGTTCCACTTTCCTTGCCATTTTTTCTCTATTTTGGTGATTTTTTGGTCATTTTCTGCAGTAAACAACAAGCAGTTTTGAACTGTCTACAGTCTTCCAGCTTGCATTATGGTGAGTTCATCCACTGATCATGCTATTTTCAACATCACTAAGCTTGATGGTACGAATTACTCTTATTGGAAGAGCGAGATTTGGCAGGTGTTGGTGCAGAAATTGCAGATCAAACCTTTGAGGTTGAGCGGGCATCCGCCTGCAACTATGCCAAATGAGGAACGGCTTAAGCTTGATGAGTTATACAAGTCCACTATTGTATTATCTCTCACAGAATAGGTTCATTACAATGTATTTGAGGAAGAACAGAGTGCATGGCAGTTGTGGGATAAGATCAAGAATCTCTATGACAAGAAAAGTCCAGTGAGTCAGATGTATTGGCTGAAGCAGCTTATGGATCTACGCATGGAGAATGTGACTATGTCTGCTCACTTGAGCCAGTTCCATGCTATATTCAAGAACTTGACTTCGCAGGACATCACTTTTGCAGAGGATGTCACTCCTCTTTTCTTGCTTGGTATTCTTAATGAGTCATGGGATGTATTCTGCACTGCATTATGTGCCTCTACTGCTACCTTGAAATTATCTGACGTTGAGAGTGCTCTTCTAAGGTTAACCATAAGAATTTGGATGCCTCTCGTGTGTCACATGCTATGACAGTTAGAGGCAGGAATGATGGATATGGAAAGCATGGCAGTGCCAGTGCCAGTGGCCGTGGACGGGATTCTCAGAAATCTCGGTCCAAGTCTCATGGGAGATCATGTAGCAAATCCCGTGGCAGGAATGCAGATGTTACTTGTCACCATTGTGGGAAAAAGGGCCATATTAGGCCACAATGCCATGAACTGCGCAATGAAAGGTGCAAAGATAAGGGGAAAGACAAAGTGCACGATAAGTCTTCTAATCGCAGCATAGTGCCTGCAAAGTCCAGTGTTAAAATCGAAGAGATCAATGTTATGCAGCCTGAGTATACTGATGATGATGATTATATCCTAGCAGCTTCTTCTAGTGCTTCGCAGATGACAGACATACACTCTATGTATGCACAGTGTTGGCTCTTGGACTCAGGTGCATCCTTTCATGTGACACCTTGCCGAGAGTGGTTTCATTCATACCGTACTATTTTGGGTTCTGTGCACTTGGGTGATGACAACTCTCTTGATATTGTGGGCATTGGTGATGTTAGGCTGTAGTTTCCTTCTAGCAATAGTTTTGTTATACAGGATGTACGTTATGTACATGCTTTGACACGCAGTCTCATGTCAGATGGACAGCTTGATGACGCAGGATATCATGTATATTTTGGAGACTCTGCATGGAAGATCACTCGTGGCAGACTTGTGATTGCGAGAGGTGCCAAGGCTGGTAGCCTCTATCCCCTGATTGTATCAGCTTCTTCCCTTGATCATGTTTTGTCTGTGGGTTCTATTCCACATGTATCTCTTTGGCATGCCCGTTTGGGCCATATATTTTTGAAGAGAATGAAAATGCTTTTTGGTTTGCAGTACTTACCGCCCCTTGATTATGCATGTTTTGATTCATTTGAGCATTGTCTTTATGGTAGGCAGACTAGGTCTACGCATAAGAAGTCTAGTAGGCCACGCATGAGTGAGCCCTTGGCATTGGTACATTCGAATGTCTGTAGGCCCATGCCTTGTCAGTCTATGGGTGATGCAAAGTATTTTGTTACGTTTATAGATGATTTTTACGAAAATTTTGGGCTTATCCCATTAAGCTGAAATCCAATGTCTTGGCTGTGTTTCAGAGATGGCTTGCATTGGTTGAGAACCAGTTTGGGTATATGCTAAAATGCCTACGGACAGATAATGGGGGTGAGCATGTCTCACGTGCTTTTGACCAGTTATGTGATGAGAGGGGTATTAATCATAAGTTGACCGCCCCCTACACCCCCCCCAAAATGGTTTCGGTCCTAATTTCGGTCCAAGGAGGTTTCTATCGTTACAAAGGACAAGAGTCTAGCAGTAGCCAGAGATTAGAAGTGGAGAAAAGGGTTATATTTCACCAAATTGTCCAAACCCTCGAAGGTTTGTGGATTACAAGCCCTTATGTAGTCGATGCAAAGGAGAAAGCCACACTATAAAAGATTGTCCAAGTCCAGTCCTTATGAAATCTACTTCTAATATCCAACAGGGAAGTTAGAGGGAGGAAAATATTTTTTAAATAATAATAATAAATCAATCAAGCAAAAGAAGCAAAGAAACCCTTCCCCATCCCACATGTCGGCACGGGTGGGGGGTAAAAAAATTTGCGATTCCAAGAACGGGAAACGAATGGTTAGCGGATGATGATTCGAATATGTCATGTGCGCCAAAAGATGGAAACAAGGGTGTTCGTGCGCAAACCCGTGCAATTTCGGGATACAAAAATTAATTGCGAAAAATCCGTATACTAGAATGAAGTACCAAAAAGAAGAAAAAATATATGGAACGACATGCCAAACATGCCTATCACCTGGACAATGAAAGTGGCAATACATTTTGAGGCTTTTAATATTATTGCATTCCTTAAGGAGCATCTTGACACCATTACTTTATTCACTCATGCTACTATTAAAGTACAGCAAGCCATATTGATGAGTTCAGGTCGATGACTAAATGCCATTCCAACAAAGATAGAACCTAGTCATGTGGACTCCCGCATCCCCTCACACCCTTCCTCTCCCCTCTCCCCTCTTCTCTCTCTCTCTTTCTTTCTCTCTCTCTCTCTCTCTCTCTCTCTCTCTCTCTCTCTCTCTCTCTCTCTCTTTCTTCTCCCTCCTCGACCCCTCCCGACTCTACTACTACTACTACTACTATTACTACTACTACTACTACTACTACTACTTCTTCTTCTCCTCCTTCTCTAGTGCTCTTCGTCCCCGCCCCACACTGGTCATTCGCCCACTCCGCATTGGCCGTCCATCATCGCCTAGCCACCAACGGCCCGCCGACGGCGGGTCGTCGCCCTGCTCTAGGCCCGCCCTTTGATGCACACTCCATTCATCGTCCCCACTTGCCTACCGCTTGCATTCGATCATGCACCGACACTAGAGCTAGTTGTTGCCCACCACTTCCCGCCATCAGTCCTCCTAAGCCCCCCCTTCCCATCCTTAACCCACACAGAAACCACCCCCCCCCCCCCCCCCCCCCCCCCCCCAAAATCCCTATCCCCCTTTCCCACCATTTCTCCCTAACCTGCACCAGCCTTGCCGTTGACCCCCCAAAATTTCATCCACACCACAGGTGTTTGCGTGTTCGTACACATTAGCGAGGGTACTCCTACCGTGTTTCAAGAGCTGTTAACGAGTATCTACGCGCAAGGACGCCTGTCTTGTCTCATTCATGCCGTGGAGTGGCCGTTCATGCCTAGCTGTTATCGAGTACCTTGCTGTCCGGACTTTGATTATTTTATTCTCATAAATTGGAAAACCCCGTAAATTTATTCAAAAATTAGAAAAAAAGTGTAAACAAATCAATAAAAAATTCATCAAAATACTAAGAATGACATTAAAAATTTTAAAAAAATCCCACCAATTCCTAAAAATTCAATATTAAATTTCAAAACTCGATGTAATAATAATTAAAGTAAAAAATATTTAAAATACAATAAATATTATAAAAACCTTAAAAATTCATAAAAATGCCATAAAAATACCAAAAATATTTTGAAACTTTTTAAAAAATAAATAAAATGATTTATCCACTTTCTAAACATTTTCAAAAAATTCCTTTGATGATAATGATCACGGCAAATTAGAAAATCATTAAAAATCCTTAATTTCATGAAAATTTACCTAAACATGGTTGAATAATGGTGATTTTTTTTAAAAAAAGCAAAATTTTTAAAAAATAATTTATATATTTCTAGATTACTTGTATAGTCTGACCTAATTAGAATTAATTGGAAATAATTAATTGAAAAAAAATCCATTTTAATGTATTTTCTTTACAAAAACATTTTCACTCCAAAAATATCAAACGAAATTTGGAAAAATGTTAAAAATTTATTGGACTTTTTTGCTTCACTTTTAATTCATTTGTTGATTAACAAAAAAAAAAGTGTGTCATTTATATCCAAATTCATTATTGTTGACAAACTTTTTCAGCTGGTTGGATTTTGTTGATTGGATTACATTGTGGTTGCATCATCTTGATTACTAATAGCACATTCAGACTGTGCTTGCATACACACCCACGTCATGTATTTCTTTTTCTATTTCTTTTATTTTTTGTTTCCCCAAAACCACGCTTAGTTACTAATAAACAAAAAAAAAACTTTAATCCACACACGTTTTGAACGGGCACTCGCGCCAAACATACATTTTTTCTAATTAAAAAATCAACCTATTGTTCACTTAGCACGTGTTTCGTGCGCTACAGACATGTGTAATTTTAATTAAAAATGAACTAATTGCCACAAAAAGCATGGGCTAGTAAAAAAGGAATCCACCCACCATTAATTTCTAATGAATGAATCTACATTTAGAGACCTCCGTCTGGATAACAGAGTCTGGGTTTCGTCTAAAGCACCGCATCACCCTAATAATTTGTAATTAGCATTTTAAGAAGGAACCGCTACTTTTTTAAAAGGTTTAACACCTAATAAGATTTCATCAATTTTTAAATAATTTCTTAAAACAAACAATTCATTAAACTAATTCCCTTCACTGCACTTTTTTCCATTTTCAATAATTGTACTTTGTGCGATGGGCACATACAGTTCTTCGAGTTGTTTCTATTGTCAAATTTGATTATAGAAGTTTTGGTCATGTCATGTCTGGATTGTTGTAGTATTATGGTTTGATTGCTATGACACGATTATGGGTATAGTCTATAGTTTTCTTTTCTGCCTGCTACGGGGATCCAGAGTGTCTAATTGTCTTGCATCACATGAAGCTTTCGGTCGCACGTGTAGAGGTCATGTTAAATTTTTTCTAGGATGTGGATTGCTTGGGGTGGTCAATTGATTAGTCACATGTGTGTGTGTGTGTGTGTGTGTGTTCTGATCCATCTCTTATTTACACTTATCCTGTTGTTTTTTGCAGGCATTCGTTGTGACTGTTTGTGTGTGTGGTGTGTGTGTAATCCATCTGAATGGCGCCTCATACTCCTCCTCCAGTCCAGTACATCCCATTTGTGTCTCATGACTATTCTTTATTATTGGAGTCCGAACTTATCAGCAAAGCGGGCTTAGCCAAGCTCGTCGTATACTCATTGCCACTCATCTCGGAGAATACTGATACTTGTGATCAGTTTCTAGCCTCTTTTAGTAGTAAGAGGTATGGCCTTATCAGAGGAACAATTGTCCAATTGACGCCTAAAAGTATAGGCAATGCTATGTCTTTACCCTATCGGGAAGACTCTTTCCCTACTGCTAGACAATTCTCCAATGAGGATATCCTTAAATTGTTGTAGAAGCAGACACAAGATGTGTTGGATCCCAAGAAGGTTCTTACTTCTTCTGACATCAATGTCTCCATAATCTCCAATCTTGTGTGAAAGCAGCTATGCCAATTTCTCTAGGACGGGTGTATGCTTGCCAAGACACCCTCTAACTACCTTTCAAATGAGTTGTTTACAGCTTCCAAAATGGTGTTGAAAGGCATAACTATTGATTGGAGCTCCTACCTTTTGTCAAAGATGAATCAACACTTTGTCACAACCATAAGGGGCAATGTAACTAATGTCACATTTGGTTCCTGCCTTTCTGTCTTTTTGACATATGCTGCCCCTTTGAAAGAAGTTCCTACCTTGATAGTTGATCCACCAAAAGCTCCTCCTACTGAACACTTTGATGTTGTCATTGAGGATCTTGATCCTATCCCTCTTATGGTAGTTCAAAGAAAACGCCTAAAACAAGTGGCTAATCGGCCCCAATTCCTCCTCTAGTCTCCGTTCCTATTCAATCTGGCTGTCAACTACCAACTTTCCTCACAACACCGAATCTTTTCAGAGCACATCATGATCGTACTCTGGAGATTTTCATCCTTTCAATACAACACTAAGTAGTTGGAGATGAAATTCCCTTCCTATGTCAAGACATTCAGTGTTCTATTGAGCTCTCAGTGATTCCCTATATCCAATAGTTGTATTCCTTTTGTTATGACGAAGTCAAATAGACCAAAGAAGAGTTGACGAAAGAAAATGAGGAGCTAGATTCTGCTTATGAATGCTTTTTCTAATCTTTGTACCCAAATGGAGCAACAGACTAAGACCATTGACACTCAGAAAATTGAAATTTCTAGTTTGTACACTCAGTTGGCTTTACTAACTGCCTAGACAAAGGAGCTTAAATTATTGAATACCAATTTAGAACAAAGCAGCATCCAAATTCAGCAACTTAATGATCAATTGGTTTAGTCATGTTCTTCTTCACATAGTCCTATTGTACATCCAGTTTCTTCTTGGTCCCCTGCAAACTTGGCAGTACTCCAACGACAAGCCACATTATGCCCTTTGTTCCACTGCTAAAGTGAAAGGCTTCTCAAGGACAAGCTCTCAATGATGGATCTACCTCTTCCAGAGGATGGATGGGGTGGGGCCTGGTCTTCTGATTTGTTGTCAGAAGTAGTTCATATGGTCTTTAAAGACTCAGTGACTTCGGATATAATGTTCATGTCTTATATGTATTTAAGAGGTGATCTGTTGTTTCCAGACGATAAAGATCTAGCTTGGTATGTTGGGGATGTGGTCTTACAAGCTGCCTTGTACATAAAACATTTGGAGTTGCTGATAAATGAAATGTTCTAGTGTTATTCCTCCAAAGTGGCTGCTTGTCCTAACACTTTATGGCATCCAATGATTGATTTTGTAGTCCTGAACCAAAGACAGAACAAAGCCTCTAATCACATGCTGAACACAAACCAACTGAGGATGGATCTTTTAGCTTATCTTTCTAAGAACCATCCATTAGATTCATCCTTCTTTGATGCTTACCATCGCCGATCTGCTTTAGATCCATCCATTCCTAGCTTATCTTATTATCAACAAATGGTCCACAATATGATGCTTATTTTTTCCTTTATAAATCCAACTCAATAGTCATTTTACCTCTCCTTTTCCAACCTCCCTTTATAAATCCAACTCAATAGTAATTTTACCTCTCCTTTTCCAACCTCAAGGTGGCCCTCTAATTCGGATCTTTACCTATTGTTCTCTCATTGAAGACTAAGTATTTTTCCCTTCTCTGTCTTGTCATTTCCCATCCATACATATTCCTTCCACGTTTATGCTTATCAGTTAACACATTTCTTAACCAATTCTTCTAAATTCTCAACTAATCCTTCTTTAGCTCACTCCTCATTCTATGATTTTGCCTACCCATCTCTTCATCCTCTTTTACACGTTTCTCTTCCATCTCCTACCACTTCCATTTCTCCACCCCCTAAATTGGTTAGTAGGTATGAAGGATTTAATCACAAGATTCCAAGAAGAAGAGGATGGAGCTTAACTGATTCTCTTACGAAACTACAGATTAATTGGCCATTAATTCCATGGGAGTGGATGACTGCTACTCAAGCATACCAAAATTATCTCCATTTTGCCCAACAATATTCAATCTCTAGATCCTTCAGTGAGATTGACAAGCCACTTTACTTGCTACCTCACATATATGCATAGGCATTCACATAATGATCAAAAGGCCATTCCAAAGTTATGTATGAATGTCATGTGAATATTGATTCCCAATAGCTGGATGTACTATATTTTCATGCCCTTTGTCTGCCTAGCAGATACCTTGTTTTATTAGAAAGGATGTGCTACCTTCAATTCTTCCAGAATCCTCGAAAAACTTTTGTAGATGAATCCTTATCCATGGATCGTTTTCGTAATCATCAAGCATTCAAGAGGCATTATCTTCACCCATACCTCTAGATGTATCCTATATGTTTTTTAATGCTATATCTTTTCTTTTGGAGGTGCCGTTCAGATGGTTGTTTTGTGTTTGTATTGTGTTAATTTCTATATGATGAGTTCGTGGTGATTGAATATTGGATTTGTTCGAGAGCTCTCCTTTCGACTACTTGCAGTGATGGTGACAGTGGATGAAAAACTTAAGATGCAAAGTTGACGAACCTTTTATGTCCTCTACGAATTTGTTATGCTTTGCTATTTTTTATACGATATGTTAATAGATAAAGGGTTTTCCTTTCGTTGTATTCTTTCTTAGATCTAGGTTATTTGTTGGGGTCGTGGTTTGGTGGTTTATTGAAGATACTAAAGAAGATCGAGTTAAGCTCTTTAATGAACTTGTATTTCCCTTTTCTTAGGTCGCGAGGACGCTTTCTTATCAAGTGTGGGGATATGTTGAATGCTACAATGACTTGGTTTTTTGGTTGATTTTTGTTGTTTTTGTGGATTGAATGGTTGATTTTTTATGAATTTTGAGTAATGACTGATTATTTTGAAAGTGTTTGAGAGTGTTTTGGAGGAGATTGATTATTTTGGAAGTTTTAATGAGGTTCTGATTGGTTCTGATAGCTTCTGTTTTGTTCTGATTTTCTTTTGTATAAAGCATGGAGTAATGATAGATGGAAGTTGAGAATGTTTGAAAGCTCATTGAATGGTTTTTTATAGTTTGGAATGGTTTTAGTATGAGTTATGAGGTTTTGATGCTTCCTGTTGACCTCTTATAAACCTTCTGATAAGCTTCTATAGAGCCTCTGTTTCTGTTCTGTTCTATTCTGTATGCCTTTGTAAGTGTTATGTGGAATGCATGTGTCACTTTGGAAATGTTTTCTAGCCTTGGAAAAAGGTGAATATAAGTTTAAAAGAGCTCAAGAAAGTGGAAGAAGCAGCTGTTGAAGACTCAAGAGAAGACTAGAGTGAAGTGACAGTGATGAGCTATGAAGAGTCACTGTAGTGGCTTTGGTGACCTTTCATATTAGACACACATTTTGGAAGGGGCATCCATGACCAAAGAAGAATTATTATGAGTAATTATTGAGTATTGTAGTGAGGAGATGATGTACTATTGATTGAGAGAAAGATAGAGTCAAAGATAGCCAATTCTATGCAAAACGACATGTCTATCTATGAGAGATTGTGAGAGAAAACTATGAAGACAATGAAGATAAATACTATGTGATTTTATTTCCATTCAAAACGGTGCATCTATATATGAGAGATTTGGAGAGAAAACTATGAAGACAATGAAGATGAATACTATGTGATTTTATTTTCATTCAAAACAATGTTTCATTTTTGTTCTCTTTGTTGGTTGATGAATTCTATGAAGAAAATGATGAATTTTGTTGAACTTAAAGCCGTGGGAGGATTGTTTCTATGAAGTTGTGTGAAGATTTCTTATTCTTGGTGTTGTTTTCTTTGTTGTGATTATATAAAAGATGAAAAAGATGGTTGTTGATGTTACAAGATAGATTTTCTTGCAGTAGAAACACTTTTTCCTTGGTATCTCTCGTGGGGCTCCACCTTGGTCCAAACAAATCATGCTATCGTGCTTCAAACTCAATATCTGATATAAGATAATCTTCTTCAACCAAGGTAATCTGCTCGTGTGTTGCTATGATCACACTCATTTTATCTAAGGTCCAACCTCTACCATCATCAAATGCACATCCGTACACTCATAATCAATGAGAACTTGTGTTGAATCCTTGACTAGGACAAAGAATAACTCCTCCTTTCATTTCCAAGTATTGCAGCAAATCTGATAGAAGTAAGCTTTGCACACCATCTATTTCAATGGACATCAAGGCGCCGAGATTGGATTTGTCAACTTTGGTTCTTCTAAAGAGGATGGTATCGTGAGAGCCAACCCTTGCTCCGCCACCGCCTGACATTCCTCTTGAACATTTATTAGCTCTTCAATCAACTCTTCTCCCCTATATATGATAGCAACAATCTATGTTTATGGGTGTATCCAAGCAAGGAGGTAAAATGCCATCGCACAATCATGCTTTATGAGCTCCAAAGATGTTGTACCTAGCGCACTACCCATGGGAACAGTGAATACTCTATGCCAAGGATCCACATGGGTCAAACACCTATTAACCACTTTTTGGTGGTCCTTTCTTTCTTAAAATACCATGAGTTGTTCTAGAGACACCCCTTGATGGAGTATGTGCACGTGGTCATAAAGTCTTCCAATACTTGAAATGGGGGGGGAGGAGATCCAGCAATGAGAGCACCTATTCCAGGTTGAAGGTCTTTTAGAAGATCTCAAAGATCTCGTCACCCTAGCTTGCAACGAGAGTCTCATGGATCCATGCGTCAGTGTACACCATCATCCATTACAACAAGGAGAAGGAATGTGGTGGATGTAAAGAGATAAAGAGAGAATGTTCGAAATAAAACAATGAAATAAGAACTAAAGTGTTCCACCTTAAAGAAAATACAATCCTAATTCTATGATAAGAAGGGGGATCTTCAAAAGGACTGCAAGAAGTTAATGGCATTGTAAAAAGAAAACGAGACAAGTCCTAGTAGTATTGTCATCTCTCACAACTCTTCAGTGTTAGAGAGGTAGTGGTCTCATCCATATTCAGGTGTTATGGACCCTACATGCACAATGAAGTCTAGCAGTTCAAATCCTAGAGCTAGTTTGCCTTTCAGATTTATGATGGGAGGTTAGATAAAGTCCAATGTTTAGTCCTATCCATCAACACACAAGACTTCTTTGGAAATTGGATCAAAGGAGGGGAATCCATGGTCATGATGTGCTTTCCACAGACTTGGTTTATGGCAAACATTGAGATTTCATTATGTTTACTATTTGTGTCAAGGATTGATACGGTTGTTATTGACAATGTTTGTTTGAGGCCCCTCGATGGTGGCTTGATCACCCATTACTTCATTATCCACGGTCCTCTTTGATTGTCATTATTATTTACATTATAGTAATACAATTTTTTGAAGATCATGGTGATATGAGACATGTTGATACTTCCTATCATTGTATATTTCATTATATCTATCCCCCACGATTTGAGAGAGGGTGTTAGTATTAGTGCATTGCATGGATTTTATTGCATTTTAGCATTTGGAACACTACTTGAGTGGGAAGCTAGATGGACATTTGTGGTCAACTTGGTAGTGTTGATTTTCTTCTATCTTCTTGTGTGTAGTTTACTGAATGCAAAGGATCCAACTATCACGATGGCAAGCATTCAATCCATAAGCTTGACATAGGAGGTAACTTAGTTGCTCATACCTTACAAATGTTATTGTTGTTGTGGCATCCAATATATGCATATGCATAACAGAAAAGCATTATTGCTATGAAAACCATCTGAAAAACACCAAGGTAGGGTCCACACCAGGCGATAAAAGAAAAAAGGGAAGGGGTCTCCATTAATTTACATACTTTTTGTTTGACAATATAAAGGTGGGTTTTCTTTTGGAGAGCCATCACAACTTCTATAGACCTCACATCCTCCGAAGAAAATACTTATTGGTGGAAGATGGTTTACATTATACGTGAAAATGTTTGATTCAATAAAAAACGTGCATAATTTTTTGTAATTGATTTCTTCTAAAGAACAAAAATTGTGATTACATGCTCAATATTTTGCAACCACTTATATTAACTTGAACTATTAATGTTTTCTTGCAACTCTCCCTCCCTCCCTCCCTCCCTCCCTCCCTCCCTCTCTCTCTCTCTCTCTCTCTCTCTCTCTCTCTCTCAACATGTTCGATTACGTGCTCAATATTTAATGTGACAACCAAGTTTTTTGAAGTATCTTAAACTTCAAACCATCCTTCAACAATATCTTTAATAAGATATGTCCTTCAACAAATATAAATTTCTTAAACTTGTTCTAAATAGCCAATAACAAGCCTGACAACTACCAAATTTAGTAAAGAAATGAAAACCATTACTAGCTCTTTGTTCGTGCAAAACTTCATCTTGGAGTTGAAGAAAAAGGTGAAGCAAAGCAAAATCCTTAAATGATTCCAAATGTAGTCTTTGTGTACAATTATAATAAAGCATAGGATGTACAAAGGCTCACGTTCCTACAAATGTTAAGCGAGCGAGAGAGAGAGAGAGAGAGGAGGAATGATTTTTACGTGGTAGGAACAATCCCAAAATGCCGCTAGGCATATCCCACAATTCTATGTGAGAGAGAGAGAGGGGTGTGCAAGAAAACATTAATGATTCAAGTAAATACATGCGGCTGCAAGCAAGGCTTTAATTGGATGGGGTGCTCAATATTTTAAGTGGAAGGCAAGTTTTTTGTAAATACCAGCTATCCCGTGCATAATATCAATTAAAAGTGCAGAAGACATCTTTATTAATAAGTATTTACATTCGTTTGCGGTTCTCATGACCTCGTCCTCCCATCTTCTTGTTAGCTAAACCCACCTCTATTGCCGACGTTCCCTCTACCTCCACCAAGCACACAAGCACTTCGGCATGGGACTTTTCAAAAACCACATTTGATATGCACGACACACGCCGCCGGCACGCGTGCGAGAGCGAGAGAAGAGAGTGAGATGCTTAATACTCGCAACAAAGGATGTCGTGCATAAGATTTACTCTAGATGAATGGTTTAAACATGGTCGAAGATATACACGTTTCGTTACTTCCTCATCATATATATATATATATATCTCCACAAAGACACCTTAGCCACTTCCTAGGCCACATGCTAAGGCCTCTCGGGGCAAGCCCAAAAACACCTGAACATTTGGATGAAGTTTTCATGTGTACAGATTTTTCACACCTGCGGCAGACAACTGATTATTTTGGCTTTCTTTTATTGATCCTTCATATTGGTGATGCCTCCAACCTCAACAAGCTTTGGCAAGCATGAGGAATACGGTACGGGGGCCATAAGCTAGTGAAAGTATTTCTTATAAAGTGATTGTAGCCTAGAGAGTTGTGTACCATCTTGGAAAGTGATTTTATTGTTGACGTAGAAGTGTTCAACCATGGGCTAGCTAGTGGATTGCATCTTCTTGGGAAGTGAGTCTGTTGACAGGCTGGATATACATTCAAGCTTCCCACTGAATTTACACTTACATAATACATAATTGTCCTCATCATACATGTTCAGCAAATATGGAATTAGGATGTACTTCAATTTTTGAGAATCACAAATAAATGCATAGATTTTTGCTGTACATGGTAAGACATTTTGAATACCCCTCGGAGGATAGAACAAGAATCATCCCCACTTTGTGGGCGTAAAAATGACAGGATATAAATAAAGCCAGAAGAAACTCTGGCTCATCTCCACCTGGTGGTTGAAAAAATGATTGCCAGTCTCACTTTCCTGTGTCCAGAAGATTAAGAGTTTTCACAAAATCCATTTGACAGCACAAAGCCAACTCGACTGATAAAAAAGTGTTGTTCATTCTCAATCAATTCTGGCTGACTGAAACATTCCTATGCTGCAGCTCATCATGCCTCTTTCCTACCAATCCTGCACATCAAATATCATTTCAATCATGTTGTTTTCTTTTACTTGCTGATGCAAGTTTTACAGGCTATGAGAAACACACAGCTCCTGGTTTGGCTCAGTAAAAAGAGCAGTGTCCGCGAAAAAACTGGAACAAAAAATTTACCTGAAGCAATGGATACCAAGAGCGTTTGTAATCTCATGTATAATACTTAAGGCAAAGTGCATGTACAATGATGCTGCACGAGCAAATAATATTGTGAGTACAAGACTTCTCTGCAGTAAGCAAATCAAGCAGTATCTCATGTTTTGATGAGCATTACTTGTGAAGGCACAATAAACGAAAAGAATCCACTGTTCATCAATCAAGGGTGATCTGCAAGAGAAATGTTTAATGAGGAGATCTTCGAGGCAAAAACCAAAGCAGCTTCAAGCAGTTCACTAATTCACCAGCTCCTAGGCAAGAAAGAGAACCAGATGCAAAAACTCAAAAGCAGCCTGTTCTAGTAAATACTACTTTTCTGCAAATAAGCAGATCTAAAGACCACAGTAACGAGACAATGGTCCTCCAATCAATGATAGGAGTTGATGCACACAGCTTTTGAACACTGTCCTTCCATTGGAACAAAGATGAGACTAACAATCAACTTCACATCCTAAAGAGAGAAAAGCTCTAAACTAGCAGCATAAGCATAAAAATTTTCAAGGAAAGTTCAACCCAAACAACATCATGGATATAGGGTTCCCTTGAAATGGTCACCACTTTGCTTCAAATGGTTGCAAGGGTAATAATAATCCTTGCACTTTTATGACTGCAACCACTAAGTTCAGACCACTAGGAGCCTGTACAAGGTCTAGTGGCCTTTTCTATAGCCACTCTCCATTAAAGGTCTTAAATTTCTATATGTGATCATGTAAGTGTCCAAACAATCTTTCAAGTAAGGCCCAGCTTTCTGATTTTGATAGCCATGGCCACCCTTGCCCCTAGGCTAACTAACAGTATGTCATGAAAATCTCACACAATACTGTTGTTGTAAGCGTCCAAACAATCTTTCAAGTAAGGCCCAGCTTTCTGATTTTGATAGCCATGGCCACCCTTGCCCCTACTCTAACAGTATGCCATGAAAATCTCACAGAATACTGTCACACAAGGGCACACATCAGTGTGTGGAACATTTCCCTATTGTCATGTGGCATTCACAAAATATCAAGCTCACAAGAAAGGAACACAGAAAAATGGGGGCAGCTGTAGACAGACCACTTACCCGCCTAAAAGGCTGGCAGACAGAGCATTGGCAATGGCAATTGGAAGGAACAACAATGCCTGCAGCAAACATTGGCACAGTTAGTTGCTGCCAAAGCACTCTTCAGACCTTAGACAGCAGATCATTCATCAGCACAAATGAACAAGCCACTCGAACTAGTTCTTAGTACCCACCATGTACATGCCAGTCTTCAAACCTTTTGGCTCATCACACAAGTGTGCTAAAATCATCCTCCCCTTATTCCAATGAAAAACAGAAACATCAGCCTCAAAACAGGGCAGTAGTATCTTTGCAAGCAGTAAACACAGATGAAAAACTGCCAGTCCAGAAAATCACAAGGAGCTTGACATCACTAAAGAAAGGATTGAAAACCTTACAACAAGGAAGCCAAAAGCAAAACCAGTGCCAACCATCAGCAAATGAGGTTGTGTTGTCAGAATGTCAGATGGCGAAAGTAAGCTCCTGAAACAGAAGACAACAGTGTGGAGTGGTTTAAAATTACACATGGAGCCTATTGCACATAGATATACAATGAACCCTTGTTGAACCCTTCAAGAGTTTATAATATTTTTAGTTACACACTTTTACATCTTATTAGAAAAAAGTTATGCACTTTTACATCTTCATAGAAGAAAGTTGGAGAAACAGCATACCAAGTGACCACTCCACCAATCAAGAAGAGGAAAGGAAAGAGCTGAAACATAATCAGAAATTTTAGATCAGTTTATTTAACCCACGCAAGCAAAGTTAAGACTTTTAACATGACAGCATTCAGTACTGATTTGCCTCTCGTGACAATACTGCTACAATAGATCAATATCATTAGATTAAGTTGTCAGAGGCGGCATACACAAAGTAGACTTCCAACAACTACACCACAGAAGCAGAGACTGGTTGTCACAGATAGTAACACGAAATAGCAGTGCACACTTGGAGAGACAACAGCAACATTTCAAAACAAATATAACCATGATACCATGGCCAGTGCCATAAGCATGCTTCCATTTCTGCTTTTAACAACTTTGTGAACATTGTAGACACTGTCATCAAAACAAAAATATAACTGACGTTAGCTTGCCACCCAAATGGCAGTACTAAGTCAAGCAAATAAGCACAGCACATTAAGAGAAAATGACCACACAACATCACTCACTTGTATGCCACAGTTGGTGTGACCGCCAGGATCATCATTGCTACTATGACAGCATCATACATCACCAGATCTACGGACAACACAAGGCAAGGAAACAGAGAGAATCTGGATCAAGACATGGAGCTGGAACCTATTAAAGCAATCGAAATTACTGCCTCAATACCCTGGCTACAATCTATATCACACCTTCGCACAAAATAGTACCCCCTAGAAAAGCCATGAAAACAAACATGGAACAGTAAGAAAGTCCCTTCAAACACAATCATACCCTGACAATTAATGGCAACTAAATTAGCAACCTTCTTCAGCAGGCTACATCCTTCATGCTCAGACACTTCGAGCAATTTTGACAAACTTAGAGGTACCCTGGAGTTACTTCCTCAGACTTGTTTACAAGAGCCCTTTTGAGACTACTAAAAGACAGAATGAGGTTGTCCCTTCTCTTCGAGAATCAGGTCAAAGACTGGATGCACTGGGGCACAAATCCTGCCTTTCTTTAGGGAAATTCCATCGGAGATTGGGAGGTTCACCTTCAAAGACCCCACTTCAACTATTCAGCAGAGATTATAGGAATTCAGGTGGTCAACTGGTGATGCGGTCTATTCATGAAGGAATTTTAGATGAGGGGAGGACGGACTTGCCTCCTTCACACACTTGGCTAGGTCTTTTCTCTAGAGGGGATGCTTTGCCACAATTGATAGCCACCAAAAGTCAAAGATCCTTCTACTTTGTTGTTGAGGGGAATGGACCTACAACAGAGGAGGTTGACTCGTTAGAGACTGCTGGCTGTAGTATTTAGAACGGAATACTGATTAATTCCATCCTGTGCAAATGTATTTCTAAATCCGGTTCCTTAGACTGGACAAAGGATCAAGGTAGTTTACTAGTACCTCATGTGATCGAAAAATGTACATCAACCCAAATCCTATTTGTGGTTGAGGTTTTTGGCATATCAAAGATCCTTGCAAAGACAGGATGAACCAGGAGAATGAATTTGGAGAGACCTCTTCTAGGACAGGGCTCCACATGCTCCTTTCTTTCAATGCATGGTCAGGTTAGGGAGGCGGGTTAGACAAGCAGGATTAGGTTCCAGCTTTGTTGCATGTAAGAGGGTTTGAGATTGTCAGCATATCAAAGGAGACCAGAGTCACTGAGCATGCGTTTCATGGGTGAAATGTTTCACCCCGGTAGAGAAAGTCTGGCAGTTTCACCTTTATAAAAAGTAAAATAAAAAGTTTGACGATTTGTGTTAGCTTTGGACTGCTTTGTATTTTGAGAATCCACTTGACCTTTTTTTTTTAACTTTTGAGTTGTAGAAAGCTAAAAAAGATTGGATCTCAAAGTCAGAACTTAAAATGTTGACTCATGAGTCTTGACTCTTAATTTTGTATTTTCAAATTGTCATATTCTAATGGCACCATGCACATGCAAAGTGCAGCAGATGTAACTTTTAGGATTTCAGCAAATTTATGATGTGTATGTTTACGTTTACTTTGATGTAAAGAGTTATCTTCCTATTTGACATTATTGAAACTTCAAACTCGGTTATTGTAGTGTTCCAAATTTGTGTAACTCGCTTGCATCATGCATTATGCATATATGCATTCCAAATATATTGCTCATCCGAGCATCATTGCTCGGTACATCTTGAAAGCAAGATATAATGCAGTGATATATGAAGAGCACATCTCTACAGACACCATCACCTGTATATGGACAGACCTCATTCGCATGCTTAAGAGGCAGATATGAGAGATTGCACATGATTCAGAGGCCACCTTACATAGTTAGGATTTTTTAGCACCTTTTTCCACTCAGGGATACCCCATATGATTTGACATCATAGAACAAGCGAATGGTTATCTTATCCATTGGGCAGATAAGTTGGTCTATCTGCCTCATTCCTTACGCGTGTTGGGATTGTGAACTGCATGTATTTACCTCCATGATAATTACCAGTGAGGTGTCAATGAAGTCTCACTAGATTTTTCTTTTCCTGGAGAAAGAAGAGTCTAGAAAATGAGTTTCGCCTCGTCCCTCAAACTTCTATACAAGTCAGTGACTAAAAACATCACTTAAGTAGGGGAAAAACTGTGATGCTCGAGGTGATTGAAGACAGAATTATCCGTTTCAAAATCCTAATTATAATCTCCAAGAATTTCTAGACCTTTGCAGTTTGGGAAATGTATTGCCTACACATGTTAACGTCACCTGATACAACTGGGAACCCTGAAAATAATGGAAATGCATCGCCCAGTCTCTGAGACCACCATGTTGGTCCTGCATCAATAACAGCTGACAGTTTGAAGGACACTAGAAATCTCAAACAAGGATTCATCAAATATCTACAACAGGACATGATGGGCATGATAAAATTAAATCCAAGAGTACAGAAAGGAGATCATAATTACCAACGATGGATGTATAGAAGTGAACAAGGTATATCAGCATCAGGCCTTCAGTGGGACCATTGATCTCAGGGAGGATCAATGTATTTGTGAAAAAGCTGCAACACAAATCCGCTGAAATTTCAGATGAATCCTCACTACACCACCAAGAAAACTAACCAACCAACTTCAAAGGGAAAAGGTTGCTGGGTGAATAACTGACCACAGCTTTAATCTGCCTATCAAACCTTCTATATAAAAAAATTCAACTTAACGCCTGAATAACATAGCTGGAATCCTAGTACATTCCTAATGTGTTTTCCACAGCCCATGCTTGGGAGAAGCATATTGCAAGAATATCTTGCTGGATACATATCTCCTTTGTAAAAGTAAGCTTTTGTAAAGTGTGGACTTCTCAAGAGCTAAAACACATTTACTGTAAGCTAGTTTAGGAAACCATCTGAATAAACAGAAGCCAACTAAATGGACAAAATCGTGCACAATACAAAACATGGAAGTTACAAGTTAAGAAATATGTGAAAGTTAAGAGCATACTGCTCCCA
Source organism: Lygodium microphyllum (assembly GCF_053477565.2). Lineage (NCBI taxonomy): Eukaryota > Viridiplantae > Streptophyta > Polypodiopsida > Schizaeales > Lygodiaceae > Lygodium > Lygodium microphyllum. Next base: position 143,999,269 of record NC_141135.1, on the reverse strand, counting down.
AGTTGCCCCATAAAATGGGATTGTTGCTATCACCCAAAACCAAAACGTGTGTCTACCGCTCATGACTGAATTCCCAAAAGCCATGGTCTCAAACTGCAAAATGCAGGAAATAAATTGTCACAACTACTACCTGCTTGGAATCTGATATTAAAGCACAACATGGCAACATTCCAAAAGAATAGATTGGAATCTCTATGTCTAACCTAAATTTTGAAAGGGTTCATGAGTTAAAACTTACCGCACATGTGAGGGCATCACAACCTGTAACCAAAAGGTAGAATAGATAATCAACGAGGTAAACAAGACAGCAGTTAAAACATGGTGCAAGCAAGTAATATTTCTCTGTAATCAGTTAAAGCTTTACCATGATCAAACAGTTCTCCCAGAGGACTAGAGGAGTTCGTACGCCGTGCTTGCTTGCCATCAACCGCATCAAATGTCTGAAGATCATAAAAACCAGAAGTTTTAGTATTGACCTCCATCTTGAAACCCTCTAAATAAAATTGCACTTGCACTTGCAAGAAGCAATTAAAGTAGGCCTTAAAATCTTAGCCCAATTGATGCTGTGCTGAGAACCGTACAATTTGCCAAAATCCAAAATATTTAAACACAAGCAGCCAAATAATAATTCAAGATTAACCACTTACTAACTTCCTTCAGGATACTGGACCTTTAGAATCTTCAAAATATTCTGAAAAGAGCACAAACCTGATACAGAAATAATAGAAGACCATGCAAAAAATGAACCCATTTTGGAGAAGCAGAAGTAAAACCAGGAGAGTAAATCTGCAAAATAAAATAGCTTTATTATAGGAAAAGCTCAAAGAGCTCTTAACACTGCCCACACAATACTTGCTGGCTCAATCTATGAAAACCACTCCACCAAAAATTATAAGTCAAACCAAAGTTGCTTCTGGTATAGATCATGCCATGTACAAATAATGAACAAAGCAGAGTTACTCATGTTCCTGATGTAAAATAGGCTGTATTAAGGCCCATCACAGTACAAAAAGCGTGCATCGTACAACAAGAGGCCAAAATAAAGCTCCAGACTCAGCGAGTACACAAAAGGGAAAAGGGAAAACACCATTTCCAAAGTTGAAGCATATGTTTTTGAGATTTGAGCTTACATAGCTTAGAAGAGCTGATGCGACCACAAACAGAAACCCTGTCAAGGTGATCTGCAACCAGTAAGGTACATAAGCTATTGAAGTACAAATTTCGAACTTGAGAACAAAGTCAGGATAATAGTAAAATTCAAGTGTTACAAATCATAGCTTTTCATTACCATATTTGGGCTGATGCGCCAAAAGCAAACCGCATGCACAAAACCAACAAAGTTCCAAAAAGAAGGTTAGCTATGTTTTGCCATCATACTAAAGAATGCATCCCATCCATAATGAAGTACAAGAAGGTAAAGAAAAAGAGGAGAGGGCAGAGAGGATTTAACAAAACCCACAAAGAAATAACCCAACTCTTTTCTTTCAGAAAAATTATCTTTCTATTACATAAGGTGAGCATAGATTACAAATTGTAAGGCATGCAAGAAAGTTGAAATTATACAGTAGAGCAACATATTAACACCCCTGGCTAGTCACCCCATGGACAGAGTCTCTCAAGCATCAAGAGGGATGGGAAGCCATACGGAAACAGCCATGTAATCTGGCTATACTGATCTGTGAAAAAAGGGGACCTGCACTCCCATATCCATGAAAGAAAGTCTAGCAGGCTGCTCCATGATCCAAAGATCCTTCTTAATTTCCAACAACATGTCCAATTATCCTTGTAGCCTCTCCCATCAACACTTAAGCAATCAAGTCAAATAAGGTGCAATATTAAGGTGGTGATGATCAATAAGCACAGGACTCAAAAGCCCATGTATGCCAGGCAAAAACCACTCACATATCCATGAAACAAAATCAGCAGACTGCTGCAGCATCCAATAATCTTTCTAGCCTCTCCCGACCACTGTTGATCTCATGAAGGTGAGATCAAGCAGAATCTAATGCAATTCAGCATAGCACTCAGAAGTCCATGTATGCAAGACAATGAACATGGCTATAACATCCCATCTTAAGCAGCTGATAGCTGATAACGGATATAGCAGAAGAACCACGTGCAATGCTGATTGCATCCAGCTAATCCAAGCTCTCTCAAAACAATACACAGATTTCATTAATGAAGGCCTAGAAAGGAGTGCAATGCTGATTACATCTGGCTAATCACAGCTCTCTCGAACTACATACGCAGATTTCATTGGCGAACGCCTAGAAAGGAGCAAAAGAGAACCAAGAGCAGAGCCTTGAAAGTTTGAAACCCCAAGTCAGTCCCAAAGATGGCCAATTGGACACAATAGTGGCTGCACCCGATTGCCACAGGTGTAGCATACCTAAAACCACATGCAAGTCTACAACAGAGACATGAAAAGAGACGTTAGATAAGTATGTTGAACGAACGGATGAAGTGTACAAGAGAGTAAAGCGAGCTCTTTAAAAGTCACAAGAAAGGCATAAGACAGCGACAATGCATCACCAAAAAATATGTAGTGTTTGTTGAGGGCGATCAGATCCTCTTGCATTTTGAAAAGGCAAGGCTTAAGAAGATGAAGGGAAAAGAGCCCTTATTCACTAGACTCAGCACAAGGTATTATGGGCCAATTCACATAACACAAATGATCAGCAATGTGGTTTACATGTTGAAGCTCTCATTTCTTCTTTTTTTTGCAAGTAAAATGTGGCTGATTATATTACTCAAAAAAACTGATTACAACGGAGTGCTCATGCTCAACAGACTAGCTGAAGCTGATGAAAGTCACAAATACATCACGTATTCAAGCATCTCAAGGCGGCGGTCTGGGGGGATGGGGGCAAGAAGCCATGGAGGGGGGGGGGGGGTGTATCGCCATCTGCCTGCTTGCATCACAAAAAACAGGTTCTGGCCGCCCCAAGTGCGCATGAAATGACATCAGAGCTCCTTATGAGCCCTGGACTCGCCCTGCACCTAATCCCATCAGCCGCAGAGGGAGTGGATGATAGAGGTCCAAAGCTCTACTAAGGTTGCATCTACTCAAAGTCTCTCTCCGCTGAAAGCCTCCTAACACCACGCCTTCCAGATATGCCAATCAATAAGACTCCCTATGATCTCCCATACCTCTGAGCCGTCTGTTGTGGGCTCCAGTACCTGGCGGATGGGTAAAGCCTCCAAACCGACCACTGTGCACAACCCTGCCTCAATAATGAATATCGTGTCCTGCATCCTCATACAAAAGGTAACGGCCTTCGCTGACCACCTGCCAGCAGAAAACTCCCCATGAGATACATCCAAGGTTGGGTGCTATACGACGAAGGATGCGGCGTGCTCCTCTCCACACGAGCTGCGCCACCTCACACGACCAAAGGCAGTGCTTTGGGGTTTCCAAAGGCTACTGTGTGCAGCGCTTACAACCTCCCTCATTCTGCATCTGGGCAAGCCAGCTTCCCACCGCCAAGGCTCCATGTGCCACCAACCATAAAAAATACGATACCCTCCTCGGCCTCCAGCTATCCCATAGGCGACGCCAAAAGGTCCAGTCGAAAAGGTTCTGTGATGCTGTGCTCCGCCCAGTGCCTGCTACGTGACGGTGCCCAATCCATATCCTCCTGCATCAATACATGTCTACTAATCCTGGCAGTGTACTCCAAGAAACTTGGTGGCTTCTTGGCAACTGCAGTGGCCGGCCATAGCCACTCTCCCGAATCCCACCCCAGCTCATCAAGTGGCCTGCCCTCCCAAATCCAGAGGCGCCACTCCCTAAGCTCCTGCCAGAAGACAAAAGGGTCCAACTGCCATGTCTTCCCCTAAAGGCCAATCACCCAGATCCTCTTCCATGACAGGACAGCTTTCCCCTCACCCTATAGCCCTCTGTCGAGCCAAACGCCCCCCCTCTTGTTCGGTGAAGAAGGTCCCAGGTGGAGCGCCGCCCACTCTACCTGCCACCTATAGGGGGATGCCTGCTGGTGAAAACCTAGCAGTCCATGCCTCCCCGGGCTCTATCGGCTCTCGTATTAGGGGAGCAAGCCACTCCTAAGATATTGCTACGTCTATCTCCCTTCTCCTCAACTCCACTCCTCTCTGGCAGTCTAATACTCCTTGCAGCACCTCCTTGTTCACCATCCTGCACACCTCCTACCATGCCCTAATGGTACGAACTAGGCCAACCTCCCAACCAGCCCACTGGATGTGGGAGCGCTCGCCAGTCTGTGCCCCTTCCCGATCTCTAACCTAGGGGTTCTAGATCCAGTCTATCTCCTCCTGGCAGCCTAGGGGGCTCTGGATTAGGGCCTTACAGAGGCCCTACCACACGCGGACCAAGCTGCGCAGAAAAGGTGATCTAGGGGGGTAATCTCGGTTGACGTAAAGATCCATCTCAGGAATGGCCTCCACTCACCACCAAGCCTCGGTCTACAATCTTGATGACCCTCCTACAATAGGACCTTCTAGGTCTGCCTGCCTGGTATGAGGCCGCGGACAACTAGCTTGCCAAAGAGCGCCATACTCCAATACTTTGGGTCTATGTAGTATGATCCCAAGGCCTCCCTCTGACCAATGTCGTATGATGGTCGCCCACACCACCTTGGCCTTGGAATCCCTAGAGCCATCTAACCCAGACCAAAGGAAGTTCCGCACTAGGCAATGAAGCTACACTGCGTAAGATAAGGAGAAGCACCAACACGAGGCGATGTACTAGGCCGTCGCTAGGAGGACCTGGTTAACCACCAAGGCTTGGCCAGCTAGTGAGAGGAGAGTTGTGCTCCAGTAGGTTAGCTTCCTCTGAATAGAATCAAGGACTGGAAGAAACTGCTGGGCGGGAGTGATGTGTAGTCCCACCTGGAACCCTAGGTACTGGACAGTTTGCCCTCTGCTCATCCATCTAAATCCCAAGTAGACGTTCCACTCCGTGCTAGAGTCCGAGTCTGAGAGGAAACCAACCAACTTTTGCCAATTGATTTTTACTCCCGCTGCAGAACAGAACACCTCAAGAGTCAGCCTCACTCTCTCCAGCATCAACTCATTGTCCTCTATGTAGAGTGTTGTATCATCTACATACTCTGAGTCTAACAACTCAGTCTTCTCTCTCACTAGAAGTCGAAGATGACGTAATCCGCACACGTGACCTAAGGAATTGAGGCATCGCCTCTGCAAGGAGTAGGAACACGTACGGGGCCAGGAGATAGCCCTGCCGAAACGATCTCTCCAGCCGAAACGATCTCCCCTCGCCTACCACCTATGAGAACCCTGCTAGTGGCTGATTTGTAAAGAGCGAAGACCCCGCGAATCCAAGCTTGGGGGAAACCCAACCTCACCATGGTGCCCTCCAGAAAATCCCAATCCACCCTGTCATAAGCTTTCTCAAAATCCAAGAGTAGTACGGCCAATCTATGCCCACTATGCTGAGCCTACTCTGTCGCCTCAAAGAAGGTGAATATATTGTCTAGGATGCTCCTATCCTGGACAAAGCCTGTCTGTGTATCATGGATGATGTCTAGAAGCACGGGGCATACTCGCCTACCAATCATCTTTGCCAATGCCTTATAGGCCACTGAAAATAAGGTGATCAGTCTCCACTGGGAAAGCTCCAACCAATCTCCCCCTTTGGGAAAAAAACAGATGAGGCCTGCTGAAAAACTCCTTGCATCTGTCCTGAAGTGAAAATCTCCTGAAAGGCCATCAAAAGATTTTCACTGGGAAAGCTCCAACCGGTCTCCCCCTTTGGGAAGAAGACTGATAAGCTTGCTAAAAGACTCCCTGCCTCTGTATTGAAGTGAAAATCTTCTAAAAGGCCATCAGTAGGGGATCCACCACTTCCCAATAGGTAGTGAAGAAGGCCTTAGAGAGGCCATTCTCTCCCGAGCATTTCTACCCATCCTGTGTATGAAAAGCCTCCTCTGGTTCATTCTCTGTGAAGGGGGCTAGGAGGGAGCGTCTCATCTCCGTTGTGATGAGGGAGATGTGATCCCAAACCTGCTATCTACATCACTGTCCCCTAGTTGAGGTTGTCTCCTGCTCGAAAAGGCGTCTGTAATAGTCCATGGCAATCTCCATCACCTCATCTGGGCTAGAATGAGTCCTCCCATACTGATCTCCAAGGCTGCGTATTTGCTCTCCTAAGGTGCGAGGCTGGTGCACCTAGAAAAACTCCCTGCACATCGTGTTCTCTTTCCGCGCCCAGAAAGCTGCTCAGGTGCGGAAAGAAAACTCCGAGCGTCTATCCTCTAGGCCAACAATGGTTATGCGCACGCACGTCCTGTGCGTGGAGGGTGGGATCCCCTAGTGCCTCCTGTAATAATCTTTACGTGGCTGCAAGGTCCCACTAGAGTGCTCTCTTCTCCTCCCAGCTCTTTTGTCTAGCTTGTATGGCTGCCTCTTGACAGACACTCCTTGACTTGGCCAGGACCTCTGCAACCTCCTTTGCGATCCGGCTCCTCTTGCCCCACTCCCTGATCCAAATCTGCTTTATTTGTCTCATCACCTCCTCCCTCCTATAGATCGAGTCAAGGATCCAACATGATCATGTATCCAAGGCAGATGCTGGGGGATCAAGTGTTGGGAGAACTGGGCAATGATCGAACAACGTGGTGCTCACCAACTGCCCAATCTAGCCTCCACGAGAGCCTCCCCGCTCTCCCACATAAAACCTGTCCAACCGCTCTAGTAGGACTCCACCTAGCCGCTTGTATCCCCAAGAGAAGTCTAGCGACCTCTCCCTCCTGTGGAAGGCATGGTCTCTCCAAGCATTGTGTGCTCCCATTGCCAGTAGAAAGACCTCCCATGCCTCTTAATCCTTCCTAGCCATGTCCTAGTAGTTTCTCCCTTTGCCCTGTTGGTCCTCCAAAGCCTCCAAGTTGTTGAAGTCTCCTCCAAAGATCCAAGAGTCCACCTCTAGGAATCCATCCGCGATCTCCACCTAGAACCTGCTATGTGCCCTAACCTCTGTAGAGACATAGACATTGAGGACTCCAAGGCACAAGTTCCCAATAGCCAATCTGATCCATAGAACCCTCCCTACCACTATCGTCCCATGGTCTCATACACAAGCGGTGAGACTCAAGCCAAAAGAGATGCATACGTCTCCACTCCTTCCGTGGACACCTATGGCGTACTCCCAATAAGTATGCAAGCTGCCCAGAAGTACCTTCGCTACCCGCTAGGCCTAGGTGGAAGTGAGCTTGTGCTCCTAAATGTAAAGAAAAATACTCTAGCACAGAAACATAAACAAAAACCGTATGACAAAGCACAGACTGATAAAAAGAACACAGTTAGGATTAGGGTTAGAGTAACTCAAAGACAATGAACACAGTGAATAAATGAAATGATATGACTACTAATAATATGATGCTCATGCAGCAAACACACTATACAGTGAATAAATACTGAACCTCGAACTCCTGTATCTCTAGGATCAGGGCAGGGATAATGAGCTGGAGAGTGTATCATACTCCAAACGGATACCGAATTGCAGCAAGGCAGCCTCCGAATGTCGAACACCAGCAAACGCAGCAATGAGAAGTTGGATCTGATGCAAACAGTAGTAGAGAGAAAGACTAAAAACGGAGCATGCAAGAGAGAGAAAAACTGAAAACGCAAGCAGGACAGCCTGCAGGAGAGAGAAAGACTGCAACGACTGCAGACATGAGAGAGAAAACTGTCAAGGCGACAGCTAGAGTCTGCAAACGCAGCAATTTGCTGGCGTAGCAGGCTGTACGACAATAGTGCAAATGAATAGTAGTCAGTCGCCAGGTAGAAACAGCAGCAATCAACATGTCGAGGGCTAGAAACAAGCGCCAGACTATAGGGAACAGTGATGGACAGCAAGGATTGAGATGTCCTCCGTGACCGGGGTGTGGACAGCAAGCTGGTAACACCTGAAACCTGCAAAAACGAGATTATAAAAGAGTGAAGGGCTGGCTGTCAATTTATAGAAATTTAGGGTTATAGATGCTCTCCCACTTAACTTTCTCGATCCGCTCCTCGTTTTAGGGTTTTGGCTAAAATAAGCCTAAAATAAGCATGTTTTGGGATTGTTTAAGTGCCTAAGTGCATTTCTTAGCACAATACCCTCTCTCAAGCTCAAAATAGGGCGAGAAAAGTAGGCCAACCAAAAATTTTGATTTACCCCAAGGCGTCCACCCCAAAGCAACCAAGGCATCGGACAAAAGGTGCACGTCGGCTGCCCAATAGCCTACCAAGACTACAGAGGCGATGGATATCTTACCAAGGGAGCCTAAGTAATCACCCCAGAGAGGTCAGGGCGTCGGACCAAGGGTGCTCTTCGACTGCCCAAGGGCCTACTAAGGCCTACAAAGACGGATGGAATCGACAATGGACTTGTTTTTTTTTTTTCTAAGTATTTTGAAAATATATAAGTAATATAGGGACAGCAGCCGATTAAGTGACAGATGGAAAAAGATAAAGAGAGTTTTAAACCCAAGTTATTCACAAAACTAGCAAGCCAATCCCTCAAGTGCCTAAGGATGATAAAAGTAAGTGTATGTGTCAATCATGCGTTGAATATGTAAGAGGCAAAAAAAAAGGTATGCTTAGCAAGACAAGCAAAGCAAGCAAGCAAGGGTAGGAAAACTGCCTTTAGAAGAACTGCCATGTGTTATGCTACAAATATGGTGGATCCTAGAGTCAACCACTCCAAAAGACCAAAAAGGGATAAATGCACACAGATACATGTTGACATAAACAGAATGTCAATGCATAGGGTAATGCAAAGGGAGATGCAAGATGTCATGCTCATGCAATATGCTATGCAACGGTGCCACTAAGACAGTGCCCTCACAGGGGGGAAGTGTTGACTTATCCAAGTGCCCTTTTACAATCAGGTCATCCTGATAGTGCGGATGAAGTTATAAATGTCCATAGTACAATACAAAAAAATAAGTAAATGTAATGTCTAAAAAACTGTAAGCATCATCACTGTCACAATCAAGAGTAGGAGCCGCCCCCTCTCAAACTCGAAGGAAAAGCAAGAGAGAAGCACTCTCTCCCCGTCAAGCTGAAGAAGTAGGGGAGGGTGTACCCAAGCAGATCCTGGGTAGTAGGTACTGAAAAACCAGTCGTTGACCGCTTTCGTTAACATATCTGCAAAAGTGTCTGATGAAGGTACAAACTCTAGGCGAATAGTGTCTAGCTCAACCTGCTCTCTAGAAAAGTGAAAGTGGACTTCCACATGCCGTGTCCGTGGGGTGATGATCGGATTGCCCGCAAGGGCAATGACACTCTAGTTGTCGCAGTAGACAACTGTGGGGGAGTCACATGGAAAATAAAGCGCCGCCAGTAAACTCCTCAAATAGACAGCCTCAGTGGTGTCATCGAAGGGAGCCCAGTACTCAGCCTTGGCTATGGAAGCTGCCACGGTCTCTTACTTACAGCTGGACCAAGAAATGGGAGCCGTGCCCAAGGTAAAGAGGTAGCCGCCATGGAAATGCCAGGTGTCATGATCTCCTGCCAATCAGAATCAGTGTACCCTACAAACATAAACCAAAACCATATGTCAAGCCATAAGAAAAAGTACACCGCAAATAACGCAACACACAAATACATGCAATCCAATGTGACATCCTAGGTGCTGTGAAATACTGACTAAGTATGCTAACTGAGTAAGCTAAATCTGGCCTAGTGTGAATTAACCAAAGAAGTTTTCCTACAACAGAACGATAGGCTTTCGCTTTAGAGAAATATCCCACAAAAATAAGAATATCAGCTCAGGGAGTAAGCTTTCCTATCTTGTCATCAGACGTGTGTGTGTACGCACGACACCCGAAGACTCTGAAATGGAAAATAACAAGTCGAGAGCCAAAAAATGCCTCATACGAGGTTTTCTGAGGAAGAGTCGCAATCAGGCACCGATTGAGAATGTACACTAACGTGTTAACAGCCTTGACCCAAAGCCGCTCAGAAAGCTCTACTGCAAACAGCATAGAGCGTGTCATTTCCATGATTATGTGGTTCCTACGCTCTACGACTCCATTCTGAGAGGGGGAGTTGGTAGAGGTGAGCTAGCGAGAAATGCCATGCTTCTGTAGAAACTCAGAAAACTCGTGGAAGATAAACTCACCACCGCTATACTCCTCATGCACCCAACACGACGATGAGTCTGGTTATTAACCAGCATCACCCAAGCAAAAAAATATGTAAAAGCATCTGACTTATGCTTGAGAAAGTACATCCACATGTATCGTGAATGATCATCCACTATCAAAAAAAAGTACAACGCGCCGTTCAAAGCAGCAATGGATGTCAGCCCACAAAGATCAACGTGAATCAATCTAAGAGGCTCCTCAGCTCTATGTGTGAACTGCTGAGGAAATGGGATACAGTGCTGCTTCTCGAGCTGACAGGCTTTACAGACATCTCGAGCTAGCTTCAGGCGTGGAAGGCCCTCAACTAGCTCATGGCGTGACAACTCATAAAGTGAGTCATAAGCAAGATGCTCTAAGCGAAAATGCCAAAGACGCTTATTTTGCATAGGCTCCCGAGATGTGACTAAGGCCTAGAAGCTATGGAACACGGAGCCTTCGGCGGTTGGCTTGGTCAAAAAGTGTGTCATGTGGTATAGGCCATTAGGCTGTGCCTCACCACAAGCAATCACTAAACCAGTCAAAGAGTCAAGGAACTTGACTGTGATCGTTGTAAAGAAAACTACTCACCCCAAACAGCAAAGCTGCTGAATAGATAACAAGTTCACCCCAAGCTGAGGGACATGATATACATTGTCCAACGAAGCCAGATCTGAACCCTTGTCAGCGGCAAAACTGACGCAACCTTGAGCCTGAATCTTGATCGAGGAGTTGTTTTCTACACGGACCTGCCCGACTGCAAGAGCTCCGGTACGAAAAATGTTCTCTATAAGAGTCATGTGATATGTAGCTCCACTGTCAACAATCCAAACTGGAGCTGAAGTGCTCGGCTATGATGAGTAGACCTTTGCAGTAACCTCATCGGGAGGCAACTCACAGATGTGGAGGAGACTCGCATCTGATGTCTCTATGGAGACAATATGGGCTTGTGCAGACCAGTCAGACAAGCCCTCTGGAGTTAAGAACGTTGTCGATTGAGATGACTGTGCGGTGGCAGTGTGAGTCTAACCTTTAAACTGCCCCTTGCCATCACCCTGCCTCCCCTGCTGGGGGTTGCCCGACTAAGGGACAAAGGTTTGAGACTTAGGTTTTGGTGTTGTGCCTTGTGCCTTTGATCGACACTCGTCGCCAAAATGGCCAACCTTTTGACAATGTTAACTATACCTATTCTTTTTAGGTACATTCAACCACCCAAGTTTGAGTTGTGATTGGGAGTTTCCTTGAGAATCCCCAGATTAATTTAGCTTTTGAGTTTGATTTTGATTTTGAGTGGAGGTTTGGTTTGGTTTGCCCTTCCCTTGTTGCCGTTTCTAAGAATGAGAAAAAAGAGCCCCTCTGAAGAGCAATTCATATGAAACTGATCGAACAATCCTACGTAACGCAACAGCTGACACTCAGATTCATAGAATATAGGCATGGTAAGCTTTGAAACTATTCCTTCCACAAAATTGAACTATTTCTTAGGGAGTTTATTTAGGAACAATGTGACCTAATCGTCAGAGGACTTGGGAGTTCCTGTAGTGGAGAATTCAGCGAGGAGACACCGATACTCAGCCAACTTGACTTTCAAGTCATCCCGGTCAGTGATTTTGAAAAGTTGAAGCTCATGGTCAATATTAATACGACAGGTTCTATCTCGAGCCGTATAGCGTACGATAAAAACATAAACAAAAACCGTACGACAAAGCACAAACTGATAAAAAGAACACAATTAGAGTTATGGTTAGAGTAACTCAGAGACAATGAACACAGTGAATAAATGAAATGATATGACCACTAATACTACGATGCTCATGCAGCAAATACACTATGCAATGAATGAATACTGAATCTCGAACTCCTGTATCTCTAGGATCAAGGCAGGGGTAATGAGCTAGAGAGTGTGTCGTACTCCGAACGGAACCCGAATCGCAGCAAGGCAACCTCCGGATGTCGAACACCAGCAAACGCAACAGTGAGAAGCAGGATCTGATGTAGACAACAATGAGGAGAGAGAAAGACTAAAAACAGAGTCTGCACGAGAGAGAAAGACTAAAAACGTAGGCAAGACAGCCTGCAAGACAGAGAAAGACCAAAAACGGAGCCTGTAGGAGAGAGAAAAACTGAAAACCCAAGCAAGACAGCCTACAAGAGAGAGAGAGAGAGAGAAAGACTAAAAACGGAGCCTGCAGGAGAGAGAAAGACTGAAAACGCAAGCAGGACAGCCTACAGGAGAGAGAAAGACTGCAGCGACTGCAGACAGGAGAGAGAAAACTATTAGGGCGGCAACTGGAGCCTGCAAACGCAGCAGTTTGCTGCCGTGGCAGGGTGTACGACAGCAATGCAGATGAACAGCAGTCAATCGCCAAGCATAAACAGCAGCAATCAATGTGTGGAGGGCTAGAAACAGGCGCCAGACTGTACAGAACAATGATGGACAGCAAGGGCTGAGATGTCCTCCATGACTGGGGTGTGGGCAGCAAGCTGGTAACACTTGAAAGCTGCAAAAACAAGATTGTAAAAGAGTGGAGGGCGCCAACTGCCAATTTATAGAAAATTAGGGTTCTAGATCCTCTCCCACTTAACTTTCTCGATCCGCTCCCTATTTTAGGGTTTTGGCTAAAATAAGCCTAAAATAAGCATGTTTTGGGGGTGTTTAAGTGGCTAAGTGCATTTCTTAGCACAACACTATTGAAGTAAGATGTCGATCCGTCTGGCAAGGACAGGCTGCAGCTCTTGCCAAACAATCAACTTCTTGGAACCACGTGTCCCACTGTAGTGGAGACTATTTACATTCCAAGATGCAATGTGTAAGCTCATGGGAAAACCTGTGACTGATTGAATAGGCATTTGTTCAATGTGAAGGCTGCTGATGAGGAGGAAAAACTATGGGACATGCAAGTACGCTTTGCTATAGGTCTGGACAGCGAACTCCAATCCCCCATGGTGGCTCTCGGCCGGACCATAGGGATGATAGATGTTCCAAGTGGTACTATCAATGCATCTATCAACCATGCTGAGAGTCGTGACTGTGTACACTGGTAGAAACCGGCTGCCTCTGCCAAGGGCCACTCGATCATATCCCTCGAAGCTCTCCACTGTGGAGGGGTTTAAAAGATAATGCTCAAGTGTGGGACCTCGACACCAACTCACCACTTAATGTCATCATGTAGCCAAGCCACTGCTATGCAAACAATGCTAGTCCTTCTTCTCCCATCCACTGGGGGCACTTGACTCTTCAACTCCTCCTCTATTTGTGTCGTCGTCCAATCCCTTGAGTGAGAGAACTGAAGGAAAAAAGTGTAGTTTGGTCCATCCAATGGTGCTAGTAGATGGGCCTTGCCCCTCCTTGACTTACAAACCACAAAGATCCCCACCTCTAGAGGTAGTGGAAACTCTTTGCGCTCCGCAACTCTCAAGTAGGACCATGGGCTACTACGGAAGAACTCCTGTGGCAACACTTGTACCTGTCTTGGGAAAGTGTGACGAGTAGCAAGGGCAGATGAGCTAGTGGCTGTGTGGGAGGGGGAAAACTACTGGTGCAAGGAGGATGTAGGCGTGTGTGGCTCATCACCTCTTGTGGGAGAAGGAGGGGTGCGTCTAGGGGGGATCACCTAAGCCGGGTGCCGATCAGGGGGGGTGCTCGACAGGGGAGGTGGTAGGGGGGAAGAGAATCAAGGGATGGTGGAATGGTCGGATGTTTACCGCAGCACAGAGGAGCAAGAAATTGAAAAAAGGAAATAGCAAAAGGCGCAGGACAAAAAGAAGAAAAAGGCGTCTTAGCCGGTAACCAGACCCTGGAAAAATTAAAAGCACGGGCACAACCCTCAGTTAGTCTTAGAGTCGCCCAAGGAAAGTAAAAGAGTAAAAAGCGCACCATTAAGTGTGAAAACGCTCCTGAATCCTTGTAAGAGAGCGCCACGCTCACTCCTGTGTAAGTTGTATGCATTAGTTGGGAATAGGATAGACTAGAACGGTGGGAAATGAGAAACGGGCCTAGGCTAATGGCCGGCCATGTAAAAAAGGGGATGACCGCCCATGCAAAGTAGGGCATGTATATAAAGTTGAAAAGTGAATGAGAAGCTCATTCTGGTGTGTGGCCAAAGCTTCTTCTTCTTCTTCTCTTGTTTCTTGCCTTCTTGCTTGTGCTTGAGAGAGGGATTGAGAGAGTGTGAGGGAGTGAGGCAGTGATTGTGTGAGAGTGAGGGATCTTGGAGAAGAAGCTCTCCAACTTCTCTCTTCATCTTCCCCTCCTCTCTTCTCTTCTCTTGTCTCGCGCGTGGCTATGGAGGATGAAGCTCATGGGAGAAGGATTGAGGTTGCTTGAGCTTGCCTCAAGGATTGTGGAGCTACCAGTGTGCAAGAAAGAGGAGGGTACTCAATCGAGCATCAAGGTAAGCTCACTACACCCATAAGGTAGGCATTGCGCGTCAGCTATGTGAGAGGTAGCCATGGCCGCTCAGTTCGAAACACTTGAGCAATAAGTGGTCCGTAGGTCTCGGGGTAGAGCTTGAAGCTCCCCTCCATTTTGGAGTGAGGGAGCAATTGTGTGAGAGTGAGGGATCTTGGAGAAGAAGCACTCCATCTTCTCTCTTCATCTTTCCCTCCTCTCTTCTCTTCTCTTGTCTCGCGCGTGGCTATGGAGGATGAAGCTCATGGGAGAGGGATTGAGGTTGCTTGAGCTTGTCTCAAGGATCGTGGAGCTACCGATGTGCAAGAAAGAGGAGGGTACTCGATCAAGCATCAAGGTAAGCTCACTACACCCGTAAGGTAGGCATTGCGCGTCGGCTATGTGAGATGTAGCCATGGCCGCTCGGTTTGAAACACTTGAGCAATAAGTGGTCCGTAGGTCTCAGAGTAGAGCTTAAAGTTCCCCTCCATTTTGATTCTGTTGCTGAGACCGACGGAATCGAGCCTTGAGCGCCGCGCGCATCAAATCGAGCATAGAAGTAGGGTTTGCAGCCTGAACCGGTACTCAAGATAGCTAGGAGATTTAGGAGGTTTTAATCCGTGAAACAAGTAAGTATTTTGGTTTGTTAAAAGCATTAGTGTAGAACTACCATTCTGCATCTCTGTTTTGCATTTTGGCTGCACTAGATTAAGGTTAGATTAGGTTAAGAAAAGAGAAAACAGAGGTTTTGGCTGCTGCTAGAAATAGGGAAACAGGGGACCAAATTCAAATTTCTAGGTAAAACAGGGAAAGGGAACTGGCTGTAAGGTTTTGCAGTGCTAGGAAAGGACCTTAAGAGGCTAAGAGGCTTGGGAGGCCAGGACAAACCTCATTTCACTGGTTAGCTTTGTGAGAGAGAGAGAGAGAGAGAGAGAGAGAGAGCTTCTGGTTGCCAGGAAGAGGGAGCTATCACGATTCTGGGTGCCATCGATTTGTACTGCTCCAAGTGAGTCTGGTGTTTCTTAGTAGTGCCCTAATCAGATCTAGGAAGTCTCTCGTGATTGTGTGCAGCAAGCATCAAGAGGGATCGAAACGTGTCGGAATCGCGCCTACCGCCAGACACAATCGGAATCGGACCACCCAAGTCCTGAAGTCGGACCGTCCGATTCCCAGAATCGAACCATCCGACTGAGGGAGTCGGACCAGCCCTATTCGATTCCCAGAATCGGACAGTCCGATCGAACGTGCCACGTGGCACTCGAACTGCCCATTGTAATCGGACCATCCAACATTCGAATCGGACCAAACAATTTTAGGACTCGGACCACCCCGTCCGACTACTAGAGTCGGACCAGACCTATCCTATTGCAAGAATTGGACCGTCCGACTCCTAGAGTCCGACCAGCCCTGTCCGATTCCCAAAATCGGACCATCCTGTCAGAAAGAAGAAAAGAAAAAAAAGGATCTTAGATGACCCTGCCACAGACCTGACCCCTAGGACACAACCCTCAACACCCCCAAGACCTTGTTTGACCATTAGAACCTCAGAGACCAATCGAACTTGGAGCAGAATAGAAAACGCAGCACAGACCTTCAGAAAGACCATAGAATAGGCGGGAACCGAGCTTAGAACTCAAATCAGGCTAAGAATATGAAGAGAAACAGAGTGGAGTTCGCATTAAACGCTTTTTGTATCGGCACTTCACTTTTGTGTTCCACTAAGTTTGCACTGCAAGAAAAGAGAAAAGCCGGTTTTCGCACCAAGCACCACGAAAGCACTAAACATAACGTGTGAATAAGGATTGCAGCTGCTTTCAAATAACAAGGAACACATCAGGATATCTAATAACATTAAGGAACCCACTAGTAGGAGAAGACCCCAAGATTTAGACCGGTGCCTGAGTGCCCTACTAGTAGGACCTGGAGAAGACACGAAGACATGGAAAGCAACAATATAGAGGATTGGACGCTGCCGGAGCTGCTTGGATTTATTGACAACCTCATGGAGCTGGAAGCAGAAACAATGTCGGGATCAAGAGGCGAACGAGAAGAGAACCAATTAGACTTAGGAGAATTTCCAACCTCAGTCCAAGAACTGGTCCACAACTACGATCTACTCACCAGGACCGTGATCCAAGGCAGACATGTAGAGGAAGTGGTAGCAAACCTGGAATAAGGGAGAAGAGCGATCAAGAGAGCGCTAGAAGGCATAATTGTCTACAACCATGAGCAAAGGGCTAGAAGGCTACAGCAAGACCTAGATATGTACGAGACTAGACGAGTGCTAGACCTAGCTAGAGCGGCCAAATCCACACCAAATGTAGAGAGGGAACGGGCAGCAGAGGCTGACATGACATTGAGCGAACTGATAGCAAAGTGACTCTTGGACAACACGTCCATTGAACAGAGCACTACTGCCCTAGCAACCGTGCTACTATCGGGATTGGGAGTCATGCAAGGGGCTAAAGGGCAGGCTAGAATCCCCATAGTAGCAAAACAACTAGCTAGATACGAACCTAGCAGTGACCCGTACAACTTCATGGAGCAGTTCGGGCAAGTATGTGAGGCAAATGGTCTTACTGACCCTGCACAGCGAGCTCAAGCTTTCGGCCTGTGCTTAGGCGATAAGGGGAGGACCTGGTATTCTAGTCTAGATGACGCACGAACTTTGTTCGCCTTAAGGGCCTCTTCATCAAGAGGTTTTCAGAGGCAGGGTATTCGGATAACCTCATCGTTAGGTTGATGAATATCAGTCAAAGGGAGAAGGAGGACGTTAGGGATTACGTCACTCAGGTGCGTAGCCTCTACAAGAGAATCCCTATCAATGAGCGACCTATCGAGAGGGCAATGTCTACAGTGTTCATGAACGGGATTCGGAGTGAGGAGCTCTACAAAGCTTTGGCCAATAACTCCACCTTGCAACGAGACATGCTAGCTAGAGTTTTCGAGGAGGCAATACGCGTAGATAATCAACTCAGGGAACACAGCATGAGGACTACCAACCGAGAAAGTGCAAGCCAGAGGGACCCTGAGAGATCAACTACTTCGGGGAAAAAAGCAACTGCTAGTGTGCAGGATAAGGGAAAGAGTGTAGACCACGACCAGGGGATGGCAAAGATGAAAATGAAGATTACCTTCAATTGGCTTTTAGACAGTATGGCATCTTGTCATGTTACTCCGCATAGAGCTTGGTTCTCTTCTTACAAGGAGGTTGACGGATGTATTTCTTTGGGCCTTGAGCAGGATTGTCATGTTATTGGTACAAGGAATATACACTTGGCTTTGCCAAATGGGTCTTCTCTTATGCTCCGTGATGTCTTGCATATACCTACGCTCAGTAAGAGCCTGATCTCTACCAGTCAGTTACATGGTGCAAGATAATATGTCTCTCTTGGAAATACTTCATGGAAAATCCATCATGGTTGCTTGGTATTGGCCACAGGTGCTAGATATGGCAGTGATTATGTAGTGCATGTCTCTCATGTGGAAGATTCTATGGTTGCAGTTATACAGATACCACATGTATTGTTATGGCATTGTTGCCTAGGCCATGTACAACACACTGAGATGGATGCTTTATGTGATATGGGCTTATTGCCTGCTCCTCCCCATGCTACTTGCCCTCATTGTACTCATGGTCCGTGCAGAGCCTCTTTGGCCTATGGCGATCATGTGAGGCATGCTCCTCTAGATCTAGTCCATGTTGCAGTATATGGACCTATGCCTTCCCAATCACTTGGTGGAGCGTCGTATTTTGTGACCTTCATGGATCATGCTACCCACCGTGTTTGGGCTTTACCTTTGGTACGGATTGCGGATGCTGTTACTATACTTGACAGGTTTATGGATTCTATTGGTAGCATGCCTAGATGCTTGCAAATGGATTATGACAGTCATGAGACCCAACTTACGGATCTCTTGTCAGCAATATGGCATTGATTTCTTATGCCCACGGTATTATGGGATTGCTCATGACATGTGCTTGACTTTACAGGCAAAGGTTGCTTCTATGCTTACCACAACTAGGTTGTCTTATGGCTTTTGGGCTGAGGCCCTTATGACGGCAATCTACTTGGTTAATCGGACGTCATGTTTCTCTTTGGATGCTATTACTCCGCACGAGACATGGAGTGGCATGAGACCCTCCTATAATCACTTGAGGATGTTTGGCTGCCAGGCATCTGTCAATATGCCATATGAGCCTATGTCACGCAGATGCATACTCCTTGGTTATGGAGATGGTGACTTTATAGCTTACAGGTTTTGGGATTTAGATGCCCAGCAGGTTCTACACAGCCATTATGCTGTCTTTTATGAGACGCGGACACCTCTCAAGCCTCTTGATGCGAGTTTAGTGCGCTTTATGGCTGATTCTACAGCCGTATGTCAGTCTTCCGCTTTGCTGAGGCCGCACATTGTCTTGAGACCCCGTTTGACTTGTGCCCCGAATGCTAGCCCTCTTTCGATGATTGACCTTGGAGAGTCTGTATGCTCTCCACTGTCTTTTATGCACTGCGTTGATGCTATGCGCCACTCTGATGCTTTACAACCGTGCACTTATGAGTTGTGTTGCTTGCTTCATGGAAAGCAGTCATGGATTGCTCTATTGTCTAGAGCTATGGAATCGCTTATCTCCTGGATATCTTGGACTCGAAGATTCCCGACACTTATTGCACAGCTCGCTTTCCGATTGGGCGTTGGGTAAGGTGTCATGATTCCTCACCCTGTCTCTTTTCTTTTCTTTTGTTTTTTCACTCCCTCGCCCATTGGCCTTTTAGTGGGAGGTTGTTGGGGTAAAAGATCCTTGGGCCTATCCATGTACAATGACCGCCCATATTCTTTATTCATATATATATGAAAGTGTAATAAGGCTGTCATAACATTGTTGACAGCACCTACATTGTGTGTGCTTTTCTCTCCCGCGTCTGCTGCATCCCTTTCACAAAACACACTAGAAAAGAAATGCATGCCCTAAATAGAGTTGCCTCCTCCATCAAAGCACATGAGAGACTAAGTGTCAGAGCTCCTAATGTCCCCATCCCACTCAAATTGAGACTCACAAGCAAGAGATGGCTATGCAAGATACACATGAATGCTAGCACCCCCTCTTAGATCCTAGAAGTGGCAAAAGGCCAAAGAAGATGAAATGGATCCAAGGGTGGCAAAGTGAAAAAGTTAATGAAGTCCATCGATGAAGAAGCTCCTCACAATCCTAGGAATCCCCTTCTAAAACATAACAGGCCAAGGAATCCACAACTACATCACCAATATCATCCCCCTCTAAAAGGGATAAGGGGGTACAAGGGACTGTCAAAGGAGACAGTGGGGAATGGGATGGAACCTATGGGATAGGAGGTGAATAATCGCGAACACGTGCAACAATGGAAGACTCCTATTATGGGGGTACAAGGGGACTCTCAAAGGAGACTATGGGGGATGGGATGGAACCTATGGAATGGGAGGTGCATAATCAAAAGCAGGTGCAGAAATGGAAGACTCATACTATGGGAGCACTAGATTGTGCTCGAGAGACTAGACTACATGCAAGATTTGTTACAAGAATTCTGATTACAAGATAATCCCATATAGGGGCACAAGATACAATGATAACTTAACAATATACAAAAAATCCCACAACCTCAGACCGTAGAATAGACAACAAAACTCGATAGGATATGAAGGATTCCACAACCCGAGACCCTAGATATGGATACAAGATTATCAAAATTACAAGATCTCCCTCGATGGGGATGAACAAGACAATACTAGACAAGATCTCGTACTACAAGATTACAAGGTGACAAAACAACATGCGTATAATGGAAGACAAGACAAGACTAGATACCATGACTAGACAAGAACTAGAACTCGAACTCGAAGTTACTTACTTGGATGTCTCAACTCCTTGAGCTTCCAAGACTAGCATTGGCAAGACTAAGGAGCTCTATGGTGAGCCCCTCCTTTTATAGGTGTTGGTGGAGGGCTAAAGATCTTCTAGAATATTCCATGATGACATCATCGATGATGCAAGAGATAAAAAGGCATATCTTCTAGAAGGTTCTGCGATGACATGGCAAGGGTGCATTCGCATGGTTGGCTCAAGGATGTCTAGTTAAGAGTGTGTTGCATGGTTGGCTCGAGGATGTCTAGTTAAGGGTGCGTTCGCATGGGGTGTGGATTCATATGGCATGAGCAAGAATTAATCCGTACACTTGATCATTGCATATCCGTGACATCACCCCCTCTTCTAGCCATGAGTTCCACAAGGAGTGGCTTGGTGGTTTGGTCCAAGTTTCATTCCATTCCTTTTGTGAAATTCTTTAACTTTCAAAGGTGCTCCTTGGAGATATTCTACAAGTTCCCAAGTGCGATCATTGATGTCATATCCTTTCCAATGAACAAGCTATTGCAATCGACCTTGACATATCCTTGAGTCTAAGATATGCTTGACCTCAAATTCTTCATGATCTTTAATCTCGACAAGTGATGGGGGATTAGATCTCTCCCCCATCAATGGTGAGCTATAGTATGGCTTGAGCAAGGAAACATGGAAGACTGGGTGGATCTTCATGGTGTTGGGAAGTTGGAGTCGATAAGCAATTGGACTAATTTGGGCTACGATAGTGAATGGCCCAAATCTCTAGTGATCTAGCTTGATAGAGGGCCTTGTTGTCTGGAGGTTATGCCTGAGCAACCATACTTTATCACCAACTTTGTATGTTGGATATTGGAGACAACGCTAGTCCATATAGTGCTTATACTTATTCTAAGCCTTTTGGATTTGTTGCTTGAGTTCTTGGTGTATATCTGCTAGGTGTTGAGCTTTATCTCAAGTAGCAAGGTTCTTTACTTGATCAAAGAGATGTACATCCATCCTTGGATACTGGCCATAGTTTGCAAAGAAAGAAATTTGCTTGGTATTTATTGTAAGCAATCTCTGCAAAGGGCAAGAGCTCAAACCAATCATTCTAATGATAGTTAATGGTGCAATAGAGATATTGTTCCAATACTTGATTTACCCATTCTGTTTGACTATCAGCCTATGGAAGTTTCGTTGTGGATAACTTAACTTGGACTGGATGATTGACTATCAGTCTATGGATGATTGGCTATGTTTGCAAAGGCTCTTCCAAAAACTAGATATGAATTGGGAAACCCGATCGCTAATGATGTCGTCCGGGAGTCCATGTAATCTAAAAATATATTTGAGGAAGAGTCTAGTAGTAGCTACACCTGTGATAGTCTTGGCGGTAGGGATGAAATGTGTCATTTTTGTGAACCTATCTACCACAACAAGAATAGAATCATATTTGTCTGACTTGGAAAGATCTATTATGAAATCCATGGACAAAGAAGACGAGGGTCACGCTAGAATGGACAAGGGTTGCAAGAGGCCATGTGGTTTGTGACGAGGTATCTTGGCCATGTTCCAGATATCACATGATTTTATATATTCATTAACTTCTTTCCACTTCTAGGGCCACCAAAAATCTCTTGAAATAAGCTCAAAGGTCTTATTAACTCCAAAGTGTCTTGTTGCTAGAGTATCATGGCATTGTTGAAGTACCTAGAGTCTTGGCTTTCCTAGAGGGATGTAAAGTAGATCCTTAAAGTATAAGGAATCCATTAGTTTCCCAAAACTCACAAACTTTATTTCCTTTTCCCTCTTGATTTTTTCTCTTGACATTGTTGACCAAATCATCATACTGCAAGGCTTTATGGATTAGCTGGATCAAGGGAGGGTCCTCTTGGTGATAACTAGAGATGGCTACTAGCTGGAGGTGTGTAGGCTTGAGTAGTATTACTCGTTGATGATCAAAAGTTTTTTCTCCCTTCTTACGTGCCAAGTAAGATCTTCATGATAAAGCATCTCATTAGCATTGTTGGCATCCTAGGTGATAGGTGATGACAAATTCACACATAGATAGGAAGTTATTCCAACGGGATTGCCTTCAATTAAGGATGCAGATTGTCATAAAGCATTCTAGATTTTTGTGATTTGTATAGACGATAACTTTATGGGTTGCACCCTCTAGATGATTACACCAAGTATCAAAGGCATCTACAATAGCAAGTAGTTATTTGTCATGGGTCTCATAGTTTCTCTCTAGAGGGGAGAACTTCCTTGAGTGAAATGCCACTGGATACATATGACCATCATCTCCATGCTAGGACAAGATGGCTTCTAAGGCATAGTCTAATGCATCAATCTCCAAGAAAAATGGCTTGGTAGGATCTGGGTGGACTAGGATTGGAGCAGTGGTGAAAGTGGTCTTCAAGGTTTAGAAGGCCTTCTCGGCTTTTGGGGTCCATGAGAACTTTGAGTTTCCTATGAGTCTCATGAGTAGTGTGACCATCTTTGAGTAATCCTTGATAAATGTCTTGTAGAAGTTGACAAAGCCAAGGAAACATTAGACATCGCGAATACATGTGGGGGTCAGCCAATCAAGAATAGTCTTGATCTTCTTGGAGTCCATGAAGATTCCTCTCTAGGAGACATTGTACCCCAAGAATTCCACTTTGTCTTACGGAAGAAACACTTCTCAAGTTTTGCATATAGTCTTTTTTCTCTGAGCTTTTTCAAAACTAATTTTACATGGTGCTCATGCTCCTTTGGATCTTTTGAAAATATCAAGATATCATCCAAGTAATCTACAAAATCATCTAGAAGCCCTCAAAAGATATCATTCATCATATGTTGAAACACTACAAGAGCATTGGTGAGACCAAATGGCATAACAACATACTTGAAGTAACCATACCTCATGCAGAAGGCTATCGTCCATTTGTCTCCTTCTCTAATCTGTACAAGATTGTAAGTCCCTCGTAGATCGATCTTTGTGAAGATCATGGCTTTTCCAAGGCATTCCAAGAGCTTTGGTATCAATAGCAAAGTGTATCGATTCTTGGTTGTTATCTTGTTGAGTTCTCAATAATCCACACACATTCAAAGTGACCTGTCTTTCTTCTTCACGAACAAAATTAGGGCTCCAACAAGAAACTTAGTGCCTAATGAACCCTTTGGCAAAGTTCTTATCAATGTTCTTGCATAGTTCAACTAGTTCATCGAGGGAGAGCATGTAGATGGGTCCAAAAGTTGGTTGACCCTCCTCATTGAGTTCTATAGCACAATCATATAGTCTGTGTTTGGATAAGAGATCTACATTCTTTTTTTTCAAAGACATATTGGAATTCTTGATACTGGCTTGGGTAGCTTAACTGACTCATCCTTACTAGATTCTTAAGCTGGTATATAATATATCATATAGGTTGGTTCCTACCTTGCTATGTGCATAAAGGCTTTAGCTCCTAGATATACCGACTTTTCTTGATTTTCACAACGTGTAATCTTTTGCTTAACCCAAACAATTTCTGGGTTGTATTTCTTTAGCCAAGGCATCCCAAGGATGATTGGATTTGTGAGATTGGATATGATATTAAAGCATACATGAGATTTGTGATCACCCAAGAGTCACCATGAGTGGTTGGGTTTCCTTGGTAATATCTCCACGTGCTAGAGATCTTCCATCCACGACTTCAGCTATTGCAAGATTGGTCTTTTGGAGTACTAGAATCTAGTATCTATTCACAAGGCCATCATTAATGAAACATGCAAAGGCCCAGAAGTCAACCAAAGCTTTGAGGAAAAGGGTCTTTCTCGGCATGATTATCTGGACTGTGACAAGGAAAGTTTCCATGGATGAGGCTGGGATTAAGAGACCCTTTCTTATATCAAGGTCTGATTGTATAGTCTCATTTACAACCGGACATACTCGTTTTCTTGCTCAAGGATGGTTGCAGCAACTCTAGGGTTCTTGCCCTCTTATTTGGATAATTTAGGGCAATATGTCCAAGGTTTCCAGAATATAGACATAGATGATTCTCTCTTCGTCTTTGCTTTTCTTATGGGATCAAGGGCTGGATTTGGTATTATCTATTTGCATCGGTTCAAGCTTGGTTTCTTCTCTAATTGGGTCTCTAATTGGAACTAGGTTACAAATTAAATACTCCTCATGCCAAGTGAGGTCACAGATTAATTGTATAAATTCAGATGCATAAGCAGAAGCAAGGCGATTACCTTGTTGTAGCTTCCGAAGTTTTGTTTCTGCTACTTGACCAACCTTTGTATCTCCAAATGTGGAAGTAAGCTCGCAAAGAAATGCCTCATAGTTATCAAGTACGGGTATATTCTTTTCCAAGATTGGAGCAAGCCATGATGAAGCTTGACCATAAAGCAAAGTCCCAATGAATCCCACCTTGGAAGAATCATTTGGATACCTATCCGGTTGCATGCGGATATAAAGCTCTACTTGCTGCAAAAATCCCTTGAACTTCGAACGGTCACCATTGAACTTCTCTAGCATGCTAATCTTGGGTTCTTTTATTGGGGATTGATAAACACACGGAATCATCTGATCACTTCCTCTGTTGTTCTGCAAGTCTCGGATATGGTCTTGCATCTCTTGAAGCGCCAGGCCTAAATACATAGGGTGTTCTATTTGAAGTTGCGCTTATCATCCATTCAAGTCTTGAATTTATTGTTGGAGGTTTTGAAGGAAGGCAACAATTTTTTCAAGAGTCGCCTCCATGGTGCTCAGTAGGGCTAGAAAGGAGTCTTGCCAAACTGTTATGGGAGCACTAGACTGTGCTCAAGAGACTAGACTAGATGCAAGATTTATTATAAGAATTTTGATTACAAGATAATCCCACGTAGGGGCACAAAGTACAATGATAACTTAACAACAAGATACGGAAAATCCCACAACCCGAGACCGTAGGTATATACAACAGGACTCAATTGGATATGAAGGATCCCACAACCCGAGACCATAGGTATAGATACAAGATATTAGAATTACAAGATCTCCCTCGACAAGGATGAACAAGATACAAGACAGTACTAAACAAGATCTTGTACTACGAGATCACAAGGTGACTACACAACAGGCGTATAAGGAAAGACAATACAAGACTAGATACCATGACTAGCCAAGAACTAGAATTGGAACTTGAAGTTATTTACTTGGAGGTCTCCACTCCTTGAGCTCCCAAGACTGGCATTGGCGAGACTAAGGAGCTCTATAGCAAGCCCCTCCTTTTACAGATATTGGAGAGTGGCTAAAGATATTCTAGAATGTTCTATGATGACATCCTCGATGATGCAAGCAATGACATGATATCTTCTAGAAGGTTCTATGATGACATAGCAAGGGTGGATTCGTATGGTTGGCTCAAGGATGTTCTATTAAGGGTGCATTCGCATGGGGTGTGGATTCATATGGCATGAGCAAGAATTAATCCGTATACTTAATCATGGCATGTCCGTGACAACTCCCATGGAGAACCCTACACAATGAAAGGAGAATGGAGCTTGTAAAGCCCCCTCTCCTATCAACATATCACTAAAACGGCTCCTAAAGAAAAATCCTCAATAGAGACAGGCTGGTCAATAAAGACAAACCCAACTAGTAAGGCTAGTAAGGCCATGAACTGAGAGGAGTGGAAAGCTCAAGTCTGAAACATGTAGGACTTCTGAAACAGAGCAAAGTGCCAACACCACTAATAGGCACCAAAGAAATATCGCCAACAATGAAGTAAACGAAAACAAAAACAAAAATAGAATCAGCAAGTTCCAAAGGAGAGGGAAACAAACACACCACATCATCAAGGGGGGAGAGCAAAAAGGCAAAAAGAGGAGTGAGCTTGGAGCCTAGGTGCCCAAAAGTTAGAAATTGGAATACAAGTTCCACACTCAAAATCAAAGCTTTCTAATTTCCAAGTTGAGGGGGAGAGAGCGAGAGAGAGAGAGAGAGAGAGAGAGAGAGAGAGAGAGAGAGAGAGTCATTAGTAACAGTTCCAAGTCTATTTAGTCTATTTTATGCTCAAAACTGAAGTTAGTCGAGAAGGGGGTTTTTTTTGGGGGGAGAGAGAGAGAGAGAGGAGAGAGAGAGAGATTTTTGAGAGAGATTAGTCTCCAAGAGAGAGAGAGAGAGAGAGAAAACTCGTGACGATGTCGCCGCCTGCGCGTGCCGCCCTGCCGTCGGTCATTTGACCTGTCGGCCCTGCCCGCCATCACACCTGCCTGCCTTCGGGTGTCAGACCTACGGGTTTGGGTCGCCGTCGGTGCCTATCAGTCCTGTTCGCTTGCAAACCTGCACGCCGTTGGACCTGCTCGTCGGCCCCGCTTGCCATCCGACCCGCCCGCTGTTCAACCTGTCCGCCATCGCACCTGCACGCCGTTGGACCTGCTCGTCGGCCCTGCTCGCCATCCAACCCGCCCGCTGTTCGACCTGTCCACCAAGAGAGAGAGAGAGAGAGGTGCAGTTCTGCCCTGCCCCTGTGTGAACAGTCTTCTCACTGCCAGTCAGGTACAGACCTGTTGTGCGAGCAGCCCAGACTTCAGTACAGTCCCTGTGCGCCCTTCTGCAGGTAGTCAGGCACACATTTTGCTGCTTCAGTTCAACACACACTTGGGCAACTTCCTGCAGGGTATAAACGCAGACAGTTACAGGCCCCCAGACTTACAGGCTTAGACCTGCGGTCAAAAGGCTTGCATACAGGAATCTGCAAGGACAGAGAAATCTGATTGCAAGGACATGTCACGTCAGGTGATACTTCCAGGCAACTCACAGGCAGCCGGCAGAGAGAGAGAGAGAGAGAGAGAGGACAGAAGCATGGCTGGGCTGGATATGGCTTTTATCGACCAGACGGTGGTGGCAGCCCTTGGTCCGGATTCTGATACAGAGAAACCGGAGGATATGGTTCCTTGCACGGAGGAGATGCCTTCTGGTTCTGACTTTCCGCCTGCGGGCAAACGCTCCAAGCATACTTCCAACGAGACAATGGGTCCTCAGGAACGTTCCTATGCACAGGTTGCCTCTGATTCTGTGCATTTGCAGGAGATTAACTGGGAGCATTTGCTGGAGTTTGCCAATACTCTGCTTGGCGATTATGTCCAGCATAATCATGAAGCTTTTTCTGACTCGGGAACTGAAGAAGTTCTGGAAGCCACAGTGGACCCGAAAACTGTCTTGCGCTCTTTTTCGGTGTTTTATGACCGTGCGGTTATACTCTTCTTCACTAGCAGGATCCCAGTGCTTTCCCATATTCGCCAGTGGCTGCACCATTTACTACAAGGGGAGTGTGTTGAGGAGATCTTTGTTGGGCCCCGAGGCTTCTATGAGGTGCTGCTGAAATCAGAGAAGCATCGGGCTGAGCTCCTGTCCAAACTGCCATTGTTCTTTGATCGCCATTTGGTCTATGTTGTGCCATGGCGCCTTATGGTAGACTTTCAATGCCTACTTCAACGTGAATGCCCGGTGTGGGTTGAAGTGGAAAATTGTCCGACTGTCTATTGGCCATTGTTAAACGATGCCGTGGCCGTTGTGGGAACGGTATTGGTTCCCCCAAGCCTAAGGACCATGAATCAAAACTGTTTGTGTATGTTATGGGACACTGCCAAGAAAAGGCCTGCGTGGCTTCGCCTTAATTGCTCTGGCATGCATCCTTTGCACTTTCGCTTGAAATGGGGCAACTTTGCAGGACACTGCTTTTCGTGTGGAAAATTGGGGCATTTTATGGCCGAATGCCCAAAGAGGCAACCGTCTTCAGATGATGCGCATGTTGTGCTGCCTATGGATGACATGGTGCTTGATCCTCCGTCACAGGAGGCCACCCAACCACCTAATGTTTTGAATAAAGGTAAACAACAGGTCCTCGGTTTGGATTCCCGTAGCAATGACTGACTAGAGGCACGTCCCAAAAAATGTAAAAAGTTGGATGCTAGCCTGGCGGATTCTGGGCCTAATGTTTCACAGGATTCTGTGCGCACGTATATGCGCAGGAAAGAAATGTTCTCTTCCCAGCATGCTGCGCGTACTATAGTTCCTTCTGCTCCCCGTAATCAGTTTACGAGGAAAGCATATACAAACGATCTAAAGGGCCCACCTGCTAAGTTGGCGTTTGATACTAGAGGTAATGTGATTACACCCTGGGATCGTCGTTATCCCCGTTCCACTCCCAAGGCAGTGGATATTCCATCTACCTCTAAAGCGGGCCGTCAGAATTCTTTTGTTGTGTTAGCTGATTTTCTGGATGAAGGTGTCCTTGACATTCTAGCGGAAAAGGTTAAATCGAGGCAAGCGGTGCCTCATTCTTGATTCTCTTTTTGAAGATTTATGAAGATAGCCACGTGGAATGTGCGAGGCATTTGTTCTCGCCATAAGCAACATGCCATGTGGACTGTCTTGCATGAGAATCAGTGGGATGTCTTGTGTGCGGTTGAGCACAAGAGTCACAGTAAAGGAGGAAAAGTTGTGGATTGCCATGGGTTTCGCTTGTTTTATGCAGGGACTCATGCTATGCACTATTCTGGCGTGCTTATGATTGTCCATGAGAAATACCAGCCTGTTCTTATTAAAAATGATGTACAAGGCCGCTTTGTGGTAATCGAAGTTTTATTTGAAGGCAAGATCTTATGGTTGCTGGGCCTCTATGCTCTGAATGACCCTTCATCCCAACGAGATCTTTGGAAGACTTTGCAGAGCTCCATGTCACTTGGCATAAGGGGTTTTTTGATGGGGGATTTCAATATGTGTTTTGACTCTTCTCAGTCCACTTCTACGCATTCGGAGATGGATACTTCGGAAGGTCGGGTGTGGAATGCCTTTGCTCTTGCGGTACTTAAGCAAGATCTCTGGTCTTGGCTCAACCCTTCTTCGACAGGGTTTACTTTTCATTCCGCACAATATGCAACTACATGGTCGCGGTTGGATCGAATGTATATCATGCAGGATGATGATTTTCTTCCTGAGATGCTGGAAATGAAAGTCTTGCAGCAATATGCCTTGTCGGACCATTTCCCTCTCCAGCTTGAGATACTTGCACAACCCATTGCACCTTTTATGCAGTTGCTGGATAGACTCCCTTTACGTTTCAACTCGTCTTATTTGAAGGGGTTTTATTGGACTTCGCCGCTGAGGGCTCGGCTTCCTTTGCACGACTGCTCTCTAATGTGCAACGGGTTGCTCGGCAGTATGGGATCCATCATGCCTCTATTTGTCGGCGGCGTCAACATGCAGCGGAGGACTTACTGGCTTTGGTTCGTTCGCTACTGGTGGACACCCCAGATGATGAATTTCTGCTGTCACTGGCAATGTGTTTGGCTGATCTTATTAAAGAATTTCAGTTGAAATCTTATCAGCAAGCCAAACTGCACAACTTGACTGACAATTTGCAAGATAGTGCTTGTCAAACTCATAAGTTCTTTCGCGTCTTGCATGTTTCTCCTGCTCGAGAAAATATGACTAGACTCCAGGATTCAGAAGGTTGCATGGTCACTGATCTGCAGACCATTGTCAATATGTGCAAGAATTATTTTCTGGATCTTCTTGGTTCTTCTCTGTCGCCTTCTGACTAGGTTACGCATGTACACTCAGTCTTCTATGATCTGGTCCGCCATCAGGTTCCACTTGATATGCAAGCTACTTTGGAGGCAGATATTTGTGAGGAGGAGGTTATGGATGTTTTGTTACACCTGCCTAAGGATAAAAGCCCTGGTTGGGATGGTCTCACCAATGAATTCTTTGAGAGCTCCGCTACTCAACTGGTGAAGCCATTGGCGGCTATGTTTCAACAGGTTTGGGAAACAAGGGTCATGCCTTCCTCATGGAAAGAAGGCCTTATCAAACTGCTTCCAAAGGTTCCTTCGCCGTCAATGTTGCAACATTGGAGACCAATTTTTTTTATGGGTTCGATGTATAAAATCTTGTCCAAAGTGCTGGCGAATCAGCTCCACAAGCAACTCCCAGCTACTGTGAATCCTCTTCAATATGGTTTCATTAAGGGCCGCAACGTTCTACATAATATCTTAAATGTGCAAATGGCTATTGACTATGCAAGGCACTCTAGTCAGGAAGTGATATTGATTCAATTGGATCTGGAAAAGGATTTTGACTATTTAGACTGGTCTTTCATTGTAGAACTTATGTTTGCTATGGGTTTAGGTACTCGGATGTCCCAATTAATCTACACCATTAGTGCTCAACTTCTTCGCGCGTTATGCTCAATGGTGGGGTTACAGAGCCATTTGTCCTTGCACGCTCGATGAGACAAGGTTGCCCTTTGAGTCCTCTCTTCTTTGCCCTGGCGACCCACCCGATTCTTTCAATCTTATCTTCAATGGCAACTTCTACTCAGCTGGCCGGATTGTCTCTTCCTTTGGAACAGCACTTCATTAGCCAATCTTTGGCTGATGATAGCTTTATGATTTTGCGTGCGGACAAGGACAGCATTCGCAAGGCATTAGATGTGTGGACACGCTTTGGTCATGCTTCTAGTCTTCGCATCAATGCCTTCAAATCAGCCATTCTCAGTTGCACGGAGTCTGATTTACAGTCATTGGGCTGGCAGGGTCAAGTTGTTCCCCGTGGCTCCATTGTCAAGTATCTTGAGTACCCGTTGGGTGTTGATGTTCGGCCAAAGCAACTACTGGAGTGGATTTCATAGAAACTGGCAGCTAAGTTTATGTATTGGAAGTCGCAAGCATGGCCCTTCCATGTCCGCCTCAAAGTGGCTCAGACAATTATGCTGCCAATGCTCACATATTTCTTGCCATTGCTGTTGTGGACTCCTACTACTTTGAAGGCTCTCTCGCCCCATTCTTTTCATGTTATGGAAGAAGGATTCATTGCACGCAGGTATTTCGTGGATTTCATGGTCACATACATGTACCCCCAAGCGCCTGGGTGGTGGAGCTATTTTGGATGCCGAAACTCATATGCTGGTACTTCGTTGGTCTCTTTTTCCTGCTATGTGTGTGAATCATCACCCGTGGGTCATTATAGCCCGTTATTTTCTTAAGGACAGCGGGCTTCGGCATGGTAATACACAACTTCGAATCTATTGGTGGCATGTCCTTAATGCAGACTCTCAGTTTCCAATCCGTCCTCCTCTCTGTTACTACATTTGGTCGGCTCCTGGAAAGTGGTGCTCCAAAAGGCGCGTTGGCATCCAGTGGAGGACCGCTTGCATACTAACTCCTTTCAACTGGAATTGTTAGCAATCTTGAGATTACTTTCATGGGAAGACAAACATGAGCTCAGACCAAAATTTAACCGCATGGCCCGTTTGGATGTGACTTCAGATGCGGATGCCACCCTTGCCAGTAGTAATGTCTTCGCATCGTTTCGTACTGCCAGGAGACTTTTCAAAATCCCGCGTGGATACTGTGATTTATGGGAACAACTTTTGTTAGTACTTCAGAGCAGGCAACCCTTTCCTACCCTTGCTGCAGATCGTCCTTGGCAAGACTGGGACCTTGCAAGCCGGTTGAGTCTAGAAAAGGCCTTTGCTAATCAGGTGTATCATCTTTTGATTAAAGATCATCAATGGCTGGGTGTTAAAGCTAATACTGTATGGGGATTGCAGAAATCTCAGTCATGGTAAAAGGCAACTGTGATGGACGGCTGGTTGAATAAGACACCTTTCAAATGTAAGGTCTTTCTTTGGCGGGTGATGATTGGTGGTCTTCCTCTTGCCTCGGCCCTTTCCAAGCGTCGAATCTCGAACGGCAATTGTTTCTTCTGCACCACTACTGTGGAATTGGCTCGACATCGATTTATTTCTTGCCCGCTCGCTAAGAATATCTGGTTGCTCTTGTCACAGGTTTGGCGCGCGGTAGTGGGGTCCTCACTAACCCCTTTCGATTGGATTTTTGTGCGCCCAAAATACCCCACACCGCCATAGTTGCATATGAAGATCTTATTCCACTTTTTTAGATACTGGGGATGCTGGTACAATTGGACCACTCGGAATGCCTTTCTTTTTGATTCGGCCTCTAATGTACCGAGCCACATTGCCAGGCTTAAAGGTCTCTTGCATTGGCAGATAGATCTCATTCGGCACTCGGACTTGCTCCCTCGGGAGGACTTACTTCCCTGGCATATGGCAATTTCCTCTAGGTCTTTGCCATGACTTATGTAACTTTTTCGTGGCTTTGTACTTGGATTTTACACACGTTGGCTTAGAGCCCTCGTGTATCTTGTAATCATGTAAACTTGTACCTTTTTTTTCATAATTAATACAATTACCTTTTACGAAAAGAGAGAGAGAGAGAGAGAGAGAGAGAGAGAGAGAGCTATTGTGGCAATCCTAGATCTATTTGTATGCTAATGACAAAAGTTTGTTGGCAAGTGGCCTT
Source organism: Lygodium microphyllum (assembly GCF_053477565.2). NCBI lineage: Eukaryota > Viridiplantae > Streptophyta > Polypodiopsida > Schizaeales > Lygodiaceae > Lygodium > Lygodium microphyllum. The sequence continues at coordinate 143,966,577 of NC_141135.1, read as the reverse complement.
ATCTTTGTTTTATTGGAACATTGGGGTTTTTTTTTTTTTTTTGGGGGGGGGGGGGGGGGGGGGGGGGGCGACGGGAATCATGGTAGAGAGAAATGGTCACAATTTGCCACAATCTTCCAAAAGCTAGAACACATTGTGCACCTATGGACTAGTTCGTGCCACGAAGCCCCATCAACCCAAAGTATACAAAACATTGAAAATGATAGCACTAACAAAACAATGATAAAATTAAAAGTAACTAAAATGAAACATTAAAATAATAAAAACCATAACATAAAAAACAACGAATACGAAACATTAAAAATGAAAAACAAAAACGTTAAATATTAATGCTTAAGTTAGCCACATTAAAAAACCCATTTTGGGCATGTGAGAAAACTGGTGACCCCAAAACGTTTCCCTAAGTCAAAATGCCATTTGGCAGCCATTTTCCCAAAGCAAGAACATTTCGGCTAGGCAAACACATACCAAGCCCATCTCCTTATATTTCCACGTTTCAAGTCCTCCCAAGAGGCATTTTGGGGCATTTCCGGCTTCTATGTTATACCCTTTGATGGATGAAGATCCTGCAATAAATCTCCTCAAGGAGTAATATGACTCAAAGCACCACTATCAGTGAGCCAAGGCCTCTCTAAAGACAAGACAACTAATCCTCCATCTCATGGATGTGAAGGGAGCACAAATCCATGCAAAACTCAATGCTTAGTAGGCCAATCCAATACAATCACTTGTGGATCCAAGATGCTCCTATACCTATCTCCAACTACTCTTATTAGCCAAGACCAAGAACACCAAATCAAAGTAAAACTATGATTCCACAAAGATGCAAGAAGACCAATCTGCCCAACACCAAATCTTGCCACAAAAACCCTATGCAATGAAAATCTATTGCGACAAGTCTATGCAAAATTCTCAAAACCATAGCAGATAAGCACAAAACGGCTTCGAGACCACTCACACAAACTCAAAACAATATCACCTAGCTTGGAACGTGCCATGCTCAAATCAGCATTTGTCATGCTCTAGAAAATCCTTGCCCAGCCCTACACGGCTTTGCAAGGGAAAGAATAGAAAAATGATGTTTATGGTGAAAGAATTCTTATATAATAACAATCTTTGGGATATAAAGAATCAATATTCATTAACAATAAATGGCTAAATTGTCAATGGATGAGATCAGTTAAGTGATAACAATCAAGGATGGAGCTGCACATTTGTGCTAGACAAAGGCCCAAATGCAAGTAATTGATTCGCCAACATGGATCATAGTGTGCAATCTTAGATCTTCCCCAAAACAGCATCACCATACTCTAGATAGCTCCACTCTACTTTGGAACAACTTCCCTAGACTTGGTATGGCTATGTTACCTGCCTTCGAATAGCTTTGCCGAATGAGAAAATTATACGATCAACAATAGAAACACACGATCAGCAAAGGCATGACAAACATCCCTTCGCAGCCACAATTTGCTCAAATATAGGACACACTATGAAAATAAGTTGTGGTTTCCCACTTTCGCACAATTCTCCCACTTGTCTTGCATCTTGCTAGCTTTCACTTGGTTAATTAAACAATGAACAGTATTTTTCAATCGTTAATTATAAGTGTCCCAACTTGAAACTTTGGGATGTGCCCAAACTTAACATGAACCTTTCATTAAGGCTCATTGAAATTAAATTGATTAATATGTGCAACACCTGTTAAGGTAAAAACAACTCCTAAAGCCTGTCAAGCATCCACTAACTTTCGATCCTCCTAATCTTGGGCTACGATAATAGGTCCATCATACTTCACAAGATCACTCACATGAAACACTCTATGTATCTTCCCATTAGAGGGTAGCTCCAATCAATAAGTCACCTCACTTAGCTTCTTAAAAAAGCGCAGAGTCCCCCACTTTTGAGGTGTGCTAGCTTAAGTGAAAAGCTCCCAAGTTCCCACGTTGCTTCAACTGCTATTTCTAGATCCTGAAATAACACCATCAATCAGATGTAGGTCGGGCTTCTTCTACTAATGTTACTCTTGCAAGACCATCTCCTAAACCTACTTCAACAATTGATCCATATCCACAATTGATTGATCCACCACATAGTTCCCAATAGAGGTCTCCAAAGTATAGTTCAAGGTATTGCTAACCGGCCACCATGACCTATCTTGCATTCCATGCAGATATCCTGCCACGTCATCCACCCGCCCCTATCCCATTACCTGCTCAACATATGGGTAGCTGCATTACACCTAGCTGCTTTTTCTTTAAAGGCCAAGCCTCTTCAAAGAAAAGCTGGTGGTGTTCGAAACTAGGATTTCTAAAGATCATTTGTGAGTTGACCCTAAGTTTGACCAAACAATTGAAGTCTCCTAGCTTCTTTAGGCCTAGAGACCGTTTTCTTGAATGGCCCGTGTTGGGTCTCCATCCAACTGTCCAATGTTCAGCACTCTTGCAGTTTCTCAAAAGCTCAATGTTACCATGCGTAGAGGCAAACTCTTTTATCTGAGTTAGTGCATGTTGTATTGTTACTCATACGGGCATACCTTAACCCTCTCTTGTTTTCAGCTCTTGTGCATTACCATGCAAGGTTTCATCAATGTATGCAAGTCCACATCTGAGTCTGGGGACAAAAGTAATTCATGTCCCAAAGCACACACATTCTAATGTCTGTATTGGTAAGAGGTGTGGAACAACCAATAGCAACTAGTCAATAACAATGCCAGACAGTATGAACTGGGAGACTTCATTATGCAACAAACTGGACAAGCTCATCTGCCAAATCAAAGTAGAAGCCCCAGGGTGTAATAAACGGTGTGCAAAGTGTGCATGTCCCCGTGCTTCAATACTTGCAAACCAGCTGAACGGTATGTGCTGGGACCTGGAATCCTTGATCCAATCTCTCAAGATATAATCATCCATGACCTTGCCCACCTAACTGCTGAGACATCTTCAGTGACTGTAAAATAGTTCTCACACATGCAGAAAGCACAGCTGGATTCAAAAATCTGAATTCTGACTCAAAGCAGGATTAAGGGATTGAGTTCTGGTTTTTTCTCCTGTGTAGCCGACACCTGATTGAAATTGAAGGAGCTGATGAACATCTGAAAAGAAGCCAATATCTTTAGGGCTCATCATTTATTAGCTTCTAATGTGAATACTCACAGAGAAAAGGTATGGTTGAATCAGTATAGCTTATCCACTACATTCAAGTAATGTCATGCCCTGTACTTAGTTTCGCACTGAGGGACCAGGAAAAAGATGTTTTGACACAGGCCCCTAGGCATCCATCTAATCAATCTTTTTTTTTTTTTTTTGCACACAGTTCTTGCAATTATACCTTCTGCTTTCCCTCACTGCCATGGACTTCTCCTGAGGCTGATTCAATTCAACTTTTGAAAATTACAAAAACCTTTAAAACCAGTCTTGCAACCAGTACTTATTCTTAAATCAAATGTTCAGAATCCCTATCAAGCCTAGTACAAAAGAAAGCCTTCACCAATATATTGGATTTGTACCGAACAAGTAAAGAGAGTCTCAAAACTTATTTCCTACAAGCAGGCACATCAGCAGCATATAAATCATGTGGCCTTATGACAAACAAATAAAACAGCTGTACCTAGAGAATATAGCTTTGATCAAATTTTTTCTGTTTTAATTGACTCTAAGCACCTCCAAAGAAATTATTTACCAATAGTATATGCTGCAGAAAATGTTTAACTATATCTCAGCATCTTAAGATCAAGCACCTAACCTCACAGACCTTATCCATGCTAACGCATCCTCGTTTAATGGCAAAAAGAATTCTCATCTTTACAATGGGTTTGTGCCAAGCTAGAAATGTGAGACTATTGACCATAACTTTATCAATTGTAAATACCCATCTAGTTTGAATCTTTGATGCCATTGCAAAAAAAGATGACTAAAACTACCTTTCTAACAAATGAGTTAGGGAAAACAAAGCTTACGGCATCCACAAAGGGAAGATTGTAACAAAACGGCTCCAGAAAGGCTGAAAAACGTATTTAGCCATGTAAGAACGGTCCACTCCACTGTATTTGTACTTCTGTAAAGTTTCCACTCCATGTCTACCTATGTATCCCATCTCAAAGGGTCCTCAGCACCTGCAGTAAGATTTGATTTTAAAATGTCAAAAGTATATCATCTCCTGTAGAGTTTTCTGAATGTAGAACATCATCTATAGTGCAAGTAGTCCATTTAACCGCTACCCCTTGATAGATGTGCAGTGCAATTAGAGTACCCTTTGTCACTAACAATGTACTGCCATCTGAAAAACAGGTCCATAACAATCAGCATTTTTTCAAACAATCATTCAGAAATGATGTCAATGATAATTAGAGAATTGAAAGATTTAAAGCTACCGACAGATACCCAGACTTTTCTGAAATTTTAATTAGGCCTGAACTGTCAGATGCTGGCCACGCAAACTCGAACCAAAATACAATCTTGAAACAGATAGAATACACTGAGAGGTAAGGTTGCAATCATTACTCTGTATTAAAATGCGACTTCAATATCATTTAAACAATCGTTGTATTTCACAGTATTGAAACAATCATTTTATTTCAACCGAATCCATACAAAGAAAGATGACAACAGTACAGCACATGGCCTGCACCCCCTCTGCCAGAGAACCCATCTTCTCACTCCCCTCCAAACCCCCCCCCCCCCAAAAAAAAAAAAACAAACAAACAAAAAAGACAAAAACAAGAAATAGAATAACCCAAAAAGTGCCTCCAAGGAGAAGAAATTCGGCACTGTAGATAAGCCAGATTCCCTCTTGAGGGTAGTGGTGCTTGTTTGGAGAAGTGAGGGAGAGTGAGAGCTATGCATCTTGAGAGTAGTGGTGGAAGGAGACACAAGGGAGGATGGATGCTTCTGCTAGCATTTCTATTGGGCAAATTGAGAAAATACTTGCAAATATTTAGATCCGAGAGAGAGAGAGAGAGAGAGGTTCAGAGTGAATTTTCCTTTAGAGAGAAGAAAATGGGAGGGGAAAGAGAGGGAGACAACATTTGTGTCCACAAAGATAGTACCACTTAATAGGTCCACTCATAATACAACCGTGTAAAGGAGTGCATGATGCTTCTCATAAGCACTTGTCAACTCAGCCGCTTTCTTCAGCTCAAAACAGCACCAAGTAACAGCAGGATCTCAAATAGCTACACACTTCATAAAAACTACAGAAGTTCTAAGTACAGCCTTTTAAGAAAATCAAAGCTCTTGAGCAAGCCAACATGTAACTTGAGCAAACTTCCCCCAAGTCTCTACAATCTGTTTGCCAATAGCATACAGTACTACATGGCATGCACTAACAAAAATTAAGTCCCTGCACTTTGGCTTAAGGCAAAAGGCCACTATGAACACCGATTTCCGCAATATTCGATCATTTGTGCTAACTGTTTATTGCTGAACTAAATTGTGCACGGACATTTGATGCCAAGTAAAGAATATCTTCAGCTCAAACTTACAGTGCTGAGGAAATGGCGAGTGCATCTACATATGACTGCAGTGCTTGGACAGTTAAACCCACCTCACTAGCACTTGCAAGTTGCAAACAAAACGACTCTGATTAAATCTGCAACATATATCTGAGCCGTGCACAGACTACATTCATTGATCTCTATAACATTAAATAATTATTGTATCACTCACGAGACCCAGTTTGCATTAAGCAAGCTGGAATGTTTCCCTCACAAACAAGAGGACTGTATGAGGCAGGTAAATGGTAGGAGCAAGGAGCTGACCTGAACCAAGTGCTGCTGTGATGAGTATGGTAGCTCGGATGCATGCGACAACAAAGACAAGTGGCCTCAGGAACTGACCCTGCATATATTTATAGACAATAGTCAAGTGGTAACTCTCTGCAAGGCTTGGGAAGGAAATAAAAACAAAAGCAAAGCATTCGTACATAAATATACAAACACCGTTTAAATTCTGATTCCTGGATTCACGCTATGGGAAGGATAACGAAGGACCCAGAAGCATAAGCCAAATAAGGAGCGAAGAATGAAAATGTTTGCCAAGGTTGCACTTGCACCCAATGCGATGGGGTCAGACCTAAAAATATGGCGTCCTTTCCCGTTCTCGGTAAGGAGAAACTGACAATAAACCCTCTTGAGTCTGAAATGAGCTTGAGCTAGCTGGCTATTCGTCTAAAAATGAGGGGGGGGGGAAGAGAGATTTCTTTTTAAACGAGAAGACGCTAAAGCTAATCATGTATTTTTAAATTTTACTTTCCCAGGAGTTAGTACAGGCTACACCCATGCTAAGAAAACATGGGTTGCCATACAAAAAGTAGTTCTTCTCGGACACAATAGTAAGATCTGTCTATTGGAAGCTCCTGGGGCATAGTAGTAATATTTGTCTATTGGAAGCTCGTGGCGCGTAGTGTATGAAAGATACTTACTATTGTCTATTGGAAACTCATGGGGCATAGTGTGTGAAAGATACTGCCACTTCTACAAGGAGTTGTTCCTTCATTTTTTATGTGAATCAATAATTGTATTAATTCAATATATGGGGCTTACATCAAAACTTGCAATCAAGGGGTGCCCAAACCAATAATTGCCAACTCGTACGCGTGGTCTCATTACAAGGTCTAACTTGGTGGCTAGCCAAGTGGAACCAAATCACTTTTTACATCATGCATGGTGCCTCACTGCAACCTGCGAGAATGGAACCCTTGACCTTGAATTTCTTACACCATTTCGCTACAACTTGAACTAGTGATTCTTGGCAAAGTTGTTTCTTACACCATTTCACTACAACTTGAACTAGTGATTCTTGGCAAAGTTGTTTCTTCATTACCAAAAGGTATTTCATACTATCTTCATCTTAAGTGTAGAGGTCTAGCAAGGGGTTAGAGCTCCTTATCTTGATTTTGTACTCCCCTTGGCCTTCTTAGCTACAGCAACAAACTTGGCTTTGTTGCTAGGAACATAAGGCAAAAGTCCCCAAATAAGTCTAAAGAACAAAGTTAACCCTTTGGTTATTGAAAATCACTACATTCCTTATCAATCACGCATAGGAGAGGTGTGTCCCTCTTAGCCAATTCCAAACCAAGGGGAGGGATGAATTAGCTTCACCAATAAGCAATTATTTCCAAGTTATAGAGTAGGGTTGTCGCTTAGAGATAATATTCTAAACCGCATTGATGGCATTGCTTATTACTTTCACGAGTCATACATAGGTGAGGGATTCTTTCTGTGGAAGCTCCACATCTAGGACAAAAGGCCATTGTTAATACCTAGTTTCATTGCTCTCTCATTGGCTTAAAGTTCTATATGCAAAGTGAACCAAGGTAAACAAAAACAAGGGATAACGCAAGACCAATTTCTTTGGAAGTTATTGGTCCATTAATGATTTGAACACCCTAAGTTCCATATTTTATTGAGGGAGACAGGGACATTGTTGTAGTGTGGGGAGGTAGAGGAAGCAATCTACTCTAAGAATTCTAACTAAAAGCATTGAGGTGGAAAGGAAATCTAAGCTACATATCTTGAGGAAGAAACGTGGACCATAGGGGGCTTTTCTAGAGTTAATGAAACCAAGATGTTGAGGGGTCAAATTAAAGGTTGTTTCAAGGTGTTTTCTAGGATTAACCCTTATTTTGGATGTCTTAGAGGTCAGACCAACAATGGGTTCTTCCTTTTATCTATCTATTATATATTATTTTAGTTGTAGTTTTAGGGGGCATCAAGCCTCTAACATGCCTCTTAAACAAATATCATGCTCCAAACCTATCCAAATTTGAAATAAGCTATCTAAATTAGAAATAAAGTGAAAATATAATTTTCCCTCCTCTCTCTCTCTCTCTCTCTCTCTCTCTCTCTCTCTCTCTCATAGATGTAGCCCTCTTTTTTCTTTTTTGGTATGAGACAGGCTAAATAAATTTATCACACACACGTACACAACACACACACACACACATCTTTCTCAAGTCTACCACACATAGCTTGCTCTCCTCCCATCTTGAAATGAATCTCTCCCTTTCTCTCTTAGGAAGGGCAAGAAGCAAGTTTTTTTAGCGATCTTTTGAGTGAGTTTTTTTTGGCAACCCCTCTATTTTTATTCCACATAGTCCACTTATTCCAACCTTAGATATACACATCTCCACTTCCGCTTCCACCACCACCACTACTGTTGTCACTACTACTACCGGCCATCTCTCTCATTTACAATACAAAATAAAATTTACAAGAAATCCGGATCTTGATTTATATTGCATTGATCTCTGGCAAGTGTACTATTTTTCCATAGACTTATAGAAAATGATAGTAAAAGATTATCATAAATTTAATCATAGCTAACCAAGTGAGGTATGTTTGTATTTTCTCAACAAAATAAAATACATTTGCTCTAAGAATTAGCAAAGTCTTTGCATTGCTAGTCACACTATGGGTTTGAAAAAAAGTTTCTCTTTTCAAATCTGAGATGTAAGTTCTCTTCCGTAAGCATGGATTGGTGTATAAATATGTCTATATTTGCATCTATTCCAAATACTTAGTAAACATTTTGTTTATACATGGCTCTAGCCACCTCATTAAACATTGGTTTAAAAATAAAAACTCATTATTAAAGCTTGCACATTTGTGGTTTATTTATTATGGTGGTAAGAAAAGATATGGATTGGTGAAAATAAGTATAAATTTGATGCTCAATCAATATGCTTAATGAGAGAGAGAGAGAGAGAGAGAGAGAGAGAGAGAGAGATACCATCATTCTGATCTCTCATTGTGCATATCTTTGCTAACTTGATATCATATTGTTGTAATATTAATATTCATAGGTTATAAAATATAGTTATACTTCTTTGAACTAATGATATGTGTGTGTGTATAAGGACTTCCAATATACACATATAAGTACATATATATATATATATATATATATATATATATATATATATATAATTTTCGCTATAGGTTCGAAAAGCCCTGAACCTCCAGAGGGCTTCCCAAACCTATCCCCTTTTCCAAACCTCCCTTTTTCAATCAAAACCCTCTCCCCTCTCTTTCTCATACGTGTAATCTCTCATTTTCTCTTCCCCTCTCTTTTTTCATTAAAACCTCCCCCCCCCCCCCTTCACCTCCCTTTTTTAAGTTAAAACCCCCTCCCCTCTCTCTCACTTATAATCTCTCTCTTTCTTTTCCCCCTCCCTTTTTTAATTAAATTCCCTCTCTCTCTCTCTCTCTCTCTCTCTCTCTCTCTCTCTCTCTCTCGTTGAAATTTTTAATTAAATGTTTTAAAATATTTTTTAATTTAATTTTTTTCGAACATAGTTTTCCACACACTTTGAGAGGGAGATAGAAGAAGAGAGAGAGAAGAAAAAGAAGAATGATAAAAAGAAGAACACTTAGAGACGGGGGAAAAGAGGAAAGAATACTCTTTTTTAAACGAAACATTTTTATTCTTCCCCTCCCCCCTCTCTCTCATGTGTAGGGCTTAGGTTTTCTCTCTCTTTCTCTCTCTCTCTCTCTCTCTCGTTGAAAATTTTAATTAAATATTTTATAATATTTTTTTAATTTAAATTTTTTCGAACATAGTTTTCCACACACTTTGAGAGGGAGATAGAAGAAGAGAGAGAGAAGAAAAAGAAGAATGATAAAAAGAAGAACACTCAGAGACAGGGGAAAAGAGGAAAGAATACTCTTTTTTAAATGAAACATTTTTATTCTTCCCCTCCCCCCTCTCTCTCATGTGTAGGGCTTAGGTTTTCTCTCTCTTTCTCTCTCTCTCCTTTTATTTTAATTAAAAAGAAATTTTAAATTAAAAAGTTTAATTATACACACACACACACACACAAAGCAAAAAAGAAAGAAGAGGATAGAAAGGAAGGGAGAAAGAGAGGGGAGGAACTAAGAGAAAGAGAATTATAGAGAGAAAAAATATAAAATTTACAAGAAAAAGAAAGAGAGAGAAAGGAAAAGAAAAAAGGAAAAGAGAGGGAGGAGAGAGGGGGGAGAGAGACAGAGAAGAAAAGAAGAGATAGAATTTGAACACAAAGAGAGAATTATAGAGAGAGGAAATATAAAATTTAAAAGAAAGAGAAAAGTAAAAATAGAAAATTTTAAAGAGAAAATAATAATAAAGGGAGAGAGAAAGAGAGAGAGAGAGAGAGAATAATAATAATAATAATAAAGATGAAAAGAGAAAGAGAGATGAGAAAAAAGAGAAAAGAGAAAAGTCTTTTTTAAATTTAAATATTTTTTGAGAGAGAGAGAGGAAGAAAGAGAAAGAGAAAGAGAAGAAAAAGATAAAATTTAAAAAGAGAGAGGGAGACAAGAAAAAAAGGAAAATTAGGAGAAAAGGGAATGGAGAGAGAGAGAGAGAGAGAGAGAGGGAGCGTGTAGAGAGAAATCTAGAGAGAGGAATATTACTACTATATTATTTTCGCTATAGGTTCCACTACAAGGATATCAGGCCATAGCTACGCCGATTAGCGACGATAAATAGCGTCGTCGCGACAGTACCCAGAGAAAAAACGCGGGCCGAAACCCGAGCGTGTTTCATTTCGCGCATTCACGAAAGTTTTCAAGAGGGAGAGCAACCATTTTGCTTAGAGGGAGAGAAAAATAGAAAAAAGGCTTCTCACCGCCGCCGCCGCCACCGTTGTTCGCGAAGATGAGAAGGAGGTGTACGGAGGGCAAAGAGGAGCCGCCAAACCCTTCTTCGAGTCTTTACGATGAGTGCATTCTCTCTCTCTTTTACTTGTTTAGGGTTTAATTTGTGTATATTGAGAGAGGGAGAGGAGATGAGAGAGAAAGAGAGAAAGAGGGAGAGGGAGGGAGAGGATGGGGGAGGAAATGAGAGAGGGAGAGGGAGGGAGAGTGCATTCTCTCTCTCTCTCTCTCTCTCTCTCTCTCTCTCTCTTTTACTTTTTTTTGTATAATTTGTGTATATTGAGAGAGAGAGAGAGAGAGAGAGAGAGAGAGAGAGAGGAAATGAGAGAGAAAGAGAGGGAGAGAGAGAAAAAGAGGGAGAGGGAGAGGGAGGGGGAGGGGGAGGAAATGGAAAAGGAAGAGGGAGTGAGAGAGAAAGAGAGGGGGAGGGAGAGAAAATGAGAGAGGGAGAGGGAGAGGGAGACATTAAACATAATAGGGAAATGAGAGAGAGGGAGAGGGAGAAAATGAGAGAGGGAGAGGGAGGGAGAGGGTGAGGGTGAGGGTGAGGAAATGGGAAAAGAAGATGGAGGGAGACATTAAACATAATAGAAAAATGAGAGAGAGAGGGAGAGGGAGAGGAAGAAAATGAGAGAGGGAGAGGAAAGAGAAAAAGAAATGTGAGAGAGAGGAGAGAGAAAAATAGAGAAAATCATTAAACCTAACAGGGAAAGAGAGAAAGAGAGGATGAGGGTGAGAGAGGGAGAGAAAGAGAGAAAAGTAAATAAGACCTTACAATAAGCTCATCCTAGGCTCATAGGGGTTAGGCCAATCCTCAATAAACCTAAGGGATATATGGCTAGAGAACCCTAGCACACTTGTGCCTCCTAGCATAATGTTCTTCCGGCAAAGAGACCTCTCATACATGGGGCTTGTCCTAGACTCCATCACGCAAGTATACAATGAAGACAATCAGTCTATCAGTTAGAAAAACATTCATTTTTCATAACGTAAATCCAAAAATAATTTTGGATATTCCATAAAAATCAATCTCTTCTTAAAAAGACAAATACAAAAAACTAAAACAGCATCATTCATATGCTTCGCAAAACTAAAACAACATCACCACGAGATCTCTTAGAAAACTCATCCTCAACTATCAATTTTAATTTAAAAATATAATATAAAATTACTTGCAAGGAAGGACACTCTTTTATCATTAACTCTCTTTCTTCCTTAGAATAGTCTTAGGAACAAATTTATGCTCTAACAAGTATATATTTGAGCATAATAACTATTTTAAGGTTTATTCCATGAGTAGTAGTAGTATATATGCAACCATCAAGCTAGAGATCATGCTTTGGTATATGTGGAGATCCCAATCTCATAGAGATTGTAGTGTGCAATAGTGTGGAGAGAAGGTGGGTGAGTTGTATATGGTAAAGGAGAATTCTATTGATGATGAAGAGAAGATGAGATGAATCGCCAATTCTATTCTTAGTGAGTGCAACCTACCCATAGTATGGCATCCATGACCGATTGAAATCAGTAAGACTTTGAAATCCTATCTCGAGTATTATAACTATTGTTTTATGGTGGATTTTATTACCATAAGTCAATGTTAATTTGTGCTTGTGTTTTCCATAGTGTGTTGACTATGGGTGTCAAATGCTCTAGTTGGATCTCTCTCTCTTTCTCCTCTCTCTTCTCTCAACCCTTCTCTCTCTCTCAATCTTCTCTTTTTTCCTCTTCCTATACTCTCCCTAAATCCTTCTATCTTCCCTTATCTCTTTTCTCTCTATATCTCTCTTTCTATTTCTACCTCTCTCCTCTTTTTCTCTAACTTTATTCTCTCCCTAACTATTGTCTCACTCTTCATCTCTATATAAGTAGCCATAGTCATGGTCGTGGTCGTAGTCAGGGTCGTGGTCGTCATAGTCATAGTCATAGTCGTGGTCGTGGTCGTGGTTGTAGACCACATGGTCGTAGTCGTGGTCGTGGTCATCGTAATCATGGTCGTGGTCGTGGTCATGGTTGTGGTCGTGGTCATAGTGGTTGTGGTGGTCATGGTGGTCGTGGTCGTGGTCATCATAGTCGTAGCCGTGGTCGTGGGTCGTAGCCGTGGTCATATTCGTAGTCGTAGTCGTGGTCGTCGTCATGGTCGTCGCGGTCGTGGTCGTGGTCGTGGTCATTGTCGTTGTCGTGGTCGTGGTTGTAGTCGTAATGTAGAAAAAGAGAGAGAGATGGAAGGAGAGGATAACAATTTAAGAAAGAAAAAAAGGGAGAGAGATGGAAGGAGAGGAGAACAATTTAAGAAAGAAAAAAAGAATGATACAAAAACAAATTGTTTGTCGTAACGTAGACAAAATGGAAAACAATGAAGTTCCTATTGTACAAGATCGCAAGGCGTATCTTAATTAGCGTGTCCCATGTCCTTGCTCTCAGTGCAAGCTGGCAATTAGATGAAAACATCGATTGTCTATAGAACACGTACAACGATTTGGCAAGCTTCAATTTGAGATCATTGATCAGGTGATAGCGGATTTTCAGCAAACAGTAAGAAAATTTAATATCAATCATGCATTGTACTCGCAAGCTCATTGAATACCATATATAATAAGATTGGGTCTAGCTGGAAAATTTTCTATCCAAGGAGGTGACGTCTCATCCCAAGGAGGAGTGCACCCTTTGCGGCCAATTAGAAGAGTTCGTGGATGTGCGATGGATGGAGTGCATGAGCCAATTCACCACTTGCAAGGCCAATCTATACTGTCAATGCCAAAGGAGACAAGCAGCCTTCCAGACCTACCTACAATCTTGGAGTCTGAGATGGAGGCAATGATCGATGTATTGATTCCCATGGATATCGAGATTTCTGATCCGCTTAGAGAGGAAGCATCCATACTATTATATGATGGATGCCGAGTATCTTGCCTGAAGACACTGCTTGCACTCTTAAGTGTGCAAGCAAAATATGGGTGGAGTGATGCAAGTGTGACCAAGTTATTCAGGTACCTTGTACATAGGCTTCGTTGATTTTTTTTCGGCACTATTATTAAAAATATTTATGCTTTTTCAAGTTGTTTTATGATTGTTTTTCAAGTTATTGAAATATCATATATTACCACTTGCAAATACCATGTCTGAGTTTCCTGATGATGCACGACATGTTTTACGAAAGCTTGGCATGGACTACAACAACATCCATGCATATATCAACGATTGCATACTGTTTCGAGGAGAATATAAGACTATGAAGACATGTCCAAAGTGTGGTGTTCACGCGTATCGACAGGACTTGCAAGGGCAAACCATCCCTCAAAAAGTTCTTAGACACTTTCTGCTTATCCCCCACATAAACCACATGTTTCGTACGTCCGGTATGGCGACCTTGACAACGTGGCATGTGCAGAATAGGTCCGCAGATGGAGTTCAACGAATATCAGCGGATTCACTCGCATGGAGCCACATTGACTCTCCCTTCCCAGGCTTTTTCCGAGAGCCAAGGAATCTTCGGCTCGATCTTGCAATGAATGGCATGAACCCATTCGGTCTGCGCTCAACTTCTTACCGTGTGTGGCCTATAGTCCTTGTCAACTACAATATTCGAGCCATTCTTACGTGGACGATGCATGACTTTCTGAGATTTAGAGAGTGCTCAGGTAAATATGCTTCCGTTCTCATTGGTAATATCTACATTTTATATCGTTCAAGCTTGTATTCACTGGGTCATGGTGTACCTCAGGTCATCATGCATGTCCATTGTGCGGGCCACAATTAGACTCCCGAAGGTCATGAACCGTGAATAAGATGGTATATCAAGGACACGCCGCTTTCTTGTCAGAGGGTCATGAACTCAGGGAAGGTTTTCTTGGGCGACCTCCAACACATATGAATGTTGCAAGCTGATACGAGCTAAAAATGGTCCACGCGGAGTCACATCCAAATAGAATGCGGTGGTTCTCAGTTTTCTACGAGTTGCCATATTGAACCCACTTACAAGTCAACCACTTGTTGGATCCCGTGCATATTTTTAAGAATGTGGGCAGCTTGCTATGGGACCACATCACATGAAAGAGAGACATTATAGGGGTACGAATGGATTTGAAGGAGGTAGGCAAGATGGAGGTGCTTTGGCCGCAGTCGAGTGCTGATGGTTGCGTGCAACTACCTTGCGCTTCTTGGGTTTTGTCCACTAAAGAAGAGCGCATTGTGAAGCAAGTAGTCAAGTCTATCCGCACTCCAATGGGTATGATGCGTTCTCTCAGGTCTGCATTTTCTAAAGACGACCAATTATCAGGGCTAAAATCCCATGACTGGCATAAGATATGTTAGGTTTGTACTACGAATGGATTGTAATTGGCGTGCGCATTTGGATATTTGGAGTGTAGCCATTGTTCATAATGTTTTCTCATTTGTGGCAGTTTGTACTACCGATCGTAATCGCAGGATGTCTTACTCCAGAAATACGCGGGGCCATTTATAGATTGTCGAATTTGGTGCAATGGATCTCACAGAAGGAGATTAAGACGTCCTCTATTGAATCCGTGAGGCGGGGAGCAGTGCAAATAGTCTGTCTCTTTGAGAAATACCTGCCTATCAGCATCCTCACGATACAAATCCACCTTCTTGTGCATCTTGTCGATGAAGTGGAGATTGTTGGACCTGTCCACACGTGATGGATGTTCTTCTTGGAGCGCTTCATGAAAACCCTGAAAGGCTTTGTGTGACAACGAGCCCGGCCAGAAGGTAGCATGACTAAAGGTTGGTTGGTGTCTGAGGCACTAGTGCATATTTCAAAATGGCTACCAACTGTAGATCCAGACAACAAAATGCTATGGTCGTTGAAGGACGATGATAGACTGATTGGAGATATGGTGGTTGAAAATGGGGTAGAAAAAAGAATGGATGCTACAATGGAGGAGAAGGTGAATCGCTTTTGTATGTTGCACCATGCCTCTATGGAGACGTGGCTCGCCAAGTACCAGATTGCTAGGCAAGATCGAGAGGAAGCGCGATCTGAATTTCGACGTAATATGCGTCATCGATCGATTCGATATCTCGAGGGCATGGAGGAGATGCCGCAATTCATATCAACGCGATGGTTACATGGAGGGAGCTTTAACCGCAACGTCTCGTGAAGGGGAAGAGGTCTCAATGGAGGAGTGGAAATTCTCGAGGGGATGTAGTCCAAAGGTGATGAGGTGTTTAGGATTTGTCGTATCTATATTTTATTTGCGACATCTAATTTGAGTGTTTCAATGTACAATACAAAATATATAGTGTAGCATGGTTGCGCGGACGGCATTTTCGCGTGGAGCATATTGACAAAACACGCTCCACAATGGAGTGTGGTATCATGGCAATGTTCGAGCAGGAGAGCCGACGACGAGCAACGAATCCAAACACGATTATAGATGAGATGGAGTATTTTGAAAACTTGCAAAGTATTGTTACGGTGGATTACCGTAGCTTCTCCATGATACTATTCGATGCGTAGTGGTTCAAAGTGGTACTTGAAGGAGCTGGAGCAACAGTTTGACGAGGTTCATCTGGATTTCTCGAAATAGATTCTTTAAAAAAAAGGACGGATTTAAGCGACACCTTTGTGTTGCCGGCCCATTGTGAACAGGTGCATGGACTCATTTGTTTGTTAATTGTATTACAACATGGTACATGTCACAATAGTTTAAACTCTCTTGTACGTGTTTGTGAATAGGTAATCTTCTATCCAAACTCCCGACAACCTCGATGGTGGTATGTTATACCTTCAACTCCCCGAAGTGCGAGAGTATATGATCAAAGCGATATTCCGAGCATAGATGAAGACAATATGCAAATAGAGGGGCTGATATTGCAAGGGGTGGAGGCCACTGAAAGCTTGGAGCCAGCATCGGCTAACAATGATGAAAATATAGGAGTCCAAGAATTCTTTGAGAACGAGGTGGACTCATCCTTTTGTGGTGATATGTCTATCGACCTTCCAGTGTATGCATAGTTGTGTTAGGAGATTGACATGAACCATAGGACACTTCATACTTGGAGCATCCACTTACTCAATTCATTGACCAATCGCTTATCAAAGTACATAAGATATGCATTTTAAGTGAGATCATTTTTTAAAGATTTATATTACCGTGCTTTGTATGATTTAAATTGATTATGCTAACATTATTTTTTGTCTGTGCAGGTGACATTTTTAGGATGAGTCGAGGGATGAGTGATGAGGAGTTGTAGGATATCTTCACGTGTGTGTCTCCAGACCAGATCTCGAGATTCAGAGACATGGCAGACCAGGAGCTGTCTCAGACATCGTTAGGCTACTCTGCTAGATCTACTCAGTACGATCGATGCTTCAACTTCGAGCAGACGAGGTCAACGCTCCAAACTTGGGCCAGAGGGAGGGAGTGCTTCAGGTTCAGGGGGATGCTGGGGAGATACGGAGGTAGTGAGTTTGCGATCAACATGGGATATAGGTACGACTCCTCGCTCTCATGGCGGTTCCAGGAAGCGCTCAGGTGGATGCTATGGAGGCACGGGCGCAGTGTCTCCGTCTCATCGTTCTGCTGGAGTTGCATCACCTCCAGGTTTTGTCACACTTGTGGGGACATCTACTCCAGTTACTCCGACTTTTGCTCAGCTGTCTACAGGTGGAGGTGGCACCTCTATGGGTGCCACTCCAACAGATATTACCCCAGTCGGTATACTGGATGCACAAGGGTCTCCTGGATATACCCAAGAGCGTGGACGTAGGTGGGAGAGGACCCATCTTAAGCATACCCCAGGGGGATATGCCTATCTAATCGATGATAGGTCAGGAGCCATCATCATGAATGATGAGGGGAGGAGGGTGATGGCTCGCATGAGAGAGTTGTGCCAACAAGTTTTTTCGGAACAACGTCTTAGATCATTGGAAGAATATATCAGAGGGGAGCAAGGACTACATAGTAGCATCCTTGCATGAGGAGTTTCCGGTTCCAGTCTCAGTAGATAGATTTTCTACGGGCTGGATGATGGATTGCATGCGTGCCTATATGTCACACAAACGATCGAACGTACACAAGGCACTTAAGAGTGGGGATGCAAAGCCCGAGTGGCTAGACGCGGACAACTAGCACCGACTAAGGGAGGAGGCTATAGATTCTCCAGGATGTTGGAGTCAACAGCACGAGGCGGCGAGGACACGACTAGAGGCCGGAGTGGTCCATCATCTTAGGAGTGGCGGCCACATGACATATTTGGAGGACTTTGTAAGTTTTTCTTGTTTATTTTTTTACAATATCCTTTGTACTGACAATCATGTTTCTAACAGTTAGTATTTTGTTTTCTTTGTAGCACTCCATTACAAATCTCGGTCTGACTGACCTTGAGACTCGATATGCAGACAGGCACGGTCTCACTGCATTGATCAACCGATTATATAGACGCGGCGGCCCTATAAGTTACTCATCTTTCTTATCTGTAGTTACCATGTTTAATTAGAATGCATTATTGTATGGTGGACTAATGTGTTGTTGTTTCTTTTTTTGTAGAGTCCATTCGATGCTCCTTTGCGATGGGACAAGCTTTCGGATGGCGAGGATAGGTAGCTCGCCCTTGGATCCCTGGAGCTCACACACCTTTCTTTTTTGGTTGCCTGATCTGTGTAGACATTTTCTATGTAGTAGTGATATCTTGTCATGATTGTACCAGTCGCTTTCATTATGCGATTATGTATTTGTTTCATGTATCAGTGTTATGATTTCAGTATACTTTGTTTTTGTTTACACGAGCATTGTACAAGTGTAAAAACTATTTTGTATGGCCCAAATATGCCACAATTTTTTTTTCCATGTTACCGTCGCTATTAACATCGCAAAATTACTGCTCGTATCGTTATTGGCGTCGTTATTAGCGTCGCAGAGCGTTGGTATCAGCGTCATTATTGGCGTCGTGACGCTATTTATGACGACGGGGGCAAATTTTGCTATTTACATTTTTGTCGCTTTTAACGTCGGTATAAGGCCTATATCTTGTAGTGTTCAAAAAGCTTTGAATCTCTAGAGGGCTTCCCGAACCTACCCCATTTTCCAAACCTCTCTTTTTCAATCAAAACCCTTTCCTCTCCCCTCTTTCTCACGTGTAATCTCTCATTTTCTCTTTCCCTTCCCTTTTTTTAACTAAAACCTCCCCTTCCCCTTCACCTCCCTTTTTTTAATTAAAACCCCCTCCCCTCTCTCCCACTTATAATCTCTCTCTTTCTTTTCCCCCTCTCCTTTTTAATTAAATTCCTCCCCCTCCCTCTCTCTCTCATGTGTAGGGCCTAGGTTTCTTTTTTCTCTCTCTCTCTCTCCATTAATTAAATCAAAAGTTTCTTTCTCTCTCTCTCTCTTTGTTAAATTAAAATTTTAATTTAAACATTTTAAAAGTTTTTTAATTTAATATTTTTTGAAAATTATTTTTCACAGACTTTGAGAGGGAGAGAGAGAGAGAGAGAGAGAGAGAAAGAGAAGAAGAAGAAGAATGATAAAAAGAAGAAGATTGAGAGAGGAGGGGGGAAAAGAGGAAAGAGAATAGTGTTTTTTAAATTAAACATTTTTCTTATTTTCCTCTTCCCTCTCTTTCATGCGTAAAGCCTAGGTTTTCTCTCTCTCTCTCTGTTAGATTAAACTTTTTAATTTAAAACTTTATTTTTAATTAAAATAAGGAGAGAGAGAGAGATATATATATATATATATAAAACAAAGAGCAAAAAAGAAAGAAGAGGAGAGGAAGGAAGAGAGAGGGGGAACTGAGAGAAAGAAAATTATAAAAAGAAAATATAAAATTTGAGAGAGAGAGAGAGAGAGAGAGAGAGAGAGAGAGAGGGGGGGAGAGAGATGGAGAGAAGAAATGAGAGAGAAAATAAGAAGAATAAGAGAGAATTTGAACATAGAGAGAGAAAATATAAAATTAATAAGAAAGAGAAAATAAAAAATTTAAAGAGAGAATAAGAAAAAAAGGAAAAA